>NC_045638.1:71025428-71625428 GCF_009829145.1 Chiroxiphia lanceolata | reverse complement strand
CTCTTTTGGGCTGCCACTCTAAAAGCAATAACCTTGCTGTCCTGCCAGTAAGAGGAATGCAAGGGGGACTGATTTGGCTCAGTGTGGATCAAAAGAAAGGAAAATGATCGATCCATGGAAGTGAACAGATGCTTAGAAGAGCAGCTGTGCACAGTATGAGTTCGTAGCAGATGAGTGATCTGTAATCCAAAAGAAACCAATTAGGATGGAGTGAGATCAAAATCATTGTGGTAAAGGGAGAGTGTTGAAGACTCAGACAAGTTTGAAGACAAGGAGGCTCTCTGTCAGTATGGCTGCTGTCTTGGTGAGAGAAAAAATCTCAGATTGACCAGTTTCCACATCCAATTTGAGCTTTGGAGAGCTCTGATTAGCATTTTATAGCTCTTTACATAGCTTTGATAGGGTTAATAGCTGCTATCAGTTAGACCTGTAATCTCTAAGCACCCTTCAGCTAACTAAGTGGTAAGAACAATAAAATATCCCTCCAGGTACCAGAAGCTAGAAGAACTAGGGAGGTGCTGTCTTGGACAGAAGACTCCAAGAAAAGACCTGGAGAACTCTATGAGAAAGACTTGGGGGCTGCCTCTGTGCAGTGGGAGGCCTGTAGGGCTCCTTGAGCTGCCTGTGCCAAAGCCCACTTAGGGCACTCAGACAAAAATCCTAGCTCAGCCATGAAGGCACTCCAGCTGTGCTGAGAGACTGGGTCCATAGCAGAATTGAGTTAAGGTTAAATGGGCAGAGATTTGCCTGTGGCATTGGCAAGTGCTTTTCTTTGGAACCTTGGCATGGTGTGTAGGCAGATCTTTTCATGCCTGTCTTCATTAAAAAAAACCCCAAAACCAAAAAAACCCAACCAACCACAAACAACAACAAAAAACCCCCACCAAAACCACTACCGCACAAGGTGAAATGTGAAATACTTAACAAAACCAGTCATTGCCCAGGGCAGATCACTGCTATCTATATGCTTCATCACAACATGGGCTCCCCATCTCATTGTGGACCTTGTCCTCTTCTAGTCAGCACCAGTATTTGTGGTCACTTTGTGTTCCCAGTTGCCTCTACGTGAAGTAACAAACAGAGCAAATCGTGGCACCCAAAGACTACTGTGCTAGTGAACTAAACAGTGGAATCACATGGCCTCCAAGGCTCATGCAAGGTTGTCTGTACTGAAGGACTGGGAGCACATTCCCCAGCTCTACCAGCATGGTAGAGGCTGTTCCCAAGGACCAACATGGACCAGCCTGGTCTGCAGAGTGAGATTTTACCCAACGGATACAGTCCGTGCTCTGTCAGAGTGGTTGCTGGCTCACTTTACTCACTATTTTATGGCTGCTGCCAAGAGCCCTTGTTCTGGTGGGAGTCTATAAGAAGATTACCAGCCCTCCTGCCTGCCTCACCAAGGCTGCTCCTACCCCATTCAACCACCTCTTTGGGTCCATTACCCAGCACAGACATCTTTCTGCTCCAGAGAGCATAGACTAAACTCTGTTGAAACAAAGGGCCTGCCAAGGAAAAAGGAGCAGGGGAGTTGTTTTTGTATAGTCCAACCAACAATTTCTCCCCTTAATCTCATTATCTGACTTGCCTGAACCAATGTTGCCAACTCTTTTCCTGAAGAGTTCCCTGAAGCAGACACTTGACAAGCAAATTCTTGCTTGAGGTAATAATGTTGGACAGTGTTATAAACGAAGTAACATGAAGTAAGGTGTTGGGCATCTTTACCTGCTGGCCATGCTGCCAGCTCTGCTTGGGACTACCCAAGCCTGGGGAGATTCCTGTATGCTCTAAGTATTTGCTGCAGACTTTCTGTCTTTTTCTAACAAATTCGTTATATCAGGTGTGTGTGGAATGAGCCGACAGCCACACACAAGAAAACTCGTGACTGACCTTCTTCTTAGGGAACAGGCTGCAACAGATCTTTTCTTTAAAAGTCCCTGTACAAAAATCTAGTACAGGATGCTAACAGGTTTCATATTAATCCATATCTTTCTGAAGAGCTTTAAAATGGCAATAATTTTATACAAGTCTGTTGAAACTGGTTGAATTTTACACTTGGTGTATTCACAGATAAACAGAAAAGATAATGTGTCTTCATAGCAGGTTTATGTCCCCCAAAACTAGGTTCTTCAAAAAGGAGCATCTAATTTTTGAGAGATATTTGACTAAATTCAGTTGGATTTGATTATCTTAAGGATCTTTTCCAACCTAAATGGTTCTGTTCTAAATCCTTTTCACTTCTCTCAGCTTGAGAAGATGTTTTATAATTGTGATTTATTATTTTTGTGTCCATGTTTGTTGCCCTTCTGTGTTACTCCTAGCATACTGTCAATAAAGGAAAAAAAAAGGGATAACGAGATTTGAATAAACCAACCCAGTTTATAAAAAAAGGCATGGTTTCTATATTTAAAGATTTTCTCTTTTCCTTATACTGAAATACTTGGCATTGGTGTTTTCACTGCCACTTAAATATGAAATGATAGCGTGCATAGTGTAATCTGATGGAAATAAATTTATCAGGGAGAGAGAAGATAACTAAGGCTTATCCAGAAAAACAATCTCATATCTAGAAGTTGAAAGGAAGAAGCCAAACATCTGGAGTCCAAGCCTAAAGAATCATATATACAGTAAAAACCTACATCCTAACTTGTGGAAATGGGTCATAGGAGTATAATAAAAAAGGAAACAGGAAGATCAAATGGCAGGAAATAGGACTGCAAGTGGAGGAAAAAATATAAAGCAAAAATACAAAGCTCAGTATTTGTTGCATCTGCCTTCCTAGTTCCTGTGCAGAGGCCTCAAAAAATCTATATTTAATAGTTTAAGGCCAATCTTGTCTCTTAGCATATTAAAGATTTGCTAAATTAGGATTAAAGCTCTTGAAGGAGTTAGGATCAAAGCTTTTATAGCCAATGTTGAAGTGCATATTCTAATGCTTATAATTGCTAAATAGAAATTGATTTGGCATATTATATGCATCATAACTTACAGCAGAGTTAATTAATTGGCAGTTACATTTTTTCCTAGGTAGCCTGTGGCACTTTATGATTAATTTTTAAAAAAATTTAGTTCAGATTTCCTATTTCCTATGGCTTTTTTTTTTTTTATCCCCATGGCCTAAATGGGATGACTGAAAAAGTATTCATGAGCCCTTTCTACATTATGATGATATCGCATTTTATAAGAAAATGGTAGAGAAGTTGGGCTCTGCTCAGAAGAACAAATGGTTCTTTGCAAATCTGAGAGATGAAAACTACTGACATTGCTCTGTGCTGTTGCCCTGAGTCATGAAGCAGCACAGCAAAGTGAGAGTCAGAGCCCAGCTTGAGTGCAGAAAGATGCTAGGGCTGAATTGAAGAAGCAGGTCATTCCTCGGCTGCAAGTTCACTACTGTGAGCCAGTTTGCTGGGAATACTTCCAGCTTGGGACTTACTGTGCTGTCCTCACAGTAAATGCCCATTAAAATACTGAGAGATTTGTCACTGATTTTAACAAAGCAGCATCTATTTGTGATAAATAGTAAATGTTTCACATCTGCAAATTTGTTTTTTTTCTCCAGGGGCACATATTACAATGATTATTTGGAGTAAGAACATATAGACAGATCTTTTTTTCTCATAGAAATGATTTGGCAGTACAATTTCTCTGATAAAATGAACTTAAATACCTCCAGCTTTATTTTTAGCTAGCTAAGTTAAAACCAACTTCTCCTGGAATTGTGTCCTGGTAAGAATATTTTAAATAACTTCTAATAAAAAATCTACTTACACAGTCTCTTGATATATCTACCTCTGTAACTAATTTAACAGTAACATCATTTTCATTAATTGAAGATCTTCCATTTATCTGTTTTCTTTTGGGTTTTCTTTATTTGGGTTTAGTTGTATACTGAGTGTGTAAGGTAGATAATTTTGGAGCTTGATTCATTTAGTAAGACCATCACTTTCTGGAAGTTTGGAGTGCTCTGAAGCCTGGATTCACAAGGAGGGAAATTTAGCCTTTATAAGCAATTTAGAGCTCCACATTGTCTGCGTGTATCAATTTGTTGCATAATATCTGTGTTAATGATTTTTCTGTAGGTTGGGGAAAGGCCTGCGAAAGATGAGTTTTGCCCTCCACCATATACTCACTATGAGGTCCCACCAAGTTTTTATCGATCTGCCATGATACTCAAGCCACAGTTAGGACTGGGTGCAGTGTCCAGGTTGCCATCTGCAAAGAGCAGGATTCTCATTGCGAGTCAAAGATCCTCAGGTAGCTGTCTCCATCAGCAAGGAGAAATAACAAATGCTCCCAACCTCTATCATCCTGATGCTTCAGGTAAAGTATGAACTTTCTTTCCTTTCCTTTTACTGTAGTCACCAATAAGATTATTTTTTTTTCAGAAAGAAATATCACAAAATAAACAACATCTTGACCATCTTGATACTACAGAGCTGCAACAGCACTCTTTGAGATGTGTCTTTTTATCCTGCCGCAAGGCTGACTGAGGAGTCTGAGAATTGCACAAAGGTTGTTTAGGAGGTCATTGCCAAAGAAGGAGAATAATTTTCAATAATTCTCATTGTGCTCCTTTTTATCTTCCTCCACCTTGTAAATGCCTCAAAAATCTTTGCTTTTGCCCTGCAGAAGATAATGGGATGTCTTCCTCCCCCATGAAGGCCCCATCATTTAATCTGGATTTGACATTCCTGCACCATGCTATGCTCTGAAAGCCTGGGAAGTGTTCAAATGTACCAGCAGGGACTTGATTCTCTGAAGCCCTGGTATACACCTCCTTAGAGACAACATTTCTAATACCTTTTTCTTCCCAGTTACTGCCCAGCTCAGCATGACCCTGAGAAGAATTACAGGGGAGGGAAAAACAAGAGAAGAGTTGGAAGAAGTGTACGATGCCATAAGACAGAGACAATAATTACTTCTACAGGACACTTCTTGGTAGCCTGGAAAAGCTTTGAGGTTTTAACAATGCACATTTAAACAGCAGCAACTTCAGAGACAACTGAAAATCAGTCATTTCCAGAGTGAAACATAGCAGCTGTTTAACAGCCTACAAATCTGCAGAGATTTTTCTAAAACAGTCGTAAGGGCTTAAATAATTACTTGGCATCATATGATCCCTCCTCTTGCGCCAGGATTAGATTCCTTCTGATACTTGCTTATTTAACCTATTCATGGAAAACTATTTATAAAAACTCAGTATGAGATCCTGGAGCCTCTGAAAGCAGGACTACTCTAATGCATTACCTTCTTTCCAGTTTAAAGTTTTCCCTAGTGTTTTGCCTAATCCCCTTTGTTGCAATTTACTTCCTCTTCTGTCTGGAGCGGTCATGGTGTCTTCTTCTCTTTGCAGTTCTTTGAAAAGTATTACTCTCTCTCCCCAGTGTCTATTTCTCCATACTAAGAAGCAGGAGAAATTTAGAGAAATTTAGAATGGAAATGCCTCAGAGTGTCTTGGCTTTACCCCGAAAGGATAGTCTCCATCAGTAATACTAGTTGACAGGATTTGGGGTTTATCAGAAAATCAAATCAAATCTCTGTAACACAGTGCTTGTTGTGACTATCCTTTACTATCTGATCCTGCATCTGGAGTTTATCGATGTCGATGCCATTAGCAGAAGCTGACCAAACTCAGCTGTATGTGACTTCTGAGACATTCCAAGATTGCAGGCTGGATAGTAAACACCATTTCAGCCCTGTGACTTGAGTTCAGTCAGCATTAAACATGAGAATACAGGTGCAGAGTGTAATTGGATCATAATTTCCATTTAAATGAAACTGCAAGAGGCTGTGAGTTCAGGATAAGAGTAGGGTAAGCTGTTGTATAACAGGAAACATTTTAGAAGATAGATATGAGAGAAATATACAAGCAGGACCTATTAACAAATAAACTGTCTTATCTGATCCTCAGAAATGAATGTTGCCTTGATTTTTATTCATCCATCATCCATCCATTATCCACATTATCCTACATCATTGATGATAGCAAACATGACCTTTCCTTAGCCACTTTTAATCCATAAAGGAACTTGTCTTGTAAATGTTACTTTACTGTCTTCCTATATTATGTGATATTCTACAATCTAAACAGGACCAGCCTGTGAGTCCTATTTGTTGTCTTTAATAGTACCTTTAAAAATGCCAGTGCATGAGAAGTATACATGAGGAAATTGCACTAGCTGTTAGTGTGATTCTATTCCACTGAAGTTGTATTTCCTAAAGTTTTCATATTTCTCAAAAGTTTTTTGTTCTTGTGATTTTTTTGATTTTTTTTTTTTAAATCACTGATTATTTCTTAGACTTTGTCTGGTTTGGAAGTCAAATTTAATTGATAGCTTTTCATAATTTTCTTCCTAAAACTGTTATTTTGCTTGTTTCTCTTTAGTCTATTGATACCTTGCTAATAAAGATGTCTCATTGTAGTCCAATAATTTGTCCGTCATCTCTTTCAGGATCCCAAAGTGGGTCTCATCTGGTGTTTGGGCTCTGACTGTTTCTATTGATTTGAAATTACCCAAGACATTCTGGAGAGGTTGCTAATGTCTCTAGTTTTCCACTGTCCACCTCAGGACACATTGTTTTCACTTCTGGCATCTCACCTTCCATTTTTCTTGCAAGAGGAAGAATGTGTTTATTTTTTCTGCAACATTTGGTTCTGTTGCAAAGTACTTCTCACTGCTTTCTGTTTGTTCAATGCTTCCCTTTATTTATCTTTCCTACATTTCTGATATCTTATTTTGGTTTCTTTACATTGGTTTTTTTTTTGGCATTTATTTCCCAATTATCCATTAAAGGTTGGCTTATAATCACCTTTTCCTTGACCAAAGCCTTTTTCCTTGTATACCTCAAGTGACTTAATCTTTCTCTCAGCAGCATATAACTTCAAAGGTCAGCTTAGCGCTCTTTTTGTCTTTAGTACTGCCTTTTGAGAAGAATTAATTGCTCATGAAAGAGGCTGAAGTGACAGAAGATAGGACAAGACCGGTATAGGAGTGCAAAGGCAGCAGAGAACTAGTTCCTATGCCTGAGCCCACAGCAGTGGACACAGACCAGAGATGAGTCCCTGATTGCCATGAAGGGGATGGAGGGGGCAGCAACCTCTGGTATGCAAGAGCGGTTGGGGTGCTGACTGGAAGGGCTCAGAGTAGGACCAGGCATAGTTTAGCCAGTTGTGTTAAGGTACCCGACACCATTTTCAACCATTCTTCCTTAATTTGGCAATTAGTTGTAGTATTAAATTTTGATCTGCATTATTGGTTTTGATACAGTATTTGAAAAGCAGGATTAAATGCAGCTTTGATAGAGTCATATTTACGAACACAAGAAAATGAAATGCATGAACATATGGTCAGCGTACTGGAAACAGAGCCAGTAAGACTTACTTGTGGGTGTTGTGGGATGTGAGGGCTTGGGTGACTGCAGCAAAAGCAGTTAGAGTGTAGGGGGTATTTTTGCCTTCAAGATTGCTAATCAGCATCTCTTGCAGCTTGATCCTGAGCTTTTAATCCAGTTTCCAATCCTAGCGATTTCAGTCCTGCCCTGAGGTAATGGAAACAGAAGGATCTAGCCAGTTGCCATCCAGTGACCATGGAGTCTTTTAAATGGAAATCACCGTGTCACAGTATCAAGGACAGCAGCAGTGCCTCATAATGAGGATTTTATTTCCCTTTGCCACACCATTCATAATGTAGCAGTTTGGTTAAGTAGCACTGATAAGCTGAGTGGTTTGGACCATGTATAATACTCATAAAACTGACTCTAAAGTAATTGATAATTAAATCTCTGAACTGCTGTGATAGACTGCAAGTACTACAAGTACATTAAAGGTTTTGTTAGTTTTAAGTTATGCAAAGGTAGAAAGTAAAATAGTAATGAGTGTTCCCTCAAGTGACCTCTAAGTGTGATGCTTAAAATGTGATTTGAGTAGAAATCCTTCTTCATCTGTAGGATATAAGACATATAAGACATGTGGTGGCATTGGCTACAAGTTCCTTATTAAGTGGTGTTGCTCCTGAGGTGATGCTTTGCTTCAGATGGGTAGGGAAGCAGCCTGACTGTAAGAAAAAGCATTCTGCAATGTAGGTAAGATAGGAAGGCATTGAATTGTGATATACTTACAGGTGCAAAAGAGTTTCCAAAAGCTTAACATTTCTTAATTTTATGTAAATTGACTCTGCTCTTTCTGTGGGAAACTTGTAATGCAAAACAAGCATTGAAGGATATCGTGTCTATAACATGTAAAATATTAATATGTTTTCCTTGGTTATAAAGACTTCTTGAAGCAAGTGTGTTAGGATTTGCATTCATTAGCTGATTATTTTTAAGGAATTAATGTCTGACATTAGCTGATTATTTTTAAGGAATTAATGTCTGATTTTAAAAAGTATAACAGAGATCTCATAGTTAAAACTTCACTTTAATTATATACCCATTAATTTCACTTAATTTTGTATTTTTCAGTAGTCTTTACAGTATTTTTTTCTCAAAGAGTGAGTTAATGAAGTGTTGTTTCCTTATCACCTCCCTGTGTATAAAATTTGTCAGTCTGAGGGTCTAGATGCTCCTCTCATTTCTAAGCAAGCCAACTTTTGATAAAGATAGAATTTACACATAAATCAGGACAGCAATGTTTCTCATTACTCAGACAGACAAAGATACATACACTTATTTGTGTCTTTGCATATGTATAATGTATTTCATCATGAATGCTACAATATGTCTACAGCTTTCTTCCGTAGGAAAGCTTTATTTTCATGTTTATTCTCAGGAATATCTAGGAATTGAACATGTAAATGGGATTTGATGATAGAAAAGGAGTTTTGAGATTACTTCCTGAAATGTTGCCTCACTGATACACCAGCTGTGTACTTAGTTTATAGGTTTGCAGTCTGAGGTACTTGGATTTGAGCTGGCAAGCTTCTTAATTGTTTAAGGAAAGAGATGACAAGGGGAGAATTCACAGGTGAAATTATTCTCTGTCCTTTACTAATCTGCAGAGTTTTCAGTTGGCACTCTGCTTTCTTTGAGAGAGCAATCTGATTGTATTTCGTAAAGAAGAATCAAGTGTTTCAAAGACCCACAGACACTTCCTCATGGGTTTTTTTAAGGACATCGTCATCTTACTTGAGACGTAACCATCTGCCACCTCTCAGCTCCCTACAATTACTTTGTCTTCAAAGAACAAACACACATCATATGACAAGGGTTGTCTGTATGACTTTGTACCAAACTGCCATTCATAAGAACAGTATCTCTAACAATCTGGGTGTAGCAGCAGGCAAATACTTCATACCCTACCTCCTCCCAAGCATCGTCACTGGCTGGGCACCAACAGCACTTGTGAGCAGCAGCTAAGCAGCAGCTAGGCAGGTGGGATGCAGCTCTGGTGCACAGAGAAGTGTTCTTGTTGCTCTAGGCTTTTGGTGACAAAGGCAGCGAGTGAGATTCAGGCACTGGCAATTCCTGCGTTGGAAGTTTCTGAGGGATGCTCCTGCTTCGCACATTAGCTGCAAAGCGAACATAGACGTTTTCAGTTTGAATGAATTGTGAGATGACAAATTCTTGGGGTGTTGAGAATGTGCTAACCAGCCTTGGTTTGCCTGGGAGTTGGGAAGGAACAGAGCAACTTTTTGGAGCTTTTAAATCTGAATAATGAGGAGATGAGCATTTGCTACCGTATCATTATGGACTAGCCTATCAGAAATTAATTGATATTCAGCAGTGGCAACTGTTTTGCCTTTGGAACTGAATTATCCCAGGCTTGACAGGGTAGCTGGACACAACCTGCTCACTGCTGTTTAGGTGTAAATTTTTGAAGCCTCAGTTCTTGTTCAGAGAGAAATTGTTATGTCTATAACAGGAAACCATAAAGCTAGTGGCAACAGAATAGGTTTCTCACTTGTGCAATTTGGTTTTAATGCACAAAGATACCAATGAGGTGGGTTAACTCTGCTTGTATTATCTCTGATTAATGCAGTGACCTTGCAGTTAAGTTTTTTGCCCCTGATTCCCCAATATGAAATGAGAATAATGATGTTCCGAATATCAGAAAGTGAGAGAAAATGTCATCTCATCATTCAAGTTTTAACAGAAATGCTATTAAAAAAAAAAAAGGCAAAGCAAAACAAACACAAAAACCCTACCACAAGATAACAAAGGCTTGCCAAGGATCCCTGAATTGTGGTGCTGAAGTCTTGAACCACTACTTTTTTTCATAAGAACATATCTGTGTAATTCATTTCTTTAATTTTTCATTCATTTCAGCTAAAACATATTTCAGATTTCACAGAGAAGTCACATGAAAATTGCTTCTCAGATGTGCATGAAGATGTAATTCATGTGCGATGGGGGTGCACGAGAAGTGTAGCTCAGACTTTTCTGCAGTCTCCCCAGACACATCTAGTTTGTGTCAGTAAGTCCATACCTCAAAATGTTTTCATGTTTCAGGTTGGGAACAGCTTGAAGCGTCAAAGAAAATCACTCATGTGCGTACAGACAACAGTACTTAATTCTATAATTAGCTTCAGGCAGTGAGACAATTGGAAAGATTTTTTGCCGATTTTTTTGCTTATTTTGGCAGATTTTTATTAAAATGAAAGCTGCTCATTAAAATAACTTTTGTTTTGAACTTGCAGACCTTGTTTACAGGAGTACTTCTATACTTTTAAAAAAGAGAAATAAGGAACATCTGTGTTAAAACCTGATATTTAGAACAGAAAATACATACAATAGGCTGATGCCTCATGTATTTTAATGAGAAAGAAGACACAAAATTACTTAGCTCTTAGGATTTGAATGCATTCCTAATGAGGATAATGTCCTACCCTCAGGTCCTCATGGTACAGAAGAACTGGATTACAAAGAAGAGAAGTGAAAAATAATTTAAGGTTGATGATGAGTTCAAGATGCAAAATGTTGTTAGTTTTCAGGGAGACTTTGAATTGAAGTCATAAACTAGAAGCACACACGAAAGTGTGAGAAAAAAAGCATTCAATCCTCTACCCAAGTCTGGGAGAATGACTTTGAAGAAAAGGTAAAGATGATGGCTGGGCAACTTGTCATCTAAGACCTTCTGGTTTTAAGGAACTTATTCTTCAATGACACGCAAGGTGCTTAATGTGTTGTGGACTACAGGCACTCGGTTGCACAGTGATGTAAAGAACAGGCCATATGGGGACTTTATGTGGGCATCCTTGTGGTTGAGCTGGGGATGTGGGAGTCTCAGGTGAACCTCACTGCCCTAGGGTAAGCACATTTGAAATGCTTTTTGGATAAAGCCATTTCTAACCACTTTACCCCACTGCCCCGGTAGAATTTCCCCTATTTTGTTTCAGGAAATCTGTGATATTTATAGGTTTTTTGCTCTGAAATGGTAAAATCTCTCCCTCCATCTCAATTTTCAGAGATTCTTATGTAGTCTAGGGATGTTGGTGCATTTTTGGAAACCTGTAAAACCCACAAGAGACAGTCCCATACCTTCTCCCTGCTGCCACTGACCTGGGCAGGTTCCTTGCTCCTGCAGCTGCTTGCCATGAGTACTTGGCTCTACTTCGAAATCTGGATGCTACCTGAGCATGATCCTGTCACTGATGTGACACATGGAATATTTTGCAGTGGGGGCAGAAAAAGTCTGGCTTGAGGGTATTTGCAGATAGCCATAAAACATCTGTAATAGACCACTGTCAAAGCAATGCTGCACAGGCCTGGCAGTAAACTGATGGTGACCATCACTGCTTGTCTCTTCTTGGTGCTGATATGCCTGCACTGCCCTTCACCTGGAACCCACAGCTACCTCCGAGCCCATCTTCGCACCATCCAAATGAAGCCAGATTCAGGATCAGAGTCCAAAATTGCCTCTGTTGGTGCCAGAGAACTGAATGGGGATTTTAGCAGTCTTTTGTTACACACTATAGATACTTGTTATTTTCCTTTGGATTCCTCTGCACAGCATGTACTCTTCTCGGCTGGTAAAGGTATCCATCTCCTTAATAAAGAGCTCAGCTTGGGAAAAGTGCATACAAAAATGCATTTTAAGAGCCTAGAGTACATAAATTGCTTTGTTTGTTGAGCTAGGAGCATTTTTTGATGTCTTTGTAGGAATGTGTTTTATAGGATAACAAAACTCTTTTTAGGTTGGTATTACATATATTTCTATTTCAAAAGAAAAGGCTTAGTATTGTTAAACAAAGCTTAGCATTAGTATTGTGATGAGGTACACAACCATCTTTCGAAATCCCCATAACACTTTTCTGCTCAAAGGAGTTAGTCTTGTTTTCTCTAAAGTCTCTGCAAAGTGTAATGCTTCATTAAAATTAATAAGGCTGTGACCTACATAGTTTACAAAAGAATTAAATACGGTAATAATATGAAGACTATATTGTTACTGTGCAGTTAATTTGTGTTTTTCTTTATATTATGAAAGTTCATTTCTTCCTTTGAAGTATGTGTCAGGCTAGTGTACAAATAGTGTTCACTGAATAAGAATGGGAAAAGGGTGACTTTGTGGCCTTTTCTGGCCTAATATGTTGATAGTTTTTAATGATACCTTGTCTCCTATCCCACTAGTCCTGATGACTGATGACTCAAGCATCAGGTTTTGGAGAATGTTGTTAATATTTTTAAAAAAAAATATGTTGTCAAATCTAAAAAGAAAAATTCTGTCCAAATTTAGATACAGTTGAGGTCCAGATTCTTGGTATCCAGACAGTCCAATCAAAACCAAACTTTAATCTTTGGTCCCTGGCCTTGAAGACAATCTTGCCATGCTCATGGACCTTTGGCCTGTGAGGACGATGTGGAACATTTATGAACCTGTGTTGTGGATTTGCCTAGGAAAGTTTGCCTAAGCAAGAGCAGCACAATACGGGTTAGGACAGAAGCTGAAGACAGGTGACCAGTTAGTTTTTACCACAGGCAGATATGGTAGCTGAACTACTGTTGTTGCCTAACTTCATGTGTTATGAACTTGCCATTGGCAGTTGTCTGAGACTTGGTTGATGTCACTCACATAGGATGATGGCTTAATGGGGAGAAGTCCTTCAGTGGAAATGGCTGGTGGAATGTTAAAAAAGTACAACTTTATGGGTCACATCCTTGTCCCCAGGCTTGGTGCAAGAAAAGTGAGTTTTCTTTTAGAGAAATTTGAAAGAAAACTTCAAAT
Organism: Chiroxiphia lanceolata; assembly: GCF_009829145.1. Taxonomy (NCBI): domain Eukaryota; kingdom Metazoa; phylum Chordata; class Aves; order Passeriformes; family Pipridae; genus Chiroxiphia; species Chiroxiphia lanceolata. The sequence goes on along the minus strand of NC_045638.1, from coordinate 71,612,269 downwards.
AAGTGTTTTCTTTGATGGAAAAAAAAAGAAGCCCTGTGTCCTTGAAGAGCGCTGTTGGCAGTCTACAATACTTTCCAAAATTGGAAGTTAAGCATATTGTGTTTGTCTCTGTGTATGAGGGATTTTTTTAATTGGCACATAGCAAATGTAAAATTAGAAAGTGATACAGCATTAAAGAAGATAACATTGAAAGAAATTCTTAGCAGCATTGAACTATATTACTTTGCTGGAAGTTTGAGTTATGCCTCATGGGTACTTGGCACATTTCGTATTTTAAAAATTATTATTTCCACCGAATGTTTTTTTAGTGCAGCAAAGGATAAGACATCACTGCAGTTTGATCAGCCATTAAACTTGTATTCAGTCTTAATATCGCCTTTATGTAGGTGGGTGTTACAGGAAATGATCGGTATCTCCCAGTTTAGTGTATTAAAAAAAATTTCTTTCTTTTTCCTTCTTCCAGTCGATCTTAAGAAAGGATCATGTCCAACTGCTGCAAAATCAAATCTTCCCAAGCCCTGCCAGTCTGGACTTCGTCCTCCAGGTTATTCACGGTTGCCAGCAGCAAAGCTGGCTGCATTTGGTTTTGTCAGGAGCACAAGCGTATCCTCTGTCTCCAGCAACCAGTCAAACGACAGTGCTCAGAGTGATCAAAGCAGGACAACTAACCGTAAGTCCAAAAAGTGCCTTTCTTTCTGGAGGGATATTAAATAGATGTATTTCAGGATTGTCCAGATTGGAGTTTCTGTCTAATTTAAGACTAATGAAATCTGTGCAGTACTCACTAATCTCTTTTGTGCCACTGACTTTGGTTTGCTATCTTGATTTCTGAGTCAAATTTATTTTTAAAAATATTACTAATAATTATTAAATATTAACAAATATTTAGTAAATATTAAATATTTAAAATATTAATAGGTGAATAGGGGCTGACTGTACATCATATAAAGAAGTGTCTGGTTTCCCTGATACAGAGAAGATCCCGTTAAGACTGAACCCGAGGCATTTTTGTATTTTGTTTTTACCTGGAACATCCCTTCTTACGAGATGAAATAGTAAATAAACATAGTAAACTGTGTATGGTAAGTAAATGGCAGCCAATGCAGAGCAGTTTAGGACAAAGATTATCTAAAATAAGCAATATAGTCTTTCTCATCTTCTTTTCTACTACTTCTTTATAGTCCGTATAATAAACTCAGTTTAGAAAACTGAGCAAATAATATGAGCTAGTGATATGAAGGCGATCAGAACTGATATCATAGCTGTTGTTTCATCTACCAGACTTTGAATGATCCCATGGCAGAAATGTCATTCCAAATCTTATTTTCTGTAAAGGCCGTTAATTTCATGAAGTACAAAATAATCCCCACTGGATCATGCAGTCCTTTGGAAGAGTGCGCATGCCCTGGGCTCAGAGCATAAAAGGGAATTGAGGAATTGTCATGCCCATTTTTCTTTGAAGACTGGATTGAGCCTGAACTGTGTCAATATCAAAGCAAGTGGTATCAGCCTGGGTGGGTTGCAGATGAGGCCACCAGGTGATATGAAGCAGCAGAGGAGACAAGATGCTGCAGTCTCCTAAATCCTTCAGTGTTTGTATTACTTTGAAATTAATTAAAATAAATACAATGAAAATAGTTTAAAACCCTAAGGATTTTCTCTTTCTCCTTTATATAGGGTGATTGAAATGCCAAAGACTAGTGTGAGTAGGGACTTTTCCAATGCCCCCAAACATGCTTGTATCTGGTTTTACTGTTGCACCGATCATTCATTTCTGTTTATTTCCTAATAAACCTTATTTTTAGAGTACCCAACCTCTTTTACTTTGTGTTTTTACCCTACATTTATGCCTTTGGAAAGCTTTTCCTTTTATCTGGTGTTGTAATCTTTTAGTCTTTGGTTACTTAAAACCTGTGTTGGGGACAGAATCACCTGGTTTCTGATAAGATATAAGCCACATCTCTGTAAGGAATGTTGTTGTCTAGCAATTTGAGGTGTGAATCTGAAAAAAATGACATCTATCCATGAACACAGTAGATGCATACAGCTTGTACAGCTGAGAATTCTCTAAAAGGAAAATACTCCAAGGTGTTGAAGTTGTCAGTAGATTTCCATTAAAAAAACACTGTGAAAGAAGCATTAATAATTTCAGACATAGAAAGTTACATCTGACTCTTCAGTTCTCTTAAAAAAAGTCGATTTTGTTTATATATTCTGGTGTACTTTTATATTATATTTGTACATTAAGCCCATAAAAACTGAAACCATATTCCAGCCACTGGAAGGATGTGGAAGCATTTGGTTTCAGCTGACTTCATTGAAGATGGTAACTCTCTTTAATGTCGGGATCAGGATGTTGTAACCAATTTGTGCATATTACAAGAAAGGTTTTGATGGATATGAAAATTACCCAAGGGAAGTGTTCTCCTTGTACAAATTCATGTAGAGATGAGCACAGCCACAACCTGATGAAAAATAGCACCTATAATTCTGCTCTTTCTGCCAAGTTAGATAACTCATCTAAGTCTTTGTCTGCTTCTCTCCACCACCATGTGAGAGCAAGAGAATGAGCCACTCCTGATGGTCTCCTTTGTCACGTGGTTCCTGTGACATGCACAGCTGTCCACCCCAGAATTCTTTTATTTGTCTTTAGTTGGACAAGAGTGAGAGAAGGAGAAGGTGTGTTGCCAAGCAGGTGAGGGCACATCTCATGTTTAGGGTACCAGCCCTCTGATAAGTCATCACACAAGATGACGCTTAGCATCTCATGTTTTCCTTGGATTAAAGGCAACACAACTCCTGTTCATCATTCCTGATAGGGCAGATAGGTAGGAAGAAAAAAATTGTTTCCTTAGTGTTGATTCATTAACTTTCCTAGAAATGTTATCAGTGTGAAACTGTACCATCTTTTTCTATTTATAGTCCATGTGCCAGCAAGAGTTAAATTAGTTGCCCAACACTCAGGGAGCACAAATTAGTTGCTTTCCATTCTACCTCATCTTAATTAACACAGAGCAGCAGTGCACTTCAACATGCACAGAAAGGATGTAGGGGAGAAGTATTGCCTCAGTAATCTTAGCATTTCTTCCCTTCACTGTCAGCTGGAAGAATGATTTTATTTAAATTAAATAAATAGCTGATTCTATAGATACTGCCTGAGATCATGCCTTTGACTAAATCAGGTTTCCTAGAGGGTAGGATAAAGTTTTACTGTTAATTTCCTAGCTCATTAGGGTAGAAAATGCAAAATGATCTAGCTTTAGAAATCTTCAAACATAAGTAACACAATTTCCCATTTAAGCAGCATCTCTGTGTGTCAGGGAGACAGAAGCATCTTACAAGTGTGCATATATTATAAATAGAGAAGCTGCTACTGTTGTCACTCAAGGGGCTCACCTCAAAATCATAAGTTACTAAAAAGCCAATGACTATGGCTAGGTGAGAGAAAAACAGTGGTTTATTTTAGGAAAAGAATGTTTTAGGATAAACACTGATTCTTTAAGGGCCCCTAGTGGGATCTTTTCTTGCTTTTCTCTCCTCCACCAGATGTCTTGAGGTGCTAGCCCTTCCCAAACATATTTCTTTTCGTAAGTCCTAACCAGTGTCTCTGTCTAGAGAGTAAAACCCTACTTGTTTAGAGTAAGGAGACGTGATGTTTGTGTTGAGGGGAAGTTTGTTACTGGAGCTGCAATGCGGCAGCTTTATTCTTCACCAGATTTCTCCCCTTCCTGTGACCCCTCTAAGAGCAGTAAGCCTGGATGTGCACAGAGCCTGTGCTATGCTCCTTGGTTGACTTTCTGGTGATACCTCGCATTTTCAGATTGACTCAATTAAGTGGATTTTTCAACTGTGGGACTGTGCTCTTTTCCCATAGTAGAACAGGGTACACTGTGTAGCACTTGCCTGTTTGTCCTCTGGTCTTTCTTGGAGTTCTGTCCCTGGATTGTGGGTAGAAACCAGATTGCTGTTCATCAATAACATGCCAACTGTGACAGTCGTGCCACCAGCTGCTAATCAGGATCAGTCATAGGCTCTACTCCTACGAGGTCCTGCTCAATTTCGTGTTGAGGCTGGAGGGAGAGCTCTGGTATCCAAACTGCTCAACATCTCACCAGCTTCTGTGGCAGGGAACTGACCTTCAGGCCAGGGTCACTAGTCTGTTTTGGCCATTTAAAATCCACTTTTTGGTGCCTAAATGTGACTTGTGGTTTGCACACAGGGAAGCTAGGATCTGTGAAGCTCATTCATGGTAATGGTGGCATATAAGGCAGCTTCTCACTTTGCTGAAGGAGGTGAGATGTAATGTCAGAAGCCAAAGACCATTCCAGTTCAAAGCTGGGTTCTAGGATGGATCAGGGGAGCTCACCACGGATCATCACTGCTTGTCCTGTCCTGTTCAAAATGAAATGGTTAAAATGGTTCAGGGTGAGCTCTTTGTTCAATATGGAGGACAAGGGCAGTTGTGTTTGAGTGAAACAACTCAGAGAAGTGGAGGTAGTGAGAGCTCGCTGTACCAGTGGAGGTGGGGGTGTGTGGTGTGTCCATCCTTTGTTGCTACAAATGTTCCTCTCTGCTCAGTGTGAAGCCTGCAGCTACTCCTGCCGCTTTCACACCTCCCATCCCATGGCTTCCCACATCAGGGCAGCTTTATACCACAGTGCAGCAAGGCCCACATGATGTCTTCTGCTTGGGCAAAATCAGATGGTGTGACACCTGATGGACATCTGGGAAACCCCAGGCTGAGGCTCAGCTGCAGGTCCTGCTATCAGCCCTCTCCAGGTTTTTTCTGTGCCACAGATAGGTTTGTCCACTAATATTTTTGTTAAAGATTACCTGAAAAATTCAAGTTTACAGTCAGCTTCTAGCCTACTACTTTGGAGGTTTTCAAAAATGCATGATATTTTAAACCATTATTCTTCGTTTAGATGAAAGGGGTTTTGTCAAAAACCTTTTTGCATGTTTTCAGTCTAAGTTGGCTAGAATTGAAAAATTCAGATAGTCCAATCTAAGAGGATTGTGAATGTATTCTGCAAAATATGAGAAAAAAAGTCATGTTGAGGTCGAAACCAGCATGATTTGGGAGTGAAAGAATTGTGTAAACGTAAAGAAAAACTCCTAAATAGCTAATTTATAACAAAATACTTAACTTTGTGTATTTTCCCTTGGAATTTTAAATTCACTATGTTGAAGTCTGCTTCAATAAAATTTGCCTAAGAGATTCATGTCATACACCAAAGGCCCACAGTTGTGGGATGTGGTTCGTAGTATTATCTTGTAATTCTGCAGTGAGGTATTATGATGCTCAGACTGTAACTTCTGTTTTACTATTTTGAGGGGCTTGGAGTTCTCTCATTTGTATCTGCATTTTTAGTGATCAGCTGAATACCCTGCTCATATAATTAGCTGTATGTACTTCATCAGAATAGACTCTAATGTCTGTAAGTACCACACGGGAAAGAGTTTGTTAAGAACTGTGGAAGAGTTTGATGTGTGGAGAATTTGAAGGACGGATTGTTCAGAATGAGTGAAGGTATGGTAACTGCTATGAGATTCGGAAATGGAGAAATGTAGGTATAATATCGGGAAATACTTCATAGTCATAAGGTCTACTAGTCTGTTAAATAATCTTCCAACTTAAGTGATGCAATCCCTATTGCTCAAGATTCTTAAAATAGAATAATAACATGGTGTTAGAGGTAACTCTTCTCCAGTGAGGCACTAGACTAAAAGACATAATGCTATTCAATATCTACTCACAGCTCTGAATGCTGAAGTGATTTCTTTTCAGACTGAACAAGAAAATGGTAGTGAATATTTCAAAACTTGTTTTAGTATCCCATGACAGCTATTGCTTTGTTAAAAATTATAGAAATATGAAATTGCATGTTTTATGTAAACTTACATGATCCCTTCTTCAACATATTGAATTTCTCACTGGTTTTTGACCTTGTGTTCCCTAGCCTTGCTAAATGTTGAATTTCCGTTCTAGTGAGCAAAAATGTCAAAGTGTCAGATTCAGGTGGGTGGAGAAATGAGGAAATTAAAGTGAGAACAGAAGCCTTGAATAGATGCCTAATTGCCTTCAAAATGGGTAGAACATTCAAGATTGTCACACGGTAGATAGGTATACTAAGTGTTCTTAAATACATAAGTATTATGTAAATACAAAGAATTTCCTATATGAAAATATGTTCCAATCATTTTTTATGACAGATTTTCTGTTCAGTTTTCTACCTGACAAATTCAGTTTTTTCCCCCTTTTGATCTTGTTCTGATATTAATATTTTGATGGAAGAATCACTTTATGCCATCATTTCACTCTGAATAGGACTAAAATAGAACAGTATTGAGTGAGGATTCTCAGTTTTGTGGGTGAAGCATCTGGAAAAATGCAGTATGTCATCTGGGAAGAGCAATGGCTAAAAGAAATTTTAGCTGCCTTCCAGGCTCTCAGCATTTACTTTTCATACTCTAGTTGTTAAAGGTGGGCAAAAAAAACATTCGAAGAATGACTTGGAGGTGTAGGCACAGAGGTTTCTCTGTGTTTGCAGAAACTGAAACAACAGTGCTGAATTATAAGTTGTCCATTAATTTCAGTGGGTTTTAGCTATGGTGCTTGTGATAGTACTTTAAATGTGATAATATTTTAATAGCTTAGATAATTTTTTTGCTATCTACACTGTTACCTCTTTCCCTGCCCATCAGAACACACAGCAGAGGGAAGCAGTTCCACACTTTGAAGATCTGTACCACCCCTTGCAATGATTGAGTATAGACAGGAAGATCAAGCTGGTTTGGAAATGCAGAAGTACTTTTATATGAAGATGCCAACCAGAAATATAAAGGGGTTTCAAATTTGCTGAGCTTAAGTTTGTCAAAACTAAAAAAAATCCATGAAACTCTCAATTCTGCAAAGCTCACTTGTTATGAACAAAGAACTTTTGAAAGAATTTTGCCAAGTTCTCATGCCAGCTCAATTCAACAGAGTGCTTAATCATCATGTATGTTATTGTTATAAAGTGCCATATAAAATCTTTGTTTTTAGGTGTAAGAAGACTGGTCTGGGAGATTCTGTGTCTGTGTTCTGAAATTGTCCTGGCTCAGACCTGGCAGCTTCAGTTCCAGTTTTTGGCACTTACTTCTGTCTGACTTTTTAGAAGTGGCTTAAATTATCCACCTCACTTTCCTGTCCATAAAATGGGGTAGGAGAGTACAAATGTTTGAACAGGTACCGGGTAATAGGGCAAGAAGGAAGAGACAGATAGCACCAAATCCTCTTTCCTGGCCCATGTCCACACAGGATTATTTGACTGATTATGAGCACCTAATTTAGTTACTGCAACTCTTAGTGTTTAATCTGCAGAGGGTAAAAAATAGTTCAAACCACTCGCACACCAGGCTGCCAGACACCAGCTTCACTGGAGAAGGTAGTGCATTGCCCCATGATTAAATTATTCCCATTACAGACACCCAAAGTGTGTCCATTCTTTAACTCTGTGGGGAGATGTTCATGAGATGTCAGTCTCATCCATGTAGCTACTTTGGCAGCCTGCTTAGATATCCCTAATAATGGGTGGTTTCATCAGCGCCTTCTTTATTTTAAAGGTGTCCAGTGGCTGTTTTTGTGCTGCCATGGTCAATAGGAGATCATGACTACTTTATTTATTGCAGTATAATGAACTTCATTCATTTCTTAGACAGATAGAAATCAGTGAAGTAGTTTCTAAAATTTCTGGATCTTTAAATCACATTTTCTAAAATATCTAGTCTGTAGGGATCCTGAAGGGTATCCCATCTGATACGGATGTGAGGGGTCACGAGGAAGAAGAGAGCTGCTTGTGGAGTGTGAATTTTATGGTCTACAGGAAAGCCTCAGTCAGTCCAGAGCCAGTAACAGGGACAAGCACAATATGTATCCTTCTGGGGACACACAGCGCTTGGAACAGTGGCATTTAAAATGTCCTTTTGAAAATATGAAGGCAAGCAGCAGCTGGAACATGTCTGTCACATCCAAATTAAAACCATTCTGAAGACCAGAAAGCTCACTATAAATTGTCTCCTTTTCCTACTCTAATCTTCCTATTCTATCTGTTGATGGGGGAAATACTCGTTTAGAAGTGAACCCTGTGGGTATTCATCAAAATGAATTAATCTTTTAATTTAGCCCAAAGAAAAATTAAGAAGTAAAGCTTTGAAGAAGTGAGAGCTCATCCATTTCTCTTTTTCTTTTTTTTTCTTATTTTTAAAATTTTTTCTTTCTTCTTTTTTTATTTTTTTTTTAAATATCCTTCATTTCCTCCATTCTGGATTAATCTGCTTTCTAATGGAACCACAGTTAAAATCTTCATAGTCTCCCATTAATTATGTATGACCTTACAAGACTTTTAAGAAAGTTTCTTCTTCACCATGTCCCTCTCATGCATTTCATTTCATTTATGAATCAGTATTTTAAAAGGCTGAATTCTGGATGTCTAGCTATGGGGCTCATAGCTGAGGTATTTCATTGACTTTACCTGCAGTTTTTGTGCTTTCTGAAATTCAATCTAGATGCATTCAACTCCAGAAAGATACATTTCCAAAAAGCACCACATATTGCTTCTGATTCAATTTTGCATTTTGTATTGTCTGTGAGGTTGGAGCTATTGAGCACAATGAGATACTCTGACTTTGAAATCTGTAAGTAAATCAAACAGTTGCCTGACTGAACTAATTACTGTCAATGACAAAATTCATTACAAAATTTTATGATAATAGGCTTTCTTTCAAAGATAGTTTCCCCCCCCTCCCCAAAGAATAAGCATTAATTTAAAGATAAAAAAAGGTTGATATGGTAGTTATGAGACAACTTTGAGTCACAGTGAGAGAAAGAAATACCTTTGTCATAGTTTTGAATTATGTAAATTTTGAAAGGATTTTTAAAATTATGTTTTCCATTGAGTGATTTCTTCTTAGGGTCAGTGAGGCTGTTAGCTTGTTTTCCTAAACAAGAAGCAAATAAGTTTGAGGTTCAGTGTTTCTTTGATCTCTTTCAAGAAGGACCAAATTTAAAAAGTGAGACCGAGATGATCTCATTGCAATCGTATTATTAATAACTGCTGTCAAAAGTAAAATGTTGTGAATTTGTCACACACATAGTTCAATCCAATTGCCATACTAGCAATAAACAGGACCAAGGTTATAAGTACTGTAAATATTACCAGCAAATCGCATTTAAACCAAAAGGTTTCAGAAAACAGAGCTGGCCTCTTTATAGTACACGAAAAATCAATTAACAAAATGGTATGCCCTTGCAAAATGAAGTGTGGATAATGAACACAAATAAATGGGTATTTGGGAAAAGCCTGTAAACTGTCCCTTTTGGGAGGGAGAGTGACTGATTAGATGAGAACCGTGGTGGATTAGTACAGGTATGAATTAACAGTGGAGCAAAGGAAGACAAACTTCAAAGATGTTTCTAATCTTTGATCCCATTAGGGATCCTGCAGAAGACTTGTGAATTCTAATTTAGTTGCGCAAGAAGCGTTACAGCCAAAAGAGGAAAAACTTTTTCCATGTAGAGGTTGGGCTGCAATATCACCCATGACATTTTTTCCGTCACACTAATCCAGTCCAAACAGGTTAAAATTGAGGTCATTTATGTAAGTCTTCCAGGTACTCTTGAGAATATCTGCAATAAAAAAAGGAACAGCATCTTTTGCGGCTTTCAGTATTGCCACAAGTCTGTTGAGATCCAAGAAGCTGAAAATTGCAGTTTAGACAGCCTTTCCTTCCAGCTTGCTGCCTGACAGTCTCTAAAGGCCTGGACAAGATTACATGAGGCTGTAAAAGGCTCAAAATGTTGTGGTTCTTTGTCTTGTGACAGGTGTGAGACCACAGGCTTTCAACTCGGGATTTCCAAAGTTAATTTAAATGCTAGAAGAAAGCTGACTGAGGTCTGAAATAAGTAAAACCACCATTGGCAGAAAAATGACAGAGACCCTCCAACCAAGAACACTATGCTGAATAAAATGGAAACAATTGCACAATATTTTCTTTCAGAGTGGGAGATATCAGAAACTGTAAGCTGTTGGCACACCAGATATAGGGATACTACAATCAGCAGTAGCAAATGTTCAGTCCCTTGGAGATGAGCCTGAGAAATGGTAGCATGCTTCCCATGTGGCAGCTTTAAGGGTCTACCTGTGGCATTGGTGTGGTTGAAGGAGAAAGTTGCTGCTGTTTGGGTTGAACTGTGGTTTACAAACAAAGCCTTTGACTCTATTCCTTGTGACAAGGAGTCAGCTGAGCTGGGCTACATGGTGTAAATCATTTCATTTATGCTCTTCACAACTTTAAGATCCGCTTGATATGGTTTGATGCAGTCTAAGTTACCATCACTACTCCTGCAGAAGGCTACAGAGTCAGAAATACTTATGCAGAAATGTCAGGGTTTAGAGAATAAAGTGCTCTGATCCACATGTGGAAACTGGACCTTGTCAGAATAGCTGGCAGTGTTTCCACAGAAACCTCAACATCTGATTGTGGGTTGGTGAGGTTTATCTCAGAGTGGGGCACATCACTTGGTGTGTGCTGGTTCACCAAGCCATCCTAAGGTTACTGTGTTATTTTAGTGCACACTATTATTGCACTAGACACACTATCTATAATGCTACTGATGCCTTTGAGAAAGCACGTAGGATCACTCTTGAGGAGAAAAGACAACGCAGAAAGAATTGTGCCTTGCAGAATATACCACCTAAGGAGTCTTTCTGTTGTACCTTTTGCAATCGGACATGTCTGTCTCGTATTGGCCTTTTTAGCCACCAACGCGCCTGCAAAAAATGTGGGTAGTGCCCTTCCCAAATCTTCGTTCGCGAAGCCTAGCCATGATTATTGCACTAAAATAGTGTGCTAATAGGGCTATTAGTCATTGAACAGTGTGCATTTCTATGTAAAAAGGTAAAAATTGCTGACAAGAATGCAATGAACATGATGCGTACACTGATCCGCTGGTGGAGTGATGCCAGCAGCAACCACCAGCAACACTAACACTGCACAGTGGACCTTGGACCCAAAAAGAGGCCAGATCAGTTAGTTCTTGATGTCATAAACCTTTCTCCAGCTGAACATGGCATCAGTCTTCCCTATTTGTTTTCTTTTTTTAAAGCAAGCCTCCCGAAGAAGATGAATTCCATCGCAGTCCTTAAACTATCACAAACTAAAAAAATAGCTTCTAATTGTCAAAGAAGAGTTAGGAGACACCCTTCTACCTCACCACTAAAAGCAGAGAAACAATACAGTAAATGGAGGAATGAGTTGTTTCCTACCATTGCTATGCATCTCAGAAATAGTGTACATTTCTGGCACTGTTATAGCGTAGTATTTATGTGTAGTCAGTAGTTAACTTCCTTTCTATCACACATTACAGTTAAACTGTGTTCCTACTAGCCATTCCTTGAAAGGTATGTACAACCTCCAGAGAAACTAAGCAAAACTGAGTGAGGAATTATATGTTTTGAATAAAATGGCATGTCTTGATCAAGTCATCTTATGACCAAACCTGGGAAACTCTTGTATGCCTTCCCCTGCTGCTAAACCCTGTGGAATAGTGGCAGCCTGGAGCTCAGTCTATGCTTTGAAATGTGTGGTATGATTTTTTTTGGTTAGATGAAAGAATTAAAAATGCCCCACTTTTAGCCCTATTTTTCTCCTAAAAAAATTATATGTATATATATATACACATATAATTTATTTGGTACTTTCTATAAACTCTTCTACTCAGTTCTTACCACATGTCATCAGACTATTTAAGAATTAACATTACTTTTGTAATCTGAGGAAAGGGGATTTCCCACTGAATGTTATTGCAGTACTTTTATTTAAACTGAAGAGCTATTTTTAGATGCTTGGATGTGTCCTGGGATAAAACATTCTTTCTCTGACATGTTCTAATGTTGACTAAATGTATTATGTACTGCATCTAGGTATCTAAGGAATTTTAATTGTCTCAGAGGTACACAATAGCTTTTTAGAATTAGGATATTTATCACTTGTCACAGCTTGTAAATTTAGATACAGAACAGGCCTGTGCACTGTCAAGCTGTGTGGGAAAGTAAGAAGAGTAAGAGGTAGCGTCATGGTCTCTGTATGCCTTCCAAACAATAGTTTGAGAGTATGTTCTAAAAATGTCTAAGATGTAGTTTAAAGAGATGTAGTTTAAAAAAGCTTAAACCTGAAAGTAAGAAGCAAGAAAATGTAAAAGAAAAAAGCTGATCCTAAGAAACTGTCTCTCGTACACACAAGTCAGCCCCACTCCTTTGGCAAAGTGACGGTTGCTCTAAGAAATGTACTGAATTATGCATGGCTTACCAACAGTCCTTCAGTGGAGCTCAGTTATGATGGCTTTGGGGAATGTGTGCACTCCTGAACTGTCATCTGTCTACCTGTTGTGCAAATCAAAATTATTTGCAGATAGAAAATTCAGATTAATTGAAGAAAACCCCTAAGCAGCTTGCTAAGTGATAGAAGCTTCCTATCAGCCACAGTCAGGAGATTAAACTGTGGACCGTCAGAGTGAACAATTTGCAGCTAGGATTCATTTGTTATTCCTCACTTTAGGTCATGCCATCTATCACGTTAAAAAAATCCCAACTAGTAAAACTAGTCTAAAACATCAAAGATTGGTGCATTTTAAAACACACCGGATTTTTCACGTAGCTCACGTTTTCAAAACCATGTAATTTTTTTATTTTGTTTTTGGTTTTAATTGAGTTGGATAGCGGGGAACTCTTTCTCTAAGTGGTATCTTAGTAGCTGCCATAGAATCAGCCAGAGTGGCAGGAAGCATTTTGGCGGGCGGGAAGCAAAAGCAGCAAGATCATGCCCAGCCCTTGTGTGGGGGAGGACAAAACATTGCAGGTCCTTGGCCCATGGGAGGGCAATCTTTACATGACATAAGCCATGCTGCAATAGAGGGTAACTGCCTCTTGTATGTATTTGCACACCTCTGATTTGGGCAACAGAGGTTCAATCACTATTGATGAAAGAGGTGGTTTCCTAAGTCCTATTATTGTTTACATATGACAAACATTTCTGTATTAAAGAAATGGTTAGCAACTAGCTTCATTTCTTAATGTTTCTCATATCCTGACACCTGCCTGCACAGAGACTCTCCATTCACATTTTCTCTGTGATCATCAATAGTGATCCTCTTATCTGCAGTCATTCATTTATGACTTCTCCCCTTCCCATGTGGCCAGATATTTGGAGTAATCATCTTGCTAAAATACACTGTATTCCTTATTTTAACAGTTTTTAAAACTTGGTCATTTTGTTATTATCTGATTCCAACATACCGGTGCACTGTCTCTGTTCTGCTGTTTTCTCTCATGCCTTTAGACAAGGATTCCCTCTCTTATTGGTGCTGCCCATCACTTGCATGGCACCACGCACATTCCCCATGATTTGCAAGACTGGTACTAAGTAAGAATTCTGATAAATTTGCCTCCACTACAGCAGACACAAAGCTTCACCCTGCTCTTTTGCAGTTTGAAATGAAATGTATATATAATTAGCTTTGATAATGCTTCCAGGAGACTACTATAGGCTTGCTTGAAAGTTTACCTCACTGTATAGGTATTTTGGAGTGAAGTTTCTGGGGAAGGAAGGTCCACTGGAGTTTTTGTATGTTTTTCACTGGGTGGATTGTGAAGAAGTTGGGTTTTTTTGCCAGACTTGGCTATCTGAATTTTTTGCAGCTTCCATCTCCACTGCAAGGTCCTCCCACTGCTTAATGTAATGCCATGGTCACTTGGAACCAGGCTAGGTGGGACTGACATCTCACATTGGCAGCGAGGGCTGAACATACAGATTGTGGTGGATAATGTGCTCAGTTAAATTAGCCCAGTGGTGTCTGAGTGTGCATCAATTCTACCCATGGCTAACAAGATGCTGATGCCACCGATGCGCTGCCTCTGCCTGTGGTTGTGGGAGTGAGGAGCTGTGCTTGCCTGCTGCTGGTATCTTCTGACGTTTCATCTTGTGCAGCCGCTGTGCTCTGAAGCTGGGGTCCCGCTGCAAACAGGAGCGCAGCTGGGGACTGAACGCTCTCAACTTTCTCGATCCTTGTCCTTGGCTTGGTATTGGACCTGGTGATTTTAATACAAATGTGTCTCGAGAGTGAGAGACGAGATGTAGAAGCCTAGTGTAGTAAAATAAACTAGGCCAGTGCAGCACTTAGTGTGTTTTATGTCCCCCAATATGTAGTGTATATTCCTGCGTATCAACTGATATGCTGTTTACAGCATTTTGGTTACAATCAGAATAAATGCATTTAAATTTAACTTCTCTTTAGCATTATCTTGCAGACCTAAATAAGCCACAGTTGACACTGGACTTCCATTTCATTCTAAATTCTGCTTAGCAAATTTCTAACTATTCAATTCTGGCAACATTTTAGCAAAGATACAGTAACAAATCGCCTTATATGAATTACTGTTCATCTGGTAAGGGTTGGGTGGCTTTAGGTTTTATACTTTCCTTCCATTTTTGCAGTATTGTGCTGGAGATAAAGCAATTTTTCTGGTATTGAGTCAAAGGAAATGGATAAAGGGTATAAAAAGTTGAAGAGCAATCTGCAAGCACTGAGAGGTGGGAAGGGATGGTTTAGCTGGAGGTAGCCCTGGCACCCACCCTACATCAGGAGTCCTAAACTGTCCATGAGCTATGGTGGTTTGCAGCACAAGGTTTCAAGACAAACTCTCCAAGATCTCAGAGTGATCCATAGGAATTAAACAGTACAAGTGCAGTGAGTAATTAGGGGTTAAAGATCACTTGCACTTGTCCTAACTTGAGTAATTGTTTTCATTGGCTTCATGGGGTCTAGTCAGTGCCATATATCTTGGAAGGAGAGGTCTCCAGCAGACTATGCTGCGGCACCCGCTGGGAATCCATATCATTCGGGGCACTCAGGAACAAGGTGTTTCCACTGTGACTGCTAGTGGGAACTCCAACAATAGCAGATAATAAACAACCTACATTTGCAAATACCTCACTTTTGTTTAAAAAAAGACAAACCCAATACATTATTAGCCACTTGAAGGTTGGTCTATTTACAGTTGCATAAAGAGCTTCAGTTAGCTGGAATATGAAGAGCTTTTCCCCATGATGGTGTTAATTCCAGTTCCACTGATTCTGTAGAAATTACCCTGTGCTTTACTGCTAGCTGAAGGGATGGAATATGGTGACAGATTTCAGCATTGCTGTGTTGCATGATATGGCTAGACTGAGAAACCCTTATTTTTGGTGGACACATCTGTTCAGTCAATTTTTTTGTCTCTAAGTGAAATTTAATACATTGATACTTCTAAAGAAATTTCTACTGAAAAATGTTGGTAAATAATAATTGGTTTTCTTTCAGAAAACTGTTAGGGGGTGACAAGTGTTGTTATCACTGTCTTGTGGAAAGAGGTGAGGAACATCTGGATATGCCATATCCTTCACATGAGCCATCTTGGAGCATATTGGAAGGTTTATGTGGGGTATTTGAAGCCCAGGTACCTCCATCTCTCTAAACCTGCTCTGTCCCAGGATAGTTGGTCTGAGAGACCCAGAGATGAGCTTTCTGGGATCACAACATGGAAAATGACCACCAGCTGTGGGAACAATGTGCTGGAAGAGATGTTTTTCCTAAACCACATCAGGGAGAGCATGATAATGCTTCAAGACCATGTTTGAGGTATTCTGACACAAATGTCGCATTTAGTCACATGTTCTGATCTCCAGTGGAACAAAGCTCTGCTTCCTTGGGGAAAGTTTTAGAACCATTTATGCTTTTTATGTGATGCAGTGATGTCCCCTCCAGACTTCCTGAGCTGAAAGAGAACTTCCATGGGCATTTCAGTAGAGAAGTAGATGTAGTCCTTCGTCTCTGTAAAGCTGGCTTTGGCATTTATCATATCAAAGTATTCAAATTTATGAAGCAGTTTCTTGGAGCTCAGTTAGTCCCATTGGTGACTTTTTTACAGAACCAGCAGGCGAGCTGCCTCTCTGTTAACATTGCATAGGGAAAAGAGAGAACTGTGTCATGTGAGCTGCGGGGAAATTAGAACAAGCTAATCAAAGAACAGCAAAGAGAGAAGTTAGACATTAAAGGCACTTTTATATAGACCACAAAACATGGAACTAGAAATATGGTCCTAACGTGTATTATACTCTAGTGCACAATTAAAAGTATAGCCAGAATGCAGCAAGAAAAGACCATATTTGATAACAGATACTTTTCCCATTAAGAAATGGTAATGTATGTAAGGCATTTCACAAAGCTTTCTTAGGCAGATCAGAGACATAGGATCACTGAAAACAGGGCAACTTGGCAAGAAGTCCTTGCTCTTTAAGAATGATCAGCTGTACTTGCATGATTTGTGGCAGATTTTTCTCTACTGTTGTTTATCACATGTTTAAAGGATGGACCTTGACTATGAAGCTTGTTTCTTTTTTGCTTTTTGAAAATAATTCATGATGTCTAGCCTATGTTTCTCTTGCAAGAGGTTATACCCGTTTCTCTTGTTCTATCTGCAGAGGAGGCAGATAATTGTTTCTGCCCAAATCAGAAGTGGAGAATTGTTTCTGCCTAATACATATTTGAAGACTGTTGTCATGTCTCATTTCACTTCTCTTCTGTAGAAATGATTTAATCCAAGTGCTGCAACTTTTTCCCATGTCATACTTTCAAAGACCTCTGATAATCTTCTATTCCTTATCTTTGGACTTCTACTTTGTCTGAGTGTGGTTCCCAGACATGGACTAGATATATAAAACTAATATAAATCCTAATTTGTAAAACTTTTAATAATGGAAGTTAATCACTTATCCCCTATGTAGACAGGGAAATTAAACTTTTCAGTGTTGACATGACTTTCCCAAGGATACCCCTCAGAGAATGGGCAGAGCCAGGAAGATGACCCAAGACCACTTGTTTCCCTTGGCAAATGTACCACCTGCAAGCCTTTCACTGGTAAAATGTACCATGTGGAATCACTAAAAGATCTAGCCTGCCCCCAGGAAGTGATCCGTATTCTTGCAAAGTGTGAGAAATGCTTTTTGTATTTGTGTGCTGACTGCTCTTGGTACGACATTAACCCATCTGAACTCCTACAGGCTCCAGTCTCTCATAGGTTGAAGGCATGACACTTTAAAATGTGCTTTGTCCTCTTCTCTGTTGCCTTCAAAACTTTCCATAAATGAAGATGGGCACCCAAGTTTAAGTTCTATTCAGAGTAATTCCGTTTGTGCCTTTTAGTGATGAATTAGTGAAGAAAATCAGATCATTTTAAAAAAGAATAGCTGGTATACTCTACTTTCTCCAACTAAGTTCACTTTACTAAACCAATAAAGTAAAACTACAACTAGCTCTGAAATGAGGCTGTAGGAGTTGCCCAGCATGAGCTGCAATTGCAGCAAATATATTTATCCTTAACTAATGTGCAGTATTGAGTACATTGAAATGTTCAGCCGTCTCCTTAGCCATATGATGTTTGCTGAAACACAGCGCAGCTCAGCCACATTGAGTAAACACATGCTTACTTATCTATCTGGTTTAAAAATATTATAATCATTATTCAGTTGATCTATACTTCTTATCTTTGCAATTGCTTGGGCATATTTACTTTTTTGTTGATTTTGGGGGTGTTGGAGTTTGGTTTGGTTTGTTTTTGTGTGTTTTGATTGTTTTTAATAAGAGTACATTCATTAATTTTCTCCTCTGTTCTATTGCAATAGTTTATCTGTAATTTAGGATACAGGAACTTTGTTACCACTGGAAATCAATGTACTAATTTGATATCAGCAATTACTTAACCTAACCAAAGCCAGAGGGACCCCAGTGCAAGAAAGGGTGTACTAATACAGCTTTATGAACATGCAGCACTCACACCAGCACACTGCTGATTAGAAAACACAGGAGACATTTCTTCAAAGGATTCCGAATAAAGCCTTTGGACCCGTTTCCACTTGTGGATTTTTTTTTCATTGTCCTAAATACATTTGTTAGACTACCTCATTTTGAACAGCAGCTGAAACTACATTAGGGAAAGATTTTGTATGTACTTAATCCATCACTGAAAACAATTGAGAGTTATATATATATATTTGAGCTGATAAATATCTCAGCGTTTAAAATCCTTCCGAATCCTTAGATAGTGCTACTTAATCTCTTAAACATGCACTTATAATGACTTAAGAGTCCACACACTGGAGATCCAGTGACCCAGTTGTTCTCTGCAATGCCGTGTGCGGGAGGTGATTTGGATTTTATTAATCCAGATAATTTTTGAACCCTGTAAACATACTCAGGACTTTTCAAGTGCTAATGAGCATTGCTTGCAAGCTAAGCAAATGGTGCTCTCCAGCCAGAAGCTCTGCGACGGGTACACAGCCCTGTGTTGCACACTGCAGCAGTGAGCTCTGCCCTTAAAAGATCTTTTAATGTAGTGTAGTTACTAGGAAATGTGTGTGCTGAAACTTTCAGTGACATCAGATACTGTGTCAAGGAAACAGACTGGAGATTGCCTGAAAGTTTTGAACTCAAATAATAGTTTTTTTAAATGTAAATCTTCTCTATAGTATAGAAGAAAATAAATGTTTTTCCTTTCTTTGAAGTACAGTGGTGATCTTAAACTGCATTTCAGGGTACTTGCCATTCTGAGTGCTTTGTTGGTAACGCTAGCTACAACCCCTTTATATGACCTCTTACCTATGAATTATTTCTGTTCCAGGGAGGGAGGAAAAAAATTATTAAATATGAAATAATATAACACCTAGTAATTATCTCTCCTGAAGGAATATAGGTGTATTTACTGATATGAACACCATCATAAACAGTCATCATAAACCCCACTGTATCAAGCTGTTAAAAGCAATTTGTTACTGGTAATACTATATTGCCATCTAAACAATTTAATATCAAACATCCTGTCAGGGAATTTCCGAGAGATGGCTTTCACAGCAGCCGTGCACACCTGCAGCAGGGTTTCTGTCCATCCTAAAACCCATTGCTTTTGCTTAAAAAGCTGTTCCATTTTTTACACCATTACCCCATTTACCTACTCCGTGCACACTATGAGACCCAATATGTCACTCTCCCCTGTTCTTGGGTCCTCTTAGCACTGATGCTAGCATGCCAAGCAAGCATCCCAAGCTGCTGCTGCGGGAGATGAAAGGAGCAGCCTTGGCAGTACTGTGATACTGGTTGCCTAAACAGCTGAAGGACCACTGGCTTTAGGAGGTGATAGGCATCTCTGGCTCACCTCATCGGCCCATCCTCATCAGCAGGTGGAAGGTGGTCCTTTCTAGAAGCTGCATAACAAGTGACAGCTGCTAATTATAATATACTGAAAACTTTGCATGGTGAACAAGAATGATTTCTAGAGAAGAAAAATGGGGTTTTTTTCAGGTCCTCACTGCAGCTGATCATGCTAGACTGAGTCATGGCACTGCAGGTAGACCTTGGAAAGCCTGCCGTGGTCTGTGCTTGCCTATTGTGAGCTGCTGTAGGGTACAGCTGTATTAAGGGTACAGCTGTATTAAGGATACAGCTGTATTAAGGGTACACCTGCCCTGAATATTGCCTTCAGATACCTCCTTCTCTGAAGACGCATCCCTTCATCCTCCTCCTATCCCACTGCAACTATGTCACTTGAGGTTCTTCTTTGACTACAGGTCAGACCAGCAGTCCTCGCTGTCATGTAACACTTGCACCCTCTGGAGCTGAAAGCTTTCTCAGAGGGCACTGAGTCACCTTCCATAGCACAAGAATCAGGCTTTGTCATTCAGACTTAAGTGTATTTCTTTTGTCAAGGGCAAATAAACCTGCTCTCTTCTCACATAAGCAGGCTTTGGCAGTGAATAAGCTCTTTAAGCTAGTTTGCAAATAACTACGCTATAGGATAGAGAATCCTTGTGGAGAAAAAAGGGGAATGGAACTGTGAGTGTATTTACTTACAGATAAATGATCACTTTTTCCTAGGGTCTAATTCAGAAACCACAGGTAGAGCAGGGTACTCTGTATTAATTGGACCAGCTCAATTTGCTCATGGGCTTTTCTTCTCTCAGAGAAAGTCATCTCCTTCCAAAACCCTCTGAAGTCAGTCAAGGTGTGGTCAGAATAAATGCAAGTGCAGCCCCTCCCCTTTCAAGAGCCCTGGACAGTTTGCTCCAGCATAAGGGGCAATAAAAATCTCCATGTTACATCTTGGCATCTAAAGCAGCTGAAATATAAACAGGGCTTCCATGCCACAAGGCTCTGTCCTTAAAAGTTCCATAAACAAAAATCAGGACTGTGAACCTATGGTGCCTCAGAGATCTGCGTATGAGTGCCAGGGACAGGATGCTACTCATGCACTGGATGAAACATTGCCATGTCGGAGGCATTAAAATGACATGTTTATCCTATAAAATGAACTTGAAAGGTTCAGCTCTCACAGCCACCTGCTCAGGTCTGCCTAAGTATTGTCTGAGAAAGCCTGGTTGGGAAAGAACTTGTTTGGATTGGGCGGCCTTGACTGAGGGACAGTTTATTATCCTCTGGGAATAAATACCCTTTCATTGTGGGAGACTTTGCAGGGCTTTTTTTTTTTGTCAAAAGTAATATTCCTATCACAAATGAGATAGATGAGCTGCATTGAACACATAATGAAGGATAGTGCCTGTGTGAGTGCACAAGGAAAATGCTGGGAGCTGGGGATTCAGACACTTGTGATTCCATGGATGAATCTCATCTCAGGGATTCAGAAATTGAGATATCCAGACTCTGGTACTTGCAATGCTCCCCAGGTGTGAGCTACTCACTGCTGTAGCAACACAAGACCTGTCTCAGTATGGTCAGAGAAGCCTGCAGAACTACGTGCTTCCTCCTGAAGTTGTTGCTGATTTTAGGCCTCCCAGCTGCCCTTGCCTCCCAGGGCACTGACAGTGTGGCAGTCTACAGTGCCATGTTACACGTGCCATGGCCATGCACAAGAAATCTAGGAGAGCCATGTCAGTCTGCCCCATTCCTGCCTTCCAGTTCTATGATACAACAGGTAGGATTTACCATCCCTTGTGCCTAGGGTTTCACGTCTGTTTTTAAGTGACGATTGTGAAATCTTTGCAAGGATCATCTGAAAAACGAAGTGCATCCAGAATAGTGTGTGTCTGTGAAATGCTTGATTTCCTGAGAGTGGTCTCTGGCTGGCTTGGAATAGAAAGAAATAATTTTTGCCCAGTAAATTGTCTCTGTGATTTGAAGGTTTTGGTTCCTTTTTTCTTTTATCTTGTACAAAGAAAGCAAGTGAGCAGTACAGGTATATTTACTGAACTGTTAGTCTATATTGACTAAGCTCTGATCCATTCATTCCCTAAATTCCGATGCCATGTCTTATCTTTAAAGCTGAGCTATGGACATTGGTTGCATTTGATCTGCCTGCTTACCACTCTGCCACTATTAACTTTCTGTTTGTCATCATGGATGATGCATAGTTCTCTCCAAAATTTGTCCCTCATTTTTAGCTGTGTGTGCTTTAAGGCTGAATCTATTGTTTCTTGTGCTACATGGTACATCAGAGATACAGCTATTCTTGTTATGGAAACTATCACTGCCATCAAGTGAAGATTAATGGAAAGATTATTTCTGTGAATATCAAGAGTTCCTGGAATATGGTATTTTCCATGTTAATATATTCAAAAACTGGATCACAATATTGCCACCCCCAACTCTGCTATTTTTTTACTTGTAGTAGCAGTGTCCTGCACTTCTGTACCTGTACATGATGTATCTCACTTAACCAATTCTTCATGAATGATTTGTCCTTTAAAACATATGTTTTTATTCTAGTAGAACATATGGTCTGTCTTTGGTCTGCCTTACATACTATTTCAAGCCTATCGCAGTGACTTCCTAGATGTGTTGGCCTCATTAGAGTCATTATTGTCCTGGTCTTTTGTCAAAATGGAATCCAAAAGATTATTCTTTTTTTTCATACTTAGTATGCTGCATCATTGCCAATCATTTTTGAGTCAGAGGTATCCCAATCTCTTTTAAGTTTTCAACCATATGTTGCAGAGTGAGTGTGAATCTTGTCACTTCTCAGGAGAGTTTCCATGATTTTATGCCCCAGAATGCTGCCACACAAGCTCTTGGGTCTTCTGACATGGTGTGAATAAAATCCTGAGAGTATGTTGTCAGTGAATGGCCTGAAGAGCAGCTGGAGGATGTCCTCACAGTCTTCCCCACTGCAGTGAAGAGTTCTTACATTTTTTATTTTCCTGCATCCTTCCCTAGAAGACAGGCAACAGAAAACGGCCAAGTGCCCACAGGTCCTGGGCGTGGATCTGGTGGGAAAATATATGCACAGGGATGTGATTTCTTGCTGAGCTGAACAACATGCTCTGGTGGGCTAGAGGGACATGCTTGGCTAGAGCAGCTGTTTGCTGTGGAGATGTTTTTACCTATCTCAATGTTTCCCCTGTGTACAGACAGAGGTAGCACATCCTTTGGAAGGATTTGAAGCCACATTCTCAAAGACTGAGTGTCTATCAGTCATATCCTCAAATAGTGAGTGTCTATCAGTCCCTCCTCCTCCTTTTCCTGTCTGGCTCTGTAAAGGATGCCTAAATCTGGTCCTTCACTTCTGTCGTGGTGCTTTTATTGAGAATTCCTGAAGTGCAATGCTATTTGATTGCTCACACAGCTATGGAAATGTTTTTTAAAGCCAAAAAAGATTCATCTCATTTAGCACATGCCACATGCATCTGACCATAGCAGGGCAACCTGGTACCTTCTTGGTGAGGGCACTCAGCACCCACCCCTGCTGCTGCAGGGACAGTGCTGTGATGACCTGGGGGAAACAGGAGGCCAAACCATTTATTTCAGCTGCATAGAATACATAGTGGAAAATCTGCACTAAGGAACAACTATTTCTCATTTATTCTGTCTATCTGCCATAGTAAGTGTGCACAAGCAATAGCTCACCTGCTTGGGTATGCCCCGAAATCACTGTTGACTTAGTTTGTCCCTGCTGTTCCTCTTATTAATTTATAGTTTATACAGAAAACACAGACATTTGACTGCGGTGCCTGTGGGTCTTTTAGCTGGCTTCTAGCCAACTTTGCTTGTCAAGGAACCTTCCTTTTCTTCTGGTGCAATATGTTTGTGCTGGTTGCTAAGCAGATTGCCTCCTAGTTGCATATTTAACAGGAATGAGAATAGTAACACAGAGTTCAGAGGTGCTGGATAGAAACATGGGTTTTCTTGAGTTAGGAAACAGTAAATAAGGGACTAAAATAATGATAACTGCTGCTTCCCAGGATGGACTTTTTATGCATGAAATCCTTGAGATTCTGATATTTGCTGTATTTTATGCGGTGTCTTTACTTCCATTAATGACTGAAAGTGTTTGCACAGGCAGCAAGAAATCTCATCTGAGGAAAAGTAAGTAATGTTTGTTATGAAATACATGGGTTTTTTAGCTTTACTATTTACTTTCAATATCTTTTTGGCAAAATTGTATTGACTCTAGTGCCATTGTGTTTCCCCTCCTTGCGTAGCCCTTTCTTTATGAATGTCTTCAGGTGTGGGTTGCTCTACTGAGGACTTACCATGTTCTCTAAGCAAAGTGATTATTGATCCTCTCATTTCTCTTCATACTACTGCAATATAAAAATGTGATTATAATGATTATGGCTTCCTAGTCCACAGAGCTCCTGGGGCAAGGAAATCAGCCAAACAGTATCCTCAGGTTAATCTTGCTGTTGAAATTGGTTTGAGGCTCCACCTGAGAAAAATTATTACATTAAGACCACATAATTTTGAGTTTTGAGTACTTTGTTTTGGTTTGGTTTTTTTCTCCTTTTTAATGTGCCTAAGCTCTGGTCCACGCAAACATTTAGTAATTGATAATATAGCTTTTCTTGTATCCCTTTCTCATTTTGTTTCTAGATCTTTTTTTCTATGTTACAAGATGTTGAGGGAAGAAACTTTTCAGCACATTGAGAGCTCCAGTCTAGTATCCACAGAGTCATGTAAATCACCAGACAAGTTTGGAGTAAACACACATTTTCAAGTTGTACTTCTAAAAATGAGGAGCTTTTGACTGGACACACACTGGACCCCAGCAAGGCCCCTTGTTTATAGGGACTTATAATATCTTGATTGTCCTTGGAGGACAATCTTTCGGGAAAGGTACCAGACATGTTGAATTCATGTCTGTACCTCTTGTCAACTTCTGTGAATGTCACCCCAGCAAAAGGACACTTGTGGGGCAGGCAGAGCAACAGCTCAGTTTCCTCCTCACTTTCTTTAGGATGATGATACCTTGGGATCTTGGGGTATTCCTGGTGGGCAGCTTTCTTCCAGTTCTCCATAGAGTAGCTGATGGCCTTAGCACATATTCTGCTCTCCTCTCTCCACAAAGCCCAGACATGCTCAGGGGTTGTGGCTTGCTGTAGCTGCTGTCCTCTGCAGTGTGGGAGCAGCAGAGCATGGCTCTTGCCACTTCACCCGTGGCATGGCTAGTGATACACATCCAAAGGCCACTTCCAATTTCCTGGAGTGGGGATTTCTCTTTCATACATGAAGTGCAGTGTATCCAGCTGAAGCAGGAGCATGTGCTTTGTACAGCTGAAATCAATATACCGGAGACTAAATTGCTGGGTTTGGAGAGCGAAGGCAGGATGAGCTCCAGTAGGTTTTCCTGTATCTATCACCTCTGTCAGCCAGACTGCCTGGGGGACTACCTATTCCATGGCAGTCATGCCTTCTCTGATTTACAGCTGCCCATGTCTGGCCCCAGCAAGGGTGACATTGTTGCTTCTTGCTTTTCAGGTAAATCGGTCAATCTTGGCACTACAAGCAGCCCTGGGGAGACACTGGTGGCCAGTCTCCCCATAGAAAGGGGCTGTTGCTTGCTGACAAATCTGGCCAGCATTTTGGTGGGTAACATATTCAGGACCAGTCTTGAGGAGCCTGCATTGTGCAGGTCTGGAAAGGGTCAGCTCTGACCCTGCAATCTGTCTCATATTGCCCCTGTGTGTCTTATTTCCAAAACCACTGCCACTACTGTTGGCCAGATCCAACCAAATTTATCAGACACACGCAAACATAAACAGTCAGAAGTTCTGAGGAATTTACCTTATCTGGGAGGCAGGATCTTACTGATGCTCTATCTGAGGGAAAGCCAGCAAAATGAGCTCATCATCTTTAACAGCAAGAGATTCTCATGGGAGAATGGTAGTGGAAGTGTCCCAATCAGCAGAAACCTTCATTAAAAACACTAGCCCTCTTAGACACCGGAGAGTCCAGCCAGAAGGCACAAGGCATGAGACTGCGTTAGCTCCAATACTGATGAGAATTTTTTTCTCTTTCACTTGAATTTGGAATCACTTAATTGCCACTAGCTAATGCTCAATTCTCCACAAACTTGTTCCTTCCACACATTTTAGAAAGCTGAAAAAAAAGGGACATCTCAAACTTTTTACAGTCACAGGAGTTTTGTTTTTCCTTGCTCTCCTTCTGAAAAGATGAACACATCCTTCTTCACATGTATCAGAGACACTGAACAAATTGACAGCAGACACTGAGAAGAGAAAAATAAACAGTACTCACAGAGAAAAACTTTTTATTCAATGCCCTTTTCTTATCGCACTCAGAAGAACATAGGCAATATTATCATCATTGCTAGTGTATTTCCCCAAAATATGCTGGCTAATCAGTAAGTATAAAGTTGAAGTGAACAGTTTTACTTACTAAGCATTGCCTTGTGCCTACCTTCATTAAAATTTATCTACTCTTGTGTTGCCCAATCATCCACTTTGATTAGATCCTCCCGGAATTCCTCTCCATTCTCAGTCATTTTGTGTAACTTAAATTATTCTGTTTCCTCAGCAGATTCACCACCTTGCATACTGCTTCCTTCTCAAGATTATAACAGAAGTTGTTGAGTTGCAGAGATATTGAGAGCATTTACATCTTCAGCTTGGCAAGAAAATTATTTACTCTTCCTTATCACCTCTTTTCTATTTTAAAAACCCTTGCATTTCCCCATACAGTTGCAAACTTCCATTAATATTCTCCCATGGGGGACTTTTCTAATAGACTTGAGTAAAACTAAGTAAATGTGTGGCTTAGTAACTTTGAGCCTCCATAGAGCTCTGCCAGGTTTATTGCAGATAATGTATTTTGACAGAAATTTTGCTGCTATTTCTCTACTTATGTTTAACCATCTGAGTTATTTGTGTCTTCAGTGATATTTTTATATTTAGATGACTGTATTTTACAGTGTAGAGTGAGAAAAGGTGTATTGCAAAACAAAGAACAGATTCCTATATGTACCTTGTAGTAGAAATATTAAAAAGACAAAAACACAGTGTTGATGGTCCTCTCAATTATTTCTGTAAATGAATGGGGCATATCCATGCAATACTGAAAATCCAATTAGTAGAAGTCCCAGATACTCTCATTTACAATGCTGTCTTTGTGTCTTTGCTTTTTTCAAAGAGTATTTGTAGTTTGTTGCCTAGCATTTATTTAGTTGTTTTCTGTGTACCATGATTAATGAGTATTAGGAGAGTGCAAGTTTAGCTTGCATGCTATGAAATGAAACTGGGCCAAAACTGAGGATACCCAACAATGGCTAGATATGATTTGCTTTCTACATACATTATTATTTTAGATGGTGTACAAGTACTTTAGAATTAGAAAATCAAATTATTTTCCTTCTTCTATAGTGATAGAAGATAGTAATTGTTTTAGGTGGAAGAGGTGCAGAATGGATGGGCTAATTTTCGGTTGCATAAAAGGCAGAGTAATACAGGTGGGTTTGTCCTGTGCTGGCTTTCAAAGCTCTTGGTGTGACCTGTTGTGCTGTGGGTGCATCTGTATTGTCTCATGAAAGTCATCAAAGGCACATTTTGGGTCCGCAAAATGAAAAAGAAATAAATCTCGGTCTCTTAAGGATGGAGCTGTCAGAGCAGTGGTGCACCAGCTGTTCCGCACCAAATCCAAATTTGAGAGAGTTCAGAAAGCCACTGTAGGATAAGTTTCTTTATTTTCTTAGTTCTGTACATTTCAGCTGCCAGAAATAAATGTCTAGTGAACTGAGTCACCCTGGTAGGTTGTATGTTGCTTGTGAGCGAAGTGTTCAATCAGAAGAAAGCCTCCTGTCCCTGACAATCTTTTAAAATATCATAACTCAGAAAGATTAATTTTTAGAAAGCACTGCCTCCCAGGCTCTTGGTCAAAAGCCATAGGAGTACCAATATTTTAGATGATTCCAACTATTTTTTTAGGTTTGGTTGTTTGGGTTTGGGTTTTTTTGCTGTTACATGTGCAAATGAGCACTGTAATATTTTTTTTTTTCATCTGTATGTTCATCTTTGAGGAAGTTACCTCCTGAAATTTGTTTACTGGGCCATTTTTGAGATTTAGTCACAAGTGATTCCATGCTGGCTTAGAAATATGCCACTTCAGCACAGTTCACAGTGGCTCAAGCAGCTACCATTTAAATGTGATGGCAAATAATGTCTTAACAGTCATAAAAAAAAGAATAAAAATTTGAAATATTGCTACCTGCTCTTCTTGTAGACTAAGCATTTTGCACCTGCAAAAGAAAGACTACCCAGAAAATGTATCTGTAATAGCTGTCTGTAATAGCTAAGAAAGGGAAGGTTTGTGTTAGTTGATCCGTACTTGTTCATAATATTTGAATGTGAAAGGCTTCAAACTTCTTAAGAAAAAAATAGCTAAAAAATTGTTTTGAGTTGATACTGCTGTCCCAACCTTCTCTGTGCAGTTATTTGTGGGATAGATTGCAACAGGATTTAACGTTTTCCTGATGTCTTAATAGATTAAAAATAATTTTTAATTTCTGACTGAGGCAAGTTCTAATTGACTAACTGGTTATGATAAATTATAGCATCATTTGGAATAGTTTAGCAGTGCTGTCAGGATTTGTTTAAATTAAATCTGCAATATTTCTACCTGTTTCCACACCAGGAACTGAATGTGTCTTAGAAATCACAAAAAGTGAACAAAGAAATTTAAATACTTACCAATCCATACTTGTAATGCCAATAAGATCAAGCCTTTGAAAAATGAATGGGAGACATGTATGGACCTACATGATGGAATTTCATAGTACTTGAGAGAGATGGGCTTTGAAAGTACTGCTTTGTGTTAAGATTTCTGATCCTAATACTAAGGCACATTTTGGTTTTGAATCGCTCAGCTTTTATCAGAGAAGAACTCTAGTGTTGCTTTTTACTCAGCAGCTCTCAGCAGAGTATCTCGCAGCTTCAAAGCTACTCATGATAAAAAGGCTTCCCAACAACTTCTCCAGCATACTGGCAAATAGAAACAATGGAATGTTGTCCCATGAATTCTACAGTGTATGCTGGAGAACAGCAGTGTCTTGAACTGCTTGTATATTAGGGTCTGAAAGCTGGTGTATTCTTCAGGTCTCTCATTCTTCTACACTCTTGATCCTTCGTTGTTGTCTTTGGCACACGCACTGTTAATACCTAAGGCTTGTGCCTTCTGGAGCATCTGGTGATTTATTTGATTTATTTTTGGATTGTCCTTCCTCCTGGCATGTTCAGTCTTGTCAGTTCTCAGCCTTACTGTAGTGTATTCATTTTTCAGTCATTGTGATTCTTTGACCTGTAGGCTTTTGCTTGGAAGCTACAATCAGAACAGCTTTTTTAAAACTGAGTGGTATTTGTTTACATTAGGAGTAGAGAAATTCCAGAGAAAAGAGTTATGGCCTGTTGGCCTTACGAGACAAATTCAGCTTAACACAGGTTTTCCCACCAGCTGACCTGTTGCACCCTCAAAAATAGGACCCTATCTTTTGGAAGTCAGGCAGGTGTGAGCACCTTCTGCAGCCACAGGATGGGACCAAGAGGACTTGCTAAGAGATGTGGAAGGGGGAGATGGAGCAATGTGCCTTCCATCCTCCAAGCACAGAGTTTTCCCTTCAGTTTCATCTCTCAGCACATCACATTAATTAGACAAGGGGAGATATACAAGCACAAAAGAAAGGGAAAAACAGATATCCCTGAAGTCTCCATGCTTGGGAGCTGTAAATTTTAGAAATCTGGTTTTACATGTCACCAGGATTGTGTGCTATCTTTAATAATCTGAAGGTAAGAATTACTTCCATTTCCTTAATATCTTGTGAGGCAAGCAACTAATTACCTTCCTGTCTTGAATTTCTTTTTTAAATCTATTGATGAATAAAAGTAAGGAAATGTTGCAAGGTATTTTCCACTGATTTTTATCTCGTTGTGTGAACACCTCATTTACCCATCCACGCCTTCTTTGCACATTCACTTGCAGGAGCTGTTCTACTGTAGTACTATTAATTATTCTTCATGTTGTAGAACTCTATCTGATTATTCTTTATCTTGTATGCTCTCAGTTATAAATCAGCGTTATTGTTACGAAAATCACCTGATACTCTGTATCTTCATCTACAAACATTAATATGAAAGTATAAACAGACGCTCTTTGAAAGTGGTTGTACATAAATTCTCAGTAAAGCAGGGTATGGAAAAAAGAATTCTTTCCTTCCTGACATTAGCTGTTGAAAGAAAGGCAGAAGAGGTTTAATTTCCTTGTATTTGTCACAGTGGGAAACCATCAGAAACGTAGTCTTAACTTGAACAATTTGTGTATCCTGGTTTATTTAGGTAAGTTGTATTATACCTACTATTGGAACCAAATGGAGTAACTTTTATATTATGAGGAGGAAAAAGATAATGTAGCTTGTACACCTAATGGTCTAGCTAGAGTATTTAGACCTGGATACATTTGTCTTCATAAAGATGGAGCAGCACAGGGCTGCAGAAGCTGTAATGTCTGGACCATTATTTATAAAGACCAGAAGATGAAGAGTTCTTCAATCTGCCAAGCAACCAAAGATTATTCTTTGCATGATGTCCAATAGCTCAAGATGGGTAAAAAAGAAGCAAAGAAACAAAATTAAGTCCAACTTCTCCTAGATATAGTTTTCAGCTCTTAAAGAATTCTGCATGTTATATCTTAGTTGATTAATAATTATTGCATTGTTTTTGAAAGTCTGCAAGGTCCACTGCAATTATTTTAATTTACATTCTTTCTCTGAAGGGATTAATTTCCAAAAGAATGTTTTACAGTTCTTTTGGACTTCCTGTAGTAATTGTAGAAACCACAGGAGTGCTATAACTATTAGCTTAACTTCAGAGCTAAAAAAGTTGAGCAGGTCACAGATATGCACAAACAATTCTAATAGTTTGCTTTTAAAGTACTCAGTCTAGATATAGAACAAAATATTAGGCATAACTTCATAAAATTCTGGCATATAATGCTCATCTGTCTTTCCAGCCATCCCTTCTGATCGTACAGTGTATGTAATTGGGAAAGTCCAGAGTCTGTGGTGATGAGGCAGGTCTACACTTAAGGCAGGAACTCAAATCAGTGAGTTAGGTTCAGGATCAGGTTTGGAAACCATAACCAGGGACAGGCCCAGCTCAGGGACAGGCAAGCTCATAGTGATGAGGCAGATCTGGGTCAAGCCCCAAGTTAGCCTGTTGGCTAGGGTCCTAGTCTGAACCAGCTGGGTCCATGATCAGGAATGGGCACAGCTGTAATACCATTGTGATGTAGCTCAGATGGGAACCGAGGGCAAGAGCCTCATCATGAGGACAGCTCCAAGAGGAGGGGGGCAGCCCTTTTACAGGCTTCCTCCAGCCCTTTCTTCAGAGCATCCCTCACCAGCTGTAAATCCAGAGAAACAAACAGAAAAAAATTAGGACTGGGAAGGTGAATTTGCAATATATCAGTGGATTAAAAGAAATATTTGTAGTTGAATGATATGAAAACAAAGTAAAAAGAATGTGAGGACAGTAGTCATTGTCCACAAGTATGAGAAAGAATGAAGTATTGTGTCAGGACAGGACAAAAACATGGATAACTTCTCTAGGTGACATAAGCAACATTAGAGAAAGAAAAATAAAGGTGGCAGTCAGAGGGAATAAAACATCCAAAAGTGACATAGGTACAGCCATGTAGCTGTCTGTGAAAGAGGTGGTCAACGTCTGTGGCTCAGAACATTTTTTTAAATGGCCTCACTGAAGCTTTCTTCCTCCTCTTCTAAGGATGAATCCATGACTGACTGTAGCCTCTAATCATTTGCTCCTTTGTTAGAGCTCTGGACAATTATTTCTAATTTTTCGTCAGACAACGCAAAACTTGTTTTTAGAATTGAAGCATTGTGAGAAGGATCCTTATGAAATATTGCTGGGGTTTGAAAAATGTTTCCGCTGCATACAGCCTCCTATTAGATTCCAGAGTCAGTAACTAATGGAGGCTAACTGAAAGCAGGAATCATTATTATGTCTGCTATTTGAGAATAACTGTGAATAAATATTTTTATCTCTTCTTCCAGTTACACCAAATTTAGTAACATCATTTCTTGTATTTTCTTATATGTACAGCCATAAATTCCAAAGATAAGACAGTGACAATAGGAACAGTTAACACTTACTTAGTTAAATGAGCCTACAGACATATGCATGAGTGCTCTTAATAAGTTTCACATTGGTATAAAGAGATTCTGTAATTGAAGCCAACTTGAAACTCGTGTAGAAGAGTTGTTGAGTGAAGCTAATTAACATCAATTATTACTTTTATTATTGCTCCCAAATCTCAAAGGCAAGTGTTGGTGCATGATTAAGCATTAAGTTTTGTATAACTATCTCAATAAAAGATGTAGTCTGCTGGCAATGTGCTGGTAGGACAAATACTGTGTTTGCAGTCCAACCCTTCCGTTTTTTCCCTTTTTCATTGCCAACATCAGTAATAGCTAATTTTAAACTTCATAGAATCATAGACTTATAGAATATGCTGAGTTAGAAGGGACCCACAAGGGTCATCAAAGTCCAGCTCCTGGCCCTCACAAGAATCACAGAATGGGCCTGAGTGCCTTGTCCAAACACTCCTTGAACTCTGTCAGCCCTGGTGCTGTGACCACTTCCCTGGGAAGCCTGTTCCAGTGTCCAAGCATCCTCTGAGTGAAAAACTTTTTCCTAATATCCAACCTAAACCTCCCCTGACACAGCTTCAGGCCATTCCCTCGGATCCTGTCACTGGTTACTACCACTGCCCCTCCTCTTGCCTTGTGAGGAAGTTGCAGACTGAGATGAGGTCTCCTCTCAGTCTCCTCCAGGCTGAACAGACCAAGTGACCTTGACCTTTGCATCTGAACAGCAATCAAACAGATATTGTGACCTTCCTCTTGCTGATGCAGAAGAACTCTTCATTGCCTGATGATACTTCTTGTGATAAGAGAGGAATACTGAGGTGCACTGAGTAGCAAATACATTGGGAATCAAAGCACCTGGTGGCTTATTTTGTAAGGGGGTGAAAACAAAATTTCTCATCTATAGAGCGTAATTAGTGGTGTATCTTTGCTCTGTCAAGAATGCTTTCAATGAGAATACATGATCTTTTTGAAAAAAATGTTTTAAACTATCACTGAACAGAAAGAAGACGAAGGATTCTTCACTTATTTTCACAGTATAGTCCAGGGAGGCTGTTCTCACTGCTTACACTAGCTTCTGACTATGGATAGTTGCTGTGCTCCTTTGGGGATGAAAATGTCTCACATCTGACTGATCTTTCTGCTGTCATGGAGACCAAACACTATCCTAAATACTGAGTTTTCCCATCTCGAGCTCCAGTTTCTCTGTAAAGGCCCAAGCATTAGAGCTATGCAGTTCAAATTCAGACCAAAAAAATAGCACTGCACTAATTACATTGGCTGAGGATGTCTTGCTAGTGAAAAAAGAAGTTCAAGTGTCTATGAGGACCATTTTGCATCTGCCTGAGTCAGCTGACACTGTTGATCCAGGATACTTATATTGACACAAATGTAAACTCCAGTGGAAATCTACAAAGATTGTTTTGAATGGTTCTCTTTCCCTTCAGAGGCAGTACTGGAGGTGACATTAGGCAACTATGCACTCATACTTGTAGAGTTTTTCTGTTAATTACTTTTGGCATCTGTCTTGTCACTTTGCCACTACTGTGTATTCCGCTTCTGCATCTGTTATTTTCTGTGCAAATGAGTAAGCTAAGAAATAGGTATTCCTAATAAAATCATAATTAGGAAAATTTCCATCTCCCTCCCTGCTGAGACTTCATGGTTGTGTGCTTGTAAGGTAAAGTGAAACAGAAAAAAATTAACCCTGAAATCTTTAAATAATTTTTAGCCCTAATCATTCTCCATGTCCTTCATGATTTAACTGAGAATGTCATGGACATTCTTACTTTGTCTTAGCAATTCTTTAAAACTGCTTTGTAATTGTGAAAGAAAAGCAGTCTAGGTGGTATATCACAGTATATGTAATGCATTTCTCTCCCTTTTCATAGAAGAATTTACAATTCAGAGTGACAGTCCACGTTTTTTTTTCAGTGGAGAAAGAAAATGCTGATAATACACTACAATGAATGAAGGGATGATATAGCATTTGAACATACTTAAGCAATGATTACTTCATCTTAAAAGTAAACCCTTTCATAGACTCAACACTGTGTAGACCATGGCTTACCACTAGCTCTTAAAGACTCATGAGTTGTTCAAGTGCAATTCTTGTGGCCAAGGCTCTGGTGTTTGATTACTGGACAATCAGCATCTCTGTCTGGAGATCTAATGAGCTGCAAGGGTCTGGGAATTCGCACAATTATGAGGAAAATGGAGTCAGGGACTAATTCCTGTCTCAGAAGTCAAGTAGTGTGAACTGGTAATGTGTTACTGGGGACTAGGTTCCTCTGTAGCACTATCGTGTTGGAGATAAGTAATTGGAATTGCCAAAAAATAGAGTTAGTAAATGGAACTAATTATTAAGGACAATCAGGGACCTAGTGCTTGAGTTTGGTCCTTGGTACTCTTTTTTTTACTGTATAAAGACACTGCCTAGAACTTGGCTATAGCCCCTAGGCCAGGTCTATCCCATGGTGAAGAAAAAGGTTTTCCTTTAGGAAAACACCACTACCTGCTGTATCTGTATTATTCCTGGAGTTCTCCCTCTTCATGCCTCTTTGAAGTATGAGATCTCATCCACCCAGAGATTATGGGATGTCCCTCACAGTCAGGAAAGTGATTCAGTTCGGGTATATTCAGAATGGCCTCTCTGTGTAACAGCTTAGGGCGGAATCTGCCCATCCTTGTGGGAGCTCCATCTCAGATATTGCTCTCTCAAATCCTGATGTAAAAAATAACACTCAGAAGATCAGAGCAAAAGTAAATCCTGTCATAGAATATAACAGGATACTCTGTCATCAGAAAATGTCTCCTCTAAGTTGAAATAGATGTCACTGACCACAAGTTGGAGACAGTACATAAAGCTGTTCAGCTGATCGTGTGTTGGCATCTCCAGGAGAATGAGATGGACAATCCACTATACACCTACACCTGTGTTTTCTAGGTTGCCCATGATATACTGTTAGCATACCCAGATCACACAGAGATACCTGTTTTGTCTTAACTATGTGCAGATGTCTCATCTGGAGCTGAATTCCACCCTTCCATCTCTTTCAGAGTAAATCTTTGAAGATCAGATCATGTCTATTTTTGCATTCACTTCCAATTGCTTGTCAAGGACACTGTGATTTTCATTTAGGAAGGTCATATTTCTTTCCTGTGATTCCAGCAATACTACCCTTGGTTGTGTGGTTGTCACGCAGATTGATGTGCTTAAGCTGGCTGGATAATCATCACACCAGCACCACTGTTGGATTAAATCGCTCTAGGACATGCAGATCAGCCGCTTTTCCCAGCTGCAGCCCAGACATATATCCATCCACGAGTGCCCGGAGTTAGAACATCAGGGCTTAACGGGGGTATTATTGAAATGAGCTCTCTTCCATCAAGTCACTCTCATGCTTAGCGTTATAGCTTTTGTTCCCAGTCTGCTGGCACAGGTCTGCGCTGGGGAGCATCAGCCACTGCCACTGTCACTGCACTTGCTGTCGATGTCACGCATGTTAATTTTGAGGGAAATCTGAGCACGCACGTCTTTCTTTTCTTTGTTTTGTTCCCCAGTAGTCAGTTCCTTGATTCCATTTTTTAGAAGAGTCCAGATGTTTTCCTGCACCCTTTTAATTACACAAGAGGCATGCAACATTTACTTTGCCTAATGTGTTTTGGTTTTCCCATACAGCATGTTGGGGTGCGTGCTTCTCTTCCATTTCCTTTTACTTCTGAGATTATTGGAAAGCAATTTATTGACAACAAAAGGAGAGGAGACTGATTGCAGTTTGCGTATTTCTATCCTTGAGAAATATTTTACACACTTTAAGCAGTAGTGTTCAAAAAAAATCAGCGAGCTATCAAAAATAGAGCAGCAAGTAGTGCGCTCCATTTATTTTTGTCTCACAGCTCTCCATGCTGGATTAAGAAACATTAAATATTTTAAACTGAGAAGTCAAAGGATGAATTCTGGGCTTGCTGCTAAATCCTAACTTCACTAACAAAAGATACATCAAATTTATATACTATTTGATGATGCATAAACACTCGGAGTTGTTTAAAAATGCATAATTTGACATTGTTTTGAACTTCCTTGTCATTAAATTAGCTCAGTCTTGAGGAAATAATTTAATAGCTGCTTCAAGCAGAGAATCCAAAATGCCCTAAAATTTCCAGTACATGATCCAAGTCACTTGCAAACCTGTTCCTGTTCTCTCTTTCCCACCTCTCACATCAGTAAAATGTTACACGTATTTGAGAGCATTTTCTATTTTCTTTTCAGGTAAATAAACTACTGAACATTTTTAGAAACTAAATTGACATCTTAAAAGCCATTATTTAAAAAAAAATGTCTTGGGGGCTGCATGATACCTTCCTGTGGTCCATTACAGTTGATTCTTGCTGGTGTTTATCATTGTGTTTTTCTCAGCCCCCACTCTGGTTACTAGCTATCACAGTGCAAACTGTTTACCCCTTTGTGCTGTTCTTTTGACACACATTGCAATCACTGTGCAATGTCGTCAGGGTTGGAGTCTGCCTATATCTTTCACATAGAAAGAAGTAAAGTTTAAATAAAATATATGAATGAGCAGCACTACAGAATGGAGGCTTAATTAATTTAATTGGTTGTATGGACTAACTTGTGGTTATAATACCTCAGTGCTTAAATGAAAATGTTTATTTCTGTTCAAAAATACTGTCAGCTCCAACACAGCAGAATACTGACAATAACTATAAGGACAGCAATAGTTCGTAGTCAATGTGTAATCTCTCTTTGATGTGTGTGTAATTGATAAAAATTGCTTTTGGTTGGTAACAATGAAAGAATACACCATGCTCCATATATCTGTCAGGATGGCTTTGTACTGGCTTTTGATGATCTTTGGAAGCATTGCAATAAGACAGAAGGTCAGTGCACTTCATTCCTTTTAAATGAGTTTCCATATGGTCTTTAGTGTGTAATATAAAAGGTGAAGGCACTCTGGGCTTTCTTAGGCAGCATCATTTAGGTTGAGCTAATGCTAGCATGTAAGGATTGTTGTGAACCTCTAGTCTGGTTGCTTGTATAAAGAAGGCTACCAGTGAAAGCTCAAGTGATTCTTGTTTGAATAAATCTTCTCTGTCAGAAAAAAAAATAATCATGAATTAAAGATGAAAGAGCCAGGATGAGCAACTGTGTGTGTGGTGACAGAGTACTCTGTCTTACTGGCAAGAAAAAAAAAGAAGGATCAAGAGATCATGGTTTTTTACAATGATGAGCAGAGAAACATCCCTGAGGGAGTCATTTAGGCACAGCAAGCGAATGGCAGGAGTTATATTCCCATCTCCTTCTCAAGGCCCTGTCTCCCAAGAAAAGAGCAGCTCTGACCTCCGTTCCTGCACTTGTTTTTGTGATGGGAGCAGGATGAGATGCAACCATCTGCGAGGGGTACTGTGCTGATTTCTTTCTTTGACATCTGGGGAAAGTTATTCTCTTGCTTCCACACTGACTAAGACATGGTAATGTTTTCCATGTGTTTTTGGGAGAGGAGCTCAGTTGGATATCCATGATAGTCGGTTCTGGTTCCTGGTTCTTCCCTTCAAAAGGGTCAGTTGGCTCTTTGGTAAGACAATAGGGTCTACAGGCATGGGAGATGCCAGCTCCCTAAATTGCGGATACAATATACCTAAGAAAAGTGCTGCTTCATCTGGAGGAGACGGGATTAGTATATGAATTGCATTACTGGTGAGGAATTGGCCAGAGCAAAGACAAGCTCAAGTGCCACCAAAAATGGAATTGTCAGGTTAAGGTGAAGATATTAATAGAGTTTCTCCAAAATTGATTGGGGGGCTAATCTTATTTAGTATTTTAATTTCTGACCTTGGTAAGAGTTTGTTAATGAAATTTGCTGGCAATCTCAAGTGCGAAAGCTGCATCAATAAAGAATAGATTTGGTTACCATACAAATAGAGTCAGATGACCTTGAAGTCTCTAGTAATAGAAGTGGGATGAAATTGAATTGTACAAAAATACATGTTCCTACACTCAGAAACTCATAGGAGGAAATTTTACTCCAAACTAAGAGGTCATCAGCTGGAAAAACCTCAATGGGGAGATCTGGTTGTATTTTCTACCCTGTGAACATTAATATAATCAATGGCACATGACCCTGAAAATATCAGAAACAATCCTAGAGATTACTAAAAAGGACTATTTCAGCAGAAAGAATATGAGCTCTATCACATAAGACTTTGCAAGACCTCCTTTAGAATTGCATTTTATTCAAAAGAGATTAACTGCACTGGGAGACAGGCAGGAAGTGGGAAGAAACTGTCCATAGCCGCAAGTGAGATGAAATTCCTATGTCTCAAATAGTTTGGCAAACTGAAAGCCCAGAGGAGATGTAGCCTGTAAATACATATGGGTGGCCATTTGGTGACCAGTGATGTTTTCTTCATTTTGGTGCATCTGTTTCGTTTCACCATCATTTGTGTGGGGACTGATAGCAAATCCTGTAAGGGAACTCTGCAGTTAGAGCTGAGCACATGAGCTGGTGGCTGGAGAGAAATGTCCACTAGTCCTCTCTGGGTTTGCTTTTCTTTCCCTGTGTTTCCAGCATGAATGTGTCCTTCACCCCAAAGATGCAAAAAAAAGGACTACTGAAGAGATCAGGGGTATTAACAGCCTGATATGTAAGATAAAATATAAAAGATTTGTCTTGTTTAGTAGTACAAAGTCCTGTGTATAAATATTGTGATGGGGGGATACAAGTGAGGATAAAGAAAAACCTAAATGAGAGGATCACGTTGGCATGAAAACATCTAGGTACATATAGCTCTGTAGAAATTTTAACCTAAAATTTTAATAAATTTAGAAATCAGAATATTTTTAACATAGGAGGAAAGAGGATCAGGAAGAACTTCTAAGTAGAAGTAGCTAAAAAAGCCCCAGAACTTTTAAGGCTGTGAACAGAACTATGTGATGTGGTTGCTCACTGTATCAGTGAATTTCAGTACACAGATTCTCCAGTCAGTCCCTGTATTTTTCTGTTTGTTCCTACTAAGGCACATAATCAAGCCAGAATATTTCTAAGCATTATAGGAACATCTCAGCAGCATTGAATGAACAGAGATTCTCCTGCTTTCCTTTTTACACATACATAATAGTAAGATGATTTCATCTGTGCTTTCATTCATCTTAACTTGCTCAGGTATAATGGAAAATGCCTACACTTAGACAATTTCCCTTTCAGAACTACAAATATGTCATCATAATTGTAACTGTATTCCTTGTCTTATTTTTGCACTGAGTGGAAATAGTAGCACATTCATAACATATTTTAAGATGCTGCTGCATATGTCCAACCTGTGTGTTAAAGCGGCAGAAAACTACTGCTGTTTTTCCCAGAAAATGTGAAAATAATTATATTTTCTTATTTTCAAAGGGAAAAAAGATTATGATCTTTGACAGAAGTTTTCAGCCTTTTCCTTTCAGGCTTTTGACTTTAGGATTGGGTTTTTTAGTCAGTATTATTTTCACTGAAAGAGAAGGTAAAAGGAGATAGGCAGAAGGAAGAAAAAAACAGCTCCAAAAGATTGGTGCAATAGCTGGAATAACAGAAATTGTATTCTGCAGAAAGGTGGGAAGGCAGAAAAAAGCCATCCCTTATAAGGAAATATTGTCAATTTGACGTTAACGGGGCTCTTTAGCCTAAGGAAGAAAAGTCTGGTTAGATACAGTAAGTCTTCAAATCATGAAAAGGTGTTGCAAAAAGTAATAGTCTGTTCTCAATTCCCAGAGAGGATAAAACAAGTAGTTAATGGGTGAAAATTGCAGAATCACTGAAGTGAGATGTTATAAAACCTCTTTTTAAATTACAGATGTTGTAGGCAGGGAAGGTCATGTGGGAGGCTGTGGAAGCACTGTCATCTAAGGGAGGTCCTGAGAAGTGATGTGTATGCCACCTGCACCCTTGCACAGGGGCACTGAGCACTTCCTGCAGGCTCCTGCTGACTCTCAGGGTGTCTGGAGAAAGGGACCAGCACTGTCCACTACTGAAATGTGTTTTGTCAATAACAACCAAAAAACCAAACCAACAAACATAAAACCAAACAAAAACACAACAAAACCCCAAACAAACAAAAACCAACACCCCCCATACTTCAACATAATTTCTTTTTCTGGTTTAATCTGTTGTGTATACTTTGGTCACTTATTTGTAATGGCGAGATTTTTTTCTATTTATGATTTATTTTTTGATGTCCATAAGTTGGTGTGCAATTTGCTTTGAGCACCCGAGAAGCATCTCTTGCCAAGTTCTCTAGCTGCATGGCTCAGAATTCTAAAGGGAGATCTGAAGTTATGAACCTGTACTATTTTATGGGCAGAGATATTTAACAGTGCTTTGAAGACTTGGGCAACAAAACTCTCCACAAGATCTCTGGCTGAAAGCAGCACAAACAAACAATAGACAAGATATTTTTTTCCTTTAATGCAGAGAAATGCACTGGTTTCTGCTGAAGTTAATGTTTCTGGAGATAGTTTTTAGGGGTAATTCATAATAAACATTATCTTCTTGTCATATTGGCCTGTAAAAGACCTGGTAGATGTTATAATGTTATTGTAAATCATATTAGCAGTAGCACATTAGGCATAAACTGACTGTATTAGGATCTTTGAAAAAGAAAGGAATGCTCCTCTCTGCAACTCAAGAGCAAGTTATCGCTACAGAATATGAGGAAAACAACCATCCCCTTTTAAAACAACACCTTTGAAGCAACATACAAAGCAGATCATGTGATTCTGAGCTTCACTTTGGTGATAGTTGTTCTTGTGTGTGTTTCTTTCTTAAAAGGTAAGTGTAGTAGAATTC
Organism: Chiroxiphia lanceolata; assembly: GCF_009829145.1. Taxonomy (NCBI): domain Eukaryota; kingdom Metazoa; phylum Chordata; class Aves; order Passeriformes; family Pipridae; genus Chiroxiphia; species Chiroxiphia lanceolata. Next base: position 71,571,900 of record NC_045638.1, on the reverse strand, counting down.
GAAGCAGTGCAAATAGAAATATAAACGATTTATATGGAATGTTTTAAGAAGGGAGATTGGCACAGTTTGACACATTTGCATCTTCTGAGGCAAAGACACACAGTAGTGACTTGATAATTACTGGTGATTTTTCATTGTTTTCTCCTCAACTGAAAATCTCTGTAAAGAGCAGGCTAAATAATTTACACATGTTTAATACTGAAGTAGTGAGTTATTCCCTCGAGGCCAGCATTTCCTGGCTGCTTTTTCATGCTCGAGTGGGTTCCTCTGCACACACTGAGAAGCCTTCATGAAGCACGCAACCAGCGGTCTCACTTAGCTGGACTACATTTTAAAACAACAGAGACATAAATCTTTTCCACAACCTCAGCACACATTTCCTCGCTCTCTTCTTTCTTTCTTATTCATAAATATGGTAAATGGCAACAGTAGTGATTTTCATCACTGTTTGGTTATGAGTCACATTCTATAAAATAGGCAGAAAGCAGTGTTGGACCTTCTATGGCTTCCCAAGTGGTTTTACTCTGAAACATAAATACTAATTTCTGTTAGATGTTTTAATGTTTCATTTCTTTGATTCAGTGTGAAGGGATCTTCTCCTGGCAGTCTTACCAGAAAAGCCCTTTCAGTTGTTCTCAACCATTGTGATAGCTCTTGTGAGACCCCACCTGGAGTGTTCGGCTGTGTTCAGCTCTGGGGGCCCCAACATAAGAAGGATGTGGACCAGCTGGAGTGAGTCCAGAGGAGGGCCATGAAGATGCTCAGAGGGCTGGAGCACCTCTTCTATGAAGACAGGCTGAGAGAGTTGGGATTGTTCATCCTGGAGAAGGAGAAAGCTCCGGGTAGAACTTATACCAGCCTTTCAGTACCTTAAGGTTGCCTTCAAGAAACATGGAGAGGGACTTTTTCCAGGGGCATGTAGTAATAGGGCAGTGGTTAATGGCTGTAAACTGAAAGAGCATAGGTTTAGATTGAACGTGAGGAAGAAAATCTTTACTGTGAGGGTGGCGAGGCACTGGAACAGGTTGCCCAGAAGAGCTGTGGATACCCCATCCCTGGCAGTTTTCAAGGCCAGGTTGAATGGAGCTCTGAGCAATCTGGTCTAGTGGGAGGTGTTCCTCCCCATGGCAGAAAGGTTGGAACTAGATGGTCTTTAAGGGCCCTTCCAACCCAAACCATTCTATGATTCTATGTTCTTACACTCACTGTGTTTGTGATTGTTATTAAAAAATAACTTTAAATACCTGCATGAAGAACTACTGAGAATATTTGGCAAATTATTTGGATCATAAATATGAATCTGATTAAGAGCTCTAAAGAACCTAAATTGCATTGTGTTATATGCCCATCGATTTTCAATACACAGCCACCAGCTAAGGCACATGTGTGTCTGTATGAAGTCATAGAGACATGAAAGGATATCTTAAATGACCCAAAGGAAAAAAAAAATTACATCCCTATGATGTCTCTTTTAGCTGCCCCAAGCTGGTGTTTATGACTTTTTAGTGTCCTGGCTTAGTAAAACAGATAGTTTTATATGACAAACAATTCTGTGGAATGGTTAGGCAACTCTTGCTGTACATCTTCTAAGTAGTCATAATGGTGCTTTACAGAGAACATGTTTTGGTCTACACCATCTTAATGTAGCAATACTAGTGTCTAATTTCTCCTGGGTGTAGTTTTCATTGGCTATCGGAGAGAAGTAAATGCACAAAATAATAAATTAATCCATTCAACAAAAATGCATTGCACATGAATACTTCTACTGGCTGGAGATTTTTCTGTTACATCTAATTGGCCATGACATATTGTTTTACAAATTTCCTTGATTTCAGCAGTTTCCATAATTCTGTGAATCTCTATTTGCTTGAAGATTTTTATCTTTTTTCTACTACTTCTTTTTAAAGTTTTTTTCCCTATTGGCTCTTAGTTATAACTTGTTTTCTAGTAGAATTCAATTCAAGGTGCTTGTTTATGTGCCCATGTCTCTAATCTGCTAAGTACTGGGTATACACACATGCACACACAACTCACATGCCGCACACATAGAAATGCAGAAATTGTTCTGCAGAAATTTGCATCCTGAAAAGACTTGTTAAGAGGGACTGTCAAAATGTGCTAGTTGTCTGCAGAGCTCTTCTATATTGGTAATTGTTTAAAATTCTGTTATCTGCATCAGATATGTACACCTGACTGCCCCTCAATTATTAATAACTTGTTTGGCTGAGAACCTTAGCAAATCTTCCTGTTCCCTTCCTTCTGATGGCTTTCCTAGATGAGTACTTACATGTTGGACAAGCACTGGCTGTGCTTGTAGAGTTTTAGACAAAGCACTAACTAGCTTAATTCATAAAACAAATAAATTATCCGATATCTACTCAGGGTATTTCCTTGTTTGTCCTTGCCATTGATCTTCAATTTAATTATTTCTGTTGAACGTACTCTAGTTACTTCCCAAAGAAATTACATATTAAACTTGTCCCTTCTAGCTGTTCCTAGTCTTTCTTGTGCAGATTCCCAGTCCCTAATGAGATTTTGCCTTCTTCTTGTACAAACACTCTTATGAATTCACAATTTGCAGTATCCATATGTGTATTTTCTTAATTCACTGTGAATTGCTGGATTAAGGGTTCCCCACTTCATACACTTGTGCAGCAGTCTTCCTGCACAGTGCTCTGGATAACCCATTTCTGATCAATCCAACTGAGAAAAACTGGAAAGCAAATTTTTGAGATTTCTCCATAAGCTTTAGACACTTTAGTTTTCTTTCTTCACCACCTTTAGCTATGTCCTTCAGACTTAACTTTAAGAGCTCAAATATTAAATCATGAACTCTACAGCATCAGTGCCTGCCAGTATGAACTGATAGGCTGGCTGTTTCAGAAACCTTTATAGGCATTCCTGGTAATTTGGTTGGTGGCCTACGGGTGATTCCATGAACAGGAAGAGCCCGAGTGTAACAAAGCACAGTATTTCTAGGTAATCTTCATGTAAATGGATATCTCTGTAATGCTGTATGCTTGTTATCACTTGGTGGACAGCCTGCACAGCAACCACCATGGGAGGCAGGAGATGAATTGGTACTGAGCCCTCACTGCTCAGCGAGCACCCCTCTAGGATCCTTCCTGGCACACCGTTGAAACTGGGATCTGAAAGGAGCAGTGAAAAACCAGGAAATGGTTGTGTAATTAAAGATTGTGCCATAATCCATTTGCATAGGAGGATAGAGTTAGTATTTCCTTGGCAAACTTTTCTGCAATGTTCTTCATTTTGCAAATCTAAACAATTTGTTGACTCTGATGTTCCAATTACTTGGTGCAAATACATTTCTTTTTCTAAAGTTCTTTTTTTTTTTTGTAACTAAAAAATATACAAATAAACATTTTAATTTAGAGTGAATCCCAAAAATGGGATTTTGAACAATATTTTAATGACACTTGCAAACTATTGGAATAGGAAGGAAAATAAATATTTGTCTTCAACAAAATATTTCTGGTAAAAAGACGGAAAAATGGTGTTTTTCAGAAAAAATTCAGTGGAGATTCATGCTGAGATCTTGGAAACCTGGCTGTAAGTGGGCTGTGCCCTTGCAAGGTAGAAAGAAGCTGAGCTCACAGATAAAAACTAAATAATGAGGAAACAAATTTTTCTCACTTCTTCATCGTTATGAAAGAATAATCATAGTCTTTCTAAGGAAATTCATGTTATAAAATTAAAACAGACTTAAAATAGTGTTTATCTGCACATCAGCCTGTAATAAGCTGAAAATAGGAGGGAATTATCTGTTTTCTCATTGTTAGGAAGCCTTTCTTTCTGTACGTGAGAAGCGTGAGAAATGTGGCGATGACTGCAGAGGACAGGTCATGTTTAGTATCCTATTCTGTTACAGGCCCCAAAGATTAGCTGACCTCCAGGGTCATGTCTCCAGTCTCAATAGACTGGAGAAAGATACCCTTACCATGTAAAATAGTGTTATTTATTTATATTTCCAGTTTTGGGGAACTTGGCAGTCAAATAAGACAAAGTGGTTGATGAGAGTCATGGATGCAAAACATTATTTTCCAATTGCTAAAATGCATTTTGTATGGGTGAACCCCATCCCTGGGGTTGAGGCCAAGGAAGCTATTGTATGATAGACTCTTTTTATCAGACAGCTTGCTTTCTAGTATGGTCAATTCTCCATAGCAATCCATCACACTGAAGCACTGCTGCTCGGAGCCCCACAACACCATGGATAACTACAGCAGCAGGGAACCCATATATAATTACTACAATCATATTGTCTACCAAATTGTAGGAACTGGTTGCAAAGCAAGGTCACAGGATATGTGTTATGTTCCTGCTGCCGCAGTAAAAGGACCTCCAACATTAGACACATTTTGTATTCTGCATCTTTGCTCTGCAGCTCCCTCTCAATCTTTTTTTTAATCTTCCAAATTAAAGTAGTATTTTAACTATAAGGCTTTGAAATCAAGATTTTATTTGTTGCCTTTGAAAATATTAATGTACTTAAATGAGAAAGACACTGAGAGGTACAAAATCTGTCTGTTCCTGTATACACAAAAAGTACATGAAAGCCTTTCACACAATTAACTAGATTTATTGTTGTTGGGTGCTTTTTTCCCCTGTTAACAAAGAAAAGAGCAATCTAATATGGGAATCAAACAAATAAGATGTCCTTTATGAAGTGAAGCTGATAATGAGTACTTGAAGACTTCTGTTTTCCTCTTTGCATTGATATGAAACAGCAGGTGATTTCCTTTAACTATGAAGGGTACAGTAAATTAATATTGCCAAAAGGCATTGAGGAAAACACATTCCACTACTAATAAAATATTGATAAAGATGTGAAATTTTTGTCACATTAAATATGCTTCATATTTGGTACTCTAGAAGAAAAGCTGAGAGCACAGTTTTTAATCCAGCCACCATCTATTAATGAAAATCTCATTTCAAGAGATGAAAACAGCTCGGAGAAGAGACAATTTTTAAAAGATGAATATCTTTCTTCAGTTTTTATGCAGACTACGTGCCTGCTTGTTCAGATGTGTGACTGCATATAATCACACGAATTATAGATACAAGAATACTTGTAGCTGCACACACAAAACCCAACACTTCAATAAAAACAATTTTAAACTTCAAAGACAAAAGAGTTCTTCACCATTTTATGGCAGTTTTCTTGTATAAAGTGTGGCCTCAATCCTTATCCACTGTCTGCTCTCCAACTCTGTTATGAATATGTAATAAATAGCTGTAGTGAGCTCTAAACACAAATGCAGGAGAACTTCTCTTTGTCACTGATCACTTGATTATTTGCTGGAAGTACATTTCTCACCGACCCTTTCACAGAGATATCCCTTTCAGAAATCATACCTGAAGGTCTTGTGTGGGATGCTTAGAGGAGAAGGAATGTGCAAATTACAACCACCTGTAAAATATTTGGTTTGAGTGATGTACCACTCTCCCACAGGGATTTGATTTTGGAGTCCAAGTCATTCTCCAGTGTGACGGTCAGTTGCCTTGACCATTGTCCTTTCTCATCCTTTAGTCTCCTGCCATGTTGACTGCCAGTCTCCCAATAGCGTTGGTCAACTCTCTCATCTAGCCAAGTGCCAGTAGAAACATGTTTTCCAGCATCTGCAGTAAAACCTTGGGATTCTGCACAAGAACAACATGCTGCAGAGAGTTGTTTCTGTACTGCTCATCCTGGATTTATTCCATGAGCATAATCCAGCCTGTGGGCTGGGGGAGGCAGCGCTGCTGAGATAAAGAAAAACATTGAATCCTTCCAGCTAAAAATAAACAAAGATATTTAATGAAGTGATGGGGAAAAAATATTCCAAGTTATTAAATGTATTTGAGTGATAGGTTTTTGAAAATGGGATTTTCAGTAGAAAGTGCCTGCTCATCCTCAATACTACTGCCATTTTGGCCTATACATATGCACTTTTCTAGTTGAGAGGCAGTTGGAGTGGAGATTGTCCCTCTAAAAGGCTTCCCTCCAGTATGGATATAACCATGCCTAGACACCCACAGTTAGGCTGTGGTGGTGTGTGTGATCTCATAACCTCTTGCCCATCAATCCAAGATACGTGGGAGTTACAGTAGCATGACATCCTCTGGAGAGCTACAAATGATTACAGTGATAAAAAGAAATTAACTGTTGAGAAAATGTGCTTTCTCCCCAGACTGAGCTGGGCTTTGAACAGGACAGCTTCCCTCTCTCATTTCAGGCATCAAAGAGGGCCTGCCTGCTTTGTAATCCACTGTATCTGCTGCCTCAAGAATGCAGATTGCCTATAACACACGTTCCATTAGTCTTGCTTTGTGTTCACAAAACACACAAAATTCAACCTTGATTGCTTCTCTCTGTTTCTGTTTCCCTGTTGCTAATCTCAGAAGAACATCCCAGAGGGGACCTGGTTCTATTCCTAGATATAGTTTAAATGTGGCATCCGGGACAAGTAAGCTTTCAACGCCCAGCTGTTGTCTTGCACTGGCAAAAGCAGTATAGTGAGTACCCTACCAAGAGTTCTATGTGTTGAACTGGGCTGTTTTTCTCCCCATGGAAGGTAGAAAAGGGTTTTCAGAGCATAGTGAAACATCTGAGAGCTGAAAAAACACATCTGTTAAAAGAACACCTTTTCCTAGTAGTCCCTGAATTGTGAGTACTGACAAGTTTGAAATCCCTACTCGAGAAATTTAATTTCTCTTGTCACACACTCGCTATCTGTACATCTTAGAGGCCCCAGTTTGATTTTGTCACACGAGTTATTTTTGTGCTCAAAAATTTTTAAGAGATTTGTTCAAGATTATGTAGTAAATAATTGATTTGTCCCTGAAACTGTATTTTTCATCTAGCTGTGTTTGGATCACACAGAATACACGCTTTGAAAAAGCAGCAGTTATTTTAACCTACTCACATTTTTGGGAACTGTTATTTTCACGATTTTCAAAACAGCACAGGGTTGCATTCACATAATGACCAATCTCCTGCAAGGTATTTCAGAAGAAAAGTCAAAGGCAATCAGTTTTTCATCCCAAAGACTTGGATTGATACATCCAGTCACTCTCACTGCCCACAGTCCTCTTATATTTCTCTTCAGCTCTTTAAGGCTTGGCTTTCCCTGGAGTTTTGGGTTGGATTTTCTTATTGCTGCTTACAAGGCTCCTACTTGATGATGTTGGTTAGGGAATACTTCACAGATCCTTGACTGGTAACAACAGAGGAAATGAGAGTTTACTGATGGTACCCTTGTAAGAAACTGTGAGGAGAAAGAAGAGAAAGCCTGATTTAAAAAAAAAAAAAAATCTTTTCCTGCTTTTTTAAAATAAAAGTATTTTTCAGTCTCAAACAGAGAAAGCAAAGTGGACCCAGTGGTATAATACATGGATGTACTATAGGACTTCACACAATGCTAAAACTATAAACCTATCATTGCTTTAATAAATAACTACTACAGCCGGTAATCTTCTAACCATAAGAATTATTGCTCTGAATTGAAAGAATGGAAGGGAATGGGCAAAACCCCCATGATAAATTAAGTCTCTCATCTTTAATTGTTTAGTATGCCATAATATCTGTGCAAAGTTTCTAATTTTTAAATGTCTATAAGTCACAGAGCTTGTGATCTATGCCAGTGTGTTGGAGGCTCAAGCACAGGGCACAAGTCTCATTTCCCTCTTGTCTTGACTTTCAATCTCTGCGTTGCTGCATCTTTCTTCCAGAAAAACTTCCCTCCCTCAGTGGTATGGAATGAAAAGGTAGCTTAGGTTGCCGTGGAAACCTTAATTTTGACTTTAGAAGCTTGTTTGCTGGTTAAGATTTCCATCTTTAAAATTGCATTAATTTTTCAAAGTGTAGTTATTTATATAAACATATTTCTTTTGCGGTGTTTGAACAGTTCACAGTGAACATTGTGGGAATCTAATTTAGAGTAAGAGCTTCATGCAGTTGGGAGTAACAAAGACAAACTACAGAAGTGACCTTTATACCTATTTACTCTTGATAATTTGCAGGGCTACATCTTGGTCACTCAGTATATTTTCATAACTCAGTGGACACTCACGGATTTTCCTTCAGATTGATGTTATCCCTAAGGGGTGTGCATATTGTCTTTGGAAATTATGACTTGTAGCCTGCTGGGATGCAAAAAATAAAAAATCTAGAGAATTCAACCTGTGATCTATTTTATATGTATTAGAGTTTTCAGAACCTGTTTTGACAATCAAGCAGGTTTATAGTTTCTCAACCACAAGGCCCAAATGAAATATTTTTTTTGCAGTTTAAAGAGATGCAAAAGTGTAACTTATGGTAATTTCTCAGTGTAGTACTTTATATGGTGTCAGCATGACCCATCTGCAAGTCACTGAGAATCACAGTAAAAAAATTACTGTGGCATTTTGGAAATGCAAGGATCAGACCTGAAGAGGCTCAAAGTTCTGATTTAAATTCAAAGAACAACTAGTAAAAATTGTAATTCTTTTAGATCCCATGGCTTTTTTATGAAAACTGAGTTTCATCTTTTCAGCTTGAGAGAGGGAAGAAACAAGAATTCAACACCCATAAAAAATAAGACTGATTTCTTAAACATCATCAGTTTGTAATTTATAGGAGGTGTCATGCATATCTCCCATAGCACTGATTTACGTGATACCCAACCATCTAACAATACCCACCTTTCTTAGAAACAGAACAAAACAGGACTCAGAAAATATCAAGGAGGGAAAATATCATGGCAGGGAAAAGGGAACACAACTACGAGGTGTGAGAGATGGAAATCAGAGTCACAAAGGAGTTTGTAATATGTGGACACTCAAATCCTGCTCAATGCACACCTAAAGGGCATGAGCCATATCAGCACAAAGTGGCCTTGCAAGACTCTTGTCATGGGTTTGATTGAACTTACTGGTCTGAAAGGACATGTCACCGTCAGAAATATATTCACTGGAGGCATGCAAAAAGTTAACCTCTCCTGCAATACACCAAATTGAGAATGAGAAGTTTCAGCCCATAATAACCACTATTCTCTAGCACTATGAGCATAATGATACCTATGTGCAGGTATAATGGGTTTGTGAACTCTGGTGTTATCATTCCTCCCCTCCCCCTGTTTTGGGTGACTTTGGAAAGATCTGCTACAGGTGGCCTGGGACATTAACATCCAAAGGGAACAGTCTCTGTCACTCTGTTTGACAGAGATTCTCAGAACTCCAAATTTTTCTAAGGTTTCATGATGACTCCTGACATCTCCCTTTCATCCCGGTGGCCACAATTTTTTTGTTTCAGAGCCGTGGAATGTGCATGCTCATTGGTACCACTTGCCATTGTTTTTCTGGTTGGGAATATCCTGCATGGGATATTTCTGTAATCCATCCATCTGCATAGCTGGCATTGTGTCTTGTTTGTGTGCCTTCACCAACTTTATGTGCATCCTCCCAGCTTGCGACCAGGCTGTGTGCATCCTCGGGGAGTGCGTGAGCACATGATCTGTGTTTGCTGTATTTCTAATGCTCCCTGACTGCTTCTCACGTTAACCTAGTTTAAAGCAAATACTGCATGTCAACACAAAACCGGTGACTTCTATTTCAAAAATCCATAAGGACAACATGTAATCTCCAAATTCAGTTCTGGACTATAGACTGTGCTGTGAAAATCAGAGGGGTTATATGAAGTATATTGAACAGTAAGGGCTCAAATCTCTAGTAATATCCACAGACTCTTATTGATATTAAGTGAAGTGGCATATGTGCTTTATTAACTTCTGCATAACAACAGTCCTCTGCCACATTGTGATCTTTCAGACTTACCTTCTTCTCTGTCATCACGTGTTTATGAATTACCACTGACATTCTTCCCCTGAATCATATCCCAAGCTACCACACGAAAGATTATTTCAGGAAAGATGATTAGAAAAGAAGGATCTTGAATAGTTTATACAAGCCATGGACATCACTGATAGGATTTATTTCCATAAAAAATAAATTGTCTTTAATTTCTGGAATCTTAGTAAAATAGACTGAAAATGATTGTGCTGTTTGAATTTAGATAAGCAGGTAATATTTTTTAAAGCGTAATGGTATAATGGTTCCTACACTGGATTTCCCTGTAAGTGATCAAAAGCCTGAACAAATTGAATACTATTTTTTGAAGGACTGAGGCATATTTAAATTTCAGAGAATTTTATTCAGCCTTCATTCTTTTTCCTCCACTCTGTAAGCACAGCATTTGACTGAAAAATAACTGCAATCTGATCTAAGATCTAAGCAGTTACTCCCTCTCTTGTTTATGGCTTTGGATTCATTAGTGCATGTCCACTGAGTTGCAAGAAGCAATTAATTTGGAATTGATAATTAAGGAAATGCTTTAAAATCTTAGAGCAGACTCTCTGGTGGGACAGACTGTACTGCTCTAACGACTGGTACCTATGACTGCAAGTGTTGCCAATATATGCAGTTTGACTAGTCCTGTACTTCCTAGGTTTCAAAATCTCCATGAGATCAATTTGATGCCCATGGCTGATGCAGGTGAGGGTAGGTGACCTCACTGGATCTACACAAGGATCTACAGAGCAATACAGAGTTGGTTTGGCCTGGGTTTTTTTAGCAAAACTGTAAAAAATTGAAAGGATAACTAGGAGAACAGTGGCAATGTGGCACACAGTCCTTTTCAGTCCTCTGTATAAAACGTAAAAGACTGGCTATGTGAGGTGGAAGGATTTCTGAATAATATTATGCCTACATACACAGATGAATGCCTACATAACACAACTAGTGAGTTCTTGAGAGGTTTTCAGAACCTGGCAGAGACTGAGAAGACTGAATTTGCTTTTTAAATATTGAAGGGTCAGAGCTAGGGATTTGCTGTGGTTAACTTGTGGTATATTCTCAAATTACACTAAATTCAGAAAACTAAACTTAGCAATATACCAATATCAGAATTAATTGTGTATTTTTTCCTAATTGCATTGCTTATAGGAGAAGAATGTTTAATTAAAATTATATATTCTTGAGAGAATCCCCTGAGGTAGCCACTAGCAGGGACCTCCCCTAAACAAGCCCAGTGTGCACAGTGCCACAGGAAAGCAGACAAACCTGTTCAATCACTGTGGTTTGTTCATGAGAGATTTAATAATTTTTCACAAAATAACTAGCATATTTAGACGTACAGGAAAAGCACTGTAAATGGAGTCTTGTTATACCAGGTGGAAAAGGCAAGACATAGAAGGAATTGTGTTAAAGTGAGGAAAAATAGTTGTCAAAGCTAAGACAGAACATAATATTATCTTTGACAAAATGGGCAACAGTTTATTATTGGCTCACAGGCTGTAATACCTCTGCCAACATAATTTTGTAAGACCATTTTCATTCTCCATTACCTATTTTCACTTGGTGTGAAAGATGATACAGATGTAGCATGAAAAATGATGGAGTAGGAATCCACCTTCTGATCTCTAACATCTGTCTGATTCAATCCAGAAAGAGCAATTATGTTATCTATTTATTTACTGCCCTCGCTACATCGCTCTGTTTTGTACCCATATTCTTACCTGGTGTCAGCAACTCTCAGAGCTTCCCGGTGTCTTCAGTGCTCCTCAGAGCCAGTTTCCTCTCCCTCTTCTCTGTTCTCAAAACTTGGGAAATGACAAGTTTTCACATTGTGTCCTGAAAGCTATCAAAAGCTATTTAGTCAGAGGTCTGGCAGGCTCAGGCAAGAAATATGATTCAAAGGCCAAAAGAAAAATCCTGGAAATGCTTACTGGCTATGCAATCCCAGTTACATCGCAAAAGAGCGCAAGTTTTTTAGGAGATGCTTTGGTAGTACCTGCTCCTACAGCTGTGCATGTTCAGGGTATGCTGAACCTCTGGCAATGATGACAGCAGTACAAAAGCAAAAATAATCCCTGAAAATTTCAGGGGAGGATGAAGAAATGTGCAGGTGCCAGGACCCATGAAACCATGTGTGTCACCAAGCTGGTGGTAATGAGGGCCTGTCCCAGCAAACTGGGAGGGTATGTTGGATTCCTCCAAGGGTATTTTCCCCAGCTGCTGCATCTTAACTGTTTCGTGGGTGTTTTGTAGTGAGACACTGGGAGGGAACTGATTGCAACCCTAGGGAATGTGGTAGCCCTGTATGGGTCAGATTAAACTGCTAGGGTTTTGGGCTATAAGCCACCAGACACATTATTTTCTGGAAGTGTGCCCTGTGTCTGAGTTGTCACTTAAATGTTTATACATGGCACCTCCAAAAGCAGGTCCCATGTTAGGAATATGAAATCCCCCCAAGACAAAACTGACAAGGGAGAGACATGTGACAGGTCACAGCTTGGACTGGGAAGACAAGGACAGACTTGGATAGCCTCAGACCTTTCAGTCCAGTCACCTGTAAGACTTCCCTAGTATTTGCATGGAAACAAAGTGCTGTTACTTTTAATTTCACCTGGGAATTGTGTATTTTGCTTGAGATAAGTAGACTTGTAAAACAAATCCAGCTTTGAATCCAGCATACACAGAGGTTTTGTAGGTTCTCAAATTTAAATAGCCATAGTATGTATTCCCCAGCCTTTGCCAGATACAAGCAGATCTAGAATAATTCTCATTTGCATGATTCTATGTTTTGTAAATGTGGGTGCTATAAAGCATTGGTGTTTCTTAAAATCCAAGTGAATATTGTTTTGGAAATGCATGATTTGGTGTTTTGTAAAATGAAATATTTGTGTGGCTGTGTTCTTATAGCCAGGGTGGTAAAAGGATATAAAAAGCAAAATATTTACAGGGAAAGGGAATGTTATTTAGTAGAATATCTGACAGAATTGGGGTAAAATGTAAGCAAGGTTTCAGACACATGAGGTGTGATCCTCAGGGATGATATAGATGTCATAAGCTTTGAACTATATTTAAACTACTTTGAGCTTAAGTTGATTACGTTAATAGCTAGATGATGTAAAGGAAAAAAGTCCTTGGTACTTGAAGACTAGAGGTGGATACTAGATAAGTGAGAGTTGAAAAAGGCATTAGTTCTTCTAGGACAAAGAAGGAAAAGTAATAACCAGCTGTGAAACAGCAATGGTCTAGCTGTGAGAGAGCAAAATTGTTATGTGCCATAAAGTCACCTTCCCCTCTGAATCTATAATTTTAAGTGTCCACTTGAGTTATGAAATTCAGTTCCCAGACCCAGCTTTTGAAGATGTTTTTAAGACTTTCGTGGGGCCATGGACTGAGAAGTCAGAGATGGAATGGCTATTCTATGGAAACAGATTTCTCATGGTGTGTATGACAACTGTGTGTTTCTGTTCTCTGTTACTTATGTAAAGCATCCTTGTCTGGGTGTAGAGTGGCTCATTTTTGGGAGTATATCCAGTGCCTTGGGTAGAATGAAGCAAATCCAGGGCTGTAGAATGCCCAGACTGTGATATTTCTGGTGTGAGAAGCAGTTACTGAATGCGTCTTCATTATGCTGATGGCATGTTGACAGATTTGGGGTTTAAGGGTTTTCTACATGGTGCTGTATTTTGGTCTGCAAGACATTTTTTGCTGATGTTGTTTGACAAGTTTAGGGGATTGCCTGATCGCCAAGAAAGGCAGTAGTAAAGGCAGTAGTTACTTTATATTATAATCATCCAAACTGTTTGTTGATTCCCCCCCTGCAGCCTACCTCTCCCATTTCCATATAGGAGGTTTTGTATTTAATAGAAATACATAACTATTTGGCCTTTCATTGTATATTCTGCTAAGTATATACACTGTCCAGGCCCCTAAACACAAGTCCTTGTTATTGGTAGGAGCAGTTCTCTTTAGAAAATTTAGATTCACAGAATCACAGAATATTCTGAGTTGGAAGGGATCCACAAGGATCATCAAGTCCAACTCTTGAGTGAATGGCCCATACAGGAATCAAACCCACAACCATGGTGTTCATTAGCAACATATTCTAACCAACTAAGCTAATTAGATTGATGAGGTGGATGTTACCAGTGTCCTCATGGCACATTAAGTTTGATAAATAACCATGACTTTTTTGGTATATTTTTAATGCCTGTTGGATCTGTGGAGGTTGGACTGCTGCTCTGTAGTGGTTGAAAATGTTTAAACATCTGATGCTGTGGTAAAACTGACACAGATGCAAATCCATAGCCAGATTAGAAAAGAGCAGAAAGTGAATTTGGAACAGCTGCCTCACCTACAGTATTTGTAAGTGACAATGTAAGAAAGACTGAGAAAGAGCTGGAAAAGAGCCTTGTTTTGCTGTATATTAGTGGAGACAAAAAGCAAATAGAGCTGCATTGGTCAAATCACACCTGAAGATTTTCTTAAGTCCCACATTTTGTGGTCTCCTTTATAAAATGCTATATTTGGGGTTTAACCCATCCTTACAGTTCACTCCCTTTTTGTTTCATCTTGGGGAAAACTTTATTCTCCATGAGAATTGTTTTGTCTGTGAGTCTCTTCATTAAGTGAAAACTAGAAGTGAAGTGGATAATGCTGAGATCAGCATAGGTATCACTTCAGATTATGACTTTCAGCTCTGCCTGTAAGGTTTCACAAAGAAGAACAAAATGAAAATTAAAAATATTTGAAAATGGAATTGAGGGACTATTTTGGCAGAGTCACATTTAAGGATAAATGCTAGAGAAGGAGCATGTCCTGGATTTCAGCAGTTTCTCATCTGCCATAATGAGGCCAAACATTCCACTGGTGCTGTCCCATCAAAGACTGCCATGGCTCTGTAGTGATTTATCCCACAGTTGTCTGCCTACCCCCTTACTTGCAGCACAGCCTCCGCTGTCTCAGCAAGAAGCATTTCCATTGCATTTTTTGGGATCACATTTGCTTCTTGCTTTCTCCAGCCGCTCACTGTCTGCTGCATGAGCCTGCAACAGTTCACAAGAGGTACCACAGGACCTGCTTCTGTATGGAGGTTACCCAAAGACCTAATCAATAGCAATCAAAATTTCTTCTAACAATGGTTCATTTAAGCTTGGACCTAGTAACTGAAAAATTAGACATGATGTTCTTTTAAGTATCGATTGATGGACTCTCAGTAGGCCTGCAGTACACCATTTGAGGACAACTTAAACACACCATAATTGGAAAAGATTTATTATTTCAGAAAACCTCTGACTAAAATGAGCCAACTTCTCCCTGTATAGCATGCCCTGAAATTTAAATGCATGTCAGCAGCAATACTAAATATAGCTACTGGCATTATTGTTAGCATAAGCAGAGCTGTATTTATAAAACCAATATCCTTTCTGCTGTGGTGTGCTAACAGCCTTTGTCTAATTGCTAATATTTTCAGTTGAGGGAATTTTGATATGATGAATTGCCTATTACTTGATGAGACACTTTAGATGCAATTTAAATTCAGTGTCAGTGTTCCACTTCAGTAATAGGTCTCATTTTCAGCGTTTTTTCTAATTTATCTACTCGGTCCTACAGATTTAGTTTAAATTATGGCAAGAACAATAAAAATCCAGAAGCTAATTACACCCCGGGCTAGTGCTGCTGGCCAAAGCTGTGTTACTGGTCACAGACTCCACAGTATATATGGGAGGAACTAACAGCAGTTGTATTGCAAAAAATTCTCTATTTAAAAAAATTATGTATTTTGCAAATCGTTTATTTTACTCTGTAAAATGCTCCCTTCTGCCTTATACCCAGATCCTTTTACCTCGTTGAGTCCCTATTTTTGTGTAGATGCAGTGTTCACTATTTACTGTTTGAGCAAATATATTTAAAAGTCTACAAGATCCATATGGGTCCAGTGAATATGTTATGAACTTCTGTTTAATTTTTCTTTCTACCTCTGCAAGGATTGTGATTATTTTTTCTGAAGCATGTGAACTTAAGTAAATTTTCTGAGGTCTTTCACAGTTTACCAAAGGACTTAAAATCAACTCATTTAGATGCAGTTCTCCTAGGAAAGTGACTGTGGAGGAGATCATGGTGTGGTTATATATTGATGTTTTCTAAGACTGTAAAGGGTGATTACATTTTTTTGTAGTAATGCAGCAGGGAGAGAATGAGTTGGCTAAACAAATAATGTGTTGTGGTCAGTGAAGTATTTATTCTCAGTATAGCCTAAGAAAGAAAAAGATGAGGCCAGACATTAGTACAGGTTTGTTTCGTGCTCGTATACTTGATTAGTCATAGAGAGGCTGAAGAAGTGCTGCAGCGTGGGATGAGAGTCCTCAGGGATTTCCATGTTAATAATTGCGCTGGGTAGCCCAAGAGGAGGAACAGCTTCAGATGAAAGCTGCACTGTAAGGAAAAATAACACCCTATGTGTTGGAACATTTAGATTCTGTGTTACTCTAATGCAATTGTAGATTGTGTTACACCTGTGGCTACATGTTTCCTGAAGGAAACAAGGACTGAGCCCCAGTGAAGAGAGGCTGCTGCCAGGTTTCACTGCAAGCTGCGAAGAGGAATTGCCTGGTCCCCGGGGGCCAGCAGCACCGGTCAGCCTTGTAACAGTGCTGCCTTTGAAGGAGACTCCTAGGAGGATGGGAGGGTTGAGCATTTAACCTCACAGCTGGGAGGTTTTATTTGCCATCTGGCTGTACAATTTGAGCAGCATTAGCTTGTCCTGTCTAAAGCAGAAACACTCTGGGGAAAGAGCCACCTTGAGATATTGCAGCAACAAGAGGGTTTTGTTGCCCCAAGGGCCAGGACCAACTGCAGAGAAGAGAGAGGCAGTAGAAGTGGAGCAGTCTAGGCATAGAATCAGGGAGGAGCCTCGTTGAACTTGGCTGGGGGAAGCAGGAGCCCTTTCTGCTCTGCTCAGCATTGCTCGTGTCCTTTCCCTAGCCATGGTGCAGACCTGGCAGCTATTTATTGTCCCCAGCACTCTGCTTCTACAGACAAGTTTTGCATTGTGTGTGCTTTGAACATAAATGCTGGTTAAAATGAGCCTGTTGGAAGGTGGAGGTTTAGCTTTGGGGTGTGGGTATCTGCCAGACTGGAGTCAACTCTGGTTCACTCACTGTCATCAGAGCTATGACTTTTTAACCCATTAAAGACTAATCAAACAAAAAACACTCTTTCTAAGCCTTAGGCTACTTTTCTCAGCAGAAGATGAATGATTGTTTTATAATTTTAGGAGTAGAGTACAGTCAAATTTTTGATGTATCCTCAAGAAGAATACACCTCTCTTTGGGACTGCTTGCCTTCCCAGTGCTCTTTGCACAGGTGCCTGGTTTGACGAAGGATTATGAGTTGAGCCTCATTTTAATTCCAAGGGCTTGGCTTGTAGATAAATATATTTATTTGTCTGTGTATTCTTTACTGTCTCTTTATAAAATGCTTTTTCATAGACAGACCATCTTCCTAATAATACCCATGCTTTAATTACAAACATGTATAGCAGGCACACTGAGGATTACAGTGCTGGTGTGAATCAAATGCAGTATCTGAAGGTTTTGTCACTTTCTGGAGAAGCATTATAGCACTTTGAAGGTGCAATCCAACCTATTAACATATTGACAAGTGCAGGGCAACAATCTCTGACAGAGTCCACAGTAAAATAGGGATTTGTTCGTGGTTCCCCACCTGCGCTGCTCTCCCCACTTACCCATTCATTGACTCCATTGTCACTGCTCACTGTGAGTAAAGGAGTCACAGCTGAGTCCTCAGATGGACCAAAGGGAAAACACAGGGGTACTTACCAGGGCCAGGGATGTGCACCATTAGCATTATGGGCAGCAGCAGCAGGACAGTCAGTGCTGTCACAGAAGTGGCTGCCTGGCATGTACCCAGGATGACAGGAAGGGAAACACAGACAGGGAAATGCTTAAAGTCCAGCTTGAGCAGCTGGAAGCGTGCTACTCTGCAGAGGAGACATAGATTCTGCCATAGCCACCCTCCCTGTTCCTTACAAGTCGCTATGGAGCTCAAACATCCCTGCAAGAAGCAGGTGACTGCATGGGCTTGCAGCTCCAGGGCAGCCTGTGGTGGCACTGCAGCAGTGCTGGTGTTTTTCGGTTACCACACCACTGACCATTGCAGCCGGACCATCAGCTGCCCTCATCCCCTGGCATCTGCTGCTTCAGCAAGTCATACCAAACAGTGGGAAAAAGTGGCTGCATTTAAGCCTGCAACCTTGCACTTCAACCCCAGGGGTCAGGAGACAGAATGGGATTTTAGGGGTGTTTGTCTAAGCAACCATTACACTATTTTTTGCAGATATGCACCATTTTTTGCATTTTTTGCCTGTTCATGTGCACGTACAAGGGAACAGCGGGACCGACTCAGTGTGAGGTTACACTGCCGTGTGGTGAATCAGATGAGATTATATCCTAAGACCCTTTTGGAAGTTTTGCTCTTACCTTGTATTTGCTGTGAGCTTTCCAGCCTCCTTGAAGAATAAATGGATGCTAGTTTTATGTTCCCCTCCTGCTGTTTGAGTGATGCTGCAGTGCTGTGGCAGGGAACATTGGTGCTGGGCTCAAGAGTGCTGGCAGTAACTCCCGAGATTTGTTTCCTTTGTTTCTCTGTTGTCACAACATTAGCTTTTGTCAGAAACCTGCTTGTTCCAAGGTTTTAGGTTGCTAAATATTGATGAGGTCTACACAGATATTTACAGCATTTTGAAGCCTCTGAGCTCCTGACTCCCTGCTCTGGAAAGATTGTCACTGCTTTGAACCTTGCACACAATTTAAGAAATCAAATAAGAGTGAAAGAGTTGTGGCAATGAGTCACTAGACACAAAAGTGGTTGGATCAAAGAGGATGTCTCATCTGCTTTCCTGCCTGTGACCTTACATAAACACCTCGCTCTTAGATCCTGTCTGTGCAAAGGGGTAAATTATTCAAACCAACAAACAGGTCCTGTACGTGCCAGAAGAGGGAAACAGGTAACAACAAAAGCCTTAGCTCTGAGAATTGTTTGGGGCAATGGAGGAAAGCAAAAGCAGTAAAATATATGGTAAAGTTAATCAAACTAAGCTAATATATGCAAGTAAAAACCTCATGTAATTAAGTCCATAAGGACCCAAAGGCTGTGGCGGAGTCAATCCCTGTTTCTGCAGAAGTTGGTGTTGAACTTTCCAGCATAGGATTTAATCTTGCAGCTTTTCACAGCTGTAGTCTCTGCTACTTTTGGAAAGGAGGATGAGTGAATTAAATGCATATGAGTCAGGGAATTGTGGTAGGACCAGAGGCAAGCATGAGACATATCCACCTGCTAGGCCAAAGGAGTGTGAGGAGATGTGGAAGAAGATTATGCTATAGCTATAGGCAGGCATTCACAGGATCAAAGGGAGTTCCAATAATTGATTAATTAATTAATTAAGCCCCAATTAACCCCACTCTGCATTAGCTCCTGATACACAAGGGTTTAGCCCCTTGCCTGCAGCACTCAAGCAGTTAGCAAGGATTCCTCCATGCACCCTGCCAGCTATCACTGCCTTTACCACACAACTTGTTGTGTGCTTTCTGGGCATGTACCCAAACCTCCTTCCTCTGAAGTGTTAAAAGTGTCGGTGCAGCCTAATTAATCGTGGATGGTGGCCTAAAGTGGCACAACAGTTCTGCTATATGTGACTGATCAGTCCCCCCGGTCCAAGTGATAATTAAATGTGAGGATTTTCCTCTAGATCCAATTGGAAGAGACCCTGGGAACTACAGGCAGATTGTAGTCCCTTGCCATTGCTGCAGATATTTGATGGCACCATGGTGTTTCCTGCTCTGCAATTATGACAAGCAGTCATTCGGCTTAATGAAGAAATGTGGATGCCTACCTCAAGTATTGGGGCTCAATGTTAAAGTCTCTGGATGGCATATATAGGGTCTCTAACATGGTTGGGGTCAATTTAAGTGGGGCAGAGGTCCCTTCTGATCTTAAACATTTGCTCAGCAAATTACATTTAAGAAAAATGGTGTGTTAAAGGCCATAGAACTGAACTGCAAAGCAGCATCTCCTGTTCATTTTTCTTTTGTTTGTAATTCTGTCATCTTTAGGTTTTAAAACTGGATATGACATTGACTTTCATTGTTTGTCTTGCTGGACTTTCTGGCTTTTGAGTCAAGATGTCTGTCTCAGCCTTCATCAGAGACACTTTAGGGTTTTATATTAAACTGCAAGTTTAACAGTCTGTACTTTCTTCAGTTCTAGTTCACAAAAGCATTTGATGGCGATTTTTTCAGAACAATTGATTTCTGATTGCATGAAAAGTGAAAGTCAATCATTTGCCTCAACTAACCTCTGAAATCATCTTGGGTTTCCTAATGAAGTAGTTTTCCTTGGATTATGGCTTACATATTGTCTGCCTTAAACAGTGCTTCTTGAGTGGTCCTTATTTTAAAGTAATCCAGACTCACTTCAGTTGCCATTTTCTAATGTGGAGCCTTTTTTGGTGCAAATAGGGAGGTTGCTGCTTTTCTTACTTAAATTGAAAATACATTGCCTGCAATACATGCTAGTGAGAATACCATCATTCATATTATCACTTTGCAATGAATGCTCCTTTTTTGGAAACTTTATTTTGTTTACTAAACAACACAGTTTATTAAATGAAACATTTTTTCCTTTTCACAAAATATGTACCTCTCACTGTAAGTTTTTTAAGATTTGTTTAGGTTCCTATGCTTCAGCAAATGTTATGCAATTCATGAGTTCAGCCTACGGTGACCTGAATATTCTTTCCTGTGTCACGTCCTTACTGCAACATTAGCTACTTGCACAGTATTTGGTACAATGTAAGCATATGCCTACACTCTCAAACAAACCCAAAGGGTCATACCAGATATCCTAGACCTTCCAGCAATTTACATTTTTAGTATCATATTCTTAATCAGTGCTTAATCATGGTGACCTTGAATTCCTTTTATTAAATAATCCATAGTTTGTGGGAGTACATCAACCTCAATGAAATATAAAGCAAACTAGATAATTGTTGGCTCAATTTTTTGCATGTGGCTAACAGTATCTTTGTTCACAGTTAATTCCATAGCTCATTTTATGTATTTAATGATTTTTTTTTCTCAGTTGTATAGGTTCTTCATGCAGTTAGAGAGGCAGTTACTGTTTCTGTGGATAGAAAAAGCACATCAATCTGAGATGGCAGAGATGCTGAAGACAGAAGGAATACCTGAGGCCATGTACATTCACCTTGGCCTGGCTTCCTATGGAAATGTAGCTCAGGCAGTTATGTGGGTCAGTAATTCTCCTAGTTCCTTTGAACTCTTAATTTGAGAACGGGTTAAGAATTATTAAAGCTCTACGAGTTTCCTGAAAGTAACATCTGTGTGGAGGGAGAGCTACCCTGTAAGTGTTTGGACAGAGAGAAATGCAAAAGTATGAGCTCGCATACTGTTAGGCATCAGAAGATCTGCATGAGACAGGGCTCATAATAAATATCCCAGTTGTGAAAAAATTTTCAGCTTTAGTCCATCATTTTGTAGAAATAGAGATGCAGAAAAAAGCCAGTTATCCTCTCCTTTGCTCACAAAATAGCACATATTGTAACTGCAATCACAGTTGTGATAGATGTAGTTTAATCTTACACAGAGAAGCTTTCTTCTGATAAGTTCTAAGCTTTGTTTTTTATTAATACTTATTTATATATTTCTCAGTTTGGGAGCAGAAAATACATACTCATTTCAGTGAGATTACTATACGCAGGCAAATTACTTATTTCATCTTTCGATAATTAGATCCCCTCAATCAATCAGATGATTGCAAATGCATGCTTTTTTATTTTTTAATCCCATAGCATCCAATTAATTTAGTTTAATCTCTTACATCTAATCATACAATGTGTCTTCCTCATGGGTGGAAAGTAATTTGTTCTTTACCAAAATATGAAAATAAGTGGCTGGTCATATCATTCTACCCTTTTGTCCTAAAAAATATTTGGTGCTGTTGATCAAATACTGTATATCTGCCAGTTAAAATAGCAGTCAAACTTGCCACTCACAAGTGGCCTGTTCCATATATTGTGCCAACTTTTGTAGTCTTCAATTCATAACTTCTTTCATAGCTTCATTTTGGATATTAAATATTTATATTTAATACAGAGTACAGACTTGTCAAATAAAATTGCATGCTGTGATTTCACCTAATAGCTTCATGCTTTAAAAGAATTAATCCATGAAATATTTTAGATTTAGGGAAGATTGTCTCTTTAGGGTAAAGCTCAACTCTTGCAAATTGCATTTGATAACATCAGGGACTTAGAAGTCTTGATAAAACTTTTGCTTCAGAAGCTTTCTGACATGGAACAAGCAGACCTTGTTTTGTCAGACAGAATAACTTAAGAAAGATTCTTATTTTTACAGACAGTAAATTCCTGTAAATTTCTTACATCAAGTTACGTTATGCTGATATCCTCTGAAGATGAGACATTTTATCTGAATTTACAGTACATGTGCATGAATAAAAGTTAATAAATCTACAATGGTAAAATTGTCAAAAATCACCCAGAATAGATGGGTTCTTCATGTACTGTCATAGCAGTTTTTCTTACCCTTCCTAATTTTTCTTACCCTGAAATTCACTTACTACAGATGCATTATCATAGTTGCACACAAACCCGCATGGAGCATCAATCCTACCCATTGCAACAGATCCTGTATTTCCTTGGAAACGTAGCAATTAGAAGGTCCGTTCTCGGGTACAATCCAGCAGAGCACTTAAGGCAACACTTAATTGTCCTGTTTAAACCATCAACTTATCTGGGCATTTACATCTTAACATGAGTTAAAGAGCTAAGCATGTTGGAGGAAGGCCTTCTGATGGTAGATGGTATAGTGTTAGTTAACTCAGCTTCAAACAGTCATATCAGCAGCACATATTTATTCTCTTTTATTGGCACTTGACTGCCTTCTAGTTTCTTTGTTCTTAGCAAAACAATGAAATCAAATATTATAATACTTCATGCATTGCTGGATCAAATGGTATTTTACAGTTGAATAGAGAGCTAAGTTTTGTCATGTCTGCATTAATGGCATAATTATCGTTGTTTTTATTATTATTGTCCATTGTATTATTTTGTAAATGAGATATTAAAGGCCCAAGCAGATTAGGTTTGGGATTCATCCACAATAGTTAGATATTTCAAAGTTAGGCTTCTTAGCTGCAGTACTCACCATAGGTTTGTTTTCTAATCAGCAGAGAGAAGCAGACACCTCTTGAAAGCAGCTTGGGTCTTCCTAGAAGAGAGACTTTGCAGATGTCTCTTTTTTTCTGCTGATCATAAAGAGTTTGTGAAGTCACTGGTTCAAATTCAGATAGTCAATTTTTAGGGCAACATTTTTGCTGAGTTAACTGTCGTCACAAAAGTATCAGTGGCAAATGTGAAAACTGAATTAAAATTTGGCTTTCTTCTGACCTTTAGATCTATCCTTTGGTACCCCCACTGGTCACTGGGTTTCAGGGTATTTAATTTCAGGACCCTGAGTTGGTAATTTTTTGCTAATTCAGATTGGACATGAATGTGCAATACTACAAAAGACCACAAACTGTTATGACATTTCAGTGACCAGTACTTTACTATAAGCATGTTTAGAGATATTTGTAAGAAGTTGTAGAGGAATCTTTTACTGTTTGGTGCACATCCTCTCTGGATGGCTCTCTGATGGTATATCAGTATCAAATAATTGAGAATTTTGCAGTCCCCACTGAAAACTTCATTTTGCAAACTAGTATGAGAGGAGGTTTGATGCTCCCGTGTTTTGCTTTGCCTTTGTTTGTGTGTCTCATCTTTGTTAAACTTCATTTTTCTGATGCATAGAATCACAAAGCAATCTTTTAGTGCCTCCCTTGTTTCCAGTGAAGGAGACAGCGGAGCTGCCAAAATGGGTGTTCCCATGTGGCAAAGTGATGGTGAAGAATCATAAAGTCATAGAATCATAGAATCAACTGGGTTGGAAAAGACCACCGAGATCATCAAGTCCAACCCTTCATACAACACCGCCGTGGTTACTAGACCATGGCACTAAGTGCCACATCCAGTCTTGTCTTAAAAAACTCCAGGGACAGTGAATCCACCACCTCCCCGGGCAGCCCATTCCAGGGTCTGATTACTCTCTCTGTAAAAAATTTCTTCCTAATATCCAACTTATTGGATGCCTCCCCTGGCACAGCTTAAGACCGTGGGCCCAACACTGATCCCTGGGGGACACCACTGGTGACTGGCTGCCAACTGGATGCAGCACCGTTCACCACCACTCTCTGGGCCCAGCCCTCCAGCCAAGTTCTTAACCCAAGAGAGAGTGCACCTGTCCAAGCCATGGGCTGCCAGCTTTTTCAGGAGAAAGAAGCTGAGTTTGGGGTTATAGATTTCTCCTACTGGACTGGAAGACAACCATTGTCCCCCAAAATCCCTTTATATCATAAACTTGCAATGTTTAAAACAGTTGATCCTAATAGATTGCATTATGTTTAGACTTAGTATACCTACTTATGACATGATGGATTCCCACCATGTCATTATCCAAAGAGGTAAAATCTTGAATATGTCTCCTGACTCTTTACTACTCTCCAGGAAGATTTTTTATTTCACCACTTTTTCACTAGTCCAGTAAAAACTGAAAATCGGGAAATTAGTGTATGGCACCTCTTTTGTCTCCTTTTCTTCTTGCCTGTCCTGCTTCCAGGATCATAGGAAAATGCTCCTGATAGGGGATACTAAGAGCAAAGAAAGTCTCTGTGCATTTTCACAGAATCACAGAATCATCAAGGTTCGAAGAGACCTTCAAGATCACCTTGTCCAACCGTTAACCCAGCACCGCCATCATCACCCCTAAACCATATTCTCAAGTGTCACATCCAGATGCTTCTTGAACACTTACAGAGCTGGTGACTCCACCAGAACCCTGGGCAACTTATTCCAGTGTAAATTTTTTTTCTAATACCTAAACTGAAACTCACCTGGAACAGCTTAAGGCTATTTCCTCTTGTCCTTTCGCTTGAGACATGTCAGAAGAGAGTGATCCCCACCTCACTACCTCCTCCTTTCAGGTAGTTGTGAATTTGCTCAGGTCCTCCTGAGATGTGGGACAAGTGAAGTGAAATGTCACCTGGCCACTAACCTGTGCAGAGGCAAGGGCAGCAACGAAGCAGTTACGGATGTATGGAGCAAGAAAAGGTCCAGCATCCTTATTACTCCCTTACTCCAGGCATTGCTGCCCTTCCCACCAGCTACATTATAGGTCACATTTGTATTTTATGGTGTCACTAAATATGTTGTTCTTTTAGTCTAAGGCTTGGATGCTTGTGCAGCAGCAGGATAAAACATGTAGCTTCTTGGCAGTATTGATTTCCAAAAATAAAAGACAGTCACTGACCCGTGGCAACATACTTTTTCCTTCACTGCGATGTGCTGCACTGGGCTGTGGTCTCAGTTCTCACAGGAGCATTTCTTGCTGGAATACTGAGAAGTAGCTCTGAGCAAATAAGCAAAGCTGGGACAGTGTTGTGGTTTAACCCCAGCCAGCAACTAAGCCCCATGCAGCTGCTCACTTACTCCCCCATCAGCAGGATAGAAGGGAAAATCAGAAGGGGAAAAGTGAGAAAACTCACAGGTTGAGATACAGACAGTTTAATAGGGAAAACAAAAACCATACAAACAAGCAAAGCAAAACAAGGAACTCATTCACCACCTTCCATGGGCAGGCAGGTGTTTAGCCACCTCCAGGTGAGCAGGACCACATCATACTTAGCAGTGACTTGGGAAGTCCAAACGTATGTCTCTTCTTCCTTCTCCCCCCCAGCCTTATATACTGAGCATGATGCCATATGGTCTGGGTTATCCATTTGGTCAGTTGGGGTCACCTGTCCTGGCTCTGTCACCTCCCAGCTCCAGTGTGCTCACTGGCAGGTTGATACAAGAAGCAGAAAAGGCCTTGACACTGTGTTAAGTGCTGCTCAGCAACAACTAAAGCATCCCTGTGTTATTTACACCATTTCCAGCACAAATCCAAAACACAGCCTCACATTAGCTATTATGAAGAAAATTAACTTTACCCCAGCCAAAACCAGCACTGTCAAGCTGATTATTTCCTGAATCACTGGATAGATTAATGTGTTTTGGTTTATTTCCAGAGAAATTATTTTCTTTTAACCCTTTTGTTCATATCCAAATGTTGATATCAATCAGTTCATTGAGTGACTCCTGTTTTCTTTGCAAAATTATAAATTTACAGTGTACCTTGTAACTAAAACCATTTTCGACATGCTTGCAGAACTCCCCCTCTTCATCAAATGCTGAATTCATCTTCCCAGAAAACACTTTATACTCTAGCGTTTTTGCCATGTTTATTCTTTTCTTATTCCATTACCTAGGTAAGCAAACTGTATAGTCTGAACTTTCATCTAAATGTTTTCCCAACGTTATCAATAATTAAAGAGAATTACAAGTAGAAGAAAGTAGTAAAACCAGGATTTGACTATCCAGCAGGAAAACAAATATTCCCTTGTTTGTTCCTCCACCTCAGATAAACTAAGACCTCAAGCCTTCCCTTAGGCTTGACTTGGTGTGTCGGAAGAAGCATTCCCAGAGGATGCTCCACGAGTTTTGCTCGGCCCCTGGGCTGAGTTGTCAGGATCGGGGCTGCCCTCCAGTGGCCATAGCAGTAAATCGCTAACGGGTTGCGCGGGGTCCATCTGGGAACTGGCGGTTTGCAAACGCACAGCGTTGGAAAGTGAGAATCAGTTAGTGTAGTGGAAAGTTGTGTTAAAAAGGAATACAAGGCTGAGCCTGAATTCAATTGCCTTTACAAACTAATTTTTTTTTCCGAAGCAGAGGCTTGCAATAAAACTCTCAGAATCAATTGCTGATGAGCACTGACATATGTGAGCCAATAAAGAACTTGGGACTTCAAGAAAAACATTTCTCTGCAATGGGCTCCGTGTATCCAGATGATTTGTGTGGTTTTGCTTAGGCTGGTTGGTTCCCAGGCCATTTCCAATGCAGAGGTCTGTTGTTCTTCGCTGTGATTGGCGTCTGTATGTAACAGGGCTCAGAGGAAAGCAAATGACTCATCCCATACACTCAGCACCCCTCCACAGCACACATATGCCTTCACACCAAGAGAGCTGAAGAAGAAAAAGGAAAGAAGAAAGTCAGGGGAGACCACCCTCTCTATATCAAAAGACTTTGCTGGTCTTTCTTGGAGAAGAAAGAGTGCATGGGGATCAAAATGTAAGTAGGGGCTGACTATAAATCAAATACTTCTGCATCATGTGTGTACTGACTGTACAGCTTGGCAGAGATTTTAGAAAATTCCTAGATGCTGTTTAGCTACTCATTTAGGATATTGCTCGATGATTTGCTTTTCAAAGGTTTTGCTTATCACTTTCCGAGGAACCAGCCCTAGCATGTGCTCCAAACTGAGGCATTTGTGCTAACCTCAAAGTCAGGAAAATACATCCCCTGCTGAAAGGTAGGAAGTAGGAAGGTGGGGAGGCAGCAAGGCCGGGGAACAGCAAGCTTGGGCTGAGCAGCAATGAGCAGGGTGGCAGGTAAAGCAGCACCATTCTCCTTATGCAGCTGACAACCAGGACAGAGTGCGGTGGCATCAGCAGCTGAGCTGCATGGGTGGACTTGTGAAGGTGCCAGCCTGCCCCTGTTTTTACAATCTTCTGTTGAACCCAATCACCTGTGTTTGCCTTAACAGAAGCATGCTGATGTAGGTACAGAGCAAAAAAGGAGAGACTAAAGTGTGGCACTGCTGGTGGGTGCTAAAAGGTTACATGGGCACAAGTAAAGATCATAGAAGCCTATAGAATTGAAGGAAACACAGGGCTGCTTTGCACACAGAAAGTACCTTGAGCAGAGAGACCCCAAACCACCAGGCTTTTGAGGCTGGAAAAACCATAGGAGAAGGGGAGGTTTTACTATCTTTTGCTCTATTTCTGTGCCTGTTTTTTTTCTCAGCCTCTGCTGCTGATCACCAGTGAAAACAGAAAACTGGGTTAGCTGGACATGTTGTCTGCCAGTAGGGCTGATATTTTGTTCTTACATGAAAAAGAAGCACAACCATTTTCAGCCTCATTGTGTTAAGGGCTGTACAAACTCAAGAGCTCTCACAGTTCCGCTTTGTTTCTTCTTGAGGTGTTTGCTACCTTTGAGTGCTCCTATTTAAAACTATGTCATAGATACACCTACACAAAGTTTTCAAAGAATTGTTGTTGTCATAGTTGTTGCTAGATATCAGATGTCTTTGTAATTGTGACTCTTTTCTATCTCTGATTCATACTGTACCTCTGAATTGTTTCCCAGCCTTGCTAGAGGAGGCCCTTTCTAGATACATAAAAGAAGCTATATAGACTGTTGTATTTTCAAAATCACTTGAAGTGTAAACAGTTTAAATGTTTACAGAAAGGGAAGCATAAATAAAGAGAACTTTTATCTTAAAGGTTAGTAGCAGTTGTCAGATATTGAGTCTATTAAATATAGTCTGGTAGCACTTATTAATATAATTAATTGAATGTATAAAAATATATATAAATATAAATAGATACATTTATAAATAATTAATACTGTCTTATCTGCTCTAGGCGGTGGTAAGGATAGTGATTGTGAACCAGCAAGTCTCTGCCTGTGTCATTGCTTGGCTAAGCTATGGCCATGGTGCACTCCACAGTAAACATCTAGTGGCTTTAACCCTTACCAGCTGACAAGTGTCCTTTTGGGATTATCTACCCCCTGGGGCAGCCCAGTAAGACTTTGTGCTGTAGATGTCTACCTAAAGCCATGCAGGCTGCAGGCAGCTGGGATATTAGCTTGCTATGCTGTAAACCCAGTTGTGATTTCCCCAATACCAAAGGACTCAGATGCTCTCCATCCACTTGACACTTCGGAAGTACCCAGGAAGCTGAAGTAACCTGTCAGAGATCTTCCTCATCTCTTACTGGACATTTTTCTGCTTCTGGGAAGCAAATAGAAAACATAACCCTGTATGAATTCTTGTATGCAAGTGTGTGTTTGTTTACATATAATTTGGGATGCTTGGTGGTCTTGGTTTTGTGGAGGGAGCCCCTGGGAAATCCAGGCCTCAAGGCTCAAATAATGCTTCTAAGAGACTTGTATTTACCTTCTAAAAAAGAGTCAGAATTTCAGATGAGAATGTTCTACCACATAAAGAGTCTTACAACAACTTTGACAGATAAAATGGAGGTTGACTTTGGGCCATAATCACATTGAAGGCTTTAAATTAATAAGACGTATTAAGCATAGCCTGAAAGCACTCCCACTCCACTAATCGACTCAGAGTCATAGCTTTTGAAGGATTCATGTAGCATTTAAGTTAATAATATATCACTTAAAAACAGTTAATTTAGTAGCAAATGTATGACAGCTGAATTTTTGTTGAGCCTCTTAATTTAGGACTGTACTCCTGCTTAAATTGCAGCGACTGCATAGCATTAGAGAGGCTTCCCACAGCTCACTGATTGGAAAGCCCAAACCCATGCTTCCTTTGCGGTATCAATGCAGTCATTTTGACAAAGATAAGGAAAGGCTTTTCCTCCTTTCTTTGGGTCCCAAAAGCCATCCTTGTTGTCCCAGGAGATGTTTAACTTTTAAATGTGATGATAATGCCTCAAATGTTTGGGGTTTCTCAGATTTTTTTCATGATTTGCCAAATAAACAAAATTTGTGTTATTCAGAGGGGTTGGTTCTGTATTAATAAACTAAAGTTTCTCCATCTCTCCTGCATTTTGAACTGCTCTGAGGGAAAGAGCCAATCCAGATTCTATGAGTTTCATAGAAGTAGCAGTTTGATAAAGGCCAAAGATCCAAATTAGTGCTTTCCACTGACAAAAATCCTATCTTGTGAGCTCAGTGGTGCGGGATCTCTCTGACCTTCTGGCACAAAACCTGCGGCAACGCCAGAGCCTGTATAGCAGTTAGAGGCTTTGGAAGAGGAAAGAAGGTTCTCTGCATCATTTCTGAAGCCTTTTCAGGAGAGAAACACTGAAGCTGCAAACACAAGGAGGATCTTTGTGTACCATGGTAGAAGCTCATGATGTATCTGTTGGAGAGCTGGGAGCATTGTTCTGGGAATAACTAGTACTTGAGTGTGCTGTCATCATCACTGCAGTGGAGATGTATAAAGCACACAGCACAAATTCAAAGGAGACCAGATTTCAATAGTCCTCTTATTCGCAAAACAGCTTCCTGAAAAAATAAATAGATGGGCAGAAGCTGGCAATGATGCTGACATTGTTACATAGAAATGGTCTTCTGGATCACCCAAAGCACAAAAAGTTTTTTGATTTATTGCAACTCCCCGCATTCTGCTAACAAGAACCAGGTGAAATCCTGTTGAAGAACCACCACCGCCCCCAGTTAATCTAATTTAGAGGTTTTTCAGCTGAATATGTTACATTTCCAAACTCACAGGAAACCTTTGTTAAACTAAATTTCAGAGAATACAAAGAGGATAAAACCCCTGTCTGGGGTGTAGCAGTTAAAATTTCTTTATGAATTTGAACAAAACCACAAACCTTCCAGAGAAACCAGCTGTATCTGGTGTGTTGACTGATCTGAAAAAGTCAGTATGTTTTTCAAGCTTTCCATTGTCTTTTCATTGTATAAACAAGAAAACAAACCCCAAAACAAACTCCAGAGGAAGTTCATTAAACCCTGTCGTGTAAAACCAGAAGAAAAATTTGTTACCACTTGTAAAAGTTGAAGCTGTTTGCTTTTTTCCAGCTACTGAGAAGCCACTGACTATTTCTGAGGTTGGGATTCTGGTGGAGTGCATCTTAATTTTGAATGATGTCCGTACTTTGCTTAGGAGACATATTGTCTATAATACAAAATATTTTTTGTGTGTGTGTTCTATGGGGCTAATAGTGTTTCTCGCTCTCAGACAGCATTATTTGTAATTTGCAGTTACAAAGAAAAAATGAGTATCTGAGGTTCTGTTGCTAATCACCAAGTACTGAATCTCTAAATGCTTGTTCATGGCATTAGATTAAACACAGAATATCTCAGTTTGGTATGGTGATCCATGCACTGTAGTCTACCTTCTTCATCTTGGGTCTACCAGGTGTTTGGTGAATTCAAGTCACACCAAAGGAGCTAGCAGAGCCCACCAAGGCCACTGTGCTGCCCACACCTTTTGTTAGAATGAGCCATTTGAAGGGTATTGGATTATTAAATTAGGTTTGTTATAACACAACTAGGAACAACACCATTTGAGAGAGGTTTAAGCAACAGGGAATAGAATGGTTAAGGTTGGAAAAGACCTCTAAGATCCTTGAATCCAATCATTAATCCATCACCACCATGTTAACCACTAAACCATTTCCCCAGATGCCATATCCACACATTTTTTTGAACACTTCCAGGGATGGTGATTCAACCGCTTCCCTGGGTAGCCTGTTCCAATGCCTGATCACGCTTACAATGACAAAATTTTTCCTAATATCCAATCTAAACCTCCCCTGGAACAACTTGAGACCATTTCCTCTTGACCTGTCACTTGTTAGCTGCAAGAAGACATGGACGCCCACCTGGCTACAATCTCCTTTCAGGTAGTTGTAGAGAGCAATAAGGTCCCGCTAAGCCTCCTCTTCTCCAGGCTAAACAACCCAAATTCCCTCAGCCACTCCTCTTGTGCTCTAGTCCTTTTGTGAATAGATACCGTCTGCCCGTACATGCTGTGAGACACGAGTGTTCAGGCACAGTTCAGCCTGAAAGCTGCACTGCCAACAAAATCTGTCCTTTGGCAGCAGCCTGGACAGTTGACAGTTGACATTAGCCCACCTCATGTTTGGACAAGAGTAGATTCTTATGCTTACAGGACTGTAGTCACAATCCTTTTATCTGGCAAAAGTTCCAAGAGGATATAAGCCCAAATGAATTTTGCTTTTAAAGAAAAGAGGGTGAACTCTTCAATTACCAGTACTAGCAGACTCACTAGCCCAAGTTCAGCTCAGCCCTGGCAGAAGAGGGTTGCTCTTAGTTACTTTCACACCCAACCTTTTACAAGGAACTGCTGTGCTGCACAACTTTTTATGCTTACCGTATCAGAGGTCATTTGTATGTCAAGCATCTGCTTTTTGTAATGTGAAAAATATTCTGCATGTGGTGTAAATGCTCCTCCCACACACCCTGTGAGTCCATTAGCAGCTTTACTTTTAGGGAAACAGCATGTGGTTTGGGAAATACAAATCAGGAGTTGGGGATTTCATAGCTTAGGCTCTAGATAGATCACTCAAAAGAAGTTCAGCTTTCACTGTTGCACTGCCAGGTGTCTCAGGTCTCAAATTCCACCTGAAAACCAACTCTGACCACTCTCATATTATCTATCTTAATATCTTTCTGCTATATTTATACTGGAATATGCTCAGAATTGCTTATTAGAGGAGTAAGTGTACAGAACAGTACTGCTACCAGATTCAGTACTCTGGTTGTGTGTCAAATATTTCTTCTTATAACCCCTATGCAAATAGTTTTAATTTTCAAAATTTCCCATTGTTTTAAAAATACAGTATGTGCACATTATATGTGTATATGTATATATATATGTGCATATATATAATAGAATTTATTTTTCCAATTTCAGTGTGAGTGCAAATTGCTAGGTGTTTTGCTCTGAAAATTCACAATTGATCCCCAACAGTATTTTAAAAATATTTTAAAGCACAATTATTTCCCTTCAAATTTGCATCCATTAATTACTCATTATTTTGCACATCTTTCCTCCTGTAGGCAAACAGCAGTGGTTGCCACACTGTTTTAAAATGAAAGCTGTCAAGATAAATGTGGGTTTCATTAGTGAATGACTGCTGTGATATTGCACTGCAGGCAGCAGCAGCTTGGTTGGATGTGGCTTTTAGCAAAGATTTCTCCATTTACCAGAATTTCATGGGTGCAAATGAAAGCAGATAAGCCTCATCTCACCTGCAGATAAGCTTTTTTTTCTTAACAGTATCTAATATTTACCTTTCATCCCAAGCAATTTGCAATTAATTAATCTTCATAGCTCTCTCACTGAAATAAGAGCATTGACAAAAAGATGCTGGAGAAGCTAGGCTGATTCCCCAGGATTTGCCCCTAACACAGACAAAGTGCTGACTTACTAATCATCACATACTTTATTCCATTTTTCGGTATAAAGAAAAAGTCTTGATAACAAATATCCAGTAGTCTGCAGAAGATCCTTGTAATGGTGACAGCAGGACACTGACTGCAGAATCATACTTCGGGATCTCTGCTTCCTTTTTAGGGAGAGAAACTGAATAATGGTCACCATCTGAAACTTGCAGCATCTTCCATTACATCAAATCCATTATCTACTGTCACTTAGGTCACAATGAAAAAATGATGAAGATGACAAAAGATGAATAATGGAGCTGGGGGTTCACCTTAGTTTTGGCCAGTAGTTGTAGTTCACTCTTCCAGTGAGTCCCTGTTGTGAGCCTGCATCCTACCCTAACTTCCAGGCAGGACTGGAAATATGGAGTGTAGAACTGGGACAGCCTGGATCACCGCTCTTTGAGGGCTGTTTGGATAATTCAAGTAGTGGACAGCAAATCTTTCTCTCTCCCTTTTCTCCACCAGCGTGTAAAACACTTGTGCTCACTAGTGTGATTCTCTACTGGCTATCAAAATTACAATGGGTAAAATAAAAGGTGCCTGTATTATAGAATCACAGAATGGTTTGGTTTGGAAGAGATCTTAAAGATCATCTAGTTCCAACACCCTGCCATGGGCAGAGATGCCTTCCACTAGATCAGGTTTCTCAGGGCCCCATCCAACCTGGCCTTGAGCACTTTCAGGGATGGGGCATCCATAACTTCTCTGGACAACCTGTTCCAGTGTCTCAACACCCTCAAAGTGAAGAATTTTTATCTAATATCTAATCTAAATCAGTTTAATGCCATTCCCCCTTGTCCTATTACTTCATACCTTTGTAAAAAGTTCTTTTCCAGCTTTATTGTAGGCCCCCTTTAGGTGCTGGAAGGCTGCTCTAAGGTCTTCAGAAAGCCTTCTTTTCTCCAAGAAGTTGTTCTCTGACTGAACACCCCCAGCTCTCTCAGACGGTCTTCATAGGAGAGGTGCTCCAGCCTTCTTTGTGACCCTCCCCTGGACCTGTTCTGACAGGTCTACATCTTTCTTGTACTGGGCACCCCAGAGCTGGATGCAGCACTCCAGCCATGGTCTCACAAGGGCAGAGTAGAGGGGGAGAATCACCTCCCTTGACCTGCTGGTCACATTGCTTTTGATGAAGCCCAGAATGCAGTTTTCTTTCTGGGATGCAGGTGCACACTTCTGGCTCATGTTCAGCTTTTCATTCACTGGAACCCCCAAGTCTTTCTCTCCAGGGCTGCTTTCCATAAGTTCTTGCCCTATTTTCTGTTTTTGATGCAGAAAAGAATAATGTTCTTTTTCCAAAGAACCTCATCAGTATCTTCCACTCCCTCCTTCATCCATGGGATTCAGAAAATTTGGAAGGAGACGGTCTTGGGGTATGGTCTTGCCTCACAGATCCTAAGGAGATTACAAATAAGATACACTCGATTGTAACCAATATTGGCCTTTTTGCAGTTGTAAAACTGTTCTGTCTCCTCTAAGAGCCTCCTTGTCTTCAGTATCAGTGCTCTAAAGCTGTGCTAATACCCACGTGTTTAAATGTCAAGGACTGGGACTCGACCTGAGATATTTGTTCATGTTTAACTGAGAGAAGGAGAAGCTTTTTAAGCAATCCTTAGAACAAAGGCATCTTTAACCTGTATGCCATCACAGCAGTGTAATGTGATATACTGTTCATGCCCTTTCATAAAAACCCCAGGATATTTCTTTAAAAGGAAGATGTTGGAGATGCTCTCAGGCCACATATAAGTGCTGAAGAAGGTTAAAAAAAAGTACAAGTTTCTTTTATAGTAGTAGCAACTCAGATTTTTACATTACCACCTGCCTTCAGGGGCCAGGAATATAAGAGAAACACCAAGGGCATGTAATGGTCCTGTCAAATTGTGCCACCATGGAGGAGAAGGAAACTCTGCGGAGCCAGCAAAACAACACAGGACAGTCTCAAAGGCCGATCTGCTACTTCGACTTTCCAGAGGCCTCTGCCGTTCATTAGCAGGGCTAAGAACTATCCAGCTCCTCCTCAAAAGTACAGGGGTGTTGGAGACCTTTTCCTGCAACTCAAGTACTATGGAAATCACTTGAATTACAATTTTTTGGTAGATTACAATTTGTTTGAGTGTTTCTGCACTTGTACTATACACACAGAGTTAATTAAATGTGCCTAAAATACAAAAGGACATTATTTGTGTTGGTATAAAACACTGCAGGTCATGCTTCTCACTGTACTTTGTGCCTCTTCAAAAAAAATTTGTGCTCATTCACCCCCTCACCCCACTCCCCACATACACAAACCCATTCTTGATCCTGTTAATAATTTCAGGTGCCTAAAAAAAAATACTGGGATTTAATATTGTACGAAGTAAGAAGCTGTACTTCAATAACCCATATACTAAATGTATGATCAAAAAGCTTTCATTTAAGTAGTCTCTTATAAGTCTTAACTACAGAATTATTCATACAGAGGTGAAATTAATAGGATATTTCTTGTTAATCCTGCAATTCAGGTTTTTACATGCCAGAAATGGGCAAGTGAATTTATCTTCAAAGGTGCTATTTAAGAAAAAGAGCAATGGCGAGGGTGTAAGTAATTATGCCTCTTTGTAACATCATGATCTTGCTTTTTAAAAGCAATGGATTTAGAAGCATGACCTTGTCCAACAGAGCAGTGTTATCAGGTGTCCCAGCCAGGCCAGCTGCAATCCGCACAACCATGTTTTCTTCTAATCCTTTCAGAGAGGATACTGTGTTACCCACTGTTTATAGGGCTTTTAACAGGCATCACAAGCAGAGACGCTGTTGGAAAGGATGTGGAAAGGAGATCTGCCCTTGCTTCAATTATGGCCCTCAGAGGTGTCTGGGTGGTACTTTCTCATCCTTTCCCTCTCTTCCTGACTGGACACAGAGCTGTGGTGTGGCAAGGGCAAACACACAGTTGCAGAATGTGTCTTTTCAACTACTAAATATTTTTCCTGGGCACCTACAATGAATCAAACTTCATATTATCTATAGGTCATTTGCAGCCTTTAAGCCATACACAGCTTATACAGTTTTGTTTGCCACGTAAAGACTAGGTGGGGCATGCATCTTCCCCTGGCATCACTGGAAGGCCTTGCTTGAGGGCAGTTTGGTAGATCCAATGAAATACCATTTCGTTGTGCTTCTTTACACTGTTTTCATGAGTGCTTTTGGAAAGTACAACTCCACTTGTCTTCTTCCCTTTCTATCTGTACGAAAGAGTTCGTAGTCATCCCATGTGAATTTTCCCACCAAGTTTCTATAATTCTTATGGCATCATAACTCTCAGACTGGTCATTGAGTTCCAGTTCCTCCAGTTTGTTGCACAGACTATGTGTGTACTCGCCTTTGAAAAGAGTTGGGTAGCATTTCTCACTACTTTGGTAGGTGCACTTATTCACCCTGTCGCTTATGGATATACAGGTGTTGCAACTGTGGACTCTACTCCCCAAGTTTAAAACACAGTTCACTAAGTAAGCTACCAAAATCCTCCTGCCTCTTCTAGACAGGTGAATCACTTCTCTCCTGAATAGTCTGTATTTGTTAAAGAACATCCTGCGATGTTGTAGATATTGATCTACATGATGCATGAGCTTCTACCTTCAGCCCAATCCCAGACTGGCAGCACAGAGGAGATCACTTGGGCTCCCTGTCCCTTCCACTTGGGCCCCCAGGGCCCTGAAGTCCTGCATGATCTTGTCCAGGTTTTGCTTGACTGTGTCTTTGGTGCCCACATGCAAAAGAAGTAGGGGACTTTTAACCAGTTGTGGTGGTCTTCCTGTGACGTACCAGATCTTGGCTCCTGGCAAGCAGCAAACTTCCCTTCACTATCTATAAGGCCAGCAGATGGGTGAATCGGTGCCTCTATGCCTCTCAGCAGAGACTCACCCTCTGCCAGCACTCACTGCTTCCTTCTGGCAGCTTTTAGCATGTGCTGCTTGTGTAGTTTCTCTGTGTGAATCTTGCTCATGGGCTGTGTCTGATGCCAGCCACCTGAAAGGTGTTTGCATGTCCTGCTCTTGATGCTCCTGGTGGCTGCACTCCCTAGGGACCAATTCTATGTGCAGCTTCATTGTTCCACTCTGTCTGTGCCACTATAATCCTGTGGAAATCACTTCTGCATCCTCCAATTAAATGGCCTTACCTTTTATTACCTATCAGTAGCATTTATTGTAATAAAGAGAAGCTGCTCAGTTTAATACTGGCAGTCAGATAAATTCCAATACACAGGAGGAAATAATTTGTTCTATAAAGGCACTGTCATTTTTTTTAAGAAACTACCTCCTCTATTTAACCTTTGAGGGTTTCAACAGAATTTTATTTTTATATACTTTTAAGAGCTTTCATTTTGTGAAATAAGTGCAGTTAAACATCTGTTCCCTGCAAAAGATTATAGGTCCGTTGGTATAGATAACTTCAGTTCATAGAAATATAATCTTAGCTAAAACATTTGCAAAACTAATTTATCTGGATCATTAAGTCATAGCATTTAGTATTGCTAATTGTAAGATTAGTTTATTGTAAAATAATTGAATTTTGCCCAACATAATATACTAAGGCACTGTTTGTAGTAAGCGTGAGATAAGAAAAATTTTCAACAGGTCACATAACTGAAAATTTATGCCTACTCTCCATAGATAATGCCATTTATAATATAAGCCTTTTTTGCTCTCTCTGTTTCTCTCTCCAGGTGTTTTTGAATTGCGGTTTTATATCCAGGCTCCTCATAACTGTCAATATTTGTTAAAAAAAACTTAGTTTGATCAACCAAGTTAAGATGTTTTGTGAGGAAAACACTTAATCAGCAGAATTCTATGAGTCAAGCTTATTTTTGGAGCCTTAAAATACAGTAAAGCCAGCACAAGGGAGAAAATAAAGCTTTACACTGAAAGATGTTTCCTGAATGTTGAAACTCTGGACTACACGAAAATTTTTATCAGATTTTTATTTTGCTGTAGATTTTTTTTTTGTATGACACCTAAAATAGCCACAAAACACAGATCTAGACAGCAGTCAGTCCAGAGCAGCACTGTACACCTTGTGCATTACTTACAAAGGAGTTGGTGAAAGTTAAGTGGGAAAAGCAGGTTCTCAAGTGCATTTTCTCTTGAATAACATGTTGTCCAGGAGGATGAACATGATCTGAGTACAGTAAATAGCTGCTCTGAACAGCTTAGAAGACTCCCTGCCTGTCTCCAAAACACAGCTTTGGTGCCTGTCACCACCTTTCTCCTCTAGCCAAAGCACTGTTCGGCATTCAAGGCAGGTTCTACTCAGCTGCTTGCATCCTTAATGCTCTGAAATGGAGACATCTATGGGTTTGAAACTCCTTCAGGGCTGAGATGGTGATTAAGAATAAGTAGTGTGAGTTAAATTTGAATGTGAAATGAAATAGGAGTTAAGTTTCTAAGCAGCTTTGAGGATCTGTGCCTGATCTCATAAAGGGCAATTAACTAGTGACTAACTGGGAACTTTCTAAGGCTCTTCCATCCTTGAGGTTTCAGTATGACATCGGTGCTCCTTAATGCATACTGCATGTTCTGAAGCCATTGTTATGCCAAGGAAGGAGTCAGACACATTTACTAGCTCTTTGATCTAGCACGATTCCATGTATACTGTAGCACCCATGTTGTTGTGGTTTGGCAGAGAAGGAGCAGGACTGAATGCTACCAGACCTTAAGCACTGATAATTGTTAGGGCATTGTTTAACCTCTCCTAGTCTGGTGAGCTCTGGCAACCAACATGGATTGCTAAAGCTGGTAGAAATTCATTATCACGTTTGGAATGTCATAACACTTTTACCAAGAATTACATATACCTTCAAGTGCAAAAATATGGCACTCCAAGCCAGCGTTCAAGCAAATTAAAAGCAGCAATTCCAGGGAAGAGGCATTTACTGTCGATAAAATGCTGTGTCAACAGATGTCATTCCCTATAATAAAGCATGTGGCTCTAATTTGGCACTTCTTGTCATCAGGAGGAACCTCTTGCAGAGCAGATGTCACTTCTAATCCTATCTTTCACTGGTGCCTGTGCCCTGTTAAAACTGGCATGCCAATTCAGAAGCAGGCTCAGTGCCATTAGAGCAGATGGTCATGAGCACAAGTCATGTTACAAAGCTGGTGCCTCAAGAAATGTGGGTGCTGGGACTGAAGGACTACCCAGGAACATCAAAACCTTCCTACTCAGGAAACTTCCCCCCTAGGTACGTTAATTCATGCCATTAATGCTTTAGTGGTAGTAGAAAATTGGTGTTATCTATATCTTCTTTCTGGTTATTTTAACTTTTGGCCAACCTCTTGTGATCACAGGGGTCATTCTGACAGCTGAGGGCAGTGGGTCATATATTTGTCTTTGGCAAAAATGCCATCAATGCTCAGTGTTACTTTGAGAGCTCTGCAGTGCCTGGGAATTATTGTGGTGTGGAAGAGTACCCTGATGGGCAGCAGAGGGGAGAAGTGGCCCTTGGACCTGTATTCGTCTCCTTTTTAAGACAGTACATGACATTGCCAGACAAATACCTGAAGTAAATCTGCTCTTGTTTTACTTCACGTGATTTTGTTTAATATAGAGAGTAGGATTTTGTCTAAACCAGTCATTGTGAATCAGACTTTTCTTGTTTTGAAGGCAACATTTCAGTTGCCCTCACTGGGAATCAAATACAGTTTTTCTTACAAATTCATCCTTCAGTAACAGTTCATTTCAGTAAATGTACTGAACACGGGATCTAAAAAAATCTGTTGCTTGGATATAGCTACTTGTTTTCTCTCCCCAAATGAATTTGCTGAGGGGAATTTAAATGTTTAACTTATATGTAATATGTTCTTCTTAAATTGTGTCAGCAAGTAGAGCTTCCAAAACACTATGAGTACTTGCTTGCCTTCAAGAGTACCTCAGGTTTTAAGAACCAGCCCTTGCTACAACTAATTGATAGACTTCAGTAATTACACAGTAAAATTCTGATCTGATCTGTTAGAAATGTTAATCCATATGTCAAGGAGAAGCTTACAGCAGGTGTGTTTCTCTCTTCTCAATTAGAGAAGCAAGTATTTCTCCAGTATGGAGTCCTACTGCCTCAGCTCCTCAGACTACCACATGAGACACTTCAGTGGAGTATTCATAACATGTTTCTTGTCATTGTGATCAAAGTCATACACTGAATGAGGAAAGCTTGTAGGGACGATTTGATCATGAATGACTTTTGATAATTCAGCTCCAAGTAGTGCCAGGAGATTGCCCTTTCGGAAGGTGGATACACAGTGATGTCTAAGGCCCATTTTAAAATGTCTGTGCAGTCCAGGTATCCTTGGAAAGATTTCAACAAACTTATCCTTTCTGACAAATATTACAAATGATCAGCAAAATACTATGCTGTCTTCACTCTACGGCCTTAGGGGCTTTAATTAGCCAGCTATGCAAAAGTGCTCAGCTAGCCAAACAGCTGCACAAGCCACCAGTGGTAGACAAAGCTACCACCAACATATGGTGCAATTTTATTACATAATAAAATGCTTGTCTTTTTTGATAGAGATGTAGAAACCCAAATAAAACAGGTTATCTGATTTGAAGGTCTGGCATAGTAAGCAAGTTGTCTGCAACTCCCACTAACACATACAGAAATTCTACTTTGTGGTGAAATTTTCACCTTGCACAATGAGGCTTGTAACAATTCAGTAAGGAGCAACTTGTAACTCCACTCAAGAAAGAAATGCATTTAGCCAGATCCAAAAATTTATATTTTGGTTGGTGATATGAAATGAATTAGTTAGTATTGATACAAGCAAGATTATCAGTAGAAGGCTGTATTTCTACTATCTATTATGTATGAAAGACACTGAAGATGGTGTCTGTGCCACAAAAATTAATCTAGATTTCAAAAATATGGGGGTCATCAAAACCAGTCAAACGTATAGGAAGGAGCTTTAATTCCACTTCACAGACACAAAACATCTCCACTTTTCTTAAACCCACTCCATTGTAGGTGAGGCTAAGCTGAATGACCTCCTCTGCCAGTGGTTGCGAGCATACGTGGCCCAGCTCAGTGGATGCTTCTTGGCTGCAAGTCCAGCTGTGCTGGTAAGCAAGGGAGAGCCTGGAAGCCAGGCTAAGCCCAGTCTCCTGGTCCCTCACCCAGTTCTTCACACTGTGGCTGCCATTTGGGCTGCTCTAACCTCCTCAAGAAAAGCTGTTATGATTAGACTGGGTGGTGGCAGGATGAGCCACTCTACACCACTTGGACAGCTTTTATTTAGCAGCATGGATACAGCCTGGTGAACCAAGCGTCAAAGAAGGGCCGTACCTGTAAGGGCATCCTGCTGTTAGTAGGGTTACCAGTGCTGCCCTGGCAGCACAACTGCCACCTGAGTTAGGAAAGCACAGCCTGAAGAGGTGATGCTTCCCTCTGTCCTGCCAGAAATTCAACTTCTGTCTTTTGCTTGCCTGGATCAGCTGCAAGTGCAGGTTACAGCCTCTGACTGCAGAATCAGTCATGGACAGCTGGAGGTGAAGGAGAAGCCTGCCAATGCATTTGCACAGATATGCTTTTGCAGCTCTTCTGGTGATGGTCAGTTTTGCAGGGTTCCCACCCTTCAGGTGCCCAACAGCTTTCTACATGGCCAGATCCAGGGTGCCAAAACCATCTGACAGCAGGTGTCATAGGACAAAGGTGCTTGGATTTAGGATTGGAGGGCATGGGGACAAGGATGGACATGCAGCAATCTCTTACAGATGTAAGTCATAGTGTACAAAAGCCACTGCTGATCACATAGCTGTCACTAATCATCAGTGATGGCATTAAACTCCCTCCTTAGCAATGAAGGGGCTGTCTCAGAGGTAGTCATCAGCAGTGCAGAGACCCAAAGCTATCTAAAACCCTGAGAGCTGGCTCCTGTGCTGACCGGCACTGCAGATTTGACTCCTTATTTTGAGGGAAATTATTAACCTAAAAATTCAAAATTCAGGTTACATTTTTTAATGTTTAGACTTCTGAAAAATCAGCTTTTATAAAGGCATGTTGTCAGACACAAACCTCCTCTAAAATAAATATGTTACAGGGGATTATTTCTCAAAGGGTGGGAACCCTGCAAAACTGACCATCACCATTACTTTTTGTCTGAGCCAAAAAAATGCAATGGGAAGCTAAGTAAATTAGGCATAAGCATTGTGTGGACATCAGTCCTCAAGCCTCTTCTTGTTCTGGATGGAAAAGAAATCTGTCATCAGCTGGTCCCTGATCTCTTGCACATTTGGCCTATTGTATCAAGAAATACCAGACACTGGCTCTCTGCAAAGAAAAATACTGATTAGCCAGCTAGTAATCTTATGTACTATCATAACATCTTAATAGCATGGTAAGCCCTCAGGACTATTGATCACACT
The DNA here is from genome assembly GCF_009829145.1 of Chiroxiphia lanceolata. Lineage (NCBI taxonomy): Eukaryota > Metazoa > Chordata > Aves > Passeriformes > Pipridae > Chiroxiphia > Chiroxiphia lanceolata. Next base: position 71,529,455 of record NC_045638.1, on the reverse strand, counting down.
GTACCACTTGGTCAATAGCTTTTTTTTCTGCTTGAGCTACAGAGCTATATGTTCAAATGTATCTCTTGAAAATTACACTATGAAGTGTTATATTGAAATAAACCGTGTTGAACTTCAAAGCAGTAGCCCCTGAAACAGTGAAATAAAAATCTCAGCTGACAGCTTACATATCTTGTAATAATTCTATAAAAATTACTTACCACTCTACAAATAATAATCAGAAATAAAGAATGGACATTAACTGAAGGATGGGCAAATGTTCCAACTTAGGGAAAAGTGTGTCTTGCTGGTTTTGTTTTTAAACATCACCTTATTATTCGCTGAAGTTTAGGTATTTTCCTTATCAGATCATTCCCCATGGCAGTGATTTTAAATTTCACTTTGTCCTTGTACTTGTGCTTGAAAACTGGGGCACAGAAGTGCAGCCTAGTAAAACCCAGGGGAATAATACATCCTATTGTTTTGCAGGTGGAAAAAAAGTCCTCATTCATTATCAGTTTTTCTGCTCGCTTCTCTGTCTCTGCTGTTTCCTTGCTGTGTGAATTTGCAAAGTGGCTCAACTCCTTTTGTAAAGCTTCTTGACTTCTGTGAGTGGAAAATTCTTTAGAAATGCTAAGTGGGATCACTGATGAAACAACTTCATGCAATACCTTCATTGTCATTAACTTGGCATCAAGAAGTATCCAAGGATCTTTTACACGGAAAGGCCTTCCTATAACCCTGGGTAAATGTTTGTCCTTCAGTCAACACACACGATACCAGGATGTTCCCAGAGTCTTTGGTGTGATTACAGCTATGGTGGGAGCTAACAACTCCAAGTCTACTGCCCGCAGAGTGAATGCTTGACCTGCTATGCAGAGCTGGAAACTCACTTGGTGTCAATAGGCTTCACATTGCTGCCCACGAGACAGGGAGCTGCAGAAGCGATAATACTCTTCTGCAGTTTGTCAGCAAAACAGAGACCCGTAGGTGTTGTCAAAGAAGCTACTTTTCTAGAAAGGATCTAGTTCTCCAACAAAGGGAGACTTTATTGCCCTTGATTGCAGACAGGGAAATCTGTAGCTGTTGGGCTCCAGAACACAGCTCTTCATATCGCTGTCTCCTCTCAGATCAAGACCTGCCACACAACATGGCCTAATTAATTTCTCATCAAATGCAGAATTCTTCCCATCCATGTTCCTGCTGGTTTTATGGTCATATATAACGTAATATAATATTTCCATCCTTTTTCATAAATATTTGTAAATAATTTCAGAAAAGGATCACATACAAGAGACACAAACTCCAAGTGACATCTACAAGAGAGCCTTCCTTTTCTGAGCATGAGGAGCCCCTGAAGCGAGCTGTGGCAGGGCAGGGCCAGAAGGTGAAGAGAACAGTGGTAGATACGGAGAGAGGGTGGTTCAAAGCCATCTGGGAGCCAGTGGGATTTTGGTCATGGTTTTCTTTGAACACACAGTCTACAATAAGTTCCCAGCCCTGAATTCTGCATGTCTACTAGCATAAGAGTGTAGGGGAAGAGTGGCTGCAGCTGGGACTCTACAAAGTAACTGCAACTCTTCAAACAACTATTCTTCTTTTCTGTATTTTTTTTCACAAGCAGAAGAGTAGGATTCCTTGGGGCTCCTAGTGAGGAAATGATAAAAGTGAGGCTGAAGGCCTTTAGGTCCAGCAGATCGTTAATAGTCTGCTAAACACTCTACTGCAAAGTCAGCAGTGCTGCTTCTTATGGAGCACAGAGTCTGCAAAAATGCAGGGACTTTTATGTAGAAGCCCCCAAATGACTTGCCAGGTGCTTCAAAGGCAAGCAAGGAGTCTCCCCGGTTTAGACAGAATGCCAGAGTAGAGGAGTGGGAGGGAAGAGGTACAATACAACCGAGGATGTGATCACCTGGAAACTGTTCACTCACTGCACATATAGTGTTTCTGTACAGACTTTTACTGAAAAATAAGAGCTAGTATTATGGGAGGGCAACTGTTACTAACTCACCTGCTGTGGATAATAGTGGAAGGCATTATCCCCTGACAGACTGACAAATACCATCAGATGAATAAGCGTTCTGATTTTCCTACAAGTTGATTCTTTGAAGTAAAGGAAAAACTTTATTTTCCTCTTAAACCATGAGGAATATGTATTCTTTTATATCTTTAATTTAATTTATTCTTTGAATGCTGTTTGAAAAGAAATATGTAATCTAGCACCATATGTAGCAAGGTGGAACTCACCTTCCCCTGCTCCTGGGGAACTACAGGCTGTCCCAGTGATATCCATGGAACTGGCAAACATTTGGGTTTGTGGCATACTATGCACACATATGTTGTTTTATCCCACTGTCTCTTTCCAAACTCCATCTTTGAGTGAAGAGCAAAATGGGAGATACTACATTGACCGTATCTCAGCAAATCCTGGTTATAGTGATATTGCTGTTGTGGTGAGTTGACCCTGACTGGCTGCCAGACAACTCACCCTTCCACTGTCTCACTATCTCACCTCCTCTACAGGACAGGAAAGAAAATTAGGTGAATATATTCATTGGTAGAGATAAAGACGGGAAGATCACTTAACAACTGCTGTCACAGGCAAAACAGAGTTGACTTGGAAAAAATTATTTCACATGTTTCCAATTAAAATAAAGTTGAATTGTGAGAAAGAAAAAAAAAAAAAAGACAAAAAAGCCCCTAAATCCTAAAATAGGTTCCCCACACCCCTTTTTCCCAGTCTTAACTTCACTTCTCCCTTCTCTACTTTCCCCATCCCACATCCCCATCAAACAGTGCAGTGGGAGGAGAATGGAGGTTGCGGTCAGTTCACAGAAGTTCCTCTCTGCCGTTTCTTCCATCTCACATTTCTTCCTGCTCCTGCATGGATCTTTACCCAGGGCTACAGTCCTTCAGTATAAACCTGCTCCAGTGTGGTTCTCATCTCCAGAGGCCACAGCTTCTGCCAGGAGCTTGCTCCTGTGAGGGCTCTCCACAGACTGCAGCTTCCTTTGGGCCATGTCCACCTGTGCCAGTGTGGGGTCCTTCATGGATTGCTGTGTGGATATCTACTCCACCGTGGTCCTCTCCAGCAGCATTTTGCCCTTTCTTAAACAGCAATGCCTCCTTTTTGGCTGACAGGCCAGGCTCTGCCCTGTGATGGGTCCATTGCTGGAAGCATCCACGCTTGATACAGGACAGCTCTGTCCTCCCCTGATGCAGGTTGCCCCTGTGGCCTCAAGACACCCAGTACAGTGATGCAGCTTGTCTCTCTGAGTCCATTTCTTAATAAAAGATCAAAAGCTGTATCACTTTTCTCTTTGCATTTTTCCCCAGAGGTGTTTGTCCAGCCACAGCACAAGGTCTGTGGCCTGCTCTTTCCAGGCACTGGCATTTCTGATCCAGGCATGCGATGAGGCTGTGTTTGTCAGCTTTCTCACCCACTCATTTATGTAATTAGCAGACCTCTTATGCTGTGTTTTAGACAGAAAAAGTGTTTATAGCTGGCAGCACTTTAGCTTTAATACCTAGAAAAGCTTTTTAGGTTTTTTTTTTAGTAAGAGTTATGTAACTCACCTGGGCATTGTTCTTCAATGCAGGAATCGCTTCCATTCAGTTAGATTTGTGAGTTTAAACTTCTCCATGTAATACATTTCACAACTGAGAATAAAGGGCTTACATCAGAGAGGACTTGAACAGAATTTCTCTTTAAATAAAAAGAATAATTTCCTCTTCAAGGTTAGTGCTAAAACTTTTAAACAAATAGCTGAAGAAAGAAAAAAATTCTATATGAGTGGTGCTACCCAAAGTGACTGGGTGAGTACATATATGAGACCACTTCAGGAATAATTTTAGGAGTGTGATGTAAACAGCCTGAGGTGGTCACACGTGCTGCAACATCCTCCTGACACCTGGTAGAAGAGATGTCCTCTTCACAGCTGTAGAGGAGATTGGGTCAGGCTGGGCCAGATTTTCTGCTGACGAGACTTTACTGAAATCAGCAGTGTTTTGTCAGTGGATAATTCAGCACATAATCTTAAAAGTTTGTTACACGGGTTAAAAATCCGTGTAGTTTGGATATAAAACAATGATCTGAGGTGCTGAGGGATTGTTATGTGCACAGCAGTGTGAAGGTGACAAATGCTTCCGGTCTTTCTGTTCCTGCAAAAGTACACTACACTGTTTTGTTTGAATTTTTAATGTAGCTTGACAAAGGTCAAATATATTTGTAGAAATCCATTTATACTGCAGATACACACTTTAAATTAAGACTTATATGCAAGAGCCTTAAAAACACAGCAAAACTTACAGATATTTTGTCAGAGCCAAAAGTTTTATTCTTTCTTATCAGAATATAGGATTTTCTTTTCCAACCTGCATTTTTTTCTAGTAAATTTTCAGTAAGAAAGGCAAATGTGAAATCTCTCCTTTACTTGCACACATTCAAGAAACCTATGTCTTAAAAATACTGGAGAATTGGACATACTAATTATTAAAATCATGCTATCATTTTCCTGCAGATAGTACCTAAACAATATTATATTGTATCTTTATAAAACAATTGAAATAAGAATGATACCCTTTTCTAAAATCCTTGGGGTTTTTTGTCACTATCTCCACTCATTTTTTCAAACAAAATATTTATCTGCAAATGTTCAAGTCCAGATCTGTTGTAATCTTTTGCTCCTCTTAGACCTTGTAGATAGATAGGTAAAGAAGACACTCCAACTTTACCTTTCTCAGATGTTAAGATTATTTTCCTTATGTCTACAAGGAACCTAGGATGCCATTATTCCCTAGACGTCAAATCCTTGAGGAAACCAAACCTATTAAAAGTTTTGAAAGAAGTCAATATAAGGTGGAAGCCTTGGCAACCTAAGATTTGTTATGAGAATATGATTGAGGTAGATGTAAGAGTTAAGGCAGAATTTTTTTGTTTGTTTTTTTTTCTTATTATTCAAACATCTGAATGTGATCTGAGGGACTTTTTGTGGGAAATCCTGTCTGGGTAGAGAATTTGGAGCCTCGCACCACAGCTGTTCTCCTTTGTTCTGACAACCAGTAGCTCCCAAGTGTTAGGGTGAATGCGTAGGTTGGCTCCTGTAGGAGCTCCAAAGCCGTAAGCAATATAGAAATTTCTTGGTTTGTTTTTGAGCCTTGTACCCATATACCTTCATGGCGCTAGACCCAAAGCAGGTTTTAAGTTCCTATTGGAATCAGACTCCAACAGTTGCCAAGAGTCAAGTAAGTTGTTGGGAACTCTTTATTTCTGCCTAAATGTTTATATTGGACAAAGTCTGTGTAACTTAGCCCAAGTCACAGTGAGAACATGTCATTGTAGATTATAACTGCTGATAGATGTTCAGTCTGTATGGCACAGTTCACATACATGTTTTATGGACTTATATTTAGTGCAGTTTTGGTCTCCTACAGGTTCCAGCTTTGGAAATGAAGAGCAAGCCACCCCTAAGGCATCTGCACCTTCTAAAGATGCTCCCAAGGGCAGCAGCAAGAGCACGACACAGGTGTCAAGCGGCACAGCGACTCCACGCAGGACCTTACTTCTAGCACCAAAAACTGCCACAGCATCTGCTGGTAAGTGCTCCAAACTTAAAAAACCACCTCCGTTAGGTGAAGAAATGCAGAAACCTTATTATGATGCTTGCTTAATTAATTTTCATGCCATTCTTGGGCACATTGCCAGTGTGCTGATTTGAACTCTGTTTACTGTGGTCTCTTTGTAACACAGCTGTAATCTCATTTTGTGAGTTGTGTTTGGAGCTGAAGGCATTTACTGTCCCTAACTACACATGCCAGAGATTTAGTGTATATTTTATTGTACATATTTTTGGAAACATTGCATTGCTTTAGAGACCAAAGCATTCCACTGAGCAGATAGTTTATTGCTAGGTATGTTTGCAAGGATGAGAATACTGGCCTCTAGGCTTTAGCAATCTGTGGTATGTTCCCTCAGAGAGGCAGAAGGAGGCAAGCAAATAGAACAAAAAAAACCCCTAGTCTTGTTTCCAAATTGTTTCCTTAAAATTTGTAAGCCCTCCTTCTGCTCAATCCAGTTATGTCTCAAATGACGAGTTCCATCAAGTTCAGATTAGATCTAACAGTTTAGATTCCATAATAAATAATTTTGTGTAAGTCACCAGCCCTATCCAGTCTGGCTCTTATTCAACAGTCTTTCATCTCTATGTAAGTTCCACTGGGTTTGATAACACACTGCAAATGGAGCTGGGAAGAAAATATCAGTATAAAATATGACTTTATGAAGACTTTATGAATTCCTTTTGTTTATATGCTGGATTAAGGGGTGTTGAAGGGAAGACTCATGTTTCATCATGTTCCTCATTATCAACATCAGCTGTTTTTTAATAAATGTGTAAGATATCCAGCTCCAGGTTGCCAGGGTAGCCTTGTAAGACAAAAGAAGAGGTGGCTCATCTGACAGTCCCTTCCTGGGAAGGACAGCCCCGAGCCTTGTGAGCCTGCTTGTTGCTTACTTGCAAATGGATCATGAGGACAGCATCTGCAAAGGGATTGATTGGTGGGGCACGTGTTTATCCTCCATCTCAGACCAGTTTCTCCGTAGCTGAACTGACGTCACCCCAGCTCCACCATGGAGTCATGACTGGAAGGAACTAAGTCACTACAATTTCCTGTTCCTTTTTTGCCCTGCTGCAGGAGACAGGAACGTTGCACAGAGGCTATGACAAAGGAGACAGGGATGGTCTCCACCATGGATGGGAGTTTTTAGCTGGGAGTGAGACATGTATCTTTGTACCACATGCCCCTCTTCATAGATGGAGGGAAGTCCCTGTGTCCAGAAGAATGGACTTAACACAAATGAACACCATATTGAAAGTGAGACATATTTTCACATTAAAAAAATCAAATCAATAACATGACCTTAGGATTTAATTTTTCATTTGAGGAAGAAGTCACCGACCTTATTCGATCACAGTCCAAAGCCCAGACAGTCCCTACTAAAGTCAGCCATATAGTAAAGCCTTTGAAAAGGAGAGAAACTACAGTAGTATCTGCAGAAGGCAATGTTCAGAGGCAACAGATTAACAACTTCCTTCTCTAATAGGGGATTTCTTTTGCAGATCGCTTAGATTAATGTTCACCACGGGGCAACTCAGATACTACATCAAACCAGGACCTAACTCTGTCATAATGTGGGCAAAAACCTTGTTTGACATGGTGCAGTTAATGGTGGATGTGGTGAGCCCTTCAGGGTGTATAAGAACTACTTGTGCTTACCCCAGCATAGCACACCACAGCAGTTAGTAACCCAAAAGGAGCATATCTGTGCTGTGCAATGGAAAGGGTTTTCAGATAGGCAGTGATTCCTGAGCTGGTGCTGACAGGTCTGGAGAGTCAAAAAGTGCAGCACCATGCACCTGCTTAGACCTAGAAGCAGGATAGTTCATTCACCCAGCTCCGCGGTCAGTTGATTAAAATTAAATTGCCTTAGACCTAGGTTATATCCTGACCAGGAGCTTTGACTTCATCTGCTCCAGGCTTCTGCTTCTGGAGGGGGCTCAAGACTGAGGCTGTATCAAGCTTGGGAGTGAGGTATTCTCCAGATAAAACCATGCTGGTAGCCACTCAGTGGCATGAATTTGTCCTGAAATCACTTCCTACAATTCCCATCTCATACTCAGGTTCTTCTGTGATTTTCTGGGAAAAAGTCCTAGGGTATCTTAGCTTGCTGCAGGCCTCAGATGGACAATTAGGTGAGTGGAAAACTGACTCAGCCATCAGGCTCAGTGTGTTCTGATCAGAGGTACAAAGTCCAGCTGCCAGATTGGAATCCATTAGGGATTGATACTGGGCAAATGCTGCTTGCCATCTCCATAAAAAAACTGAAAAGTGGGATAGAGCACTCCCTCATCAAGGTTGCAGATGATGGCAAATCAGGGGGAATTGGTCAATATGCTGGAGGGCAGGGCTGCAGTTCAGAAGGACTTCACTGGGCTGGAGAAATGGGCCTGTAGGACCTTCATCAAGAAGTTCAAAAAGGCAAATGCAAAGTTTTGGCCCTTGGAAGAATAACTCCATGCAACAAGAGAGGCTGGGGCCAGCTTGCTGGGAAGCAGCTCTGCCAAAAGGCCTTGTTTGGGGATCTGCTAGACAGCAAGCTGAACCTGACCTTGTAATGTGTTCTTGCAGCAGTAAAGACGAGGTGCGCTCTGGGCTACATTAACAAGAGTGTGACCTGCAGCATCATTGGTCCTACTTCTTTGTTCAAGACTTGTGTGGCCACTACAGCTGTGTCCAGCTTTGGGAATCCTAGAACCAGAACAGTGAGACATTTTGGAATGAGAACAGCAGAGGATAACTAAGATGTTCAGGGGACTGAGGCACATGACTGGACAGGTCAGGAGGAGAGGCTGGGAGAGCTGGGCTTGTTCAGAGGAGGCAAAGATCCTGTTGCAGTGTTCAGTTATTTAATGGGAAGATATAGACAGAAGAAAGCCAGAGACTTCTCAGAGGTTCACATTGACAGGGCAAGAGACACAAGTTGCAACACAGGAAATTCTTATAATTTGGTCACCTGTGAAGGTGGTCAAACACAAAGCAGATTGTCTACAGAGGTGGTGAATCCTCCATCATTAGAGATACCTATAACTTCGATGAACAAAGCCCTGTCACGCAAACCACTCTGAGCAGGAGGATGGAACAGAGGACTTCAGAGGTCCATCTGACAAAGATGATGGTGCAAACCTATGTCCTATGAACATCTTAGGCCCACAGGTGAATAAATGTGTTGTTTTATAGTGTTGTGGCCACTTCTGCACATTCAGAAGTAACCCAAGACCAGAAATCTTCAGCTATAGGGTGGGTCTGTGCTGAGAAGCTGAGTGCATGGCTCCCACAAAGACAACAGGGCCTGCATGCAAATTGGGGAAAAAAAAAAAAAAAAAAAGTATGGGTCAATCATTGCGTATAAGGGATTGAGAAGTAGCTGACATCGGACCAGCTCTGCATAGTTTTTATTCCCTTCATGTAAGACAGTTTCATCTGTGGCCTCATCCCTTCCTGCTCTGGTCTTGTTTAGCCACATCCTTCTCTCAGAACATAGAAACTCACAGAAAATCCAGCTTGGAATCTCTAATCTACTGTCTTTTGAAACTTTGGTTCGCCTGATACTGATGGAGCTCTGGGCTCATTTGTTCGTGCCTGTGGTCCTGATCCAAATTTCTGAGCACCATGTTGCTGCTTGCTTCAGATCTCAATTCTGTCCACCAGGCTGGATGTGTCACCCAACTGTCAATGAAATTAGAGAGATGAAGGATTTTTATATTTTCCATGCTTTGTTGTGGGTTTGGTGGGATATATGTTATGACATACGTCTTTCAACTTGGTTATTATTCAATGTTTATCTCACAGAGAATTGACTGTTATCTCCCATAAGAAACATCTTCATTTGAATGCAATGACAATAGCAATAAGGAGTTATTTTGAGCAGCCTTTTTCTACTTGGCCCATTAAATTAAAGACATTCAAAAGCATTGTTCAAAAAACTCACACAGTCAATCCCTGTGCTTTTACAAGTACCAGTAAATGATATGTAACAGGGCAGGTTGTTAAATGCGATCGATCAAGATGAAAAGTAGGAGACCACTGTTATTACAGCTCTCACCAGCAAGCTCGTAGTGTAAAATGCCCTTCTTTTAATCAGTTTCTGCAAAATCCAGACAGAACAACGTCAACAGGAGGGAGAGGGATCAACTGAGGTCAGCTGAGGGGGGAAAACTAAGTACCAGTGCTCTTGCAGGGATAAAGGGAGAAGAGTTTGTTGCTGCTTTGTTCCCCCTTGACAACACTTTCCCTTAAAAGCTGAATAGGGAGTATCCAGTGGGTTACATTCACTGTACAGAACACCGGGATATGCAGCACTACGCTGCAGGTGAAAGTGAGATATTCAGCTCCAAGTTTGCCAACCTCTGTCCTGGGAACCACTCTAAAACATGCCATAGCACAACTGTGTGAGGAAGAATAACGTGCCGTGAGATCCATGTAAAATGGCAGAAAGAGAAGGAGTAGTTGTTTTAACTCTTCAGCTAGGGTTGGATGTTCTGAATTACCCTGAGATTTTCTATTCCAAAGAATGATTCGTTTTGTGAGGAGGGTTTTTTCCTTCTTTTTTTTTTTTTTTTTTAATACCAGATAAAGAGATTTTTCTTTTTAAAAGATGGAAAACAATCACTTTCAGCTGAGACAATGAAATAGTAGTTGTCCTTTTTTTCTCGTCAGATTGACTTTAAATTTGAAAGCACAAGTGTTAGCAGTTTCTACTTCAATAAATACATAGTCTTCTACATCTACTTATTTATTCAGTGTCTCATAGATCACAGGAAGGAGAGAGTCTCTAGAGAGAATTAGGCTGCTCATATTCTACAGAATCCGTCGTATTTCCAGCTTTACTCATTTTGTCTCAAACAATGCATGCAGAGATATGTTATTACTCACCAAGGACATGACTAGTCGTGGGTATCAGGGGGAAGGGCAGAAGAAAGCTCAAAGTGGCTCTCTCTGTCTATGAGTGACTGCAAACCCTTCTTTTTTTTAAACTTGTAGACTGCATTAGTTAACTTATAAAATACTCCGGAGAACAGCTGGAATCCATCTGAATGTAGTCAGTCCCACTGAATTGTTAATGATGTCTACAGCATGCTAGGATTTGTTTTGAATAAATACTCAATGTGCAATTTGTTAGCATGTTTTCAGTCTGAAGTGTGAAAGCAAATTGAAGCCTATCCCACCATACTGGCTTTTGAAGACTCAGAAAGCTACAGGCAAATACAAGTGCTGATTCTGCAGCAGCATTTGAGAAGATGTCTGAGATAAAGTGTATTTTGCTCTGATTCCTAGACTAGCATTCAGCAGTGCTGTGAGAATGGAGAAATGGCTTTGTTTGTCTGCAGTTTTTCCAAGTGATTTCTGGAATGTTTTGCCTTGTATTTCTAATTATTTTGCATTTCCTCCTTCTGGTTTTTTTGGAGCAGGCTGTGTGTTTTAATTAGGAAATGTAAGTACCTTTATAGAACTGTGCATCTGGATGCATTTTTCAGAAGCAAATGCTGCAAGCATACTAGTAGACAAGATGAGCGAATATTTATGCTCAAAGTTATCTTATGACCTGAAATATCCATTTCTTTACACAAATATAGCTTTTAAAAGACATGAAATATTGGGGGATTGGTAACATTAAATGGAATGTAGATTCATGTAAAAATTAATAGTTTGTGGCTTTGATTACCGGCTACCAGAGAGACAACTTCTTGCTGCATGAGCTCCTGTAGTGGAGGGGTTTGGCAGAGCCTTGGAAGCTGTTCCAGGAGGCCTGGAAGTTAGTGGTAGTTCTTGCTCTGCCAGGAACTTTTTGCTGGGAGGTTATCTACTAAGAGCCCTGAGTATGCAGCCAGAAGGAATAAAGCTAATATACAGGCATTTAACACAGAGCTAATTGGAATTTCATATATCAAGTCTGTGGGCAATAACACTAAGAGTTTGAAATAAATTTTCTTCCAGATCAGAGTTAATATACATTTTAAAAGATGAATTGAGAAGAAAATTCAAACACTGTGCAAGTTCAAGAAATACACACTCATGATGCCTTATTTCCTCTTGTAATTGCATTTTTTGTATTTTTTTATTTCATTTTATGATTGCATGCACAACACCTTTTGACATTTCAAAATACATTTGATGGAGTATTATTTGAGGTTTTACATGCATTCAGGCCTGTAATAACAACTAAAATGTTTGTCTTGTTTCCCGAGTTACTGTGGAGCATCAGACTTTTTGTGTGCATTTTAGACTTTGAGTTATTTCTAGTGCACTCCAAGCTAGAAAAGATCAGACTATATAACCTCTTGCTGTGCCATACCCTGTGGTCCTGCATATAATGCTGATCATTGCACCAATACTCTCTCTCAGATTTTTTAAACCTGAAATTCTATACTTCTGTGAAATGACAAAATCTGAGCCCAAATAGTTGTAATATAAACATTAATTTTCCCTGCAGAGGATTCACTTGAAATCAACATGTTCTCTGAATGTTTGTCTTTTAACCAACTAGCAGCCATTGTTTCAAAAGACAAGAGAAGAAGAATCCCCATTTTTAGAAAAGTGTTCAGCACAAGCTCTTCCTTGAGATCAGATGCTAGGGATGGTTATTCCCCTAAAATTTCCCTGTGGGTGATGAGTTTAGCAGAATGATAACAGTTTACTCCTGCAGACCATCCTTTCTTTTGCCTGCTGTGTGCTTTCTAAATCCCTCTCCTCTAAGGAGGGCCAGAGGACACCAGGGCCCTTCTACTTATGAAGGAGAAGTTGAATGATTATTAGCTCCATGTATCCCTCTCCTTGGCCTTTTCCCAGCAAGAATGTGCTAGGCACTGGCTCTTTCCTTGCTTCACAACTCCTCCTCACTTGCCCAGTCATTGCACTGCCACCCTACCAGACCTTAGGAGCTCTCCTTGTCTGGTAAACTGAAGGAGGGCAGTTATCCTCATTTCCCCCTCCTTGTTATTAATCCTACTTATCTGTCCTTTTCAAGATATCTATTTGCACCTTCTCTCTGCTGATCTCCCACCTTCTGAAGCTGATGTCTCTCATGCAGCTGCCCCTGCTGGTCAGCACCATCTCTACCCACGTGCAACTATCACTGCTCTCTGCAGACCCTGCCTTGCCCTCTGCAAAACAATGGTGTTCTCTGGGCTTCTCTGCTACTTTGCTCTGTTTTCTTTCAACCAAGCTCTAACTGGGGAATTGTTCCTCGCTTTGTGATTAAGGCTGGGGTTTGGGGGGAGCCTGAAAAAATTTCTCAGGTGTTCCCATTGAAAATGTCTCAAAAACAAAAGTAGTTAATTGTTTACATACCCTTTGCTGCTGAAAGCATAAGGAAAGCACACACTTTCCTTTACCATTGTCTGTGTTTGCCGTAGCAAAATTTATGGAGGAACTCGGTCTATGGCCCAATTGTGCATCATATTTTTGTTTTGAAAGCGACAGAAAAGCCAAAGCCTCATTACCATGAAAAAGTAATGCTTGAATCTGTAACTACATAAACTATGCCTTATAAAACAAGCTCTGGTTTTGTCTCACAGCTCCCATCTCAGGTTGCTTTCACAGCCATAAACTTATTTTATGTCCTGCTCAGTAGTAAAGTACAGTGCAATAGGTGGCAGACATGGGTAATTTATATCTTCAGTCACTTCATTGTGAAAAGTATTAATCCCAAATGAGAATCAACAAGTTGACTTTATAAACAGAAGAGAAAATGGAGATGGACAAAAGTAAAGGTATGAGGAAGAGTTCAGTCTTTACCAGCCCCTGACAACTAATGGTGTTATTTGCCTATGAATAGTGGAAGAGAGTCAAAGAGGGTTTTAGACCTTGTCCCATGCCACCCTCCCACAAACAGTTGGACACAAGGCTTGTGCAGGTGCATGTGCTCTTTGCAGAAGCACTCTGCAATTAAATGACGGAAATTATGAAGCTCAGCTTCTGGTGCATGTCAAATGCTGCGTCTGCAGCTCACTGCTTGCAAGTCCTGATGCAGACCGAAGTGGAAGTGTGAATGATGCATCAGAAATAAACCTAATACTGCAATTATGACTAGCTGTGGCTTTGGAGGGAGCAGAAACTAGTAATCCAGAAAGTGTCCCTGAAGATTATGATCCCCATATAAAATTATAACTTTTTTCCACTGCTGAAATAGATAGGTCACATTTACATTAAACAAAATGGAAGATAGTGCTAACTTTTGGACTACCACTGTCATTAGGCATCACCAAGAAAATACAATTTTGTTTTTCCTGCTTCAGATACTTCAGATTCTGTGGGACATTTTCCTATAAGATGTCTGTGAACATACTCATGAGAGAAGGGAAAATTAATAAGGCAAGCTTTATTTTTCCTTTATGACAAATCATTTGCCTTTAGATCTCTCTATTTTTCATGTGTATCTAGGGGCTGTGACACAGTCCTTCAGGCTAAAATTAAACCCTCAACAAACAATAATGGTAAAAAAGAGAAAAGCAAACAGGAAAATACATTAATGTCTCAGGGGGTTGTTTTTTATTGCTCTTTCTTCTTACTTCTTTGATGAATGTTTTCTACTTGAAATACTGTGGTTGTGACTGTCACACCATGGTCAAACAAGCAGGGCAGGACTTCACATTACTGCACTCAGCATGATCCCCACAGCTATTTTGATGGGAGTTGTGGGTGGGCAGGAAGGGTGAGCTGAACTTGGGTGGCCGCTCTGGCGTTCAGATGAAGTGGTATCTCCCTGGTACAAGAGGCAGTCAGTGACCGCATAACTTTGACAACTGACAGACCCTCCCGAGGCCCTACCCAGAGAGCGCCAGTGGTAGAAGGAATAATAACAGACAGAGTTGCCTCTCTGAAAAATTCCGTGCCCTGTTGAATCCCGAATTGGCACAGTGTCTTGTAGGTTTGTGCACTGAATGTGCTGCACATGTCTGTCCCTGCCTGACTTATTGCACAGGCAGAAACCCACTCTCCTGTGTCTGGGCGGCCACATCCAGCACAACTCTGACATGTCCTGCCTGCTTCTGGTTCAAGCCTATCTTCTGCCTGTATGAGACCGTCTTGGGAAAGCTGGTCACCAGAAAAGGCAGTTTCTTAACCTTGGAAAAATTTGATAGAGCAAGGACCTGCAGGTAACTTCAGTCAACTTCTCCTGCAGCCCAGAATGAGGATGTACAGCAAGGTAAAGGGACAGGGCATTGAACTCAGAAAAGATAGGGTGGGCTACCCATGTAGCTATTTGTGCCTTAGTGGCATTTGTCACTGTGCAGATGACTGAAAAACTAAGGTGGTATGTAAGGCCTTCTTTCGTCCTTCTTTAGTGCTGTGTATGTCAGCTCAACCACATGTACGCAGCCGTGTTTGCAGCTGTGGCAGGTTGGCATCCAACACTGAAGTGCTGTGTAGCATCATTCTGTGTGAAGTCTAGGGTGTGTATTGAAGAAATACTTGTATTTTGCCATTTTGGTATGTATCTCAGTGACATAGCTCTGCACAATTGTGAACAGAATTATAAAACAGATATCTTTCTAACTTTTTTTTTTTTTTCTAAAGCAGGTGTGAAGAAAGAAGTACAAAAAGATCAGGATGCTAACAGACCAGCTGTGTCATCCCCTAAGAAATCAGCAGTAACAACCACAAAGCTCCATTCACCAGGTATTTATGAACCCAAAAGCAGGGGAATCTAATCTTCAGGGAAGATTTAGACTTGTTGACTTTGCATCCGTTGTTAACACACTCAAATCTGAGACCTACTATTGCTAAGTGAGGTTTGATTGTGTCCAAGGTTCGTAAAGCTGGCTTTGAGTACAGCAGGCTTTATCATACCAATGCATGAGCTGAATAGACTTTTGTTTCTTTGTTACAACCATGCAATCATCTCTGCTTCAAAACAAAGAGTTGTTGCTATTACATGTTTAAGGGCATGAGAATATTTTTTTATCATTACAATTTTCTTATATAAAAAGAGAACAGATAGATATAGTGAAATAAGACACCTCACACAATTGCCTGGAGTGATAGTATATTACTCAGAATCTACTCTTACTTTTATGCAGAGGCATTAAATTTCCTGGGCTATTTCTACACATAATTGGAAAAGGGATTATCTATAGAAATGATCTTCAAAGTGCTATTGGGACATTGTCAATTTGCCCTTCAATACTGGGCAAACCACATGGTTTTAGCATTTCTGAATAATACCTTTATTTGTTTACTAAAATGAGGATAACTTGTTTCTCTTTATGTCTAAGTGTACATTGACAAATGTATAAGGTGCCTAAAGGCTTTTGTGAGTCTGGTCTTTGGTTGATGTAAATGCTTCTGAAATGAGCGTGCATGGCCCCACTAATTTCATTGTGCTTGAAGTTTATCTTCTGTTGCCTCATTTTTCAGACTCTACTTGGATACTTAAAATGTCATCTCTGCGGCTATATGATATGCGAGATATAATTATTGGGGTAGAACCCCACGTTGCTTTATTTGATAAAATATAAAGCATGTAGAACAGCTCTTCAGCTCCTATGACTTGCATCAGGACTCTCTTCATGTTTACTAAACTCAGTCCCTATTCTTCTCCTTCTCAACCAACAAAATCAAGAAAATGGAAGGTTAAATTTAATCTTCTCGGGCACCAGCAGGACCCACAATTCTTCTCCTTACAAAGATATTAGAGTAAAAAGGTGAACTTAATGATGTCCTCTGAATCATATAATTTACAGACTATTTTTCACCTGATGAGATCACCAAGAGAGATCCAGAGAAGAATCTGTTGCAGAGTGCCAGACCAGAACCTCACCAGTGTTTGTAACGGTCAGAGTCCAGTTTAAGCATCAGCACTGATTGTGGCTGTAGCAGCATGTTATAGCACAGCTGATTTGCTTCTTTGAGAATTAAAAAGCAAAATGGAAGAGTGGCATATTTGTACTGTATATTTGTCTTGTCAAGGAGACCTGCATTTCCACGGATGACTTAATGATTTTCAAGGCTTAAATATTTGGCGTATCCAATTCATGAGGCCTCAAAGATTTCTTCATTCTCATGAGAGGTTGAGTAACTGACCTCTATCCATCAGACTGATTTAGAATTTGTTCAGCTTGATTGTCTGAAATTAAGAGAATCTAAAGATGTTTATCACTGTAAGGATCAAGTAGGAAAATAAACCTCATCTTCACTTATTTTTCTAGAGTAGCCTTTGGCATTCTTTAAAATAACAACAGCAATAACAAAGCAATAAAGACAGACAATTTTTTCACCTACGTAACAATTTCAAAAATAGTCAAAGCAGCCATTGGACAGAGTGAGTGTAGCTAGTGCCAAGGGCAATAACACAGGCTTTCCTCCATCAGGATCACAAACTCCTGCATCATTTCCACGTTTTGATGAGAGAGCATGTTTCTCACAGGTAACTCCACCACAGCTACATCTGGCCATGAACAGGCTCTAAAATTTCTGAGTGCTGTTGTTAGATTGTTTTTCCTCTGTTACTGGTGTCCTCACATTCAGTTCCTTTTAATTAGTGCTGGTTTTTGACTGTCATACACCTTTTTTTAGGCTCAAATCTAATCTTTAGGATTTGAATCAGTCCTCCTGAAGACTTGCAAGGGAGTTTTGAGATGCAGAGACTTTTAGGGATCTCAATTTTATCTATTGATGCATTACCACCCCTGAAATCTTTGTCTAGGAGCAGGTGTCCCTGGATGCAGGTGCTCTCCTTCCACTCTATTTAGGACAGTGCTACCTTTTTCTGACATCTGTCATTGTACAGGCTGATTGATATTAATTGTTTCAAAGTAATTTTTTCACTTTCCTTACCAGAATGTCAGAAATTGGACAGTTAAAAGGCAAATAAATTGCATTCCCCATCTAAGTCCTCATGGACTGTATTAATTATGAGTATAGACTTGTTATGTCTTCTTGGTTCAAACACTCAGGTAGATAAAAAAGACTTGGGAGTTTTGAAGCAGATCAAAGAGGTTCAGTGATTTCAGCGTACACTGGGTCTGCCCCCCTGGTCCCACCATCAGCAAAAAGGACATTCAGGATCAGGGCCAGCATCATTAATATATACCCTGTTTTGTGTAGAGCAACAGAAGAGAGACATCAATGGCAGAATAAGCTTAGTAAGCTGCCTTTCAGACCCAAATGAACCGAGAAATTCAGATTTATCCCTGAGGAGAATAGCACTGTTTAATTTAGAAGGGCAGCTTATAATACTGACAAGGACAACACAGAGATGTGCACTTCAAATCTTCCAGTGAACAGGAAGGCTAGAAAGATATAAGACAAAACAACCTGATCGGTTTCTGTTTTAATTAAAACTGGACTGATTTCAAGGACTTTCCTCTACGCTTCTCCCTAAGCTTTCTGTTGTAACATCATTGTGCTGCTTACACTACCCAAGATTTTTATTCTAAAAAGACAGATATTTATGGGTGTTGGCTTTATGAATTTCTTATTTTGCGATATTACCTACTGCCCAGTTAAGAGCCCTTTGACATGAACAGAAGAATCTGTAAGAAAATACCGTTCCTGCAAAAAAATATTCACAGGGTTTAACTGACAAAAAAATGGATAAAGGGCAATAGTTGAACTCTCTGGCTGAACTCTCTTAATGACAGAAACTCCTTGTATTGTACTACTTAGGTCTTGCAGCAGCATGACACTAGCCTCTACATGTTGCGAAACCTGGTATTCTTTTTTTGCAAATTCAAGTCATGGACACAAAGAGTTTCAAAGTTTGTTTTGCACTTGTAGCTCTTTGCAGTTGTACCATGAGATAGTTGGAGACATGAGGGAGCATCTCTGCTGGAGTTAGATCCCTGTAAGTTTAGTCTGGAGCCAGGTCGTAGTTGGGCAAGTTGGAAGATATGCTCCCAATAGCTCCACACAAGTTGAGGACCTGAAAAAGTAGGAATAAGTTCCTGGGGTATTGCTCTGTCAAAGCCATACTGTTTCCCTGCCTCATCTAGTAAAATTACCCTAAGGATCCATTTGCACACTTAGGCCACGGTCTTAAAGATCTAAAAGGTCTAAAGCACATCTGACAAAATTACCTCTGGAACAATACTCCACTTTACAAATTGGCTCAGAATCATACCATCAGAGGCATCTTTGTGGAAGGATTCTTCAGGTTTTTAGGAAAGGCATAGGTAGTATCCACAGCAGAAGACTGTCCCCTATTACATTCATTGCTGAAGACTGGTTGGAGACATTGTTTCTGCATTGTTTTTCAGGAACTGTATTCTACCAGACTGTAAAACTACAAACTGTCATTTTTTTTTCATATTCTTGCATACCTGACCCTTTCTGCTAACATAGAAATGTTCCAGACCCATACCCATCATCTCTAGTAACACATGGGACTAAGGTGTCTGACTCTTATTTTCTCCCCCTTTCTTACTGACTTTAGTTCCTAGGCTAACAGCTGGACACTAACGGGAGGATCTGTGGAAGAGAGGCAGAGATTCCTGGCCAGTATTCAGGAGTGAGTTAAACAGTATATCAGCTGAGGAGAGACTGAGGGTAGCAAAAAAAAAAATCAGTAGGCTGTGCAAAGGTGATGTCCAGCTGGCCATAAATGTTTGCAGAGGAGAGTTCTCAGAAAGCTGGAAAGGTAAAGACAAAACAGATTGTCCGAGCGCTGGCTTGAGCAGCCTGACACTACCAGAACACTGCCTCCTCTTGCTTCATCCTCATAACTGAGTATATCCAAAGAAACTGATAGCTGACTCAAGCAGGATATGAACTTAGGAAAAAAGCCTCACTGCCCTTCAGTGGCTTACCATGAGCAAGCTTTAGTTCTTGTGCAATTCACGTGAATGTGGCACTGTATTTGAGCTGATATCCTAAACACAAGCTACACTAGTGCTTTCAGATGTTTGTACAGGATCGGGCTTGCTTCAAGCCCACTTGGAGCACATCAGAGGAGGCAGAGTCTGGGTCTATTTCTTCTGGCAAACCATATAGCGATTCTGGTGTGACCAATGATGCAGAGAGAGCAGCCATGCAGAGCCAGTGATGTAACTCATCAGCCTTACACAGTACGTGGTGGCACTTGCATACATATCTGTTAAATGCTGCAACTTTAGATGTGTTGTAAGGGTGAGAGCAAGGGGAACTGTCAAGGTAGACTGCAGTATTGTTGATAAAAAAAACCTGTGATATTCCAATAGCAAGCAACCCATACTGTGTTTGCATTCAGGGAGGGACAGCTCCGGTTCCTCATTGACCTATTTGGAGGCAAAAGGAAATCTACAGAGGCAAAGGAAAACTGGCACCTCTGTCAAGTCACCAAGCATGGGGTTCAGGTGGACAAAGAAATCATATGCAGAGTATAAATGTCACATAGCTGTTTTCCACATCCACAATAAGATAAAGGGAATCTTGACCTGGAAGTACCCATTTCTCTCACTGCCATTTAAGAGAACCCAGCATTGCGCATCAAGATGCAGACTTCTGTTCTTGTAGATGTCTAACACAGGTGAGGTGATTCCTTCCTCTAACGTCAGTTCTTGGTGATACACTCTTAGGACAGCTCTTCCCAACTTGTACAAGACCTTCAGGCTCAGAGCCTGAGGTGATATGACTGCTAAAAAGCTTTGAGCTTTGGCCTCTAGCCACGGTGTTCTTGCTTTTTTTGAAAGTCTTAAAGTTCTGTGTGAGTGCTACAGACCATTTTTGCTTTTGTAGGGATGAGTCCCAAAGGTCTAAAAAATATATAAGGATGATGTCTATACATATAAGTAAGTGACCTGAATGGTCTTTTCTTCTCTCCTTTGTAGGACATCCCAAGCAAAGGCCAACCACCCCAAAGAATGGGTTCTCCCCCAAACCAGGAGATGGTCGAGACACTGAAAAGCAGTTCATTCAGAGATTGAAGGAAAAGTGTGATGAGCAGTCCCGGCAACTAATTAATATTCAAGATGAGCTTAAAAGGGCCAGCTGTGGCTTTGATGTCTTTGCTATAACAACACAGTACTTTTTCAGGCAGGTAAGTGCAATGGGTACTTCTTACCACTGAAAAGATACTTCGGCTTTACATCTGTCCATTGCCCAAAGTTGTTCCACAGTCACTGAAAAGTTGTTCTTGGGACCAAAGCATGTAATTTCTTTGCAACAGTTATTATGAAAAGGGAATTAAAATTTCATAGAATCGTAGAAGGAAAATCTGCAATGGCAAAGGGAATCTGGCACCTTTGTCAAGTCACCAAGCTTGGGATTTGGGTGGCCAAAGTAATCATGTGTTGATTGTAGATGTCATCCGGTTGTTTAGGTTGAATAATTTGATTCCATATATTTGAAATTAAAAGTTTAGGAACTTGGAAAAGGAAGAATTTTGACTGAAGTATTTGTCACAAGCATAGAGGGGCTTCGGGATGTTTTTAAGAGTGAAGTCTCAGTCTCTGACCAGTACAGCTGGAATAGAAAGTGTAACTGAGATATTGACACTTGTGAGCAACTGCAAAAACAATCCATGCATTTAGTCAACCAAAGGTGTTAGATGAAGGAAACAATTTTCTTTCTCTGAAAAGTTATCTACTCTTCCCGTTCCCCTTGGATCAGGCAGAGTGTCTCTGTTACAGTTGCCAATTCCTGGAGAGGTTAGAATAACATTATCTCAGCATTTAGAAGATTACACTCCTTAGGTACAGAGAACATAAAGAAAATGTTGTCGGTAATTAGCAAAGCTTATTTATTAACTAAACTCAAGTCAAAATGAATACATTTTAAGATCACAAATGCAACCATGAAAGACTTGTAGGTCTTACTTGTTTCAAAAGCTGTTTAGTGGGAAATGTAGCTGGGTTGTAAGGTCCAGGCCTGGTTCACACGATGCCCATGTATTTTATACCATCCCAGGTTAAGCTGGTGTCCCAACTACTTTGTAAAAACTGAGAAAATCACCAATGGTAGGACTCAAGATTCGGATAATATTCTTGATTGTCTTTTTGTCTACTTTTGGAAGAAACAAGAATAAACTTTGTGTTAAATGATAGAAAGAAAACCAAGAAAACAAAACTCAGATTCAATCAGTCTTTACAAATTCTGAAATATTTTATTTAGTTTGGGGTTTTTTTTATATTTGTGGGAAAGGTTACCTTTGAAAAAACAACCACAGTTCACATTGTTCCCTAAGAAGGAGCTGATCTTGCCAGGGGGAGCTTCACTCAACTGAAAAAAACGAGGGAATTTTTAAAATGTCCTAAATATTTTAAATAACTTCCCAGGAGATCTTCTGCCTCTATTTTTCTTTAGGCTTGACATTTCTGGACTTGCTGGGCATTTCTAATCTTTTTCTTTTTTTTTTTTAGCTGACTGTGGAGTATTAATCCTTGTTTAAGTCAGAGGAAAACAGAAAAAGGCAGAGCACTGTCTGCTCATCTTTGTCTATACATTGCCCACTAGGGAGAGATTTTTCATCACATGCCTCATTCACAATTTGATAAAGGAATTCTGGAAGCTCTGGTATATTTTCTTCATCTCTTCTGGATATGCTTTAAATGAGAGCAGCTGCTGCAACTGAGCTTTGAGATGGCTCTCATTCTGTTGGTGCATGTTATGTCTGTCCTGAGAATGCCTCCTGAACTGAACAACTTAGGGATCTTTCCTGGCCAAGCATACCTGTGCCTCATGTTCCCAACTCCTTTGTACTTTGTGCTATCAGGTCAGCTCGGGATTGCAGTAGTGCCTCTCTTGAGTGCCTGGAGGTGAAAAATAATACACTTGTGGAATTTCAGACCTCTCCCAGGCAAAGACAACAAAGGCTTCCCTGGGTGAGGAGACGTACAGGCACTGTGAGCCTACCAGTTCTCCATCAGGAACCCAGATGTGGTGCCTAAGTTAGCAGTATGGCTGCTTTAGCCTCCATTTCCAGTGCATGCAGGCAAGTGAGCACTTTGAGAAGACTACTTAAAGAACCAAAGGTCTGAGTTTCTGCTTGAGGTGCTTGCCTGTCTTGTCTGAGACTTCCAGGGAGGCTTGAGACTGCTGCTAAAGTTGAGAGCCTACATGTAATGGGACAATCTGGGACTACTCAAGTAGTTGTGTAACTGGGCAGTTGGCTGTCTTGCAACATAGACACAAAATCCCAAGTTTTTGAGTGTCATTAGAAAATACGATCTGTAGACATTTTCTGAGATGACATTATTGTTTGAAAGCTTGAACAAAAGTGTGATAGCTGGCTTTGAGTTAGGGCAGCATGGGAAAAAAAACTTCTTACACTATAAAAATAATAACAATTGTGTGTGTTTCTGAGAAGCCTGCAGGCAAAATGGTTGAGATCTGAGTGGAACTGCGGTTTGGCAAAGGAAAAATACTCATTTAGGAAAAAGGTGTGGCCTTATTCCAGAGAAGTTTGGGGTTGATTTGTCAAGCTGGAGTTCCACTCTGTTCAGCAGAGGGCCCAATCCTATTTTGGTACTAGAGAGTGTCTTTTAGGTTTTTAGTCTCCTGTGTTCAAATTTTAGTATCTCTCTCTCTCTCCTTACCCCACACCATAACAATGTCCAAAACTTAAATTCTGTTAGAAAATGTGCTCTGAGCCAGCGAGAACAGGATTGAATCCTAGAAAAAGCCCAAGGACCAGTGTTTTACATGCAGGTAGGAGTCTGCCCATGGCCGTGGCTCTCTTGTCTCACTCACATTGTTCCTGTTCCCTCTTCAAAGCTGGGGAAAGCTCCAATGCAACAGACATGTCCAATAAACATGTCCAACAGACATGTTTAGCTGAAGAAAGAAGTGTCCGTATGTAATAGTGTTGAACCACACTAGCAACTTCTTTGAGAGCTTTCCAATTTTAGGCACTTGTTGTAGCAACCTTCAGATTACATGACCATTTTCTTTGAGTTTTGTTGGATTTGTTTTCTGGATGTTTCGGACTACTGCTGAATAATATCCTGGAATCATCTCTCTTTCTTAGTTGAAAATGTTCTTAATGGGCAAGATTCATTTGACTGACATCAAGGAGTGCACAACATGTAGCAGTATTTAATACAGACCCTTTAAATGCCAGCTAAACCAATTTGCTATATTCGGGAAAAGCCTAGGCAACCTAAGCAGGTGATAACTGAGGCAGTAGACGCAAAAAAATTAAAACAGTGGTTCTGACATAAGCATTTAGCTAATTATGAAAAATAATGATTACAGTGCTGGTAGGGAGCATGGCTTTTAATTATTATTTAATTAGCAGATGGTTTAAGACCTTCGTATGTGCACATATGACTCTTGTTGACTTTGAGAACTGCTTCAAATTTATTCTGAAGGGGAGTAAATTAACTTTATCCTTAATGTCAGATGTTCATCGTTCCAATACAACCCTTGTGCTGTGAGGTGTTCTCCAAAGTGAACTGTCAGAAGCTGAAGTGGTACTATGAAGAGGATACCATGAAGATTTTTTAGAGCAAATATCTCGAAGGGTTCCCCTTGATTGGGGTCGGTCCTGGCCTGCTCTGGCTTGTTAGCCCAGTGACAGTGACAGTCCTGGCCCAGTTTCAAGTCCTGTTCAGAGACGTATCCAGCAATGATCCCTCTTGGAAGTGGTAATAGTGCCACCTAAAGGACAGTAACCCGAAGTGACAAATTCTAGAGGAAAAATCCTTCCAGACATACCTAGGGGGAGAATAAAAATCCACTTTAGTGTCTCTAAAGGGACACTAGTACACTGATAGAAGACATGTTTGTGCTGAGGGCTGTCATGGCCAAAGTGCGCCAAGGCCCTGGAAACTGGGCTAATGGCTCTCTACCAATCCAAGCAGTCAAAAAGTGGAGTCCCAATAGCAAGTTCTACCTCTGAAATTTTAGAGTCGAACTCCAGAGCTACAGTGCATGTGAGGGAAGGGATACTTTCTGAGCTGCAGATCCCAAGGGTAAGCACAGATAAGGGAAAGGGTTACTCTGAGGTAGTCTGTCCCACGCTCTGCTTGGGCATGAAGGAGTTTCCAGACCTGCAGTGTGGCCTCGTGCTGCAGTTTTCATCATGAGGGAGAAACTGCTCAGGACAGACCCCAGCACTTGAGGTCAGTCAGATCAACTGAGTAACCAGACAAATGTCCTGAACAAGAGTTGGGACAACACTGCGGGACTTGATGGCATTCCAGAACTTTGTGTCTACCAGCACTGGGAAAGGTGTGTCACTGGTAACCGGTGTGTGTTTTTGTCTTCACATCTAAGCGTGAGTTACTTTTGAGTGGGTGTACAATACACATCTTACAGACAAGTAAACGCACGTAGCAGTGTCCTGCAAAATTTAGGATGGACAAGGAAAACCTTTCCCCTCATTTGAATAAAAGATAGATGTCTGCTTGTGTGTCTTTTTCAGAGTAATGTTTCTGTTCTGTGAATGGACAGTATGCCACCCAGTGTCATATAACCTCCTTGGCCAAATGCTAATGACTGCTTGTGCTAGAGGCAAAAACGGTCACACTATTTATAAGTTCCTTGGCACTTCCCACTATTACCTCCAAAACATTAATTTGGGCTAACATTTCAAGTGATTATCTCAGGCTGAGCTGAAAATGGTTTGTTTTCACAACTGTCTCAGAAGTTTAGGAGAAATATATCTGTTGTTTGTGCCTCATGGTGGCACAGTGGTAAGAAGTCAGCACTTGTCAGAAAGGCTGACCTTCTAGCTTTCAGGGGTACTGCTTTCCCAAGAATAGTCCTTAGAAAAGTGCCACTCCTTCCTCCTTACGATTACATCTTGGCTAGATGTTCTGTATTGAGCAAGTTCAGTCTTTTCATTGCTCCTGCTGGAGATCAGAGCAGTCAGAGCATATCACTATTTTCACTCTGTATCTTGGAAAACAGACACATTGGACTCATCGAACACTAAAAGTTTAGGGGCATGAATCAAACTCATTTTATTGTTAGAAAAACAAAACACTTTTTTTATTTGGGAGGAAAAAAATTAGAAGCTTTGTCATCATTTAGAGCTTTCTAAACTGCTTTTTAAGGCGAAAATCGCAAGATTTGGTATTGGGGGCTACTAGTTATGGTAAAACAGAGGGGTAAGAATCCAGAAGTTCTCCTTTACTTGCAAGCCTTATAATGGAGACTCTGTAATGCAGCTTCTGTGGGACATGCAGGCCACTCACACATGGTCAGTCTAACCAAGGAATGGATCAGGGTTTGTGAAATGAAGGAAATTACCTTCTGCAGGCCCCTGATTATTTGCTATGGATGCTAAAATACAAGCAGTGAGTAGGTAAGGCATAGAAACATTAAAGCCCCTAAAATATCTTTCTTCTCCTGATCCTCTGGATAACTGAACATTACACTGCTTCCAGACAGTGTGGACAGCTCTGTTTCAGTCCCTGCAAAACAGAAGAAAAAAAGTGTAGGGGACTCTTGGCTTCTTCCCTCTGTCTTCAGTGGCCTTCTCACAGATACTGCTGCAACAAATAGCACAAATTTTGGTTTTGGGAGGTGGAAGAATATGCTTCCATGGGAAGCACTGGTATAGTTACATGGCCTTGTTTTGACACAACACCTAAAATTAGAGTATGTTTGTATCCCTTCCCTGGAGAAGAATTTTGTTAGTTACACATAAATATTTCAAATTTTGAGACAAAAAAGAAAAAGCCCCAGGCATTTTAGTACTCCTTTTGAAGAGGTTTTAAATGACCATTAAAAATTAAAGAGCTCTTTATTTACATGTTGTCCTTGAGGAGAAATATATTTAAAGTGTTTGCCAAGCATCAGGTAAAAGTGAACTTATTTTCTCCCTTTGTTTGTATTATTGATCTCTGCATAAGCAACTGACTTTCACAGCTTTGATTTCATGCTGCATTCAGAGGAAAAAAGTAGAATAAGAATCAGGAGTGGCTCTTGTGATGGTGTCAGCCTCCAAGAAGGATAAATGTCTTCTGGTGGGCTTGAGTGATTTGGCAACACATTTGGAGTGGAGTGAAAAGTAGTGATGATTAATACAGTCCAGTGCTATTGTGGCCTCTGTTCATGCAGGGGACAGACAAAACCCAAATCACAGTGTTTTTTGGCTGTTCTTTGAGTTCAGCAAAGGAGTCAGTGGAAACGCATAGTTAAGGGTCCCGTTCTTTTCAAGCAACAATGGTCATGCCATTCTCAGGTCACATCGACACCATGGATTGCTGAATAACTGTTCACTTTTCAACCTATTATTAGCTTTGGCCTCTGTTTCTGCGATAGGGAGCTTGGGAGTTCAATTGTTTGTTTTCTCCAGGCCAGAAGACAATGTGAGAATCTCTATCAGAGATAGATGCTCAGCTTCAACCCCATCAGTAGTCCAACGTACTTGTGCTTACTGGGAAAAAAAGCCCTGTAATCATCACATTGCCATCCAAAGAAATCCAATATGCGTCTGGGCAGGGTTTGTTAGAGCCATGGCTTTGTGTCATGGTTTGAGATAGCCCAAAATCCAATTCTCTACCTCCATTCCCCCTCCCACATCTCAACCCAATGTGAGATGGGTTCTTCCAGGTAAAACACAACCAGACTCAAAGTGGGGGAAAGGGAATATATTACAGTGACTGTACAAATAAATACTACAATACATTATACACAACCTTAGCTATCTCTACTATGACATAAGTATTTACAATGGATCAGATCTCTTCTCCCCTCCAAATAAAATCCAGGAGGGAAAGAAGGACAGATCCCTTCCAGTCTCTCAGGGTAGCAGCTTCTTCAGAGTAGCAGTCACTAAGCAGCAGCATCTTCTAAGGCAGCAGGTTCTCTCTCTCTTCTGTTTCTTGCAGCAGCTGATAGCTGGATCTCTGCCAGCACACACGAGGGGGTATCCCCCTCGGCCACTCCTCTCTCCAACGAGGGGTCTTCCGTGGGCTGCGTTTCCCAGGACAAGGGCGCTATCACCACGTCATATCACGAAGCACTGGGGGTCTTCGCGACAGTCCTTATCTTCGGGGGACTCAGCCCCTTGCAGAGCTCCTGTGCCCTGCCTCAAAGATGGCTGCAAGCTTCTTTGTAGCTTGCAGCAAGGGAGGGCCTCAAGGTCAACCTCCACACACCGTCCTGGCTGAGCTCTCAGGACGACTGAGCTTCTTAGCTCCTTTACTCCATTTAGGACTTCTAATCAGTAAGAGTCCACCCCCCTCCATTTTTGGAGGGATCTCCAAGGAAGTTTAGGGGAGTTTTACAGTCCTTACCCCCAAGCTTTCTCTCTGTAGAAACTTAGTTCTGTTCTCTGCTGCTGGTTCTCTACCTCGGCTTGAGCAGCTCTGAGTCTTCCTTGGCTGCGTGCTGTTTCTGCTGCTTCTCTGGTTTAGGTCTTATCCGTTGGCTTTTAACCATAACCTCTGGACGCTGCCGCCGCTTCTGCTCTGTCTCTGCTCACTCACGATGGAAAACATCCTCCAGCTTACAGCTACAGACACATAGTCCAGCTTAACACTGTTCCAAGTCTCTGTAGCCCCCAGCTGGGGCTGGGGGGGGGTGGGCAGAGGCCCCCCCAGAGGGCTCCTGCCCTCTCCTCATGGCTTTTCACAACATGGCCACCTCTTCTAACCCAAAATTACAACTCTTCTCTTCCGTTTGGTTGTGGTATGTTTACATTTTTGCAGGAGCGCTCATTGGACAGAATTTCAAAACTTCCAGGGGTTTCCACCCCTTGGGGTCTACCACTTTTCTTATCCTCTGGGGAAAACAAAGTCCAAACCACTACACTTTGATCTGTTGATACCAAAATATTCCAAAAGATATGTTTTGGACTCAAGGAGTCTGCATTTTGCCACAAATACATTCCCTTAGGGCAAAGTGGCATGTCCAATAATGATGTTTATAGGCATCATAATAATATTAACAATAATGATCAATGCAATAGAACTGAAGTTTTTTCAAGTTATTTTACTTCTTCCACAGTCTAGTAAGAGGAACAATCTATAACAAAGGTCTGTCAATTCTAAATGTCCATCGAACCAATGATGTGCCAGGTTTTTAATTGTAGAAATAATATGGTTTTAGCCATCACAAAACATAAAGTCTAGTTTCACTTGAAAAATCAATCTCTACCTTCTTATTGTCAGTGCAGTATAACCTGTTTAAGTTAACATTAGCTTTTATTTAATCAAGTTACACAGAACAAGTTACAAAAGGATGTCTGGATTGAACTGGGTGTGTTGAAAACAGATACTACTTGGCTGACTTAATGTATTCCTCTTTTTTGAGCTCCATATAATGTTCACATTAGAAATCAAGACATTAAAATTTTTGTTATCCTGCAGTTATCCCAACAGAGTGCTAGACATTTTACAGATGACATAAAGATGATGTTGCAGTCCTGAAGTGCTTAGCACCTAAATAGGCAATAGCCCAATTAAAAGTGGGGAGTCAAAGTGACTGAGTCAGGAGATTACCCTATGTTTAGTTTATTAGGGGATTTATATGAGGAAATAGTCATGTGTTTGTGTGCATGGGTACATACATCTGCATGCACACAAGCACACATGTATGGTCTGGTCTACTTTTCATGTATCCTCTGGGAAGACGTGTTTTCAGTGACTCTATAAGGGATAGCGCTGGAGATCACAGCGTCTGGAATCACCAACAGGGTCACAGTTACAGGTACCAAGGGAGAAGGACCAGACAGTGAGATGACCTGACTGCATCACCTAAGTGCAATGTGAGGGCAGCCAAGGAGTCCCACATGCATTGGGTGGTGCAGAGACAGAAATGGTTGTGTGTATGTAGCTCTGTGAGCTGTAAAAGAGAGCCCAGCGAGTAGTTTCCCTTCTGCAGACAGGGATATTCCCACTGTTCATGTTCATTTGCACCAAGCAGGTGTGATGAATATTTTACATCCCACACAAGTTCGTCCCATCTGCCCTTGGCAGTGTTCCTGTGGCGCAGCACATGTCTCTGGGCAGTTGCAGAAATGAACAGCAGTACATGTCCTCAGCAGCACCGCTGGGCTGATGGCTGCCTCCCAGGCAGACAGGCTCCACAGCTGTTCTTATTGCCACACTCTGATTTCATCTGCGAAGGAAAAAAGGCTGCATTTCTTCCTTGTTTTTTTCTTGAGAAAAGTGACCTTGGTATATATAGTGTAGAGAACTCTGTTTGGAAAGACCTAAAAAAGGAGCATGTATATACTGAATGCTACTGCTAAAGTAAAGAGGCCAAAGTAAAACTGCAATTTAGTGCACTTATCACAAATATAAACACAACATCTTGTCCATTAAGCTAACTAATCACTAGTTCTTGTAGAGGAAAGCTAAGATACCTTTATAGACATATATATATATGTAGCAGATGATTGAATGGATTCATAGAATCATTTAGGTTGGAAAAGACCATTAAGATCATCAAATCCAGCTGAAGTGTAATGTTGAGGCATCTGCTTTAATCTGCCTCACATTTAACTCCAGGCAGGAGATAAGCACCAAGGCAGGTCTTCAGATAGGCAAAGCCCCCCCTGCCCTTTGGAGAGGCAACAACAACTCGCAGATAACTTGCAGGTTAGGGAAAGATGTGCTTGATAGGTGTAAGTGCCTACAGAGTTATTCTGTCCTGGAAAGTAGAAGGAAAATGTTCATGAGCGACTGGATATTGTCCATATATCTGCATTTCCAGTAGGGTCCATGTTGCAAAAGAAAATGGTTTCAGGATTTCTTTCTGCTCTGACTGTAAAGAAACAGAGATCACCTCCTTATTTGGTACAGGCTTCCAGATATTTGGCCTGATCTTTTTTTTTGCTTTCACCTTTTGCTAACTGATATTCTTAAAAACAAACACATTACAAAGGAGCATAACACACTCAAAGCAATGGCTAAATGCATTAAAAGGATTAATTTAGAAATAAGCATGGAACATTTGGATATATGCCATATATTTGTGTAGGTACCATACAATTGACCATAATGCTTGAACTTCTTTCCCATAGTGTTGGAATATCTTCTGTTTTGTGTAAAATTTAATTTCACCTATCTTTAGTTAAAATGAGATGCTAGAAGTTACTGAGTTTTAGGTGCATTTTAAAAAAATTGTTCCGTCTTCTTTCCCCTGCCCCAAAGGTGTTTTTAAATGTCATTTGTAGAAAGACTCCAGGTTATTTACTGTATTCTCTCACCACAGCATATTCCTAAACTACAATGCTCTGCTGATATAACTCTGTCTCTCCAAAATTACTGTTGCAATCCCAGGGGGTGAGAGTGTAAATATTGTAAGTCTTCTTATGTAGATCCATCAGCAGATGCATTCTGACCTGATGCGCGAGAGGGATTTTGTGGCGTTGTAGTGGAACTTTCCCTGTTGATGAAAATTCCTTGCAAATGTGAGGTTGTTCCAGTGCAAAGCAAGGCTTGAAAATACAGGTAGACTATGATTACTATTCTTACCTTAAGCATTTCAAGACTGTGTGCCACATCTGCAAAAACCTCTCATATAGACATTCTGACAGAAAAGCATCACTTTCTTTATAATTGGATTTCTTATTTGATCTTCAGTTCTTCAGGTACAATTTCATATCCCCTTTGCAGTCCATGTGGATTGTGGTTACAGATTTTAGCAGCTAGAGACCCACATATTTGATTAGCGGACTGCAATCTGCTTACACTTTGAGCATATAAAACCAATGTGCTCATATTCCCACTGCTTCAGTTTTGAGGAGTGATGGATGCAGCAAAGCCAGGCTAAAGCCAGCTCTGCCTAAAGCTGTCTTTCAGTACAATCCTGACTTCCCTCTGTGCAAAGCAAAGCCCAAGACTTCTTCCCTTCACCCCCACAATTCTGGCTGATACTAATCACACAGAGAGCCTGGCTCAGAGAGAGTGTTTGGACCTGTCAGTAATATGGAGTGATTTGGATCAAGGGAGCTGAGCCCGTTCAAACAAAATGTGTTGAAATGCAACCAGATGTTAATGAATAAATGTAAATGCAGAATACAGGTCATACCTACAGAACCATGTTCTGGACGTCAGCTGTAAGGGAGCAACTCCAGAAGTAATTAGAGTTTCTGCTGTCAGCACAAATCAATGTGAGCTCCTGTTGTGAACATGTGTTATGAAAAACTGTCAAGATCTTGGGGTGAGTAAGCAGAGACATAGCAAGTAGAAGTAAGGGGTTGATAACATCTGCACATTCAGCACTGGGGAGACTGATACGGAATATATGACGTTTAGCACTGGTGCTCACACTTTAGGAACAATGAAAAAATAGGGAGGAAACAGAGGAGAGCAACAAGCAACTGTGAGATCTGGAAAAATCCTTTGCTGTGATAAATAGCAGAGCACAGCTGATTTTCTTTGTAAAAAAGGACAAAGTGGCTTGAGTCCAGAGCAGAACAGTCCCCATAACAAGTGTTTTCTGTGTACCAGAAAGCTCTTTCCTCTAGCAGGGGAAAGTTTAGCAGAAACTGCTTCAACACATGAAAGAAACACAGACCTTTAGGAGTAGAGATGATCAGTTATTAGAACAAACCATTGGGAGAAGAGAAAGCAGCTCCAGACCTTCATGTCTGCAGTTTGCCAATGGATGCCTTTGTAGAGGGGATGCTTTCATCAAATATAGTTATAGAACAGTAACTGTGTAAAATGTCATGTCCCATGATACAAAAATCATGTTATTTGATTGAACCACCCCTTTGTCCTTTGTCCTTAAATTCTACAAAGGTCTGTTGGCAGCAAGAATATCTGGACATAAAATATTTTATGATACAATGGGTGTTAGAGGGGAGATACCTATTTTGAGGTTAGAAGCCTTTTCAGATAGATGTTAAAATGAGTTTTCCATGCAGAACAGCTTTTCATCACACTCTCTAATGCAGAGTTACTTGCATCTTCTGAAGTTTCTGGCAATAATCACGTCTCGATGCAGGATCTAGATTAGATGGACCATGACTGAAAGATATATATAAATGGTAATTATTATGTTCCAAGGACTTTGACATTTTTACTATTCTTTCAAGTGGAAAGTATATCTACTAGATACTCCTTCTGTGTCCTCACAGACATCCAAAAACATGTTGCTGTGCTTTTGAATCAGATACCAAAGCACAGTCTGTCTCTCGCTTAACCTCCCTTTCAGGTCTGAGCTGTCTGGTTCCAGAAGTGAACTCTAAGTTTCAGCTGCAATACTCCTGGAATTCCTTGGCCTTGCTCTCACCCCTGAGATCAGATTCAAATGCTGCTTCCTGCAATCACTTCTCGCACATTATAATTTCAGAAGGTGATTTGAGAACTATTTATTATGGTTCCTTCTTGAAACCAGCTCTAACTACAGAGGAATTAATATAAATGATGCATTTTAAAAATAAGTTCTAAAAATCATCTGAGTTAGGTTTTCTTTGTATGAAAACATCCCAAGGCCACAGCTGATAGATTGGATTCTTATTAATATTAATAAGTACTGTTCCTCTTAGCAGAGCACTGAGAATCTTCCTTATAGGAGGAACTTGGTTCATGTAAAGCTGCTGGAATTTTTTGTCACTGACATTACTGTTGCAGGATGTCAGCACTTGTCCTTTGCTCTTCTTGGCCTTAAAATACAGCAGCTTGGAGTTGTCATTGGCTTTGGTCCAGAACAACTCAGGAGTGGAAGAGGGGAGATTCCCTGTTTGTTGGGAGAAGAAGGGAACATTTCTCTGCAAAGTTGATTTAAGAGAATGGCCATCTGCTTCCAGCTACTGAGAGGTTTGGAATTTAGAATCAGCCTTGCAGGGGATATATTCTTGGGTAGAGGGCAGGTGAGGAGTTCAGTGAAAACATGCATTTTTTTCTTGTGATCTTGGTGTATAAAGGATATTTCATATGAGAAGACATGAATTCCTTGTCAGCAAGAATTAGTTCACTTGGAATTCTCTGCAAATGCTTCCTCTGTACTGTTCCAGACAAGAAGAGCTAGGAAACATACTAATAAAGTATTGTTCTCTCGTGCATTTTAATCCATGGCCTTACAAGCTACTGACATTAAAATAAATGTAAGGCTACACTAGCAGAAATAACAAAAGTCTGAAGGAATTCTGTTTAGTTCCTCACATTCCTTGTATATGAGAACTGAATTAAAAAATTAGTCAGCTGGCTGGGCTCTCTTGCTTGAGAAACAGAGAACGTATAGTCCATGTTAAATTGTTAAATTCTAGAGTAAATATTCTATTCATCTAATTATGCAATGGCATAATTGTATAATTGAAAAACTATATAAAAAAATGTTTGCTTCCATATCAGTTGCCTGAGGATCATTAAAACCTCATGATACTGTGTAATATGCAAAATATGAAACCTTACTGTAAATCCAAGGGAAATTGCCATTCAGGGGACATCTGGCATGACTTTCAGCTCTAACCAAATCATCTAGCTGAAACTCATGACTGACTGCTCCTGTCTTCAGAAATCTCAAAATCACTGTGTTAGATTTTGGAATCATTTTTTTAAGTTAGGTAAGAACAAAAATAACAGCTTCAACCTGGAAGACGATGTTCTACATGTATATGTCTAAAGTGCAATGTGGAGAATTGTGCTACAGACAACAGAGCTGCATCAGAGAAAACTTGCAATGCACCTCCAACAAGGAAGATGAAATGTACTAGTGAATGTATTTTCTTTTCATATTTCTGTGATTTTCAGTCTGACGAGATTAGGGTTCGGGGGCTTGTGATAGGACTTTCCTCACAGCTGAGAGCAGTGTGGACTCCATTCCTTGTCCTGGGGAAGCTGATCCTGCGCTAGCAAGGTTGACTCTCCTCAAATTCACCACTTTCTCACTCCTTTAGGTTTAATCCCAATCTAATTCACTGCACAAACACGTGTGTCCATAAGGAAGGAAACTGAGACAAAAAAAGTGACCAGGAGAGGGGAAGATGAAATCACTTCCTTTGACAGCAACAGTCATCTTCATTGGTTTCAAGCACTCGCGGAAATATAATGTGACTACCAATTTCAATAAGTGAAATTGGAAAGAGAATTTAGGACTAGTTGAGACTGTTTTCAAATTACACTGTATGCAGAATTGAAGAATTAACAATACTGATAATAAATGCATTGCAGTCTTTGGCCCATGCTTGGTTTATTGAAAAATAAATTCAGTCTCCCTGGTTGTCTGCAATTCTGTCACTGTACTTAACTTCTGTCTTGTAGATATCAAAATTCTGTGGAATTCCACCTGCATATTCTGTCACACAAACTATAACTAACAGTTTTGAAAAGAGTATGTGCAGAGAAATAGGTTGTGATAATCACATAAGCAGTGCTGGATGTCTCTTCTGCCTACCTTGCTCTCCCATCTTTGTCATGAATGATAATTCATGGCACACCACTTAATCATCCTCTGGGCCTCCTGTTCAAAATGCATTACTGGAATAGCTTTGTTCTATCCTGCCTCGGCACTGCCTTAGACAAAATGCTGGCCCTCACTGAATGCCGCCAAGCAGGCTTCTCCTCACACCATCCTTTGGAGGTGCTTAATGTTGGTGTCACAGCCACCTCTCACTGTTGACTGCAGAGAATGCCAGGAGGTGGCAGTTGCCAATATCCTGACTTATCCATCACTCTTGAGAGTCGAGACGTCACAGAAGTTGCAGAGTCTCAGTTATGCACCACATAATCAGAATCTGACCTTCCCGTCTCTCCTTATCTCCTCATTCCTGTAGTCTACTGTTTCTTGTCTCCCTTCTCCACAGCATATTTCTTTGTCCTCTGAAATGCTATCTGCAGAATCAGGTGAAGCAGTTTTTGAAATTGTGGTATGCCCCACCTCAGCCTTCTCTCCCCATTATCTCTCTCTGGTGTTTTCTTCAGTCCTCTTGGTCCTCACTTGTAACCACTGTCTCCAACTTTCTCCTAGTCTCCTAAGTTTATTTCCATAAGCACTGGATACTGTTGATAACTTATTCCTAGAACTGGCAGTCCTCTTGCAAACGTATTTGCACCCCTTCATGTTTCCTGTGCTGTCTTCTGCTCTCATGCCCTCAGACTGTTATCTATTCAAATTAAGTTAAATATTTGTTTGACATACTTCGCATGCTATGCCCCTCAGCAAGCATTTCCAGTGTTTCATAAAGGATGAATAATATGCAGTTCACTTGAGGATTCTCCTACTCAGTGACATACATAGTACAGTGTTACTACCTTTATGTCCCAGAGCTTTCCCAAGACTTCGGTCCCATTTTTCATTCTCCAAAGATCTCCATCTTCACACTTTCCAAATCTTTGCGGGCCAGCACTGCAAAGATCCAGGGAAAGCACTGTCACTCCCAGGAAGGTTAGCCAACCTCCATAAAATAGGGAAATATCAGATATTAATAGTTAGAAATCCCAGTCTTCTTATATATGTTAGAATATATATATAGAACCCTGATGAAATGATTTATTGTTTATTCTCTGTATAGCAGGATGTATCCACTGATACATAAAGACCATTGTGGAGTTAAAGAGAATAAAGTGCCCCATTTGGGGGCCTTAGTAAATTATAAAATATGGCTAATTTATCCCTACCTCTCCCAATTTAGTTCAGATAGATGTGAAATATTGAAATTGCTTGGACAGTAAATAGGAAGTGTATTATGTGTTTCATGGAGGGTAGTGTTGATTCTGCCACTAAAGGAAAAAATTGCTGCCCATGGTGCCTCTTTACCATTAGGATAGGTTGTTTACAGATTAAGCATCCTCTGGGACATTTAGGAAAACGTAGATGTGTTCTTCGGGCTGTAATTACCCAGGAGCTTTTACCCTGTGAGGTACTAACTACATTGTGTTTTCACTGAAGTCAATAAATATTTTAAAACATACCCTGTTAAGTCGTTTGTGGTGTGCAACTATTTTTATGTTTTAAAATCTCTTTTTAACACTTTTAACAGACTTACACTTCTTATACTTGTTGCTGATTCTATACATAACAAGGAACACCTTTCTTTATGGAACTTATCTATATTTTCTGTTCAAATAATGAAATAAAAGCTACAACTTCCATGTAAGGTGTTTTTTACCTTAACAGCACAATTTTCTTCAGCCCCTGTTGGTCTCTGTCTTATCCACAGACCTCTTCTTTCTGCCTTGAGGGGCAATGTGAGTCAGATCTGCTGGGACGGAGTTGCATGCAAACCAGTTTGGCAGAGGCACATTCACATTTTGGATGTGGACCATCAGCAAAATGCGTAGCAATATACTGGCAACAATGCACAGACAAGCAGTATTGAATGGATAGGAAAGGTTAGCAAAGTTCATTCCAGGTCATCAAATCCAGTCTCTTCCTGTTGCCAACAAGCAAATCCTATAGTTTCTTCCCTAAAATGATCAAATTTCAGTTTAAAAGTAATTATATTTTCCTCTGTTCCTGCCAGAGGTCTGTTTAGGAAAGTTTTGTGACTTAAGTATACCCACATTTACACCCTTTTATTCTTATGTAATATTTTTTTTTGACCTTTAAGTGCTTCTCCCTCTCCTAGGGTTCTCCTCCCTGATGTATTTATAGAAAGCTATCATTTTTCAACTTTACTGTTTTCTTAGGCAGATGTGTACTTACATGGCATCTCTCCAGTAGTGTAGGCTACATATTCCCTGCATCAGAACTGCTATCCCCAAAACACAGGTGACCAGAACTGTGTGAGGTTTCAGGTGGGGTCTCCCTATGGCTTTTCATAAGGCATTTAGACTTCCCTGTTAGTCTTCCTAGAACCTAAGATTGTGCTTGCTCTGCTCAGAACTGTACCATAGACATAGTTCTTAGTCATCCTATGACTGGATAAGCAACATTCTTTTTTTTTTTTTTGCTGTTATTTACAGCTGTTGAGTTTCCATCTTCTACTTGAATTTCCTATTATTTGTCCCTGTGACCGGGACCTTGAACTTCTCAGTATTCTGTATTTCTTCCCATGACCACTACTATAGCCCTACATATCATCCTTGACAAGCATTGCATTTTGACTCTCCCTTGACAGACAGTGCATCCCAGCATCTCATTAGCCCTCACTAATTTTTGACCAGGGTCATAAGTGAATAACATAACTTGCTCCAAGGATTGATCTTTGAACAGCTCCATTAATTATCTCCACTCAGTCCAATAGTTCCATTTACTGCAACTCCTTGCCCTCCCTGCTTAATACTTCTTCAGCAAGTCCCCATCTTTCCCAGCCTAATGAGCAATATTATGTTTGGCAGCATATCTGAAGTCACTAGGTCCCCAGTAGGTGGGAATTGCATATTACCCTCATCTAAAAATATAAATTCTTTTGGTGTACAAAAGCATCAGTCTGAACTGGAGTGGGATCTGTCTGTCTTTGGTGCTTTGTTATGTTTGACAGGTTTTTTTAATGTATTATTCCTCTCAGTATTTTTTCCAAGTGCCACATGCTACTGAAATCAGGCAGATGACTCTAGCATTTTAAAATTAAGAGTTGATAAGTTAATAAGCATGGTTTGAACCTGTTTTTTAAGGTACCAGTTCTCATAGAGTTTAGGTATAGGAATTGTCCTCTCCCTGACGTGCCTGTTTTGCTGAGTTTTGCTCCTCTCTCAGCTATGTTCATTTCCATTTCTATATCCTTAATCCCCTGGACATTGATGCCTGCAAGGGTGTGTTCAAAGTCCTCCACATAGTGACCTACCTCCAATCTGTAATCATGCTCCCACCACAGAGATCCTTCCTGAATTCTTTCTTCATCATCCTTGTTTATGCATTTGACTGAGGAACTGCTCTTTAAAATAGTTCCATTTTCCATTTGCTTTCTAGGCTTGAGTCTTTTCTCACCTTAGTGCTACACACCTTGACCTGCAAGATGAGGCTTAATTTAAACTGAATGAGTTTGGGTTCACTTTCTCCAAAAGGATCTAAGCTGACCAAAGAGCCCAGGAATTCACCCATCACTCTTATTCCTTATCAATCCCAAATTGGCTTCTGGGGCCTCAGTGCACCCTAGCCAGAAGGACAAGCCATGACTTCTGCTTAATTTAAGTTTCACTTAAATATTTTATTTTCCAGTTTAGTGCTTAAGTGGTACTAAAGTGGTGCATAGACCTTGCTAGCTAAACTCTATTTTAGACTTATCATCACATGCAAACAGCAAATCTCCCATTATTAGTGAAGTGATTGAAAAAGATGTGTACTTCAATTTAAAAGTATGACGAAAGGAATAATTAACAAGGTTTTATTTTCCCTGCCTGATAGTCAGACATGTTTGTCTAAGTACTATAGTTCTAATGGCCAGCTCAGAGAAATGGCTATGGTAATTTGTCTCTAAATGGGAATATTTTATTTTGTCTATGGCAGTTAAAAAGTTTCCAGTCAGGATTTGGACTGTAAAAGATCCAAATCACAGACTTCAGGTTGTGTGGCAAAAAAGAAGCTTCTACAGTGAGGATAAAAAGATTTCACCATACAAGGAAGTCTTTTTACCTTCATTCTGTAGCTGTTCAGTAGCCACCAAATTAATTTCATATGCTGTAAAGAAAAGGTAGATCTGAACACAAAACACATGCACGTTGAGTGGGATTTTTAATTTGTTTTGGTCTGGTGTTTGATTTTTGTTTGTTTGTTTGTTGGGGTTTCTATGTCGTTATTGTTGGGTTTGTTTGTTTTTAGTTACTTGACTGTGATATTCCGAAACTCCACTTGAATCCCTTGCAGGGCTGAGGAAGGGTAGAGAATAAGATATTGGCATGAACTAGACAGTTACCTGAGCATTTAAATGTAATTTAGCAGTTTTGCTGCTAATTCTTGTTGATTCCTACTATTTTCAAAATCATTTTGTGCATCACCTGTTACAGTAGGACATACAATTAAAAAAACCCCTCCTGTTCAGAAAGGCACAGATCTGAGCATCTTTCCTATCAGAAGACAGAGCTGTTTCAGCTTTAAGGATAATGCAGTTTTTCTGTATGTTTGATAGTGGTTTGGCCTTCAGGAAAATAATGGGTTTCTGGTTTAAATAGGCATTTGCAGCATGAACACCTTGAGTGCAAGTCATTGAACTGTTTTGCCTTTTTCCGGTATTATCTTTAATGTGAGTTTTTAGAGGAAAATATTTCATGCCAGGGGTAAGAGCCCAGGAAAGGTGAGGCTGCTGCATCTCCATGCCCTGTGTCTGGACAAGAAAATATGTACCCATTGGGCACATGGACACAGATCAGACATATGCACCACTATGTGTATATATGCAGGTTAGGGTTATGTTAAATTATGTGGTTTATATACACATATACATGGCCAGAAAATTACCCCAGCCCTCGAGGATTACAAAAGTCTCTAGGTACGTCGCAGAGGTCTGTGTTTTTCCAATCACAAGGAGTCACTGAGGTCCAGAAAGGTCGATCTTCTTCGAGATTTAAATAAACGACTTCAGTGGTAGTCCTTTCGGGGAGATCAGACCGTCTCGGGAGGCTGGGGAACGCTCGGGGGGACATCCCTCACGGCCCGCGGACGAACCAGTGGACCCACTCGGGGAGAGCAGACCACTGGAAGCGGGGCCCCGTCCCCTGTCCCGCCCCGCTGGCAGCAGCCCCCGCGCCGCGGGGCCGCGCAGCACCGCGGGCAGCTGTGCTCAGCCGCAGAGCCCGCAGGGCGGCCGGGACGGGATCCAGTGCGGCAGAGCCGCCGTCCGCAGGCACCGCAGCCCCGCTGCCCGGCTCGCGCCACGCAGTGGATTAGGGAGCGGTGCGGAGAGTAGCCGGGGGACGTTCGCGTTAAAGGCACCATCCGAGCGGACACGGAAGACGGGGACTACGGTGATCAGTGGCTGTGAATGCAGCAGGAAGATGAGAAACCAGAACCTCCCTGGCTGAGAGCCCAGGCTCACTCTGGGATTTCAGCACGTTTGGGGATGTCGCTGCGAAGTTTCAAACCCCGTCCCTTGCCGTCCCCCACCCCGACACGTCCCTGCGATGGCGCTGCTGGACGTGCCCTGCTCTGGGCAAGCCTTTGCCAGCCGAAGCAACCGACCGCTCTCTTTCGGGAGAGGCCCGAGCCAGCGGGCGAGCAGCGGTGCTCCGGCGGGGCGGGGAGCGGACAGCGATCCGCGGGGGGCGAAGGCGCCGCCGGCTCCGCTACTCCACACCCGCCGGGCCGCAGCAGCCGCCGGCTCGGCGACACCGTCCCTGCCCCGCTCCCGGCTCCTCGCCCCCGGCCCCGGCATCCCCCGGCGCCCCGGGACGCTTCAGGTCGACAAGTCCCCTTGGCCAGCCTCGGCGTGCGGGGACGCGACATCCCTTCCTGCCAGTGTCACTGCCCGGGGCTCATCCTCTGGCTCCGTGTCAGGCTGGCGGCAGTCCGGCGGGTGGCAGTCCGGCGGGTGGCGGTCCTGCCAGGATGGGCAAATGCTGCTCCACATGTTTCCCCCCCGTTCGGTGCGAGGACGAGACGGTACTTTTGCCTCTTTTTATCCTTTCGTGAAAGGGAAGAAAAGTAGACGTGATAGAGCCTGTGCTGGCTGCTTCTCGCTGGCGTCGGTGGCATGTGCGCATCCAGGGTGGCGGAGAGGGGACCGATGCTTGGCTTGTTTACAGCGTGGTGATCTCCCCTTCACCAGGGACAGGTCTAACTGTCGCTTTCTCATGCACTGCAGTGCCTTACATAAGTTTATCCTGCAGTGTAAATGTAAGGGTTGGATGCTTATGAAGCAAGGAGGGACCTTTGGCATCTTCTGTAGCAACAGTCGGCTTGATATCTTGCTCTGCTTTTCATACATTTTTAATAGCCATGCGGAGTACAAGTTATAAAGGAAACTTGCACAGAGTTTTAAAGTTTGAAGATATACTATTCAGCCTATAGCTGTCCTAAGGTTTTACCTCTCCAACAATCCTCCTCTCTGACAGAATATTGATCCTCCAATCTAGGAGAAGTGAAACAAGACAAAACTACCTTTTTTTTTTCTTATGTCCGGGTGAATCTAAATCAAATACCCAGGCATCAAAATGGGTCATGTAACAAATGCCAGAGCAGAGGTAACTATGTAGCTACAGACAGCAGGAAAATAACATGTGCAAGAGAAGTTGTGGGACATTTCGAACACATAGCTTTTCCCACTGCTCTTCTGGGAATTTGCCTGGATTTCAAGTACATACAGAAGAATGAGAGAATGAATATATGCAATTAATATGCTTGATAGAAAATATCTTGGCAGCAACAGGTATTTGTGAAGTATATTCTGTTAGAGTTTGGCTTTTTAAAATATTCATCTACTACATGAAATGAAAAACTGGTAGTGTCTCCCATTTACTAATAATATGTTCAAATATAGCTTGAGAAGTGCTAATAACTAGGTTAAGAAAAAATGTGTGGGTTAATATAAAACTTGTCAAATATAGCGGTCACTGGGGGATATCTAGGTGCTTGTGAACTTTAACCTAAACGTAAAGAATGTTATGAGGGAGGATTACCTGACAACATGATTAAGCAGCAATGTTAAAGCACTTCTTTTTTGAAGGAAGACTATAGATAATTTTGAGCATCAACTGCAGTGGGATTCAGTTATTACTTTTACAGGTATCATCTGAAATATTTATTGGTACAAGAGAATTCTCAATGTATATGATTCTCTTTCCAATTTTTTATATAAGACCTTGCCACAGGGAAATCTAAATAAAGCAACAGTGACTAAGCACCATTTGCAGGTCAGCATTTTTTTTAATATTTTGAAAGCTTCGGATACGGAAAAGCTGTTCTGGAGGAACAGTTTTAATAACAAGTGCCATAGAGCATCTCTGTGCAGTGCATTTTTTAGGAGGTATTGCAGAGAACTGAGAAGTGTTTGTGAAGACATTGTACATACATTTAGACCTTAGAATATGTGCAAACATGAAAGTTGGCAGGGTGGAGACACACGTAAATTTGGGAAGTTAACTTCCTAGGTTTACTTCCCAGTTGCGGTTGACTTCCTGTGTGGGTCTGGGCAATTTTCTTATGTTC
Organism: Chiroxiphia lanceolata; assembly: GCF_009829145.1. NCBI lineage: Eukaryota > Metazoa > Chordata > Aves > Passeriformes > Pipridae > Chiroxiphia > Chiroxiphia lanceolata. Next base: position 71,487,074 of record NC_045638.1, on the reverse strand, counting down.
CTTGCCTCATCTGACCCATTTCCATTTCTGCAATGGATCTACTATTACTTACCTATTTTTAAAAAACACCTGGAGGTTTAATTAATTAGCATTTCTAATTAATTAGTATCTCTCAGGTAGTTTGTAGTTCTCAGAGGAGACTCTAAGGCAAATCTCCCCACTCCACAATTATTCCTGGTCCAAAGTAAAATCTTGACCTGTCTCCCTGATGATGTCTCCTCAAGGATATCTTGCCTGTCAGCTGAAACTGTGCAACTGAAGCAGAGACCTTTGAAGATCATCTAGAGCAGAGACATCTTCAGATATCCAGCCTCTGCCCCCAAGCCTTAATCACTACTTCTCTTCTTAGTCTGTTTGGACAACACCAGCATCTTACCCATCCTCAGACTCATATTTTTTCCAAGTTATTTTTCTAGGTCCTCACATGCAGTTATATCTAAATTCTGCTGATTTATTTTCTTAATACACTGTTAACTTTTGGCCAGTGTTATTTAATTGGATTAATTCATGTTTCCTTCCTATGTCTGGCTACCTGCCTGACTACATGCCAGGTTTTCTGGAGCTGCTTGGAAATTTCACCAATATAAGTCATGCCTCAGTCTACCCTCAGGGTGTTTTGAGTTGAACAGAGAATACACAAGTGCCATTTTCAGTGTCTGTTTCACTTACTGAAATGCAGTCTGACGTCAAGCCTTTCACGGGAGAAATATTGGGAAGTCTGTGTTATAAGGCTGATCATATGAAAAAGAGTTGCTACTGCGTCTTCTGTTCAACAGACAGTAGTTTAAATACAGAGCAAACATGTCATTCTACCTATTCTATTCTATTTTTCTTTCTGTCTGAGGAGATGAGGCACATTCCAGACGCAAGACTCAACCATTATATTGGAGAGTTCTGGAATGAAGAAGAAGGTTTTCTTCATCTCTGTCATGAGTGTAATTTTATTTTATGAAAATTACTTCAGCATCAGAGTAATTTCTTGAGATGGAGTAACAGAAGACCTTCGTCATCATTTTTCCAAGAAGTACTGAAACTCATCATTCATTAAAAGTACATGAAAATAAGTGCAACATTTTAATTCGTATAAAACCCACTGTTTTGGTTACACAATTTGGCCAGAAAAAAATTAATTCCAGATCACATCAAAGGGATTTTTTTTTTCTCCCTGTCCATTTAACTGCAGCACTAAAATGCTGGATATTTGCACAATCTCCTTACAGTGTCTCTGACCTTTTCACCTACTGGAAACAGCTGTGTTGCTAGTATGGTCGCTGAACCTTTTTAAACCTAAGTTGGATTTGACCCTTAGCTGCTAACTCTCAGTAGCTCAACTCCAACTGGTGGCCTAGTACAGGACCTCTACAAACCTCCTTTGGTATGTTGAGCCTGTCAGACACAAAACTATTGGGAGGGCACCTGCTTACCTTGTCTTCTCTTTCAAATGTTTTGTTGCGATAAATAGTAATGAAGACTGATAAACCCAATGGGATGTCCTGTTAATTTGGTTTCTTATACATTTGTTTCAGGAAAGTTTTCCTTGTGTGCTTGTGAATTTTCAAATTGCTTTGTTGTTTTGACATTGGATATATATGAATCTCAGCTATCTCTGATAGCTTTACATTCCAAAGTCTGATCCAGTTTTGCTCTACTGTAATGTTTGATTTCCTTGGCACTGGCATTCCCAGTTCCCTGGTTGCACTGACAGTGAAGTGCTGGTTATCTGCAGAGCCTGATGATAACAAGTAGGGACTTTTTCGTTTTGCATTACTGTCGTGTTTAGACTGCTGCAGGAACGCATGCAGTTCAAACCTATCATGTTACACTGACAAAGCAGGTTGCTGTAACAGCAGATGTCAGAGATTTTTGTAAATTCACTGTGCATCCAGGAACCCAGGAGGCTGATACAATGATTAGCCAAAACTGCACCTTGCTTCTCTTGCAGAAGAGGAAGATAAAGGACTCATGTACTGTTGCTCTCAAGAAGAACGCTCTGAGAAAGAGGAACTACTTGAGGCCTTGGCACTGAGGCCAACCTTTGCACGTATAACCTCCCAGGAGGTTATGTACATAAATACATAAATATGAAGTCCCAAAGAGCAAACAGGACACTCTAACCAATATAAAATACAATGCAAAAAGTATTGGCAAGGCAGTGTAATGACAGCAAAGGCACCTGAGCTATGTCAATATCAGCTGCTTGAGACAGCCCCAGGGGCTGCTCTGGAAACCATGGCCCCAGGACAGTGGGAGGCAGACGTGAGGCCCACTGTCCTGGTAGATTGGTGTCCGTGCTGGACCTTAAGTTATGGGATAGCATTTTTAAGCTGGCACCATGGCAATTCTCTACATTTTTGGAGAGGGTCCCACCACCGAGGGTCCCACCACCAAGTGTCCTCAAGGGTAGGGCAAACCTTACCTAAGATAAAACATAATGTAATATTTCTAATGGGGGATCAAAATTCTAAAACCCTTTTTTTCCCCTAGGATGTGGGGTTTTTAATTGCTTTTAATTTTCTTCATGCAAATAGAATGGTAACAATGCCACTGAATTCTGCTTATCTGTAGGTTCTGGCAATGGTTTGTGCAGAGCTTTCTTGCTTAAGTGGCTTTTGTTTCAAATAGTGGGAACCTGGTAATTTGAGTGCGTGCTCCCCATCTGCAAGTCCTGTACCCAGTATATCCCTGTGCAGACATCTTCAAGGGCATCAAGTCCTGGCAATCTGTCAAGAACACTTCTTAAAATTACCCCAGTGAGTTAAACAGACAGTGTGGGCAGATGCAGTGGTATTCTCCAAAAGGGGAAACCTTATCTCTAAAGGCTGCTGATTTGGGAATATGTGTGAAGGGTTCTGGCTTTTTAACATACCAGGCTGTATTTATCTGGACCTTTTAATTTTTTTTTTCATAACTTTTTTACTAATTAGGAAAAAAAAAAAAAAAAAAAAAAAAAATGCACATCATTTTATTCTGAGCCTAATGCAGTTGGTCGGGACTGGACACTCTGCAGTCCTGGCACACAGCCCCATGTGCATTACTCAGCAGGGTATGGAGCTGACTGGAGGAACCAGGCCTTGCACTCCTGGTATCTTCCCATAACTGAGTAAGAAAGATGCCCACATCATCTGGGTCTCCTCAGGCTCTCAAGGCTCTCAAATCAGCTCAGTTTCTCACTCTGTTTACAGCAAACTTTCTGGAAAGTGTGTCCCTTGGATCTGGTGGAAATCCTCCCAAAACGGCAGTAGTGAAGGATTAATATAAATTCCACATTCCATTATTCTGGTAGTACCAGAAATAAAGCTGTGTTAGTTCTCTTAACGGAGTTAAAAATTAGATACAGGAAAAATAAACAGAAAGATTAAGATCTGAAATATTTTTTCCACTTTCATTTTTGTAATATAGAACTAATTTGCTATCCTATCTGCTATGTATCCTGCTGCCAAACTAATCCTTTTTGTGTCCTAGATTTTTGTTAGCCTTGCTTGTTTATTACTGAAAGATTTTGTTTCTAGGACTCCTTGTAATTCAATTTACTACTGCACTGCCCTTTCTTTTGAATATAACTTTTCTGTAGTGTCCTTTTAGGATTCTTGATCTTTTCTAACCTGGAACATATTTAGTAGTCTGATCTAGTTTTCCTAATAGTGAACTTCCCAGGATACCTTCTTTTATCTTCTTCCTAATATGATTCAGGATACATCTCAATTTAAAGTGCCCGTATGATTGAACCATTATGCTGGGATTTATTGTAGAAAATCAAACTCCAGTGGAGTTTTCCTAAGAATTTTCTTTGTCAGCTTGTACAGCACTCATCAGATATCTTCTGTCAAAGTCATTTCATTTTATTAATAACACCTTAACATTGCTAATGTAAATATATTTTTATTTTCCTTTAGCTAATTCATGCACTTTACTTCCTTAAGTATTTGGATTTCTTTTGAGACTAGTCAAGGAAAGGAGCTCTTGTTCTTCACAGGTAATGAAATCACAGGAATAAACATGGAAATAGTCATGAACATCAGGTTATTAGTGGTGTCTGTATGGGTATGCTCACCATGTCTAGAATGGTGTGAGTACACTTATCTGCTCTGCAAATTTGACTGTGTGAGCATATTATTATGTTTGGAGGTGTTAAATGCAGACATAAATAGATTAAAGTATTTTAACAGAATTAATAAATCAATATTGTACATGCAGTCCAGCCATAAATGGTACACAGGTTGACCAAAATATGATATAAAAAAAAAATGTCTTTTTAGACACATAGGAGTAAATAGAGTATTTTATGCTGTCATGTTCACGTGAGTGTGTGTACATGTATTCACAGACGTACAGGGTATTTCTAACCAGTGAGTCATGGTTCCTAAGCTTGATTTAAAAACTGAATGAATTAATTATAATCCCACTCCCCTCCCCTAAAACAAATCTGAGGAATCAATCTAATCTGCTTTACTAAATGAACATGTGAAAGTGCTTATCTGGGATAAACCTGGGGACTATACATACTTCTCTCTCTTTTTCCTTAAACAGAATGAAAATGCCCTTGTGAAAATAAAGGAGTTAGGAGTCGAGCTTGCAAAGATCAGGGATGAAGTTGGTAAGTAGTACAAGAAAAGTAAAAATTAAGTGATTTTCTCACTTTACACAAAATCAGTTATTATTATTATTTGTGACGTGATCCTGGAGAACCTGCATGCATGTGATGAAGTGTCTTCTGAAGCCTACTGGCCAGGGGTTTTGTGGCTTTGCAGGGAACTGTGATTTTACCTCTTTGCTGTGGAGATGGGACCATCACCACACATACTGGAGCTACTCGTGCATCATCTTTACTGGAGAAATTGTTCTTCATAAATCCATAGCTTCCATTCTCAAACATCACCACTGCCAAGGACAAAGCATAATGATGAAAAGTGGAAACTTGAGACTGTTGCAGTGCATGGTGACTAGGAATGCATCACTTAATTATGAACATTTGCATGGTTTGCAGTTCAGATACAAACTGAAGGACACCAAGCTCCAAACTTGCTTATTAATATCTCTAAGGTCTCTTCCCAGTGGAGACAGGAAGAGCAATGCATCCCATGTGATCTGTGTATTCTCTGTGTATCTACATACATCACTTTTCCTTTTGGTTTCTGATCTAGACAGGGGAGACAGGGAGAGTGTACAGATATTGCAACTCCTGAGAGAGAAGATGGGCTTTTGTTCTGGCTTCAGTCAACAGGCTGAGTTCTTTTGGGCTTGAATCTCCCCAGAATGAGTATGATGTAGGGTTCATCTACCCCAGGGCAAATGGAGAGGAGGACCACTGGGGCAGGGGACACCCTGGGTACTGAAAGGTGTTGGAACCACAAATGACTGGAGTTATGAATAGGGGGGACTTCATAGCTTTCCCTTCATGTGGAAGCCCAGTTACTGGGTACATACAGTAAACACTTGTGCCAAGTGGACAGAGGGTGACTCGGCTGGCAAAGGAAGGCTCAGGCCAAACCCCTGTGAGATGGGCAGAACTGCAGATCCTTCCTGTGCTTCGTCTCCACCTTGCCTAAGACAACCCACTTCAGAAAAGCTGAGCAAAGCCCTTTTCTGAAACTTGTGCTCCCTGATATGCCCCTCCGAAATTATTTGTTTGATTTTCATTTCATGGTGAGCTTTATTGTCCCCATGGCCAACATATACTGCAGGAATGGCAGAATAGCATTTGCAGTTATTCCCTGATGTCTGCCTTCCTCCATCCTCTGATCTCCATAGTTCTCAAAGAGGAATTGTAGCCACTTTTGGTTGGTTGGTACATTCTTCAGGCAGGGCATATCTGAAGCTCTTCGTTCAATATCCATTTCTCATTTGAAAGTCCTGCTTCAATCTGGCAGGGTGGGTTTGCTCATTTTCGTGAGTGTTTTTTCAAGTGGCGGTGACATGGGAAGGAAAGAAAGGTTCAGTGCTGGAGATGAAGAGTTCTGCTTCCATTTACACCATGTTTATACAGCTGAAGTGAATACAAATCCCTGATGGTTTTGCTGGAGAACACTGCCAAGGATATAAGTAAGTGCTGGCCTGTTTGGGGGTCACAGAGTAGGATGTTCAGTAACAGGAGATCATGGCACTGCCTGCCCTTGCTATTGCCCTTGCATGTGCAGCAATAGACACCTCCTCTGCCCAGAACTGGGTCACGATGGCAAATGTGGAGACAGTTTTGGTAAGAACCCCAGATACTCCAGAAGAGCAGGCTGAGCTGTACTGCTTCAGAAGGGAGACAAACTGTAGACATGTATGGGCTTTCTTTCTCAGAAAGGGGAAAGGTGGTGTGAGATAGTCCTGTCCTCAGTGGTCCTGTAGTCATGTGTAATGGAGAGGAGCTGTTGCAGGCCACCTCTTCCTGAGCAAGCCACCACTCTGGGAGACACCAAGATGCTGAGCAGAGGCTGTTTAGGAGTGACACAGGTGGTTGGTCATCTGCTCGGTGAAGATAATCTCCTCTCTATAACAGGTGCAACATGAGATGCAACATAGCCAGATAGAAGGACTCCCAGTAGCAGTGAACAAAAAAATGGACATGTGCAGGTATTGCACTTCAGCACAATGCAAAAAAATAAATCAGCGGTACAAATCCTAGTATGTATCCATAAATATGGAAGATCAATGTCTATGTTTTTTAGTGAAAGTCAAAAATTGCTGGACAGTCTGTTTTCCTTTGGTATGAAATTATAAAATTAAGTTTCGTGAAACAACCCGGGTTTTAAATCTGTGGAAAAGGTGAAAGGCAAATGCCATGTGCATGAGAGCTTTTCTCGTCAGTGCACTTCTTTGCTATCTCTAAAGCAGTTCAAGTTGGGGCTGTAGGTGCTACTGGAGACATGCAGCCCCCTTGTGCCATAGGAGGGTTATTTTGCTCTCACTATCAGATGAATTATAGGTGATTCTATGAAGAAATTTAGGGAAAATCTACAGGGCATGTTATACAACCAAGTTGTATTCTGACTTGTTCCAGTCACTTTGATAAGTAGTCACTCATTAATTTAAAAATAAGTAGTCCAGTTAAACAGCATGGGTGTTGGTCAGAAATTCCTGATTTCTCATGTGTAAATTCACCATGTCAGATTCACTGATGCAAATACCTTAATGAATTAGTGAAACAAGGCTGGATTAGCCAGGGTTGATACAGGCAGTGTGTCCAACATTTAGTTATTTAGGCAATAGCTGTAATTCAGAGTTACAATTTAGGTGCTGAACGTGCTTAGTTTTGAAAGCACATGGTCTTTGTTAATTTCAACAGAAACTGCAGGATTCTGCTATACAAAGCAATGAAGCTGCAAGAAAGAATACACTGTTCAGAAAAGTCAGAATTAAGTTTAAGGAAAATTCTTTTGGTAAATAAAAGCATTGTTGAAGCAATAGCAGTGATAGAGCATATTTAAAATAGCTTAGGGAGACCTGCACCTTCTGGACTCAAGCAAAATATTTAGGTTCAGACAGTGCTGACTTTTACCCCCAGCACCTCTGTGAGTGTATCACACCTTGTCTGAAACCAGCATGGGTGAAATAAGAAAGTGATTCTCCCTCCCCAGTCCTGGGGAGGAATATGGCCTCTATAAACACTGAGGGACTTGTTTTTTTAAGCAATAAGATTTGCTCGTGTATTTTGCTAGAAATAGCAAGGCTAGAAAAACATGAGAAGCAGTCGTTCTACAGTCAAGAAACTGATCTTTATAAATTATAAATATAAACACTTTTCAGCTGCAACACTGAGCCTCTTGAAATAAAGAGGTTTTGAAGATGGGCTATTTCCCTTCAAGCTAATTGAAATTAAATGTCAGAATTACCTGCTTCTTTTCTGCAGACCAATGGCATGTGAAGTGAGTTGAGAGGAGGTATAAAGATGCATAAAAAAACTAGATGAAGACAAGACGATCTGATGTCAAGTTTAAAATTTGTATTATCTGTATTCACAAGAATTTGGAAACCAAAGCCTGTGTACCATTTCCTCCTGGGTATGCCTCCCAGTCAGAGGACCCGTAACCTGAGCATGGTGGCTGGGATTTTCTCTGTGAATCTGGGGTCAAGGGTCAGGACAAAGAGAAGAGTCTAAGTGGCAAAGAGCCTCTTTCTCATGTCAGCAAACAGTCCCTCTTTGGAGCCACAAGACACCAGCCCCCTGGTTCCATCAAGATTAACCCTCCTGAATGGGAGGTTGGGCTGTGGCTCAGAGTCTGTGTGTGTGGCAGGGTGTCAGTCCAGTGGTAACATCTACGTTTCCCTCACTGTCCCAGCCCATTCAGAAATGGGTTTTGCTCAGCTGTTGCACATTGTAAAAGCCACTTGGTGCTCAGGGAATAGAGAGGCAACCATAGCCAGTCTCATTTAACCCAGCACACTGCCATCCCAGGAAATGCCACATTATGTCAGAATCATTTCCAGCCTGTAAGCAGCAAGGGAAATACCCAGAGAGAAGGAAAAAGACAACCAGGGTGTAACTCTTCATGATAGCAGCCAATTGTAGTTTTGCTCTCCTTGTCTTGTTCCCTGTCAGTAACAGATTCATATAACTTTTCTTAGTGATTTTTTCTTTTTCTACAAGAGTGGCTCACTTTAGCAGTATCCCTATCCTGATGCCTGAAATTCACTGTTTTACAGTAACATTAGCCAGTCTTCTGTTCAGGCATCTGTTTTGGGGTCCTTGCTGGTGCCAACGCAGCTGTTTCACCAGAACCATACACTGACGCCACAGCAGATTCAACGCCACCTCCAGCAGAGAGGGCTCTCCCATGCTGGTTCCTGCTCCATAGGAGGATAGGAGAGCTGCAGAGCCTTAGGCTGCATGGATTTTGCCTTCTGCTATGCCTGTTCCAGTAGAGCCAGGCCCAAAGGTCCATCTCCTCACTAAGAAGAGATTCAGTTCTTCCTCACCCCTTCGGTCGTTGACCTCATTTGTCTTAGTCTGAGACTTACAGTAGGATTCATTCCTTCGCATTAGAGGTATTTTATATTCACTATAAGGCAAATTTCATGGGCAATGGCCCTATTTTCTGCCTCCAATGGCATTGTTGGGTGTGTGGGGAACACGGCATGCAAGCACACTTTCTCTGCTTTCCTCTTCCCTCCATTTTGCAGCTGCATCAGAGTTTGATTTGTGAATAGTTTTGCGTTTCAGGTTACAGGAAGTATTTCAGATGGACTTTCTTTTGGTTAGAGCATGTTATTTCATTGCCCAGTCCTTCCTATGTGCTGGGTAATCTCATCAGAGAGAATGGAGAGAGATGGGGTTCATTACAGCTCCCATTTAAAGCTTGAGGAAGTTTGAATTCTACTGAAGGCATAGCTGCAAGCATAACCCCTCCTGCTCTGGGATCACTTTACATGCCAAAGAAAATAAAAAAGCAAAATGCATTCCAGCTAATGACCATATAAAACACAAATTGTACCATTCCATTTTCAGTATGAGGCAGGTGGGAAAGCTTTCTATGTGCTGCCACTGAGGTGCTCACTGGTTCACTCTCTGTAAGGAGCAGAGAACTTCGAAGGGACACAGAGTTCCTCATAGGACTCCAGAAAACATTAAGATCAGAACAGGATCCCAGTAGTGTTTATCTGTCTGGACATACTGAGCAAATCTGGATACTAGTGTCCAGTAAGTGTGGAAGCAGAGCTCTAAACAGGGTGAAAAATAGCTATGTGGGAAAGGAAATGGTTAGTTCGGGTGCCCAAACTACCTTGCATGGGTGCACTCAACATGAACTGTGGGGGCAGCAGTGGTAATTTGGACAAATTGTTGCTATCCTGGAAAAAATGAGCACAGTCTGACACCATCGTAGAAAGAGCCAGAAAAACATGCAGGGTGCCAGATACTGAGCAAATATATGGTCATAGGATAAATATGGGTTTGAAGCATGCAGCAGGGAAACAGCTGCTTCCAATCCTCCCGTTTACAATGCTACACAGGTCTGTGCATGGCATGTGCATTTTGAAAGGCAAAGGAAGGATGACTATGCAGACAGTTTGTTCGAAAGCTAATAATCTTTCTAAATCAGCTGTGAGTCTAAATCAGAAAGAAGCTCTAGAAACCCGTCTCTCCTTCACTAGTATTCTGAATGTTGTGGTCATGATGATTTTAATCACTTCTTACCTGTTGGATCTTTACAAGTGAGCAAATTTGCTCTCTAAATGTTGTCTGGCTGATCTTGTCCAACTTACATCAGGTCTTCAGCGTCTGGATTTGTTGCAACTGTTCTTTAGCAAAGCACAAGGCTGAAAACAGAGCGTTTGTGACACGGCTTTCCTTGCATCCTGGGAACAATATAGGTGAGGAACCAGATGAGGAAATGGACTGATTATCCTTGACTTGATGGAACTGTTGGAAAACAATTGTAGACATGGTTGTGAATTCTGAGACATAATCACTGGGTTAGTTCACTGGAGTAAAAATTTCACATTTTCTGATTTCCTTCAGTATCAGCCTTTCACTTGTGCTCTCTGATTCCATTAAGCACACAAGAGAGTGGTTTGAGTATAAAAGTATTTTAAGGAAGTGTGCATTAATGGATTTGAGTAGTCCTTACTGGAGGTGGTGCAAAAGACAGGTTTATGGGGTGACCACCTTCTAACAGCTGGAAAATGGGATGTGTGAGATGCAATCCCTCTCCTGGTCAAGTCATCAATCATACTCCTTGCATAATATGTGCACAGGGTGCTCCTCAAGAGCCCAGGCAGCTTCTGCCTTCACTGGAAGTGGGAACTTACCCAAGACTGTGTCTTGAGAGAAGAAAATAAGAAAAATCTTATATCCCAGTTGAAAGGCTTTGTGTCAAGTGATTGTCTCACATGCTGTTTCTTATATCTAAGGCCAGGTAAAATCCCCAAGTGGATCCAAGACTGTGCTGGTCAGGAGGGGACAATCAGTCACCCTACAGGTCCACAGAATTCCGCGTTTTATTTATTATTAATGTTATAGTTATTGTTGTTGTTATTTTTCAATTCCAGTTTTGCATGGGCTTTTGCATACTCTGACAGTGCCTATATTGAAACAAATGCATGTGTATATGTGTGTGAGAGAGAGCGGGACAGGGAGAATCAGCAGCAAGAACTTGTTGCTGGCTGAGATTCATGGAAGTCCCAGAGTCAGTGAGAACCACCGTGCTCAGTGGTGTACAAACAGGTCCAATTCCACTGTTGGGTCCAGAGGAGTTCAGAGTCTGACTGCATGGTCTTGTCCCCATAGCCCTCAACACAGTGAGATGGAAGAAACTACTGAGCGAGAAGGAGGAGCTGGAGAGGCGCTTCGAGGAGGAAGGGAAGCAGCTCCGCAGGCAGCAACAGGAGGAGATGCAGGCGCTGGAGCAGCGGCTGCAGGAGGAGTACAGTGCTAAGAGGGAGAGCCTGCAGGAGCAGCACAGGCTGCAGCTGGAGCAAGCCAAATTGCAGCATCAGGATCAGGTCAGTCTCCATCTGTGGCCTTTGAAGAGTAGTCCATGCCAGTACTGGGAGGGTTCAGGTAATGAAATATATATTGAAGATTCCAACAGGAAGGCACTGGTAATGAATTGATGACTGAAAAAATGTATTTATGACTATCTTTACTGCTGTTTCTCGCTATTAGTTCTGCTGTTATTTCTACAGAGTAGTCTATTACATTGCTATGTCTTGTCTTCACATGCTTCCCTATGTTTTACAGTAAAAATATTAAGAGTATCTCTGCTGCCCACACATACTTGCTCCTCAACCCACCTATTTTAGGCAATTTATATGAAACCAAGACTTAACAAGAACCTGCTCAACACAGGTAAGGCCAGCAGAACCATACCCATTATTATTTCCAATGCTAGTTAAACAGCACTACAGTGAAGTGATAGCACCCATGCAACACATGCAGCATAAGCATCAAGCACGTGATGCACTCCAGATCCCCTGATTTCTGCTTCACCATCCAGTCTAATCTCTTGGAGTGTATGTCACAAGTGTTTCTCCTTGCTTTGCTTTCTATATCTAGGTAGGAATACTCTCATAAGCAGCTACTTTTGTCTTATTTTTGAACGGCTGAAGTGAACAACACTGTAACTCACCTATGGGAGCCTTTCATATAGTGGCAGAACATCCTGGCCTGGATTATGTCAATAATGCCTTTACCCGACCTTTTCTCATTTTGCCCCCAGTAAGCACTGGACGCAGTTCTGATTTTTCCAGTTGCAACTCTTATCCACTACCCAACTCCCCAGGTCATGAGGGCTTTTCTCACACGTGTATCTGTTGCACTCAGATGCGCTCTGTAATCTGTGCCTTTAGGCTTTAGCATGCCACAGCACCCACTGCCGTGGGCATGCCACCCGGGCATCTGATGCAGCACAAGGGCCACTTGTCTGTGGAACATAAGCCCAGCCAATAAGGCCCCCTATTTGCCAGCATTTTGCCCAGAGAAAAGGGCTAGCCTGCACTGAGCTCACGGGAGAGGAGAGATGCAGCACAGCAGAGATGGCAGCCTGCAGTCTTTAAGATCAATAATACTGCCTGTATTTGATGTACTGTAAGACACTTCTGGGATAGGAGCTGTCCTTGCTGGCACTTGGGTCAGACAGCCATGTCAGACAGACACACAGAGTGACTGCTGCCCTTGGTATCACTGTGCAATTTGGTTTGATTCTTCAGTGCAGGGGTGTGAAGGACTCCTGCCGGATTTTACCTTTCTTAATTGCTGGGCCTGCTAGTTGGTATTGATTTGCAGGCTTGTAACATGCAACACAAAGGCTTGAAGCAACTGGGCTGTTTTGCCCCAGACAAACTACCTGTTTCTGTTACTACGTTGATATTCAAAGATGCATTAGAAGGTGCTATCAAATAGGTTTTCATGTCCTAAACCATATTTTTCAAAATATTCATCTGTGAATGGTTAGAACTTGTGCTAATCCATGTCTTTTGGTCCTCGTTTTCGTTTATGCAAGTTGGTTTTCTTGCAAGGCCTCTACATTTTCTGCTTTTCTTTCTGATATGAAAGAGGGGTCATGTTCCCAAAAGCCTTGACAATTTTACCCTTTCACTGTGTCACTGTGTCAGTCTGCCTGGTAGAAGATATGAGCTCTAGCTGCAAGGCTTGGCTCTCCTGGAACACCAGACATCAGCATTTGTGAAGGAATTTGTTTTGAGAGTTAATTTTTTGCTGAGATAGTTTACAGCTTAGCTCTGCTACTCTTTAAAGTGCTTCTGCAAGCTCAGAAGACCACAAGAACAGATCTTGGTTCTTCTCCTCTCAAGCTAATCAGTGCAAGAAAGGGTGATACAAGTCATTGTAGAACTTAACTAGAAGTATGTTTATTTTTCTCATTTTCATCTGCTGTCACTCTATACATCATCACACAGAAGTAGTGGAAATGCATCTTTCCCTCTGTGGGTTTGCTCCAGAGGGAGTTCCTTGATTTCTGAAGATAACACAAACATCCCTCTCCACTACTTTGAAAATGCTGCTGTGACCCTAGTATATCAGAGTTTTACCCCATATTTTCAATTCATAATTCAGCTACTGTGATGAGTTTTATCAGGATTTCCCTTTGAATTCCTACTCCACTGTAAACCCATCCTGTGTTGAGTGCTCTTGGATCAGAGGAGGTTGACAGGCCATGTTGGAAAGCTACTCACCAATGTTTCTTGGTCAAGGAAATGTAACTCTTATGGTGTACATGAGAAAAGCCTTGTCCTTGAGCTGTCCACCTACATGGGGGGATTTGAATTTGCGTTCATTAAGGCAATAACAATAACAAAATCCTTTTGGCCACGGATCTGCATGCATTTCTGGATTCATGCATCTAATTTGGAAGATAGTCATCCCACTTTCATGGTTTCCAGTCACAACTTAATCTTCCATGATGTATTGCTGTAGTGACCACTTAGTTCACCACTGGATAGCTGTTGTTTCTTTGGATACACAGTTGTCAGGTTTGGGAGGTTCAGCTGTTTCTGAGGAGATAGCAGAGCATGAGAGCCAAACTCCTCATAAACTGATCATATATGCCAGTGCATTCTCATATCTCCTTGTAACTAAGGGCAAAATTGCAGAATAAAGGCTGTGATCTGGCTTGCCCACTGGAGCCTTCTCTTGATTTTACTTTATTAAGGCTTAAAAATCCCACCTGAGGTACCTTTTATAGCCAAAAATAAACATGAGTTGTGTTAAGTGTGTTGCTCATGCCTATAGAGTAATTTAGTGGCAAAACTGGAATTAGCATCCAAGAGATCTGCTTTCCAGTGCCAAGTTGACTATCTGCCATGAAAAATTGCAGACAGGAGGTCACGCTGAAAGATTAAAAAGAGTCATTTGGGATGTGGATATGAAACAAGCAGAAGACAGAAAAGTCCCTACAGATCATTTGGGACATATCTAATTGACTTTATAGATAAATAACCTGCCAAGGATGGTGGCAGTGAGAGGAGATCCCTTCACCTTCTGAAGGGGTTGGAGTTGAGCATAATCATTCCTATGGGGTGCTGCTCAGCCAAGAGGCAATTAAAGTATGAATAAAGACGTAAGTAAGGATGAGGTAAAGAACAAGGCAATGCTCATGAGATTTCAGCCTACAGACATCATGTTCAGGGACAAGGTGCTCTGGAAAAAGTCGGGTGATAATTCTTCCTGTCCCATTAGTAGCTCATTGAGTCATCGACCCCCCCATCTTTCTTTGCTCTTTCACGCAGTATATCAGCAGGCTGAGTCCCAATTATTTTGCAAACAGTTCTTCACCACTGAGTCATCTCCCGCATTACTATGAAAATTAGTTTGGATAATTTAAAATTCCATGTTAAATACCTAACTTTCATTCTAAGAGCATGCTTTCTCCAATGTGGTTGGAAATTTTGCTTCTGTTGGGTTACCTAACACGTTTGACTGTTAAAAGCAGTGAAATAACATTTATTCCAGTCAAGGCAAACTCAGCTGCAGTAACTTTCTACCATCATTTAACATAACTGTGAACAAAAAAAGCTGGTTTGAGTCAAGGCACTTTGGAATGAAGAGCCATTTCATTGTAAAACTATAATAGTCCGATCCTCTGCCTTGCCAGATATTACAGATACTATTGTGTTAAATTTAAGGAATAAGACCACTGTGGTTACAAACCCCAGAAAAACAAATCAACGCATTGCATTCAGAAACTGCTCTGGACCACTGACTTAACCTTGATCACCACTTTTCATTGTATTTTGTTTATTGATGTCTATCAAGGGACCATCATTAGGGATCTCACTCTGCCTTTAGCCAAGTCTACTAGCAAACAATATACTGAAGGAGTCACAAACCCACTGGGTGCACTGGAACACAGGCTGCCCACAGCCCTCTTCCAGTTGCTCCCATGATGGCTTCCTTGCTCCCATGATGGCCGTGGGTTGTGTGGTCATTAATATAATTTAGATTAATGCAATGTTGAGATTTCTGAACATTTAATAAATGCCATCTCCACCTAAGGACTTTTTGACCTTTTGCTTTCTTATGTACATATTTATCACCATTAAGCTAAAAGAACAAAAATACTATCGGCAGTGACTACACACTACCACTCAAGACACCAACATGCCTGTTTTGTAATGAATACAACTGGCTCAGGTGTTGGAAGTGTCATGCTCAGTAGGTCCCTTTACTGTTTCCAGCTCACTGGAGCTCTCTAGCAGTGGCTTGTCAGTGTGCCACAGTGTGTCTAATCATGTGTCCATGTCTCCACTCACTGTTGTTGGAACAGGTGGAAGATATCACGGCTGTACATGAAGCTGCAATGTTACAGTTGGAAAATAACCACATAGTTGCCATTACAGTACTGCAGGATGAGAATGACTGTAAGATTCAAGGTAAGCCAGAGACGACTCAACAGCTACACAGCTATTCCAGAGCAAGAATTAATGCTGTAGTGACACTGTGTAAGCCTGGATTTTCTTCCTCCAGAGCAGATGATACAGAAAATTTGTGTTGGTCTAGTGCTTTCACATGGGATGGACCACTAAGTTCATGCTAGGGCAGAGGGAGAGCTGTCTGCAGTGTGTACAGCATCTAACTTTGACCTGAGATTATCTGAGGGGGGTTTCTGGGTCAAAGATAAGACTCTCCATAGGTTGCTGAAAATAGAGTCCAAATTCCACCTCACTTCACACACATACTTTTCTCAAGAGGCTAATCCTTGGGTATTCATGAGGCTAGAGCTCATTGGATATCTCTGAATTTAGGTGCTTAAATGCTCACATTGCTTCTATAAACAAGACTCATCATTTTCAGCAGCAAACGTCTGGCCATGCTGAGCAGACCAACGCACACACTCATGCAAATCTGTACCTTAGCATTGTTATCTTTATTCTGTGTTGCAGTTTTGACATAGGACTGATGCTGCAGACAGAGCTGTTTCCTCCCTTCCAGTTCAGTCTCTAAACACATGTCTTTGTGAATGCTTTAGCTGACATTTAACAGCTACCTGCACAATCTCCCTCTTTTTTTTTCTTTTTTTTTCTTTTTTTTTTTTTCCTAACAGTCTACTTTTTAAATAGCTCTAGTAGGTTTTCCCACAATTTCCAAACCAGACCATATTGCTTAGCTTTCTATTGTGTCAATTAGAGACACAGTCCAGAGCATAACATGAACTGAGAACAGTCTATTCCCCTCTCCCATAGGCAGAGAAGGTGTCTAGCACGCCATCTGTAAATTAACATATGCAATTTTGAAAATAATTAAGTAAAAAGCTGTTTCATGCTTGAGGATATTCTTATCTGGCTGGTTTTGTTTGTATTTTTCGTTGATAAAATTTAGTTGTGGTTTATCAAGGGTCTGGTGACCAAAGTTTGTGCTCCCTGATCCTGGTGCGGGTATGAAATGCCCTCCTGTGCCTGGAAAAGGCATTGCAGCAGCTGCGGGATAGTGCACTGTGCAATAACTGGAGCACTGGTATTATCGCTGCTGTTACTGTGACAGGGGTTAGAAGGCAGAATCCCATGGGCTTGGGCGTGAAAACACCACAAATAGAGTGTCTGTAGACTAAAAAGGTAGGTGTTCCTACTGCATTGAATGACATTTTGGTGCCATTGCTTTAGAAATTAAACTTTATTTCTCTTTGCTTATTAAACTTCTGGTTATTTTTAAGTCCAGGATGAGTTATTCTAGCGGAGAAACATTTAATCATGTTTTTTGTCTTCTCTGTCAGTCTCACTACTGGAATAAACCTCAAAGCTCATCTGCCACAGCTTGAGGAGAAGCACTATCATTTGCATTTTGCACCTGAGGTGGTGGCCCTCCTCTCTATCTTCCCAAAGAAATTGCAAGCCAAGATTTTAAATATATCTAATTTAAAAATCTTTGATCTGGGGATACTCACTCTGCATAGGTAAATGACCCATTGTCAGACTGATCCTTTTCAGAGTACTTGGGAGCTGGGACTTTTGAGCAGTTCTGAAACCACTGAATGACCATAATATGGTCACATGAAAAAAGAGGTATCTGCAACCAGTGAGAGATAAGGAAAACTGATCCTCAAAACAACTCACAGAGTATATTTCTAGCAGTTTCCTACTCCGCCTACATGTCCTAAAACTGCATCCTGAATTGCACTTGGCTCAAGATTTGTGTGCTCTGAGACCCTGGTTTGACAGGCTTCACTTAGTAATATCATGTCTGTGCAACTTCCCCAGAACTGAATACTGCTCACAAACTGGAAAAGGCACAACTAGAAGAGACTTTCGAAAAACTGCGGCTGTCACTCCAGGTTAGCAGTTTCTTTGTTTCCCACCCCTGTAATGATGTTGCAGAGCAGCTGATGGGGCAGCCCCAGTCCCTTTGTGTGCTGCCAGCACACCAGGCTCTTACTTCTTACCAGCTATAGCACCTCTTGTCCTCTGCCTGTCCAAACTGGGATCTACCAGCAAACCCTCAGGATTTTTCCTCCCCCTTGCGTGGTTCAGGAGAGAGGGTAAACGTAAAGGGACAAAAGGGCATCTGGATAAAACAAGGAATGTCCTTTTGACCCTGCTGACTGCTGGTAAATTTGAGCTCTTCCCTGCGTGGTGGGCCGGGCTCTGGCATCTATGGTGGCTGCGAGCATCACCTTGTCTACATGGTACTCTCCAGCTGGCACCCCCAGGGCTCAGAAACACTGACCTCTCCTTGGCTGGCCCCGTGCCTTTGGTTTAAACTCTTCCCTGCTGCCTGAAAGTGGGAAAGCCGGTCCCATGCTGTAGACACATCTCCAGACCCACTGGAGGGCAATGTGGTCCCTGATGCAGATTACCCAAGGCTGCTGTGCAGCTATGCTGTGGCCAGCCAGGATCAGCCCTGCACATCACATCTCCCACATCCCACTATTTAACACCAGGCTCTCAAGATGAAGAAATTCCAAGGAGTGGAGGGCAGAAGTATGACTGTGATACACGCTAAGTTTGGAATTCTTGTGTAAGCAAGTAAAGATGCCAGAGCAAATAATGCAAGTCCTGTTTGATTTCACAGGCAGAGATGAATTACAGTTTTAAACCCTCTAACTAGCACGTATTTTTGCACTGCTGCAACAGCTTGAGGTGTGTCAGCAGTTTTGCAATAAGCACTGATGTAATTTTGCAGCCAAGAAATCACAACTGTGAAAGATAAGAACACAAATTTCACAGCAACTGTGGATTTTATGGGTGTTGTACAGATATGCCTTTGATGGTAACAGGAATATGATTGCTTACAATAACATGTTGTTCCGGTGTATAGCTCTGAGATGAAATGACGATCATTTAAAGTCCACACCACGAATTTATCATTCTTGTTACTGTGTTTGAAGCCTAGAAAGGTGAAGGAAGCAGGGTGGGGTATCTACTACCTCATTCAGACTTCAGGGACTGCACAATCATCCATATGGTATAAATGCCAGCTCTCCTAAGGAAGACACATTCATTCTCACCCAGCACAAGGTGATGGGATGATTTAGCATCGGCCACAGGTGTCACAAGGATTTTGTGATTCTCTGAGGCTTGTCAAGCACTCCATTGTATGTTCAAGTGTCCTTACATAAAAAAATACCACTTTACAGGGGTTTCTAAGCCTTGTTCAGCTTTCCTGGTAGTTTCACAATGCAGACTGACTTGTATGAAGGTCACTAAGACAGTTTGTGTATTAATCTGTATATCTCCCCTCCAGGACCAGATAGACACCCTCACGTTCCAGAATCAATCTCTTAAGGCCAAAGCAGACCGATTTGAAGAGGCTCTGAAGAAAAACACTGAGGAACAACTGAAGGTAGATGACAACTCTCACTATACAGTCATCAAGATACATGTTTCTAAATATGACTCACATCACCCAATTCAATTAATAGCAATGGGATCCTCACCCCAGGGATGAGGTGGCAGATCTCAACAGAGACTCCAAATATTGAGCTCTGGGGAAGAGTCAGAAATCTTAGCCTTAGGTCCATCATTTTGTGATTTTGCTTCTTTTTCTTTATTCTTTCACCCAGCATTTGTAGCTCTGCTTCCAAAACATTTCATTAACTCTATCTAGTATATCCTTTCTGCTGTCTATTCTTCTTTCCCTTTTTTGCTCTTTCACTTTTCCTCTTTATCTTTTCACATTTACATTTTTTTTCTTTTTTTTTTGTGCCTTCTGAAACAACTTCTTTGATATTCCTTCTATTTCCTCTTTTTTTTTTCTGGATTTGCAGGGGATAACCCTGTCATATGAAATATTTATTCAACTACTGCCTACTGCATCCATGCTGTTTATTTACAGTGTGTAAGTAAACACACACTGCAATTATTTATCTGAAATGAAATAACCCTGAAATGACCCTCCAAAAAGAGGCATTTCAGGGTGTTCATAGCACAACTTCATGGGCAGCTGTATCAACATGACAGAAAGGACACAATGAAAATAGTGGGGTGTGCAAGGGGCTCAGTGAATTTTCGGGCGACAGAACTCCTTAGAAAAGAAGCATAAATGTCTAAACAGGCTTGGCCATGGGAAACAGGTAGCATCAGTCCTTTTCTGCCTCCACTGCAGTATTTAATTTATGTGCAAGAACAAATTCTGCTGTGTCACAGTGTTGTTCCACCAGGCAGTTCACTGGAGTGAGTTACACTGGGAAAAATCCAGAACAGTGAAAGTCAGGGACAGTATTTCATCAGTATAATTCAGAGCACAAATATTGCCCATGAGCTGAACACTAGTATCCCCTACATACCTACATCTGAAGTTCTTGAGCAGAGGGGGAACTTTTACCCACCAGATCTGACCTTTGCTAACAGGCACTATGATGCATTGGTGCAGACAAGACAGAACACTGTAGTTTTCACCTCCACCTCACTTGTCCAGTTTCCTCAGTTTCATGTTTGTACTTTTCCCAAGGCAAAATCCCTGCAGAAGCATAAAACACCTCATGTGGTTGCCAAACTATGATTAGGAATGGGATTACTGAACAAGCTGGCATCCCATCCTTCTATCCATGAGGCTGGTCAAAAAAAGGATATTATTGGCTATCCAGCCAAAGGGGTGTCAAGGGAGACAATTTCATAGTGTTCTGGTGTGCTGCAGAAGACCAGAGGTCCAGGTGGTTTTCACACCACTGAAACTCCTAAACTAGTGTGTACACAAAGGAATTTTTCTCTTATAGCTGAAGATGCATTTATGGCTGACATATCTAAATCACTGACATATTTCTTAGATTGTGCGAGCTCCATATCTGCACTTAGAAAAAGATTTGAAGAGCTTAAAACATGTTCTTGAAATGAAGAACTTCCAGATTCACCAACAGGAGAAGATGATTATGGAGCTGGAAAAACAGGTGAGTTGTCATTGTCATTTTTCCTACAGAGGTAATAAAGTAAAAGTTTGGTTACAGCAGATGAACTTAGGAGAGGTAAGTAAACACAGGAGGTTGGGGCAAGACACAAAGATTTTCACATCATTGATCTGTTTTGGTTTTTTCAGTCAATACTTGCTCAACCTATTAGGTTAGACAATGAGGTGACTGGTGTAGGAAAAATGGAGGAAGGGAAACTTTGTTGTAACCCAGGGCCTGCATCATAAGCCCCTACAGGAGTCAGATAGCCATTTAGGGTTGGGGAGGGCACATGGGGAAGATTGAACCATGGTGTTTCTTGCTGCTGCTCCTGAGGACATTTAGGGAGCTATGTATGAATTAGCAATATTTAGCAAGTAACCCCTAGCAAGGCTTACTCTTGGAAAGGTCTCTCCAACCCACCAGTACTGCTTTTCTGCAGCCTACACTGTTTTCTTATCCTTTACGTGTGGGTATCCCTAACAAAGAACTCCCCAGTTCACTATCAATTACATTTTTTGTTGGAAAGGGGATCCATTTTGTGAATAACCTGCAGAGACAGTAAAAGTGCAGTATGGTGACAGGATGAGGCAATACCTCAGCTAGGAGCTGGGGCAGCTGGCTCAGCACAGCATTCAGCAAGATTTGCTTCCATTTACAGGGAAATTTGAGAACTCCGATGATTATTTTGCTGAACAGATGCTTGAGTAAGTAGATGTAGAGAAAAGTGCCTCTTTACAACTGAGGCTTGTTATCTGTGTTCCTTCCAATGCACTGCTCCTGGAGCTAAGCCAGCATCTGAAAACATGCTCTGTAGGGTTATACTAGGAAAAAAAGAGTCCCAAACAACAGCCTATAATAGTTCCTGGTCATTCAACTGCTTTTGCTGATTAACCACATACAAGCACACAGTCCTATTCTTACCCTTTATCACAGTAAAACACTGTGTCTACTGTGGTCCAAAGGCACAACTGCTTTCTGTTTAAAGGTGTATCTTTGTAAGTACCAGAACATCTACATGGCATCTCCAAATGCTCTGAAAGAAGAGATGCCTCATGAGGGAGCAAGAGGGTATTCAAATACAGGGTCAGGTTTGGCTCCTTGGTTGCTGAAAGGGAGACTGGAAATGAAGGTGGCATAGGTACTACTTATGAAAACTACTGAGGAAGCAGAGAGGGTGCCCATGACAGTGATTCCTCTCTCAGAGCCAGAAAACTGGGCCAGAATTCACATTCTACTCTAACAAAATACGCTGGGTCAGGCCAGAATATCTGAGAATCAGGAGTATCCTTTGCAATTACCTGCACAGACTGGAAAACACTACATAAAACTGACATCTCCCCCATTAAGTGAGAGTTATTGGTAACTCCAGTGCACAGTACTTTGGGTCTTTATAAAAGGTTGGGAAATTCAATAACCGAGCTCACACAGAGATAAGGTTACTCTGTGCCATCTTATTTTCTTTCAAAGTTGTTGAATTCAGCAAAATTCAAACTGCTGGAAAACCAAGAACTAAGGTGATAAAGTATGTCAAATTCAAAGCTTGGAAAAAAACAGGGCACCTGAGGCTGTGGAACATGCCTGTAAACATCTTATTGATGTTCTAATACACAGCTATTGATATCCTCAAACTCTGTCCTTGAACTGTCCTGAATAAAAGCTACCTGTGCTTAGGATAGGATTCATTTCAATTAATTACAGCTTAAAGTTAAATGTCTAGTTTAAGCTGGTTATTCAAGCTGACATTGTTAGCGGTAGTGAGAAGAGTCTCCAAAGGGCAACCCTCCTCATGTGAATGCAGCAGCAGTCTAAGGCTGCTGCTGAGCATCCTCTGCCCTGCTGGATGATGTTGTTCCTCCCCATAACTGAAGAATCATAATCCTAAAGGCTGGATGCCAGACTGTTATGTCTGATGAGACTAGTTGAGCTGGATGATGTGCATCATAGCACCTTGCACTCCTCCTTCATCACGAGACGAAGGACCACTTATGCCACAATGTCCTTTCCATGCTGGGCATCCCCATGCTCCCCAAGTGCCACCAGCTTCCTGTCGAAGAACAACAGCTCATAACGCTGGCTCCTTGAGAGATGAAAACTGGGGGGGCACCACTGAGGAAAACCTTCATTTGCACTGAACAAAACTAAGACCCTCCTCCTCCTCACTTAGAAGTAAAGGCTAGTTCAGCTCTGCCCCTGCTCATTGCTCTGCTGATGGCCCCACTTACTTCACCGGTAGGATGTGGTGGTGTGAGTCAGACCTCCAAGTCTTAGCTGCAGTCACCACCTCCATCTATCCTCAAATTTTAGAAGTTGCTTTATGGACAAAAAAAGAACAAATTATCTTGGATCAGGTGTTGGGTGTGCTTCAGACTTAACAAACCTTCTTTTGTTGCAGGTTGAAAAAAATTTAAAACTGGAAGAAAAATCACCATGCTGCACCGAACAGAATGAGAACTCAGAGCCAGGATTGAGTGCACAAGGTTTATTCTGATAGCAATCTGTCTTAGCTTCAAAGAAGGCTCCAGATCATAATTGCACAAGGTTGACACTTATTTCAGAAGGGGAAAAACTTACCTCACCTGAAAGTGTATTTATGTCCTTTTCTGCTTGTTCTGCTAAAAAATCCTTTTTATATTGGGGTTTGCTTACTTTATATAGGAAGGCCACATATCTGTCTGTGTATTTCCATGATTTTGACATGCTGCTGAGAGCGAGCTTGCTGGTGGTTCTGATCTCAGTATCAGTGCCCTGAAACCCATTAATCAGTGGGAATGAGGATGGGAATGGGATGTTTTCAGGAAACATGCTACCAATGCCTCTGTCACCCAGGCAGGGTTATCCATAGATGGTTTTGTTCATTGGCACTGCTTCTTTGCACCTTTGTCACAACTTGGCAAAGGTGTCAAGGCTCCTTGTGTTAGTTAGGTGGTATATAAAAGAAGGGTAGGACAGTCCCTGTCCCAGAGTTCATAGTCTGCTATAAGGCCAGAGACCACAGCAGGAGCCAGACAGAAAGGGTGCCAGAGGGAGACACTAGAGCTGGTCTTGTACCAACCCTGCAGCTGCCTAAGCTGTCACTACAGTCAGAAATAATGCCATTGGCCAAAAATTAAATTTAATTTTTAGCTGATTTTTAAACTGTCAGTGTCTCATCTCTGATTTTAGTTTTTGTCTTTCGAGTGCTTCGTTTGTTAATGATTCAGCCTTTTGAAATTATCTCCGGCATGTAGATATTTTTAAAAGGCAGCATTACGTGCACTAACATTCACATGGGGTGAGGATTATGTTTCCTCTCACCTGATTGTAAATACCTGTAATACATATGTCACTGTCTGAGATGGGTGTCTACAGTGTTTCTGTGCTTGGGGAGGTAAACTAGGAATTTTTAAGGTCTGGTTCATGAGACCAGTTTGAGACACCTGCTTTAGGGCTGGATGAATTGTGGCCTGGAAGTGGCAGTCTCTCTCCACGCCTGACAGCAGCCAGCGTTCCTGGTTCAGTGCTTGGCATCTCTGCATTGCAGCTACCTGTCTCTGGCTGAGTGAATAGCATCCTCCCTCCACTCCCTGCCAGCATCCAGCTGCAGTACTTTGTTTCTTACCTGTAACTGTGTAGGTACTGGTTTCAAGAACATCTTTTGGGAGAAATTCTGAATTTGAGGTCAGTCTTTAAAGTCATCTTTGAGGACAGTAATTTTCAGCAGTAACTATTTGGGAATATGGGGAATATGGGGAATATGGGGAATATGGGGAATATGGGGCAGCTATAGGGACAGCCAGGGCTTTAAATTTGAAGTTATTAAGACTTGCATTTTCCTGGCAGCAGTAGCCATGCAGATACTCATTTCTGTTGTACTGGCACTGCCTGAGAAGTACAACATGAATGAGCCCTGGGAGCTGGCCTCCCTGAGGAACAACACGAATTGGAGCTATTTCTGCCAGTTTGCAGTTTGGGTGCCCAAGCAGCTGTGACAGCCCAACAGCAGCAAGAGGAGGGAGGGAGCCAGAGAAAAGCCAGTCTTTGCAGCATGGTCAGGAGGGGTGTTCCAGAGGTGTTGGGGCCTGAGGGGTGCACTGCAGAGATATTTTCAATTATAGCCAAAAGCAGGTACAAAGGGAGGGACAAGAGCCTTACTATGCCCCAGCTTTGGATGCAGGAGTTCCACAGAGCCTCTGCTGGAACTTCCCCAAACACTTGAAAAAATCATCTGATTTCCCAACACTTCAGATCCTCCCTCCAATCAACGAACATTTTTTCGGTCCATTGGACTGGGGTTGTTTGAAGAATGGTAATTTCCAGCACCCAAAGCTGAACATGACCAGATCTGGTCTCTGCTGGCATAGCCCAGGAACCCATTGATCTCTGGACCTTTTGGATCGAGGGCACGACTCAAGCACCATCTCCCACATTTCTGTCATGTTGGTGTGCCCCTGCAGATCTCTGTGGGTTTATGGCTGTGATTTGTTACAGCTGCTTAAATAGTTGGGAGACTGGGAGAGAACACATCTGATCATGTCTGCTCCTGTCCAAGTAGTGCCTTTAGCAGAGGAGGGAGCTGAGCCCCTCACTCTGCTCTGCGGTCTGTGCTGTTGTGACTAACCTGTTCCCAATACCCAGATGAGCTTTACCAGCCAGTTACACACTAAGAGACATGCAAAGGCAGGGAGAGCATGTGCTTTTTTATTTTTCCTCAGCAAATGCTGTCTGAAACGAATGTACTGGGCTTTGCATATAATTTTTATGGCTGCCTTGTTCGACATTGCAAAAGAAAGTAATTCTGTGTGTAACAAGAGTTATTTCTTCAGGGTGAGGTCCCATGTGGACTTTCTCATGACTGTTAGACTGTGAGCTCATGCTACAGCTGGTTCCCCATTAGGACCATGATAGGATTTTTCTTCTCTACTGGGCAAGCAGCTTTCTGAAAACTTCTGTCAATTTGTGTTTTAATCCTTCAACTCTGCTAGCTGCTGCTCCATGATTCAGAACTTTCAGGGAGTAGGAGAAGAAACAGACATATTCTTGATTACCTGAACCACATTTCTGTAGGAATCAAGACTAAAAAAGCAGAAATTCTTAAAAAAATGTTTTTTAAACAGAATCAGAAATGCCAACCCCACCATCTCAGAGGCTTTTGTTGAGTGCACCAGCAGCCCATGACATCTGCTATAAGCTTCAGGCTACACCCAGAAAAGGAGTTGTACAGAATTTTTTGTGTGCATCCAAAATCCACACCCAGCTGCTGCTGAATGCTGGAAACATCTAGGGGAAGGTTAGGCCCCTCCCTGTTCATTTCTATAAAATCCTAAATTGCCTGTAAATCAGGTTAGGTACCTGCCCAGAGCTGCCCCAGGTTGATCACATCAGGACCTGGCTCCTGCCCAAGCGTAATGGAGCTGCAGAATCCTGGTGCTCCTTCATGCTTCCTTCAGTATGTAGTTGTTGTCAGCACATGCCCAAAACACATCTTAATCAGGTCCCATATTCTACCTGCACTGCTCCATTTGTTTCAAAACCAGTCACCTCGTGCAAACTCACTAAGGCTGGAGCCCATAGATATTCCCATGCCCCAGCTCCCCAAAAGCCATTAAGTTATTGGACATGCTGGGAGAACACCTCCCTGGTCCTTGCTGATCAAGTTTCTCTAGCACTGCAGTCAGGAATAGTGGCTTTTTTGGGACCAAGGAGGAAGGAGCTGGAGAAGGACCTATAGCCTCATGAGCTTTTACAAAGGAGAGGAAAGGCCTTGAAGCTGATCTGCATCCTGCATCAGGACTAAGCTAAAGCTGGGAGCATTGAAAGGGCAGAATCCTTTTCTTTTGCATTCAGTAGCTGTGAGTTGAAAAAGTCAGTGGATGCAACTGCTTTCTCTCCTCTTTGCACTCGCTCTGACACTCCACAAGTGCTCTCTCACTCAACACTCCACAAGTGCTCGCTCACTCATTGCACAGCTTTGGCATCTAAGCTGAGAAACAAGGGCAGGGGATTTATTGGCCCATTCCCAGGTAGAAACTACTGTGCCCGTGAACAGGTTGTGCAGACGCCACAACCCCATGCTGTGCACCTGCTTCCTCCATGTGCTGAAAGTGGGGAGAAAACACTTAGATTGGATTCATTGCATGGTAGCTCTCAGGGAGCCAAAACCAACTCGGCCACAAGCAAATACCGATGCAAGAGGACATGTGAAACCGCTGTGCCTACCTACATCCCCAAGCCAAGTACCTGGGGCCAACTCTGAAGTCCTCTCCAGACACCAGTGACCAAGGCTGGGCATGCTCTGCAGTCCTAGTTGTGGGACTGATGGTGTTCTCTTCAGCTCCACCCTGTTCACAAACCCACAGCTTCCCAGGCAAAGCCAGCACTTTCAAATATACAAACAAATAAATAAATATGCTAGATTCTTCTTTTAGGACTTACTAGTTTTTACTCTCTTGTCTATATGGGAAAATGGCCATTTTTAAAGTGTCTGGAGTGCATGGTCCATGCACAGAGTTCTTGGCACTTTTGCATGCCATACTTGATGCTGGCAGTAGCACAAGGCCAGAGAAGAAGGCTGGGGTTCATCCTGCTTAAGCTTTGGCAGCTGAGATGCCTCAAAGAGGTATAGAGCAAAGACACAGGTGCATCTGGAGTCAGAGTCAGACAGCGTGGGAAAGCTGTGACTTGTGGAGATGCCTTTCTCACCCAGCAGTGAAGAGATCTGGTGACAGCTGTGCCCCAGCTTCAGCAGCTCAGGGGCAGGGGGATGAGATGGGATGGGATGTGGCTTGCTACTCAGTGTTCTGCCTGGTCCTGCCTCTTGTGCAGTGCTGGCTGCATTAATGCAACCATCTTTGCCCTGGTGTGCCTTACATGTTGTCCTGGTTCTCTCTCCAGGCAATTGTCAGAGGAGAATGCTAATCTTCAAGAATACGTTGAGAAAGAAGTGGAGGAGAAGAAGAAGCTCAGCAGGACTAATGAAGAGCTCCTCTGGAAGCTGCAGGAGGGAGATGCCGTAAGCCCTGTCAAACTCCCACCTGCATCATCCACTTCTTTTTATCACTGCTCATCAGAGAACTCCTCTCCAGCAAAAGTCAGAACCTTGCGGCGATGAATCAGCAGCTGCGCGCCGGAGGTTCTCTGCCTTTTATGCATTTCCAATCTGCAAAATGTTGCCCTCCAAGGAAGTATTACCATCAACAGGCGCCCAGCGTTCATGGCTGCAAGCATGTTTGGTAGCTGCATAGCTTTACACTAGGCAGGGTACTCTTACAGTCCCCATATAGAAATTCTTGGTTCTGACATGTTGATTAAGGTAGCAAAAAAGATAGCAAAAAGCTAGAACAGCAGAAAGTTAGGATAGCAAAAAGTTTAGTTTGATGTGTGAACATTGTAAGTATGGTTAGAGCCAAAAGTTGGAAAATGCTCTAATAATGGTTCATCAGAATGAACTTTTGCTGCAGTATTTCAGGTTAGTTACAAATACAGTTCAAGTTGTGAATATTTCTGTATATGTGTCTGTGTTTATATGTATGTATTGTACCTTTATACCTATATATAGACGCACACACATACATATGTAGTTGCAGATGTTCTGAATTGCATTTTTTATATTATTGGATACTACTAAGTGCTGATATATTTTCATTACAGTCAGCAGTTTTCTAACTTGTGCCTAAGACTTGTATCTAAACAAAATGCATTTCTGTTTAGACTCCCAGGAATATTTATACCCAACCTAGAAGAAAGATACACAGAAGTAGAAGCGCCTTCCAAATGACCACCAAGTGGTACTCTATGTAACATGAACACCAGCGAATTTGAAATTCTGAGACAATACTGCCTTTGAAACCATCACCTTTGCTTTGAATACCAGATATGATATGCATACCATCCACTGCTTTTTAACTCTTACCATTGATATTGTAAGTGGAGATAGGCTAGAGATGAGAAACCTGAGGGGTTTAGCAAATTTGGTAGAGGTTACTGGTTAACGTTGTTCAATTTTAGTGTCTTTAAATCCTAGTCAGATCTTATCTTGATTTACCTTGGCCTGATTTGGATACAATCAGAATCTCTGGTTGTAGGTTCCTGTCCATTTTGTTTTATTTCAAGTCCCATAAACAAGAAGGAGAAAAAAAGTTGTTCATCCTTGACCTGTGCTGGGTGAGAGGTTTCCAATATTAGGATGAGATACTGGGCACCAGCTAGGGCTCTAGTCTCCTTCCACCTGAAATGCCAAATAGAGCACAGCCAACTACATAGGCGCAAATGAGGTCAGAATTACTTTCCTTCCACATATCTATATTATTTCACATTGCTAAAGCTTACCCAAAGTTACAGAGCACTTTGAAGATTCATGGAAATGAGTGGCTAAACTAACTTTAACTTTCCCATCTAGAAGCAAAAATGTTCACCCAGGCTTCGGGTGACCCCCCACCTGAGGGAGTGGTGGGGCTGAGAAGTGGCTGTGGTGGGACAGTCTGCAGGGCCCTCATGGGCACTTCTAGCAAGGAAAAATATCCCTGAGCATAATTTCAAAAACAAAGAGATCTGTGGGATGCTTTTCTACCCAGCTTAGGGCAAAGAGCCTGCATGCAGGCCTGCTTTGTGCACTGGGGTCAAAGTAAGCAGGGAGACAGTACATGAAGCAAAGCCCTGGGGTGCAGGAGTGCTGTGGGGGTGGCTCTCCCACTTGGGTGTGCATAGCACCAGCACACCCTGCACCCACAGGGATGAGATTGCACTGCCCTGCAAACTGCTTGAGTGGGAGCTATGCTTCAGCTTTCCTGGGAAGTACTCAGGATTCACAGACTGCAGCTTAGATACAGCTTCAACCACCATCAAAGCACCTGTGGCCTGTTCCACAGTGTTAAAAAAAAACCGTGATTTTTTTTTCTCCTTTTTAGAGAAATTTATTTTTGTAGCAGCTTTTGCATGATACTGTGATACTGAGTAAATTGAGCATCTTGTTAGAATAGATCATGCCACACCAGCTACTGCTGTTGAAATGCATTACTAGATTTTAGTGTGTCCAGCAAATACAACCTGAAAGTAAGATAGATACTTAGCACATACATGCACACAAAGCCCTTCTTGCCAAGTACAACTTTAATCACTTTGATACTTACTAACTGCACAGACACCTGCAATACCTACTGCATTGTCGTCTTTCATCCCATCAATACAATTCAGGTAAAATGAGATCATAGGATGATTTGAGTTAGAAGGAATCTTTAAGATCATCTGGTCCAAGCACCCTGCCATGCACAGGGACACCTTCCACTAGATCAGGTTGCTCAGAGCTTCATCCAACCTGGCCTTGAACAGTACCAGGGAAGAGGGGCATCCACAACTTCTCTGGACAACCTGTTCCAGTGTCCTACCACTCTCATTGTAAGAAAATCTCTTCCTTATGTCCAATCTGAACCTATCCTTTTCCATTCTAAAACTGTTGTCCCTTGTACTGTCACTAGAGGCCCTGGTAAAAAGTCCATCTCCATCTTTCTTACAGGCCCCCTTTAGATACTGGAAGGTGTTAAAAGATGTCCCTGGAGCCTTATCTTCTCCAGGCTGAACAACCCCAACTCTTTCAGCCTGTCTTCATAGGAGAGATGCTCCAGCCCTCTGGTCATCTTTGTGGCCCTACTCTAGACTTGCTCCAGCAGGTTGATGTCCTTCCTGTGCCAAGGAACCCAGAGCTGGATGCAGCACTGCAGAGTGGAGTAGAGGGGAAGAATCCCCTCCCTCGACCTGCTGGTCATGTTTCTTCTGATGCAGCCCAGGATATGTTTGGCTTCCTGGGCTTTGAACACTCACGTCCAGCCTCTCATCCACCAGTATCCCCAAGTCTTTCTCCTCAGGGTTGCTCTCCATCCATTCATCCCCCAGCCTGTATTGATACCAGGGTTGCCCTGATCCAGGTGCAGCACCTTGCACTTGGCCTTACTGAACCTCATGGATTTTCACATGGACCCACCTCTCAAGCCTGTCAAGGTCCCTCTGGATGGCATCCTTTTCCTCCAATGTATCAACTGTATCACTCAGCTTGGTGTCATCCACTAACTTGTTGAGGGTATACCTGATCCCACTGTCCATGTCATTGATGAAGATATTAAACAGTTCTGGTTCCAATATAGACCCCTGAGGGCCACAATTTGTTACTGATTTCCATTTGGACATGGAAATCAATGCAACCATCCAGCCAATTCCATATCTAACTTCCATCCATCAAACCCATATCTCCCCACTTTGGTGACAAGGATGTTGTGTGGAACTGTGTAAGAGACCATACGGAGTCCAGGTAAATGACATCAGTTGCTCATCTCTCATCCACCAGCGCAGTCACACCATTGCAGAAGGCCACCAGATTAGTCAGACTTGTTGATAGTTTCTAGAATCCTCCTTTTTACGCTTTGTAAATTGGTTGAGATGATACAACCAGAGATGTTACCTTGATGCTCCTCTAAACTTTTCTGTGCTAAACACACTAAAGCATACTATTGGCCCAGGACAGTCTGGCTGAGCCTGTTTTAATTTATTAATCCTTTCCCTCTTTTTCTGGTGCTTTATCACTTTGTTGGTTTAAAGTCATAGCAAGAGATGCTTCCAGCAGTGAATTGGGAGTGGGGCTTTTATGGTGGGAAAACTGGTGTTGAACCCAGCTCCACCATCATTCCGTATCATTGCCAACCCCTTTCCCATCGAATTTTTGCCTCCCAATCCTGCCTCTCACTGGATTCTTCCTTGGTACGGCCTATGGGGTCTGCCCAATCACTAGCAAAGCTGTAGGAAATTTTGCCTGACCAGAAGGGACCCAGCAACCCACCCCTGTGGGGGTGTTAAGGGTGGCTCCTCCTGGTGCGAGCCCAGAAACACAGACTTTTCCCCAAAAACAGGTTATTCCTTTTTCCTGTTTTTCCTGTCCTGTCCCTCTTTGCCTCTGCGTGCTGGAGTAGGTGTGAAACAAAAGCCCATGTCACTCAGACAGTGGGAAGAAGGGAACAGCCCCTGAGTGTGGCAGTCATTCCTGAGTGGGGCAGAACACCCCGAGTGCATGGCCAAGCCTGTAACCCCTGCTCATGCCGGGGAGGTTGACCATGAAATGTGAGCTTGGCATTCCCAGTGGTGCAGGGGCCATATCTCCAGTCTGTGCTCACTGGCTGTCCCTGCTCAAAGGCAAGCAATGGGAAGTAATTGCTTTTGCAAGGCTGGAGACTTCCCAGATGCCATGGCCACTGCAGGGACTTCCCATTTGGTAGGGTAGGGCAGCCTTTGGCAGGAGAGGGAACGTAGCCAGCACTAAGCAGGAAAGGGTTTTATCGCCTCTGTCTTTAAAAAGAAGCTGTTTGATTTGGTTAATCTTTAACCAATTCAGAAGGGTGCAGCGGCAATAAACTAGCCTACAGCTGCTCTGGAGGGGCTCCAGAGACAGGCACTGGGAGCAGGTATCAGCCATGGGATGGCAGAGAGCCAGCAGCAAGTGGGGGCCACAGAATTTTCTGTGGGAAAGATACCATTTGGCCCTGTTGGGATGGGACCTCCTGCAGCTGCCGGCAGAGATGTGTTAACTCGGTCGATGCACAGTAGCAAAGGCTTGTGATGGTGGTGGGCAGGGGGAGGAAAGGAGAAGCTATCAAGTGCAAAATCAGGTATTTTACGTCTCTGCACTGATGGTGGTTGTGTCCCATGGACACGCTGAGGAGCCTCTGTACAGTTTCCCGCACAGCAGGAGTTCTGTGGTCCTGTTTACTATGTGGCTAATGATTACAGGAAGAGTTTGTATAATTTCAGTTACGATGTACAGATAAGTGTAATATATTCCTGATTAATAAAAACATGCGCCAGTGCACCTATGGGCTGACGCATACAGACCAGCACATCCTGCCATGTTTTCTCTGCACACGGAAACCGAGATTAATGGAAAACAAAGCAAAACTTCATTAAAGGGTTACCCCATTAAGGTAAAGACTGAAGCTAGACAGTCACTTAGCCTCCGGGCAGCAGAGCTGGTCCACCGGGTTTCCTAACTGTGGCTCACATGCTATTAAGTTCTCATGGATTAATTTTCTAAAGGTGCTTCCAGTATGACTGGGGCTCCCAGATCAGGGATTGTGGTCTGCAGTGTTTCTATTAAGGTGTCACGCTGCAGCATGTGGTAACAGGAACATTTCTGCCGGTGGTTCAGCACAGCAGCAAAAACCTGCACTCTCTATTAGAGTGCCAGTTCACTAAGTTTCAACATCCCATCCCCTCTGCCCTCACCCTGCCCTCCCGCTGAGAGCCACAGAACTGCTTGGGCTTTGCCACAAGGATTATAAAGGGGCCAGGGCACATCCCACCTCAGAAACGTGCCTGATAACATCCTCCTGAAAGATTTTTCACCAGGCCCCTGGCTTGCTTAGCACAAAGGAAGCTGTGGCAAGGACCAGGACTAAAGGAAGAAGCAAAGCAGTGTTCAGGGGCCACTGGCTCATCTGCCACAGGACACAAGTGATGGAGGCAGAGGCACGCAGCAGACAAGCCTCCTCCTGCCTGGTGGTTTCTGTGTTGTCCTGCAGGCCCTATCCTGGAAAATCCCACGAGCAGTACTCTTCATTCACTACACAGTCCTAATTTCCTGAGGCAACCAAACTTTGCAATGTGAGCAAAATTTATATCACCTGGGTCAATTTTAAGTTACCTTTGCAGGTTCTTGAAGTCCCACCTAATACCTGAACTGGTAGTACAAGACAGGGGCCGAGTCACCTCACTGTCAGCAGCAACAACCTGCTCAGCACTGAGCACAGACCCAGTCTGCAGCAAATTCCCCAAATTATGTAGTGTCCCTGTCTCAGCAAATCCAAAAGACAGGGTAGAGTTACCACAAGCAGCTCCCTGAGCAAGTGCTCTCCTGCAGACATTGGAACAAGGTGGAAAACAGAGGCAGGCTTGCAAATGAGGGCAAACAATAGGCATAATTTATTCGGATATTAAGAAATATGTTTTAATGCTGTACCAGATAATTACAAGTGAATTTCCAAATTCCAAAAGCATTGCTGAGGGGACAAGTATTTACAGTGTTGCCAGGATTAGAAGTAGCCACACACCTGCGCTGTGCTCAAGGGCAAGGTTCACATTTTAAAACTTAAGGCTTTAATTGCTACATGAACTTGGTAAAAAAGGCAAAACAAAAAAAATCAAACCGAAACAAAGATAAAGAAGACAAAAAATAGATTTGATTACTGAACAAGCATTAAAACTACTTATCACACCCATAAAAAGTTCTGAGAAAATCATTAGGAAAATAGACCATCAGACAATGGAAAGTTATTTACATTTTGCTTAATAATTTTAATAATTGAAAAATAAAAATATACACTCTTCCATGGCTTTGGTCAGAAAAATTGCTTTACCAGCTCCTCCGGCCCCTTGCACCCAGCACAGCTGGAACACACAAGTGCTGCAAGGGAACACTTTGCTTCCCAGTGTTGTCCCGAAAATATGAGTCACTTCGCCAAAACCGCTGTCCCACACAGCACTGGGATGAAAAGGTGCTTCTTGCTGGTTGGAGCCTGCCAGGTCTCAGATGAACCCCATGTTCTGCAGTGTGAGCCAAGAGCAAATACCCTGAGAAAAATCGAGGTCTGGCTCTTGCTTGCAGAGACATTCCAGGATCATCTGTTTTCCAGTTGGGTGTCAGACTCCCAGTGGGACCTCAGCTGCAACTGTAAGGTAGAGTGCAAGGCAGCCCAGGGGGGTTATGGCAGAGGCATTGCTGCTGGAATGGGAAATGAATGATAAACCACGAGGCGAGTGGCAACAGGCAGCACAACTGATGACACCATCGAGGCAGCCTTGCCTTCAGCTTGCTTTTGGGATGCAGGCAGGCTGGCATCCCACATCAGGCTGGCAGCCCTGTGGAAAGGTGAGGTGGCTGTGAGGAGAAAGCATCAGTTCACTGTGTACGTATAGATTTAGCCTTGAACAAGTGCAATTTTTTCACAAGAAGAAGGAAGAAATAAGACCTGCTTGGAAAGTCAATCCCAGCGGACATCGCGAGGTTATCCAAGGCTTTAAGAAGAGATGTTTTTCTGCCATAGGGAAGAGGTTTGCTTTGAAAGGGGAGTGTGTTGAGATGCACATAGGGAAGGGATTTCAGGGGAGCCTGCTGCATGAAAACCAGCCTCATTCCTGCTCCTCCCGGTCAATGCAAGCCCCTCACGCCTGCCAGACCTGCCTGTCACTCTTCCTTCATTTGGGCAGATGATAGCAATGTTTACTTGTACATGGCTTTCCTTAGGGGTGGATTTAAGAATTTTCACTGGAATTCATTAGTATATAAAACACAATCACTAAAGAAGCAGATTTTACAAATATAAACATAATATTCTATCATATCACTTTCTGGTCTCTGAGTAAGTAGGAACGGAGGCAACAGGCACTCTCTGTACACCAGGAATAGGAGCTTGTTTTTGTGGGATGGACGAAGAGTAAGAGCATCTATGGCAGGCACTGCCAGCTAAAACTTTACCCTTCTAAAACCCCAGCAGTAAACAGCAGCATGTGGTGTCAGCACCAGCAGCAGTTCCACCAGTGTGTTTCCTTTCAGCCCCCTCTCCCCTGCTGTGACCAAGCACATATGGCTCTGAACCAGGAGCAGTCTGTTTGCAGCATACCCCAGCCCCCACGATGGCCAAACAGTACAGGGGGGGGCAGCCCCGTACCCACTCATGCAGCAGAGCTGTTCGACTCCCAGCACAAGCACTCTCTACCCAGAGAAGCATCAAACTCCACCCTGAGGGATGAGAAAAGGGTAAAGTGAAGTGAAGTCGAAAACCAGTCAGTAATGACTTTTAGTGACAAAAGAATGAAAATAGTAAGCAAATAATCAAAAGCTAGTCATTTCTGAACCAAAAAAATTTCTTTTTGGGGGGGGAAGGAAAACTGTTTTGACAGTAATTTTCCATTGAGGAGGGCTGGCTGGCTACATACTCAGACTTGCTATATAACTGCGAGTTGCAGCCTCAGTGCTGCCAACCTCTGCCCATCATGCACCAGCAGTCAGTAGGACCCTTCCAACAGCTTTCCCAGAAGGAAACTTCAAGTGAGCAGACTGGGAGCAACCAAATATGCTGAAATAAGGTTACTGTTTTGGGCCAGAGCCTGCCCCTAAATATCAAGCATGCCAGGATCTATTTTTGTGCCGAGCAAAGGCATCGCTTCTCCATTCCCAACTCTTCATGCAACAAAATGCTCTACAAAATATTTGCATCATAAAATTATGATTAAACTATTCACAGAGGAAAGCTCAAATGAATGAAAGTGTATCATCCACAACAGCAAGGTTATAGCAGCAGTTGCATGACTCCAAAGATACTTCGCTTGATCTATGTTACATGCACACATCAGCAGGGAGGTAGAAAATGGTAAAACCCCATAAAATAGTAAAAAAACCACTATTCAGCAAAGTCCTTGACATTGTCCTGGAAAGAGGCAGTCAGACTTGCCTTTTAGCTTAAAAAAATGGACAAGCAAGGGGTAGATGCAGGCAGGAGAGGATGAGGCAGAAGTATGCAGCTGTGTCAAACTCATCACCTCCTCACCAGTCCACTCCCTGGGTCAAAACATGTGAAGAGGAGGCCAGGAGGGCCCCACGTCCAGCTGGACACAGGAGAAGCAGGTACACAGAGAGCCTGCACTTCCCTGTCACTGTGCAGGGCTGCAGATTCCCTCCACCTCCTTGTATCTGGTGAGTAGCAACAACAAACAAGAGCAACAGCAGCACTGACCACCAGGGAACTGATGGGTTGAAGAAGTCATGATGGAGCAGCGGGAGACAGAGCTAAAGACCCTCACCTCTAACAGCAAATTTATGGCATGTGGCTCTGGGGCTGGTACACATAAGGGCACATTTAAATATCAAATCTGTTGACACAGAATGGTTTTCCTATGAACCTTCTCAGAGAAAAAGCGACTGAAGAAAAATGGCCCCCATCAGGACTTTCTCTTCTTCTACGTGTTGCTATTATGTCACAAAAGCTGAAACAAAGTAATGGAATATAAAAACCAGAACAGATCTCTAAGCAGACAACACAAATAAGTTAACACCTATATAAAAAAATTTTACATACTGCAAGAAATCTGCATATGTTAAAATAATTTTCTTTGGAAACACACTTCCAGTCAGAATTCACCCCTAAATGGTCATTGCTTAATGCTATAATTGCTCAGGAGCTGGTACCCAGGTAGAGAAAAACATCCTTACATTTTTAGTACAATAGGAAACTTTGCTCCCCTCTGAGTTTTCATCTTCTTGCTCTCACCACATCTTCAGTGTCTTTTGGGAGGCTGTGGAGTGTGTTGACCTTGCCTGTGTTTAAACAAAATAGATTTCAACGTAGTGGCTTCTAATTTCTATATTCATCTCCCCCTGCTTGAGTAAGACTTTGTATATGCATAAGGTGCAAAGGCTTGGCAGATGGCCAAGACCCACTGACTGGAGCAGACCCTGACTTCATTTCTGGGGGGAAACTGCACTCAAAACACACCCTGAAGTGCACCTGGGAAGCAATGAACACATTGCCTTCACTCCCTCAAATTCCAATCCTGCCAAGAAGAGCCTCCCAGCACACTAGAAAGAAGCCAAGATTAAAATTCTTCAGTGGGCAGAAAGGCTACAAAATCTTTCTTGGAAACATGTGAGAGATGGTCAACAGTCCGGCCACGTAACCCAGGAAATTGTCTGATTCTCCTTTCTGCTGCACCAGATGCCTGGTGAGACCCTGGGCAAGTCACACAGGGGTCCGTTCTTCAGTTCTCCAACTGAATGATGGGGACAAGAACCTGTCGCTTCATCAGCAAGAGCCATGCTGACAAATAGATTAAAGATTGTCCAGTGTTCAGAGACAGTAGTATGGAGGACACCTAGGAAAGTATCCACTCAGTCAGGAAAGGGGGTTTCCGCAGTATCTGCTTGGGATGCTCCATCCCTGGAAGCATTTGAGGTCTGGGTTTTGACCAATCTCATCTAGTGAAAGATGTCCTTGCCCACGGAAGGGAGGCTAGACTAGATGATCTTCAAAAGGTCCCTTCTAACCCAAACCATTCCATGATTCTATGATTTGTTTTTCAGTACAAGTTGAAGCATGAATTTAAATCAGTGGCATTACATGGGCATGGCCCACCTTCATGATGCTTTAACAAGCCTTTTTTAGGGTAGTGGATGAATTTGGCTGGGGAAAGCTATTAGAGAGAATTTAAAAAAACAAACATCATCTTGCAGCAAAACCAAGGCGTTGCCAACCAAACACAGCCCCTGGTCTCAACTCCAAATTTCCAACCTTTCACAGCCAGGCTCTGGAAATGATCTCCAGCTGCAAAGGGAAAGTTCCCCTCAGCAAGTCAGACCCTAGAGCTTAGCGGTGTGTTCTGGGCTGCATGCTCTGCTGGGACTTGAGAAGCCCTTGCACCTCCCCACAGCCTCCCCTGGGTAGGGGGCAGACACCACCACTGCTCATGAATGAACTTCATGACCCTGAGGATTCTTCTGTGCTTCCCTTTCCAAGGCAGAAATGTGTTCCACCCACCAACACCAAATGGAAGTATCACAGCCAAATCCTTTGCTAATGCCACTTGGCCAGCACACAGAACTGATGCAGGGAGAGGAAGATAGGACTCCACTTGCTGTCAGAGCTGGACTCACCTCTTCCAGCCACCTCACCACTGCAGCCACACTGGTGATTTCCAGGGCAAAGAGGTAGGACGTCTCCTTAGAGGCACCCATTCCTTTCAAGCCTTTCAAGTACTTGCACCACACAGTTTCCTCACTAAACCTGGCAATCCTTCTGGGGTGTACAGGCAGCAGCAATATATACTGGCATTCCCTGTGTGCTGGCAAGCGACCATTCACCTGACAAACAGCAACCACAAACCTTCCCAACATTTCACAGCAGTGGAAATGTGCTTTAAAGCATATGAGTACATAGTTAAAAAAACAAGTTAAATACAACAAAAACTATGAGACCTAATAATTTAAAGAATTAAAATCTTGCAGGTGCTTTCTTAACCCAGTGAAATCTGTTGTTTGGCGAGAGCCTTTTTTTGTGCGTACACGTGGGGTACAGGTCACATAGGGTGAAGGATGGATCTGGTCTACACTTGACAGCAGCACTGCAAAATCTGCTCCATGTATAATCAGGTAGAGTATCTGTGGGGAGGTAATTCTCAGGGCTACTGAGAAAGACCTTTGTGAGGCTTGGTTTCATAGCAGCATTTAAGGTTAACTGGCACACAGAAGCAGTTCTCTTTCTACATACTGAGGAAAAAAACAAAACAGGAGAGGGAGAGAGGGAAGCACATAGCCCCAGGTGAGCTGACAGTGCTGCCAGGAGTATTCCAGAGTCGTGTCTTTTTTCCTTGTGATCCCTTTTAACTGTGCTACTAAACAAACCGCAAGCTGCAGCAAAAGGGTTGGGGAGGCCTGCATTAGGCTTTCTTATTCCTCCATTACTGATTGATCAGGTGCAATCTGATTCAGGATCCCCACCACAAAGCTTCTTTCACTGCAGCTACCAGTTGCCTGTAAGCCAAACACAGTCATTTACAGCTGTCTGAGCCAGCGTCTGTGTTTCTCTCCACATCTGCTGACGCCGCGTAGGTGGCTTCCACACTATGCCGTATTCCATAGGCAAAGTAGATGATAAAGCCTGTGGAAGCCAAGGGGAGAGGTTACCATTAGCTCTGCAAGGAAACAGAAAACCCTACTCACACCCACTGACACAAGTTACACCAGTGCAAGCCCAGCCATCCTGATCGTTAGCTTCTCGTGGACAGCCACTACCATCCTTAGGGAAAAAAAAGCCCGCAGGCACTAGTCTTTAAAAGTCAATCTATCCCAGCCCCAAATCGGGTGCTCATTTGAGCATTTCAGGCAATTCAGCCTTATCCACATGGCTACTGGGAACATCTTGGGATACAGCTCAGCTTCTTCAGCTCCAAAACCATAAGCCCCACCACATGGACAGCAACTCAAGGCCAGTCAACAAAAAAACGCTCTATGGTTTCTTGTCGGCAACAAGACCCATAAGATGGTTCATGGGTTGTTATGCCGTCCTCACAAAGGCTTTAAGACCCTTGATTGAAACAAAGCTTGAGAGTGCCTAAATGGCCTCAGTGAAGTCACAGGGTTGCCCAGGGATGATCAGAATGCAGAATCCCTCCCTGGAATGCTACAATAAATTTCTGGTTAACAAAACCTAGTAACTTGAACACAGCATTTTTTACTCTCTAACTCACCTAGGAGCATCCAGACTGCAAACCGTATCCATGTGCCTACATCTAGCTTGCATCATGAGGTAAACATTCACAAAAATACTCACAACAGGAAGAAAGGGCAAAAGAGGTACCTGAAAAAGAATGAGGGATACGTTACATCCACAGGGATGGAACAGTAGGCAGGAAAGAACATCACATTCCTTGTAAATGGGAAGTGATGGTTGTTACCAAAACTTCAGCTGTCAGATCTGAGAAAAAGCAAGGTTAAACCCAAAAGGAGGACATCAGTCCACCATGGGAGCGGGATGTAAACATGCTGTTCATCTGTTTTAAGAAGCTTGTTTTGTGGTCTGTAAGGAGCAAGAGGTGAATTTTAGCAAGGAGGCGAATTTGTGGGGTGAAGGAGAGAAGAGGAAAAACCAAGGAGAGCACCTATTGAAGGAGCAAGAGAGGAAGGTAAGGGGAATGTCAGAGGAGGGATCTGAGGAACTTCTTTCAACAGATACCAAGGTAATTTAGCAATAGAGAGAAATTATCCCAAAGCAGAAGAAAACCAGCAAATATTGCAAGAGATGACTGCAGCTGTGCCAAGAATGCCTTAGTGGTCTGAGAGCTCAAAGAAGAATGAGACAGTAAAGCCAAAATGCCAAATAAGAATATAAAAAAATAGCACTGGCATGTAAGATAAATCAAACAAGACAAATTATAACAATAGAAAGCTTTGTGAATATGGTGGAACTAAGGGGACAGTGAACTTGCTCCTAAGGGAAAGAAGATTTATAAAAAGAAACAGGTTGAAATGTTGTGTGCCTTTCTTGATCTAAGCTTGCCAAAAAAAACCTACAGTAAGCAGCTGCTCACATCACTAAAGAAAACAGATAGGCACACAAATTAGAAAAGAAAAGAAGAATATTTTTCTAAATTTGGCTTGTCAAGTCAGTAGGGACAAAAATTTCCCTAGGTGGGTGAGTTAGTACCCAGATATTGCAGAAGTGATCTCTGAACTATTAATAAGCATCTCTGAGAGCTCTTGGTAGATTGTAAGGTGTCTAAAGACTGGAGAAGGGAGAAAAACTATCTATTAAAAAATACAGAAAAACAACTGGGGAACAAACAGGTCAGCCTTGGATTTCCAGAGTGACTTAGGAGAAAAATCACAGTAGGGTTGTGATGTCTAAAGAACAGCAAGGAGATAAGTAACAAGGTTGTCAGCATTAGAACAGGTTACCCAGGGAAGTGGTGGAATCACCACCCCTGGAGGTATTTAAAGATTGTAGATGTGGCCCTGAAGGACACGGTTTAGTGGTGGACTTGGCAGTGCTGGGTTAATGTTGGACCTGATGAACTTAAAGTCTTTTCCAACCTAAATGATTCTATGATTACAGATTTAGCAGCGATAGGTCTAATTTTCTTTTTTCTTGGACAGGGTAGTGGCTGAGGGGAAAAAAAGGAGGTAAAATACCTTCAGTGAAGGTGAAGAGACCTCCTCATAAGCAAGTTTAGAAAATACAGCCTAGATGAGAGTTCCCAAGTTTTCTGCTCCTGGACATTTCCGTTTCTACCTCTGGGACCATAACACTCAAAATGAGCTGGAACACTACCTTGGAAACTCTGGCTGGATTTAAGTTATTAAAATCAGTGAATTTACTGAAAAACTGTATCTGAAAAGCAGTCACAATGAAAGCAGTTTAGAGGACGGAATTAGAATCCAAATTAATTTAATAAATTGGGGAACTAGCCTGAAATCAATACAATAAACATGACTTGCAGGATTACACTGGGGGAACAAACATGCCAGTGTTTGTTTAATATTGAAAAGATGGTGTACTTGGACAAGGCAGGAAACAACAGTTTCTCACACTTGAGGCAGTTAAAGAGAGAATGGTCATCCCTTAGCCTCCATGGGGACTAAGGAGAACATGAAAGTTCACTTTCTTAGAGCCTTTAGTGAGTACCCCTCTGACCTCACACACAAGTTTGCTTTTTGGGTTCTTCTCCTTCTGTATCCACGATCTGATGTGGCCCTTCACAACTATCCCCTTTCTCCAGTCTCTTGTCTCTACCCTATCTTATAACCATCTGCTTTCGAAAGCAGAGTCCTGCTCTTCCCTTCCAGCCACACCTCTACAGCAGGGTCTGCCCTTCAGCTTCTCCTGGATAGGAAAGTTCACATCATGCTTATATTTGGCCAGGTCCAACCTTCTGATAAGGCCAACATGCACTTCCTCCTCCAAGCACCTCCCAAAACAGCTCTTTTTTAAGCTACACGTCCCAGGACACTCACCTTAAAGGGAGAGTTTAGTTTTGCTTTCAGCTGTTTCCATAGAATGCAGCTGACATGAGAACAAGGATGACAGCAATAATCCATAATATATTGCAATAGTTGTTATAAGGGCATTCAGGATACAAGCTGCACACATAAAGAAACCTGCGAACAGACACCAAAGGTTACTGATTTTTTTTTTTTTTAGATACAGGAGAAAACCACAACAACCCACAAGCAGAATCTGAAGGTCATCAAACAAAACAGCAACTTATTGAAAAACTAACCATAACAGATACGTCTTTCCCCCTATACACCCCCTCACACCCCATCTGTGCATTTTCTCTTCAAGTCAGAAATTTAATCTCCAGATCTTCAGTTATTTTGGCCATTACAAGAGCTCATGAAAATCACAGCAAGGATGTGAGTTTTCCCCACCACGGTGAGTACAAAGATCTACCACTCTGTGCTCCAGAGACACACTGCCCAGTGCTTTACCAATGATGAAGGTTGAGATGTTCACCACCGAGCCAGATAATTTGGAAGGGTCCAAATTTGGGGGAACAGTATAGCTTTGAAGGAGCACTTCTCCTCTTCCTCTGGTAAAAATCCAGTCTGTGACTCACTGGTGCTCACAGACTCATTGTTATCTGTCTCCTCTGTTGACCTAGCATTTGGTATGCCAAATTAGGGCTTGCTCTGGCTGGTACCTAGGAAAAAAGAATGACACAAAGAACCAATCAGTTTGGCACAGGGTACCGTTCATTTAAAAGCCACATGCATAGGTCATGGCTGCTCCCCAGACCACTACAAGCACCAGAAAAGGCCCACATAACGTCTACACCTTCTGTTTCAGAGGGAATTTGATGACTAACATCATAATGATGTAAGCAAATATGGTCAGCTCTTATCACCTACAGCTTGGTTGTAATGTCAAGTGTTTTAAAGTGTACAGTGCTCTTTCATGTCACCTTGTCACCAAAACATGATGAGTTGATAGGACTGGAGAAGGAAGCAGCAGAGGAGACAGACAGATAGTCATAACCAGGCTGTTGTGTTATCAGTGGCAGTTCAGCTCTTGCCTTTTGGAAAGGAGGTGGTTGAGCTAACAGTTCAGCAGATATCACACCCAGCAGAGACATTCCTGGTGCCTCATACTCTTCTATCCCAGTCTCTTCTGCTACCTTGTCTGCTGCCACACAGGGAAGGAAGAGATGGTTGTTGCCTGTGTGAACAGCACATTCAAAAGGGGCTTGTGACACACAACCATGTGGATCCATAAAGAAAAACCACTCCAGCCTTGGCTCTCTGTTACAGAATGTTTTGTCTGTGACTCACCTAAAATTCTGACTAAAGGATTGGGCCATTTGAAAGCCCTTAAAACTGCTGCCATGGGGATGTGTGTACAAAGAGGACATTTGGGAAACACTGAAAATTGAGAAATTGCAGTGAAATCCTTGGGTCCAAATCACAGTAAGAAACCAGTAGCAGGATCTTTAGCTTTGAAAACAATTCACCTGCTACATCATAGGCAGTCAACAGGGCAGACAAATCAGCTGCCTGAGCCACTACAAGACAGGCTGTCAGCTCTGCCAATCCATGATGGGGGAAATGTCATGCAATAGGTACAGCACTGGCAAAAACAAATTAAAAAGCCATTTCTAGCTCTGAGGAAAATAGTGGGCTGAGAAATCGGGAAAAGTAACAAGGGCAAGGAAAAATTGCAAGGGTTTTAAGGGGCAGGGAGGAGAGCACAAACACGAAGCAATGATACTACAGTACAGCACTGGCCCTTCACCTGCTGCAAGACTCTTCTTAGTTCAGTGCATTTGCTGTGAGCTTGTAGAAAGCCTCCATCTGACTCTGAATAAGTCATTGAACACACAAAGGTATTTTTCAGTAACATGATCTTCATAGTACAGTTTTCATTGGTAGAGTGCTGTCATCTGTGAGGTGCCAAGCACTGAAGACACTCAATTTCCAGCTTAGGTTTGGGAAGCTATGGGAGCTCAGCACTTCTAAAAGACACAGAGGCACTGATCCTGTAAACACATGCTCAGCTTTTTGCTCCTGCTGCTGTTAGACTTTACCTTGAAGCCCCTTCCAAAAATAAGACAACCTGAAAGTGTATCCCAGGAGAATA
The DNA here is from genome assembly GCF_009829145.1 of Chiroxiphia lanceolata. Classification (NCBI taxonomy): domain Eukaryota; kingdom Metazoa; phylum Chordata; class Aves; order Passeriformes; family Pipridae; genus Chiroxiphia; species Chiroxiphia lanceolata. The sequence continues at coordinate 71,442,685 of NC_045638.1, read as the reverse complement.
AGAGCGGTGACAAGGACCACACATCTCTTATTCCTATCCCTTGGCATATCTCCCAGGGCATTTAGAGTTGACCGCAGCAGGAGTGGTATGGACCAAGGGTTAACCAAGTTTCAGAGGACCCATGTAGATACAACTACACAGTCCCTCATGAGCTCAGAGAAACAACCTCTTCAGATGCTTATAGCTGGAGAGCTCATAGCTTCACTAGGCCTATAGAAACTATGAAGGCATCTGATCACTGTGTGGATTTCTGCCAGTGTGACAAGAAAGGCAGTTTCTACATTCTTACCTCAGTACTAACACACAGGCTGCTACCAAGGAGTAAGCCAGGAGGGTCCCGATGGACATGAGGTCCACAAGATCTTTCAAGTCAAAAAGAAAGGCCATAACAGCTGTAGGAGAAGAAGGTGAGAGAGAAGAAAAACGAGTAACACGGCAGAACACGCACATCTCAAGAGTGCTAACGACAACACAGCACACATGTGACTGTTGCTCAGGACTTGGCAGGAGAGCTCAAGATGTCCTGAGATGAGGAGAGGCAGGCCTCAGCACATGAATACCCCAAGCCCCCGCAGGCTGTCCCAGCACAGCCTCGCTAGCTGAAACAAGAGGAACCACTTACTACAGTAAATGCCAGCCTGTTTGTCTCATACAGGTATGTTCACCCAAGTACCACAATGAGCAGCAGTTTAAGCCACAACCTCATTGTTGGAGTCCCCCAGTGGAGCCGCAGCACCCCTAAAGCCACAATTATCTCCTGGAAGTAGCTACAGGGGACAGAGGATAAGCAGTACATTGCTGCCTTGTGTCTCAGCTCAGGTGGGGTGAAACCAAGCTTGTGCACACAATGGGACCAAGCATCAAGGAGGGCATCTTGAAGGTAGCATGTCTTGTCATGGGGGTTTCCAGAAAAAGTTATAGACTGCCATCCCTTAGGGATTACCCTGCTTACACACCCTCACCAGGCAACCCCAGCTGTACAGAATTTTGTATAGGGGCCTTCAGAAGGCAAGTAAGCAGAGAACACATAGTCAGACATCAGGTAATGCAAACAGTCATATGAGAGTGCAGGGACCTCAGGGCTGAGCCTAGCCCAGCCTGTCCTTAATGCATAACCTGGAGGCCCAACAAGCAGCCCAGCATTCAAACTCAGCTGGCAAGTGCTGTCCCTTGCAGCTTCATGTGCGCTTTGGTCCTAGGCACTATGGACCACTCAGATGAGACTGAAAGGGACTGCAAAGCACTTTTTTATACTTTATATGGCTCTTTTTCCTACCCTACCACATTATGGACTCAAGAATACCTGAAGAAAAAGGTGTGGGAGAAGCAGCTGTGAGGAGGCTCTGTGAGTCTCAGCAACAGGAGCTAAGCCCTTTCATAGGAGCTCAGAGCCCAGGGCGGCAGTCTGGCAGCAACTCCCCACCAAAGGTGGCACATTCTTGTACCAATGGCTCATCCCAGCAGAATGCTCATTGCAGTGGCAGGTAAAGAGGAAGCAGCAAGGCTCCGCTCTTTGCTAAGCATTGTGAGGGAGGGAGAGGCTGCAAGAACAAGGTAAGCCACTCATCCTTGCTGTCTGGGAGGTTTAATTCTGATATTTCTGGGGAGCCAGGAGAAAGAAGAAGAGATGGCAGGATGGCTGCCAGCTGTGCCTAACTGATTAACAAATGCCAGTGCCACAGGGGCCATCTGCCTGTCTCCGGCTGCTCTGGCATCTTCCGCAGACCTCCTACCCACAAGTGATGAGGTGTCTTCAGCCAAGCCAGACCAGCAGCCACGAGGACGGTGGGGCACCACTGGCTTCCACCTTGCAGGGAGTTAATTATTTTTAAGGTCTGCAGAGCACCCAGGGAGCAGATAAAGGCAATTCCTTGCATGAGACAGGATGGCAGCAATGAGCTCTGAGAAAGAGGGACACGCACACAGCAAGCTACTCATGCTCACCCAGACCCTCCAAGGCATGCCCTGGAAACCCAGGGCACCCTCTGGGATGTCATGCTGTGCAATAGATCCGATTAGTAAGTGGGCTAGAGTCAGGCGGATTTATCTGCCCCAAGGATGAGCTTATGTCTCCTTTCCTCAGATTCGTGCAAGTCTTTTGATCCTACCTGCAACAGCTCCTGATGTCATTGTTGCAATTCTTGGAGTTTTTCTCTTCTCGTCGACTTTAGCCAAGAATTTAAAGAGAAGTCCATCTTCTGCCATAGCGTAAATTATTCGAGGCATCGGAAACATGGAGCCAAGGAGACTACAGACACAGGAGGGAGAAATAATCTACTTATATCACTTCCTGCTGAGCACAGGCACACAAACAAAAGCTAGTTTATGGCAGTATGAACACAGGTGGCTTTCGCTCACTTTAGCTTCTCCTTCATGGGCCCCCTTCGAACACCCATATTACTGATAGCTGGCAAATGAGGTGCAGCTCTATGATTTCGGATGCCTAAACTTAGCCATGGGGCATGAAACCAGCCTGACTTTCAGGTAGTAAAAGAGTTGTAACTTCTATGAGCCTCTAGAATTGCTCACCTAATTGAATATGTCTAAGTTGATCTGAAATGGGCCTCCCAAGTGCAGGAGAAGACATATTCTGCCTCCAGCCTGCCCTGCCTCCCATCCAGATGGCTGTCCTGCAGATAATCTGCAGACAGATGGCCTTGGATATGGCAAGCCCCACATGCTGCAGAAGATGCACCCTGCACTACCTGACACAAGTCTGCTCTCCATCCAGCATGGCAGGATGTCCACTGCGTAGTTGCCTCCATGATTTAGTCACTCAATCCATATTTACATTCCTGAAATGCACCTGCTGGGTCTTCTGTTAAGATGAGAATTTCTGAAGTGATACTGGTTACGTGCATCTCTGATATCTATCACAGGCTGAAATCCTGATCCTTTTGAAGTCAATAGCTCTGAATTTCATGCCTGATCTCTGCTCCATGTTTTACAAAAGCTGGAGATTTGCCTTGAGAGGTACAAAAAGGAAGAGCAGTGTCTTACCTTGTAGAAAGGGCACACAAGGAACCGACAGCCACTGCATAATTGGCTCCATCCCAACCCACATATTTAAAGGCATTGGGTAAAGGGCTATTGGTATCCAGCTGGTAGTAAGGCATCATGAGAGTCAGGGCAGCCGACACACCAAAATAGGCCACAAAGCAAATGAGCAGAGATGCCACGATGCCAATAGGAATGGCCTTCTGAGGGTTTTTTACCTCCTCACCTAAAAGAAAGAAATTTAAATATCAGCTAAATGACAAGCAAGAACTTTATCCCAATCTAGGGCATGCTGGCTGGGGCTTTCAAAGGTTTCATGGGCACTGAGGTGCTCTTTGACCATAATGCTGTCAACAGACTGCTCCATCCACTTGGCCTACCACAGCTGTTCGCTCCCATTTCTGCTGCTCCTGTCAATCCTTCTGATAGACACTTGTGGAAGCCTTGTAAACGCAGTCACAGAAACAGTCTGGATTGAAAACAGTCCTTTCCCCAAAACAGGTTATCCTTGTATACTCCTTCTATCCCACTGATGGTGCAGACCCAAGAAGAGTTCAATGATCACAAATGATGGAATAAGAAATTATTGTGCAGTTGTAGGACAAATCCCTGGATGACCATTTCAGTAGCATCTCCACCAGAATTAATACACCATGAACATGGCACCATAGGTGCCCAGTTCCCGGGAAAGGCAGAGCACCTCATAATCATATGGGTCTTCAAAAACCCCTCCTGAAAAAAGGACCCCCCCTAGTTTTTATGGAAAATTTTCAACAACCAAGTAGGGACAAATGTCTAAAAAACCAAAATTCATCAAAATTCAGGCACTGATTAATTATGAAACAGATTTGTGCCTTCCCTATCCTAAAAAGCTGCTCTGAAAGCAAGGGCTCTTGAGGTTTAACATTTCAGGAGAATGAACTAATAAACACAGATCCATACACCGAGAAGTCAAAGGCAGATGAACGTGTTTCTCCTACAAGGAGAGACTCCAGGGCTGGCTGGAGTAATGGAGCCAGCACTTCTGAAATTCCTTGCTTGGAATAACAGGCAGTATTGCTTTATCTGTCTTTGTCAAGATTTCTTTCTTCCTCTGCTCCAACTTTGAAGCAACTCAATTCATGTCTAATGTGAAATCAAGGATCACCTCCTTTCTCCAGGGAACTGAGATTCTTCTTAGCCAGAAGAAATATGACAATGCTGATGGCTTCTCTCTCTAAATGAGGTATCTTAATCTTTAGAGATTAAAACTCCCCCTGATTCTGAGGCACAGCTTTAGGGTGCAGATGACTCCCCAGAGGCTTCCTCTTTCTTTGGCTCTTCAAATACTCCAAACCATCAGAGCTTCTTCAGTTGAAGGCCCTGAAGAACCCTATTCTAAAATAACCTGTTGATTGAAATAGTTAGAATTAGAGGCTCAAATTTCCCCAGTCATACCAAGTATCTGAATCTGGGCCTTCCCTGTTTGCCTAACTGATAAAACTGGACATGATGGACCATCAGTGACCATCCACAAGAGTGGGCCCTACAGGCAAAGAAGGAGGGAGGAAGCTTGTGGGTTACACAGTCTAATGGCCTGCCACAGCAGCTAGAAGTCAGCACTTAGGCACTCAGGGACTTGGACAAACTCAGCACTTTCACTGTTAGGAGCAGATGAGCCAAAAATCTACTTTGAGCTGAGGTTCAGAGAGACAATGAATGTGGTGCTCTGAATTCCCTATTATCTGTGCTCTGCAACATTACTGAAAGCCAATCTACCAGCAACCAGGTTCATAACCACAAAGAACATCTTCCCTCTTACCTGTAGTAGCAATACAGTCAAATCCCACAAAAGCATAGAAACATGTGGCTGCCCCTGAGAGGACTCCATTCCATCCATAAGGCATAAACCCTCCAACACCGTAGAGCTTTTCTTCCTGTGTTTGACTAAAACGCATGGCACTGGATTAGAAGTGATCCTGCCTAGGTGGGAGTAACAAAGCTATTCACACAGCTCATAACAAAATTCAAAGCCGAAGTTTGAAGGAACAGGTTCTCCCTTTCACATGCTAGCATATAAATACCAGGCAAACTGCTAAGCCCTACCCACTGCTGAGCTCTGGACTGGCCTGCAACACGTTGGGGAATGCCCAGAATAAAAATGGTTTGTGGTTTGTTCCCACCACCCATTTTGTGGGGTGGATAAAAATGTCTTGGCTAAGACAAAGAGAAAATAGCATTAATATTAAAAATTTTCTCCTAATATTACTGTATGTGTGTAGATATACATATTCATTTAAACAGAAGCTTTTAAAAAAGCACAAGATGTAATTCTAAAAGCTGAAGACTGAGAAACATGTAAACCATACACTTTTCACTTAAGAGGGATTCGGGACAAAGTGTAGGTGAGTAGACATAAGAGAGGAATGCAGGGTGCCACGACTGTCTAAAAGCCATCCAATCCTCTATTCTCAACTTCAAAATCCCTTGTGCCAAGCTAATACTCAAACCATGCTTGCAGCCCTAAGGCAGAAGTGGAGCTTGCATCCCTGACACACCAAATGCTTTGCTGAGCCTTATCCAAAGTTAATATAAGTCAACATACAGACACATGCTGATCCCAGTGCACTCTGGATTGGGAGCCCAGATCCATGTGCCTGTGTTGAGTGACAAATAAAAACATATCCTTCAGTTCAACTGACTTAAGTCACTTTTTTCAGTGAAAAGCCTTTGTAAGGATGAATTAAGGCAAGTAAACTAAAGTAAATGCCAAATCTGCAAGTCAGGTGTAAGCATTTGAACTCTCTCAAAGAAACTCTACTGAGACTTAGATGAAAACTGGCACACAGAAACAGCACAACCCAAACATGGATTACTCTGGAAATAGTGATAAAGTAAACCCCAGACAGATTTTACAAAAATATGAAATGCTACAGGTCAAAGAGCTACACTTTGAAACTATTGCACTAATTGCTCCTTGCATGGGAATAACAGCAGGAAAGGAGGGGAGACCTGTCCTATAGAAGCAATTTGTTTGCAGAAGGTTGAGTTTTGCAGAGGCTCAAGAAGTGGCTTTTACAGAAGCTAAATTTGACTCACACCACATTTATGAATCTCGACAGACTGTGCCAAACTTTGCTTCCTTGTAGGCCAGCATAAAGGTTACATAGCAAGGCAGAACTGAGCTGATGTATATGGAGATATTTAATGGCCCTCATTCTGTGTTGCAGAGTCTCAAGCAAAAATGAATAGTTTTGGTCCAACTAGTAAGCTAACTAACTTGTAAGCTCCTTAATTTTATCTCGTATAGGATGGCCAAGAAGAAAAATGTCATTAAAAACAGATTTGTGATATGCTTACTGCAATGCTTTTAAATTATCTGCAACTTGCCTTCATTTTATTGAAGCGGTTTGGAACAAGGTCTCCAAAAGGTACAACAATGCCCCAAGGATATTGCCCAAGCATCCACAGAAAGTACACAGTATACTTGGACATGGTTTCATACAGGCACCAGAGCCAGCCTGGTGAAGCCTTGAGTAGGAGGTTGTCTGAAGAGCTCTTTTCTCTCAAATTTGGATTTCATATTGGTCACGAGGCTAGAAAATGGTCAGTTCTGCAGCAGGGCCCACGTTGACATAGCCTGTTCCTAGCAGTTTCAGCCCATCAGTACAGACCGCTTCAGCAAGCACCACCAAAGCCAGCTTTGCCTCCAAGGTATTTGGCAAAGGAGGCAACAATCCCATTCACTGGTTTTCTAATTCGCCCCACAACCCCCCCCTACAAACTTGCTATTGAAAATGTACCAGAAGAACAGATCCAACCTACTTGTCTCCATAAATGCTGTGGCTGGTGTTGTAATGTCCTGTTCAGGTCAGATGCCAGTTTTTAACAGATCCTTTCACGAAACCAGAGATCACGACGAAGCCAAGGACGAGGACGTTGATACAGGTGAACACTTTGTCACCAGGGCAGATTCTTTCACGCCAAATATTAAAAAGCCCTAGGGAAAACACAGCAGTCAGGTATTTTGCCACCAGCAGCAGGTGCTGGGATTCACAGACATAGCCCAACTCTGTTCATGCTGTGCTCTGCCCAACTTACCACACCTCATTTCTCTACAAAGCCAAGTAGCCCAGGTGTAAACTCATCCAGAAGTAGGATGAGGACTCCAGCCCCGACATTACTACTGCTGAATGTGCCACATCTTTCCACCCAGCACGCCCATGTGGCACGTGCCGCTGGTAAAGTGCTTTGTTAACACAGCTAAACTTCCAGCACATTCAACACCAGCTCTGGTCACCTCATGCTGCTACACTCTGCCACTAGACACAGCCTGGAACTCTACCCGAGACCTGGAGAAACCACCACAGGTGGGTTTTATGAAGGAACATTGTCTTAGAGTTCTTGGCCAAATGCAGAAGTTATGAACAGAGTCAACTTTCCTTAGAAACAAGGGGAAATACAAGTAAGGACCAAATCCAGAAGGATTCTACTTTTAGCAGCTATTTCTAGTGCTGAAGACACAAAAGAAGGTGGCATCTTGGGAATTCTGCTCCCATTTAAATCAGCAGGACCTTTGCCAGTGAGTTCAGCAAGAGCGTGATTTCAGCCTGGTCTTAAGACAATCTATCTGAAGAAGAGCATGGTCACAGGCTTTGGCAAACACAATCTCACTGAGGCATAGCTTGGCTCCTCAGAACCGACAGCTCTCATAACTTGCATTTACTCTTCAGGTGCCCAGTTTTTAAGAACTGAAACCTTTAATCCAAATTTAAGGCTGAGGGAGAAGGTAACAAAACTTCACACAGGCCTCAGGGAGAAGACAAGAACAACACAGTTTTTCCTTTTACTGCTACTACCAAAGGACTTCAAGGAGGGGAGCATCCGGCACACTCACCTTTCCTTCTTTTAAGACAGGAAATAAGCTGACACAGCCATATCAGGAAGCATTTCAAAAGATTGCATACCTGCCCATGAAAACTTGTAAGGTACCTAGAAGAACTCTGAAGCTCAGATAGTGCAAGTAGAAAATAAACTTGTGGTGCTTATATTTGAGATTAAAGCTGCTCATTCAGCAGCTTTTTTGAGAAAAGACTGGCTTGCATTTTTATTAAAATCGAGGGAATTTGCTTCATGTAGAGCCATAAAGCCACCTGTAATCTGTATAATTTACACCTTTGTGTCGTTAAAGTAAGAAGTCCTAAATTTTCTAAATTGTATCTGAGATGAAAGACCAGAATCTAACTTGAAATTAGAGCAATTATATACAAATGAACAATGAGGAAAATCTTTTCTCCCACTCAGATGTAATCCCGAAAACAGAGGGCTGCTACTGATTTCAGCAGCCCTTATATAGTCCTAGATCCAAATGCAAACCCAGATCTCAAGCATCCCTTGCTTATGAGGCCTGTGCTAATGAGCATAGTTCAGGCTGTGAGAGGCCCATTCTGATCAGTGGGAAATGTCAGGATAACCTTGGTAGTGTGGCACTGCAGCTTCTGTGTTCTGGAAACCACAAAGGAGTACATAAGAAGGCATAATCTTCCAATTTGCCTAAACTTGGTAATGCTTTGCAAGATCCAGTTGGAGCAGAGGTAAACATTCAGAAGGATTTTGATCTTATAAGTTTTCAAAACTTTTCCCAATTATGATCAAGCCTTGGCACATTTGTAGAAAATAAAAGACGCCTTGACTGTTTATTACACATTTGTTTCTCTGGATACTTGAATTCACTTCTGCAAACTGAAGCCTATATATATTTTTAAAAAACAAAACAGTAGTATATGAGACTGTAACCGAGTCTGTGGTTTTTTTCCTCACTTTCCTATCTCAAGGCAGCAAAAACTGGCAGATTATCATAGGGGAAATAAGGTTAATAGACCAACTGTATGAAATTCTTGTGTAATAGGATTTGTGGAGGGAAGGATTAAACTTCCATACCTGATTGAGGATAACAAGTCACCTTTTCTTTTCCTCCTTATATAAAAATTGATTGAGGTTTTAAAAGTGGCTCAAAAATATTGAGAATGCTCCCCTCTAATTAAAAACCTTGTAAACAGGCTATGCCCTGTGCTAACTCCACAGCAGCTATATAGGTCAATCCAACACTTGTCGGAAAGAAAGAGTCTCTAACATGTTGTCCGAAATAAATCAGGACTTCATGCTCATTCCAAAAGCAAACAATGATATTACAGGAGAAGGAGGTCCAAACTCACAACCCCCCAGTGTTTCACCTGTGAGAATGATGATTATCACCACAGCAAAGATGTCTGGGTATTTTGCTAGAACTCCAGGAGCATCCATCGTCATGTACTTTTACAAATTCTTCAATGTGCTTCCCTATGATTTCATCAAATGTTGCGCTCCAGGCTCTGGCCACGCTTGAGGTTCCTGCCAGAGGACAGAGAAAGGACAGAGATCACCCTTTGTGGCTGGCACATGTTCCAACTAGGGGCATCTTGCAAGCTTTTTGGCATGGAGGGCCTCAAAGCAACATTACATGTGCTCCCAGGTGCTGGGGAGTAGCCTTTCCTCCGCATATCCAGCTCACAACCTGTGTTCATGCCTGGCATCTGCTCTGATGGAACACACACAGGTGGTGGGTCTCAGACTGATGCCCAGCTGACAAGATGAAAAATATCCTTTTAGTTTGGCTTCTTCATAAACCTCAACTTTGCCTTAGATACTGCCCAGACCGACCTTTTCCTTACACCCCCAGCAGCCTGACCTTTCCCCCAAACATGGTTAATTTTCTGGTTACCAGAGAGGTCCATGCTGGCAGAGAACCCTGGCAGCCCAAGTGGGGTGACTGCAGGCCAGGCCAGAGAGACTCACAGAAGCCAGCTGCCCTCCAGCAGCACAGTGCTGGAGCACCAGAGCCTGGACCACACCACCTGCCCAGCTCCTGCATGCTCTGCTCTCTCGTGACTTGCAGGTCTGCTCTGACCTCCAGTGCTAGAGCATCCAAGCAAGATAAAGACTCAGATACAATTTACAGGTTATTTGAGCATAAGTCAGCCTACTGCAGGATGCTGGTGATGATCTCAGCAAGTGCCATGACTCCTGCCTGCAGCAAGTGCTCAGACTGTGCCCTCTGGGTTCGCTGTTTGCCGCGGTTTCGAGAGCACCCAACCACGTGCAGCTTGCTGGCATGAGGAGTGAACCTGTAGTCTAAGACAATCAAGTTAGGGACATTGTCTGGACGTAAGAGTCAGTTCAGAGAACTGAAATAGTAACAATGAGGAGCTACCACCAGACAGTGACAGCATTTTGTAAAATAAGTAGGTTTGGGTAAAAGCCAATTTCTCTATCTCCTGTGTTAAAGTTACCATCATACTCCCCAAGTCTCATACAGTACACTATATATAACTGCACCTAATTGCATGATATAATTACTACTGTACATAATTACCTAATTAAAAAAAGAGGTTGGCTTGGTTTTGGTTTGCAGAGCAGTTCCTCAGAGGATGCCATCAGGGGCCCCCTTCCACCCAGAACTGTTTGTTCTGAGACACTCACCTGTGTGTGGGTGTTCAAGTCCCAACTCCGGCACCTGCAATCATGTCAAACAATGTCCGTGCTCACCTACAGCTAAATCCTCTGCAGCGGCGGCGGGCAGCACCTGTAGCACAGCTGGGAACACTCACCGCCCCAATCCAGCTTTGCAACAGCATAAAAATAAGCTGCAGAACAGACCTGTTCGGAGACTCTTCTGTTCACTGAGACAGCAAAGTGCACAGTGTGAACACCTTTAATGAGGTGGGACATCATTGCCATCAATTTAATCTTGAAAAATTCCAAAAGTTATTGTATACCACATTACAATTTTTCAGCTTAACTTTGGCACGATTTGAGGAAAAAGACTATTTTAACGCTAATTTTTTTGTCCTAGCTCTAATATTTCATGTTCTAGGACAGGAACAACCAGCTCCTGCACGTGTTATATTAGATGCCAGTTGCTTGGATGCCAGTTCCATGTAGTTATCAGCCATTTACCATGAACTCTCTGTAACCAACAGCCTTGAGGGAGCAGGGGGAATCTGACATTCTTCCAACATCGCAGACACCTGGATGATCTCCTGCTGTTGCTAAGAGAGCACAGTGCAAAGACATTCAACTTGTACCCAGGAGGACTGGGTCAGCAAAACCTCGCCAGATTCCTGCCTGCAGCTCACCACCTCCAGGAGAACTGCTGAACGCAGGTGTCAGACTCACAGCAGGAACAGGCGCAGGCTAGAAGGTCACCAAGTCCAGAAACCCAGCAGCAGTCATTCACCAGGGATGCTGTTACTCATCATACTCATCATACTACCAGCTCCCACCAACTTCCAGTTCCTGAAATGCCTCCTACAATCTGGCATGGTTCCCCAAACTCTCATCATCCCAGAAGAAAGGTCACAGCAGATCCTGGTCCTGGACACCTTCTTCCTTCTCTCTAGACCTTAACTGATCAGTTGCACACCCATTTTTTCCTCATCATCCATCTCCAGGACCTCACATCAGCCTTCCCCCAAGCCAAGTTACTTCAATTAATTAAAAGCTATTGGCCACCCATCCCGGGACCCCAGGATTTCTTTTTCCACCCCCACAATACTTTCTGAACAGATGCCTGAGAACTTCAGCATGAAAACATCAAGTAGACTGAGCCCCTTAGAGATGCAAGCTCAGTTTCAGTGGCACTGCTTGGCATTTTCTCAGCACAAATGAGAAAAAAATTGGCTTTCTGCCCCTCTCAACTCCTGGCTCTGAAGTGCAGCATGTGCCTGCCAATACATCTTTCTCCTCCACACCCTTGAAGCTGCTGGGAGTTGTCCTTGCTCACAGGAGGGGCAATTAGCACTGGGAAAAAGGCTGGATAAGATAAAGAAACAGACCTCCTATACTTCATATCCTCCCCCAGTTGTTTTTCCTCCTTAGCCACCCTTCCTCACAGATTATGAGGAAGGCCGTTTGCAAACACATGGTTTTTGACACAGGAATGAAATAAAAGCAAAAAAGTTGTGTTTGAACACATTAATAGACTGTATCTACTTATTTTTTACTGAATTTTCTGCCTTGTGATAATACACTGAGCAGCCAACTCTGAAATAAAAACTGAGGCAGTCATTCAAAAGCCATTATGACAGGGCAAAAAAAAAAAGTCTCAGAAATACCACTCTGAGCCCAGATCCTGAGCATATAACATTCAGTAGGCAAATATTTCATCGTGCATTTGCAGAATCAGGTTTTGGGACAGCATCCACAGTTATGTCAGCCATTTTGGTCGTCCAGTATCATGGTGGGAAGGGACCCAAAACCAATTAGATGAGGAGCACGAAGGAGACGATTTATCATTACCTTTCTGGACAGAAGAAAAATCACCAAGAAGTCTGTTCAAATTTTCTACATGTAGCCTAAGCAGAGTCCATTTTAGAAGTCTGGAGGAAATTACATGCTCACTTTTTAAAAAAATTATTTTTATCCCCTCCTTGCAGTGAATATTATCACAAAAGAACAGCAGGACTCAGATTTCCTAAGGAGATGAGCTTAATGACTCTGGCTTTTCATCTCATTTCTTTCTTTTTTTTTTCTTTTTTTTTTTACCAAAAAAAAAAAAAAGAGGAGGAGGAGGAAAGGAGGAAAATGTTTCAGGTAACACACAGAGCAGAGCCAACATGACCTCAGACAAACAGCTGCTAAGCCACTATGTTGTTCTTGATATTGGGAAGGTGAATTCCATGGAAACTAAATTCCAAAGTAATACTTACATATCCCATAAAATGCACTAAAAAACCACCATGCCTTTAATAATTTAGTATACAATCAGTTTTCACTTTAACTAGTAAGCTTTCACTCTCAACTGGCAAGTTGGTTGCAGACTTAATTACAGGCGTGATGACAAGCAGCCTGCCCAGAATGTGCTTGAAAAGACAGGAATCCTTAATTAGCAAAGTGTGGCTTAGTTTTAATGTACCAGCTGAGTTGTATAGCACATGCTCTGAGCTTCATCCAGGGCCTCTCCTAGTGGGAGTCAAGGGCTTAGAAGGGATTTGGTTTGTACTTTCCAGAGACTGTGAACCTGCAGATCATCCTCAGCTTAATTCTGCAGGCATTCACAAGACAAAACTCTGATCTCCAGATACTTTAAATAGATCCCAAAGGGACCAGAATTAATCCTTGATCAGCTGTGAGTACAAATGCTCTGTATAAAAGCATCTTTCCATCAGCAATTCCTTTCTCAGCAGAGGGAACACTTTTGCATCCTGGCAAGTGTGTAGCAGCTAGGGGATGCCAAAGGGATGAGGTGGAGATTCAGAAGTCACAACAGCAATAAGCCTGCATCAGGGCAAACCCTCAGCCAGCAGCACACCACTCTGTAGCTGACTGACAGGAGCCAGCAACAACACACCCCACAGATGAGTCCTGAAATCCTCTGTGAGTGCAAGAGTGAACCATCTATTTTGTAACAGTAGCACAGGCATTCAAACAAGGCTGACCTTACAAACCAGGCTGCCACCCTGAACTAAATCTAGGGTGTCACAGCCCACCCACCATACTTACCAATAATATAGGAGAGGATTAGATTCCAACCTGTGATGAAGGCCCACAGCTCACCCACAGTCACGTAGCTGTAGAGATAAGCTGATCCTGTCTTAGGAACTCGAGCACCGAATTCTCCATAGCAGAGTCCGGCCAGCACCGAAGCCAAGGCAGCAATCAAGAAGGAGAGAACGATGGCAGGTCCCGCGTTTTCCCGTGCCACAGCTCCAGCCAGTACATAGACACCGGCACCCAAAGTGCTGCCTACACCCAGAGCCACCAAGTCAAACGTGTTGAGGCACCGTGAAAGCCGACTGTCTTCTCGAGTGCAGTCAACATTTTTCCGGCGAAGAAGCTGGTTTCCAAAATTCGTAATTTTCTGACACTCCATCTTTGTGTTTGAGCCTGCAAGAAAGATGCTGCCATCATTATCTAGCGCAGAATACACTCCCAAAACAGCATCGCTGCACAGGTAAAATGCTACAGCACTGTTACATTTCACCAAATGAAACTGCCCACTTTCCACCTTTTTACATGGCAAAGTGTCTCCCATTTTACCTAGACTTAGCACAGGCAATTAAAACAAACAAACCCAAAGTACTTTCTGCTTCCAGCTCCCAGCCATGCTGCAAAGCCTGTGTGATCCCAGGGGAGAGGCAGCACTTTAGTCCAACTTCCACCCCACTACACAGTCACCCAGTCAACACACAAGTGGGTAAGCCAAAAATGCAAAGTCCACCTTTCAGATTTCAGAGGGGTTTTCCTGTTCTAGGCATAAGAGTACTTTAAAAGTGAATGTCCCAGTTGCCCCATTTACTACATGCTGCAGAGAGCTTGTAAAGTGCACAAAACAGATACTACTGGGATGAACTTAAACCTAAGGATGTTGAAGGGGCATACATAATATATCCCAACCTGATGGGTGCTCAGTCTGCAGGAAGAGCTACTCCAGGGTAAATTCCCCTATCAGATGTATTGTGCAGATATCAGATTCTCAGAAACAACTACTTTGCTCTACAAATCTACAGGCTGTGTGGACACAGCCTGCAAATATGAACCTCATCTTCCATCTTAGATAGCATCCTGTAGCTCTGAGAGCCCAACCTCAATATCCACACCGCACCATTAGGCCTGGCTTCAGCAACAAGACTTTAAAAATGTTTCTTCATTTATTATGGAAAAGGAAAAGGTTCTTTTATTTTGATGCAATGCTAGACTGCAGTGTACACTTTCCAGCAGTACACATTGCACATTAACATCAATACTATGATGAGAATAATGTGTAGGAAAAAATATTACTAAATGCAACTTATAACACAATTCAGTGAGACTGGTACTTCATCAGCTCCACAAAAACTCACTGTAAAAGGTGGGAAAATACATGCTAAGAAACTTAATCAACTGTTAAATCCATGCTTCAGTTTTGTCACCATAACATCAACTACAAAACCAAAAATCCTCTTCCGTTTTCCAAGACACCAGTCCTAAGTCCTGGCTTAAATCCCTTTCTCGTGGCTTTATGCTAACTCCCCAACTATGAGAAAGTAATTACAACTGCAGGAACAGGGCTGAGGATTTACAAGTCCCACTCTTGTCAGGAATTGTCTCCCACCAACATGCTCCCAACAGACATGGATTTAGACAAATTGAGAAAGGCAGGTTTGAGGCCAATCAGCAAAATCTCATTTCACTAACCATGGGAGTTCCCAGCACATACAGAGAGGGAAAACTATCTTCTCTCTTCAGTAGGAAGACAGACCTAAGTTTTTAAGTAAGTGCATTCATATGTCAGATTGTTCACGCAGCCCACTTGAACCTCACACAAATTTGTATCAGCCAGGATTGCTTTTGGCTGGACACCTGCCCACCCCCCTCCAAGTCTGGGAAAGGACAGGCCTGAACTCTGAACTGGATTAAACAGGCAAGAGTGTAGCACTGGAGCATTCCCTATGAATTTTGTTGTTTCTAGGACAACACAAGTCCTAGGTTTTGCCTAACTCTCATCAGAGTGATGCAGAGATCCCACCGACGCCTCCCTCCTATGAAGACCACAGCGATGGGGCTAACTCATCCACTCTTCTCAGCAGTGGTTCTGGTTTACATCCAGCCTGGAGCTCCAGGAAACGGGAAGAATCCCAGTGCCATGCACCAAGAAGAAAATGCTGTAGAAGATACAAAAAAAGCCCTCCAAATCAAAACAAAGAAATCCCTGTCATAAACTGCAGCCAACTGTGAGAAAGATACACACAGAAGATGTGCTAATGAATTTATTTTCCAAAGTCAGTGTCAAGGCAAGACCAGTTTGACTCAGAACCAAACTCAGGATTTCAGGACAAACAGGGGTTTATTCTGAGGTATACAGAAACATCAAGACATGCCAAAGGACTGCTGAAAAAACAGTTACTTCTTGCTAAGTCAGTATTATGACAAGGTTTAGACGTTCAATGGCCCGAACAGAAGAGTCAGAAGCAGCATAGAAGACTACAGGGAAGTCCCAGTTGAGGCTATTAATAAAGACAGAAAAAAGGAAAGGAGGTAAAGAGATGATCCAGCTCAGGGAGAAGCTGAGCAATGCGCCAGAGAGGTCTACAGAGATGCAGTGTAGGTGGGCGGGGCTCGCATGCCCTTTGCACAGAGCCCTGGTCAGGCGTGGATGGACCCCTGTGGCTGAGTTGGACAAACAATAGGGAGAAAACTCAGAGATTTTCCTCAGACATTTAATTCTTGGTGAGGCTACAAGTCTAGGCCTCCCCAGATCTCAGCAATTTATGCAATGTTTCATGTTCCTCAGGATTTGCACCTCCAAGTTGACACCAACCTTGCTGAGCACACTGGGTTTCATCCTACAAGGTGCTGAACACTTCTTATGTGGAAAAGCAAGATGAGGGAGGAGGGTTGGGCCGTGTAATGTGCAGAAGGAAAAGGTTTGTGATGTGCACTCCTTCATCAACATGTGGGTTTCTATGATCCCCACACAATGGGAACAGGGCTGAACATAACTGCTAAATGGCACTAATGATATGTTTGCTTGCAGAGTGTAAGTGACCTACTGTCGCCACACAGCGCACAAAGCTCCAAGGAGGACATGCTCTGTGGTGGACAAAAGAAAAAGGCAGAGGTCAGGCTGTGCAGTCTGACATTATCTTTGTCTAGGCAAGTGCCTCTTGGTGGAGGTAGACCAAAGTTCCCTGCAGGTGAGAGCCACTCTTCTTCCTCCTTCCACCACCACTGACACCCAAGGAGCTTTCTCCAATCTCTTTCAGGATTTGGCTCAAGGACTTTCTGGCTTCAAAAACACGCTACTTAATAATAATGGTAGACCTTTTACTTCTTACGTAGCCATTTACCTTAACTAAATCTGGTGTCTTGCAAAACAAACATGACTTAGTGGTCCCAAATCAATGGGAGTTTTAGTTCTGCATTAAAAATGGAGGTGTATCTGATACCCAATGCCATCCCGTCACACACATCATAAGAAATCACTTCTTTGGCAACAACAGAGCTGGGGAGGGGCAATGGACGCAGGAGAAAAACAGCCCCTTAGTGCAGGGATGGAGGATCAGGGCATGAACTTGGTAGGGTTTTTGGGGGCAGAGTGATGTACAATTTATTCTTAAAAAAAAAAAAAAAAATCTAGTGATTTACTTCAAGTTTACGTATCACTCAAGAGTATCCCACAAGAAACTTATTTCAAAATTATTTCATTTTGGAGTTCCCTCTGGCATATCTACAAGAATTCACAGATGTACTACAGCTATCAAGAATAAAGCAGAACCGTCTCTTATGGATAATTTGTTTAGAAGAGGGGC
Organism: Chiroxiphia lanceolata; assembly: GCF_009829145.1. Classification (NCBI taxonomy): domain Eukaryota; kingdom Metazoa; phylum Chordata; class Aves; order Passeriformes; family Pipridae; genus Chiroxiphia; species Chiroxiphia lanceolata. Next base: position 71,425,382 of record NC_045638.1, on the reverse strand, counting down.
TATTTAATTACAACAGACCTGGAAGTTAAGACCAGTATCCTGCAACTGGCTTAATGCCAGTGGACAGCATTGTTCTAGCTCATCTCCAGATCAAGATATCAACTTCCTCCTGCCCCAAAAGCCTCTCAAAATCCGAGCATCTCTGTTGTGAATAAAATGCTTCCTACAACTGCAGGTAACAGCCAGGGAGCTGCGCGCAGGGTATGGTGCCCACACTGCAGCCATGTTCTACGGCCCTTGAACACAGAACTGTCGTTCATCTCACAGAAAACTGATCACCATCCTACACACCTCTTACATGTTTTCACTGCTTTTGAAACAGCAGGTACCAAATCAACCTTTCACTTTCAATTATATTCACTGTAGCCTGACAAAGAGACCTTCAACAAAGACAAGTAGGATTTTTTTAGGAGAACAATCTTTTGCTTTAGCAGGATGCAGTACAGGGGTCATTACACCTTTGCCCAAAACCCTTCCTCTGTATCATTTGTTATCTTTGCAATTGTATCAAAGGGTGATTTTGGTGGAGATTATTATTTTTCCCTTCTTAGAAGTTGGATCCAGCTGTGATCTGACTGTTTCAGACAGCAATCCTTGCCTTTGAAGTGAGGAAACGTGTTCTGGGCTGATTTCTCCCACTCCCAACCCCACTTGACACAATGAGCCATTTTTTGAATGTACAGTCAGTATTCCCATGGTATAATGCAGTCCTAGTAACATAAAACAATATAAATTATTCCAGAAATGTGACCTGATGGTACATAACCACCTTCCAATTGAGGAAACTTGATCTGAATGAACGGTGATTAGCTTTCTTCTGCACATGCCTAGTTCTCACCCTTGCTTTAGCTTTGGTTTCTCCAATGAGAAACAAGCTGCAAGCCTCGACCACTCAGATCCTGGGTAGGAAATACCTTCACCCCAAGGCTCTGGGCACCTCCATGTTTCAGCAGGAGCCAAGGTCTTTGAGAGCACTGGGAAGCAATGACACACTTGGATAACTTAGCAAGGCGGACCCTGGGGCAGGGGCCACATCCTCAGGTGAAATCCTGTTCCACTGAAGTCAATGATAAAGCTTCCACCAACTTCAATAGCAGCCAAATTCCACCCAGTGCTACTGGTCCTTGTCTTTTATTTACAATGCATTTTATGTTTGTTACTCTTGTTCCCTGTCCAAATTCTTGTGCCTTGACTGTATTGTATTTTCAAATAAAATAAGATATTCTTCCTCCTCTTATCTAGCGGTTACCTATTATATCAGATCGATAGATTTCCTTCCCCATTAACAACATTTTTAAAAACAACATTCTTCAAAACAAACTCATAAGAAAATAAGCAATCTTGCATGTGGTTAACAGCAAAAAGTAAACCATAACAAACATCTGTCCAGCTAAACATAAAACACCATGTATAAAAATAAGCTGACAGGGCACCATTTTACATAAGCAGTACCATCACTTCCTCAACAATTACAATTTGTTTCAGCTTCTGAAAAACCACTCCTTATCTTTTTCCAGGCATTACTGCTCCTGAGCATTTTCTTCTCCGTGTTGCAGAAGAGCATAAAATTAAAGCTGATTATGCAGAACAAGGAGGTTTTTACTAAGGAAAAAAGAAAACCTAAGCCTAACCCTGCTGCATGTCTAATGAACTCCTCAGGCACCTCCTTGGAGGAGGTATGAGCAGAAATCCCCATTCAACATTGTCCCACATATGCTTATTTTGAAACATGGAAAATGTGGAAACATGGAAAATGTCTACTGCCATTAGTACTCTTCTCTCACAGCAAAGTCATGTCCTGTGGACAGTCTCAGATTTGTTGAAGGCCAAAAAGATGCTGAGGAAAAATATCCCCCATATAGCTGTATCATCACTGCTACTCATCTGCAGAACAAAGAGCTTGTGCTCGCACCACGTTGGTATATTTGTAATGTGAAATGCTTTTGACCCTGTATTTTTAGTTTAAACACAGTCAGCTCCTTGATCAGGCATGTAGTGATGACAACTTTTTGATCAACACATAGGTAACAAACTCACTTGGGAGCCCTTTCCAAAAGTCTGATTTTGCTACTTCCATTCCCAAGGTAGCATCATTCACAGAGAAGTCCTATGCAGAAAAAGAAGAGGTGGAAAACCTCAATTCCTACTACTGCTGCGAGCATTACAGATATTTTGGGGGTGTCAGATCTGACTGCAGACTCCTAATGCAAAGAGATCATGTTGTAAGGGATGAAACTAGAACCACTGAATGTTTTTTGAAGCATCATTCAGACAGCCAAAAGTCACCAAGGCATGTAAGTCCTCAGTGTAATACTTTACAGTATAAAGCAGGAATTGTGTCAGATACGTCCTTCCAAAATGTCTTGCCTTGAAAATCTCCAGTATTTTGTTATGTTACTCTGCAACAAACAACAGAGAGGAGACAAGATGGCTACAGAAGATGCTGAACTTTCCCAACAGACATTTGAACACCTACAGAAGCAAAGGATGTGGCATCAGCCCCCATGGTGCATCTGGCTGTGTCCCTGAAGCTGTTGCAAGTGTCCCCACCACCTGTGCTGAGCAGGGCAGGCAGTTTAGAGAAGACATGCTTGGGACAAGTGCTGAGAACTGACTCAGAGGCTGGGACCACAGGCATTTGCAGATGCCAGCCACCAGCAAAAAGGCCGACAAAAGTAAAGGCATGACCAAGCGTTCACATTATGCAAAACTGGAAGGCATCTCACCATAGCAGCAGCAATGGTAAGGAGTCCAAGCCAAAAGACACCAAAGTAGCTGCAATTCTTGGCATTTGTTTCACTGTGTGTAAAGAGATGCTGTCTTGATGAACTATTTTAACCAGACAAGGAATGTATTGTCCATGTGCTGTTAAACTGTTCCCTCCTTGATTATCATAATTTTATATTTTTTCTTTTTCACACTGTGCATATGTATGCCTATATCTCAATATATATTAATCTAGATTACATCACAGTATATATATATATACAGACATTATTGTTATATTCTTTGCCAACTCTGTCATTAAAAACGAAGATCAACCACTAGCAAGGCATTTGCTACTCCAAAGAAGGAAGCCACCCAGTCAAATATAAACTCACGCTAAATTAAGAGAAGGGCACACACATGTGGGGGTGTGAAGTGTATACACTATGCAGTCTTATTCACCTGCTTAACAGCACGCTGCCCATATGAAGGGGACCCCATTACTCTGCTGAGTGCAGATCTTTTAACACCACAGTAGAGGTGGTACTGGGGGACCAGCACACTGTCACAGATGGCTGGGCATGGTGCAGGTTCTGTTACTCAAGCTCCTGAGTGTTAGGGGCATTTCCAAGGCAGTATCTCCCACTCCTCTCCACATGTCTCACAGACCTGGAGGATTTCTTCCATTGGAAAAGGAGCAGTGAGGTGCTCTCTCTAATCCCTACGCCACCCACTTACTGGTAATCAGTTATTGAAGTGAACACCAAGTCCCACTGTGCATGAAGAAGGTGCTGATGCTCTAGTACCACCGTGGGAGAATGTCAGGGTGCTGCAGCTCACCCATCTGCCTTCCATACAGTTACGGCTACCAACTGTACCAAGGTCAAAAAATCCACTCCCATCCCAAGATAACTTTCAAGATGGCAAAGACAATCCTTTTCCCCAGGTCTCAAATTCCCCAAAATTTCAAAGCAGGAAAACTTCAATGTTTTGTCTCAACACCTGCAGAAAACTCCATCCGGGTTATTTGTGATGATATACAAAACCCATTTTGAAGTGAGCAGCCATTTCTGACCAAAACAAAGGAGAGAGGTTCCTGCTGTGAAAGTCATGGGAAGAATGCTTCAAACTCTCAGAATCCAACCTTCAAAATCTCCAGAATGGAAGCTGGGAAGCTGTGATGCCCAAAGCTCCAGCTATGATTAACATCAAAACTGGCACACAGTAAGCCATTCAACAGATAAAAGGTTGGGTAGACATTTATTCCCCTGCTTAGCTTCTGCAGAAACACACATCCTATCATGCTTAAATTGCAGTGAGGAATTTGATGTTACAACTGCTTTCCAGCTGCAGACACGATGAAAGGCTAGGACAGGATACCACCCAAGTGTTGCAAGAACAGGTTAGAGAAATACCTTTTAGACAAACTGGATATAGTGCACCCTGCCTCAAAGCAGGAAAGACTCAGGTGCAGCCAGACAGCATGTTTGTTTTGGCAGGGTTAAATCATGAAATCAGATGTTCCTCTCCCCAGGCTACTGCGCTGTAGTACCCCATAGCTGTACCAGAATAACCACTGGGGAATTGTTCTGAAAACAGCACCACTGAAACGAACTCAACCCTCTGCCTACAGCTGACCGGGTAGCAATCCACCACAGAGAGCAGCCAGGGCAGAGGAGAGGGATGCAACACTTTCCAGGATGGATTCCCACCCAAGAAGTACCATCCAGCAAAAAGTGCCTTCAGTGCTCTCAGCCCTTTCAGTTCACACTTCAAATTTCAGCTACTGAGGATCCTCTGTCAGCTCAAAACAGCACCCAGATGTTTGGAGAAGGACAACATCGCATTTGCCATCCGCAACTCCTCAGAGATCAGAAAGTTGGAGAAATGTCTTCCTGCCTAGCCAAAGGGCATCACACCTCTCTAATTGCATGAATCACTATTTTCTGATGAAAAAGCATCTAATTGAAAAGTCTCCCACCAGGTCTAGAACAGTCTCCTCAAACAGTTCCTCAGCATGACTTCAAATTACACTTTGTAAGAAAATTGCTTGATTTAACTCCCTCAATTTGTCATAAAACCCAAGGGGATCTCCACCAATAATTAAACTTCCCAAATGAGAGCCTGAGACAGACTGCCAGGAATTCAAGTGAAGTGACCCATAGTCTGCCAGGGACTCAGCCTACGCATAGAGCAGAAAGAAACTTATGCTCTGGGAAACAATATCAAATAAGTGAGTTTCTCTGTCCTTAAAACCAGATAAAACGAAGACAAATTTTTGCTTAGCCAAAAGTCATTCAGCCGTGTCATTCAGCATGCTCCAGCTGTGGTCCTTGGACAAGAGTCCTTGGAAGAAGGTGGAAGAGTGTCCCTTAGAGGATGAGGAAGCAAGTCAGACAGAGATAGAAGTTGGTTGTTATTAAAACAATAGTGGGGAAACAAACAAAACCTTCATATAGAGCAAAAATATTATCCTGCACAGTCATGGGACATATCCAACGACTCTGACAGACGGAAGGAAGGAAAAGACTTCTCTGAACACTGCCATTTCACCAAGACAAAGGGCAGAGCCGTGTAGGGATTTTCAGGTGTGGACAAGGGGTAAATCAAAATGAGTATAAATCAGCATACTTTGCTATATCTCTGAGCAGGGGGGAGCAGGTGGAGGCCAGCAGGTAGGTTATAGTGAGCAGTGGCAGCTCCAGCTGGAGGCAGGGCCACATGGCAGCAACAGACCCTCGTCACCCTTTCCAAGCAACCCATGAGCATCCTGCCAAGTGACAGGCTGGACCATGGACCTGGGTTTGGCCACCCCCATGGACCAGCATGTCTGTAGGTCAGTGTTCAGTGTTTCTCTAACAGGCACACTCCAGCATTGTTGCACCAGTGCTGCTGTTCCAATTAAAAGCTTCCTCCATTCCCATAACAGATACCGACTTGAAATAAAGGATCCCTTTACTGAGAAAGCAGGAACATTGTTTCTATGCACAAGGTGGAAGTGTTAGAAGAGCTTTTCCAGAGGAAACACTGTAACAGACCTCAGAGGAACCACTCACACAAGGGAGAGCTCAGCCTGTGCAGGACACACATTTGTTCGGGGAGGAAGGAGAGCAGAAATCCTATGTGGTCAAGTCACAGGGCTCCCTTGCCTTATGCCAAGATGATTCCAGGCTTCTGAGAAAGGTTTTGCTATCCTTGGGTAACTGTGTATCCAATTTAAATATTCAGAGTCAGCATGGATGGGGCTTTGAGCAAACCCATGGCAGGAGGATTGGGCTATATGGATCTTCAAAGGTCCCTTCCAATCCAAACCATTCTAAGATTTTATGAAATATCAAAGTATGCCACACCATTCCTTCAGGCTTATGCAATCAAAACAAAGTCATTAGAAAGTAATTAGAATACATTTATTAATTTAGGAGTTTTTCCAATGATTTGCAGGCCGTTCAAGGGCTTGCCCTAGGCAGAACTGCCAGCCCTGCACTCTCATGTGGCTTTTGGATAGTGACTCAACACAGTGGAAGAATTAAGAAAAACTTCCCTGTTCTGAAGAAGCCAAAATTAATTTCTCATTGAACATGCCAGGTGAATTCAAAATATTATAACCTTCTGAGGGCACTTGCATGACTACAGATCAAATACTAAAGCTTTCTGCAAACATGATTTACACCATATGAAAGAGAAGCCTAGTGTGAAAGGAGCTAAAATGTTTGCTTTTAGTCTCAGTATTCCCACATTCCAGTCATAATTCAAGGGCAGGGGAGGGATCAGCTCCTTCCAAGCCTTACACATTCATCATTGCAGGCACAGACAAGCACTTCACACCCTCCTTGGCTGGTGTGTGCAGCCACGTACTCTCCTGCAGCAGAGAGGATGCTGCATGTCTGCAGTTTCAGGGGTGGTTCTTCCAAGTAATTCCCACTAGAGAGTTCCTCAGAAGGGCCCTTCCCCGAGAGACAGTGTCCTGAGCACACTGGAATAAAAGCAATGACTGAATGCTGATCAAACTAGTACTACCCCTTGACCAGACTTACCCCACTAACCAAGGTCACTCACTGCTGAAGGAGAAAACAGTGCATGACTTGGATGTGCCACTGATGCCCCAGCAGTCTGGAAACAGCATGAAGAGCTCCGCCAGGAGGAAGCCCTAACTGACACAGTTTGGGCAGCCCAATCCAGGGCATGCTGAGCATCAACGGTGTGGCCACACTCCCAGTGTAGCTGGGATATGCAACTTGCTGATGGTTAACAACCCCCTTTCCCTGCCAGTCCATGACACATGCCTCACTGGGGACTGTTGTTTTGGGATGGGAATCGGGTTTGGGCAGGGCAGTCACGGAGCCTGGCTGCCAGAACTACAGGATATGTCCACGTCAATGTAGTCTAGACATACACCGACAGAAAAATGGGAGCTGAGGATGGTGCAAGGCAGTAGAGAAGAGGAGATAAAGTATGGGTCTGTGTGAGGGACAAAGAGAGGGAAGGTGACAAAAGCCACCTGCCCCCCCCCCCCTTCGGCAGCCAGCACATGCAGGGATGACAGACACCAAGCTTACCTCCCAGGCTGCAACAAAGCACCGCTTGTTCAACCGCCCCTCACCATGGCAAGGTTGGAGGGAAGACACTCCTGGCCTGAGATCAAACCATCCCAGCCATGACTGCCCACCCTGGCTCTCCCAGCCTGTCCAACACTGCTACGTGTCTTTAGGCTTACAACAAGGTGCTCACATTGCATCATCTTCCCACCTTCCTCCCCTTTCCCAGCAGCTATCCTCTCACCATCAAGAGCAGAGAGGGTGGCTAAAAATGCACTAGTGTTTAGGAGTAGCAGTGATTCAGAGTTTGTGGGGTTTTTGAAAGCACTACACTCAGTTTCCATGGCAGCTTCGCCCACGCTCTTTCCTGCTGTTAAAACTTCATGCTCCATAAATTGCCCACTTACATTTCAGTGTTTGACCCAATCCTGCTGGTCTTCTACAGTTGCTCAGTGCCACACCCCACCACTAGTAAAATCCCTTATTCAGAAGGACAGGAGCGTCTAACTAGTAAAAAAAAAAAAAAAAAAAGGAAGGCATATAAAATGGGATTACTTACTGTGAGAAAAAAACCACAGTCTCAGAAGTGTTTTGCCAATAATCCCACAACCCATCATGGTAAAAACTTCACGGCTCCTAAACTGATGGATTTACAAAAAAATGCCTTAGAAAACTGCATCCATTTTAGGCATTGAAGTCTAAAATAAGTACAGAGTATGGTAAATGATACAAGCATGATGTTTGATCAGTATGTCAATAGGGTAACCAACCCCTGTTTTCACACACAGATAGAGACCAGTTTTGATATATTCTACCTAAATAAATCTTACCAGAAAAGAGGTAAAACGCTGATGTGCAATTAAATTTTACAGTGAGGTAGGCATGGAGGTTCTTTTGCTTTGGGTAAATACTCTTTTCTTAGCCATGAGTTCACCATTCAGCTCCTTCCTGCTCCCTGACAGGAGAGCTATTGTCTAGGGAGAGTTCTGCCTCCACCTAACCCAAATGCTCAAGGCTGCAAGGCTGCTGACAGGGAAGGGCTGGCGAAAAGATGTATCCAAGGCACAGCGCTTTTCATATTTCTCTCAGAACTTTTATCAAAAGCAGGATAAACGCTTCCCACTCCTGTCTGGGATCAAATCAAGACTTGCTGAAGTTTGTGGGGGTTTGGGGTTCCCCCAACCAAAAAAGCAAGGATGACACTGACCAGCCAAACTGCGAGCCGGACCACAAGCCACATATTTCAGGTCTCACTGGTGCCAATGCCATGCAGAGGGATCCTGCACCCCCCTCAACACAGGGCTCCACACTGGCCAGCCCAAAGAGGGATTTGGGCAGAAAGGTCATGGATGTGAGAGCTGAAGGAGCAGCGAGAGCAGGGATGATGCAAAGATACTAGGAAGTAAGAAGTGCAAAAAGTTGGCAGGTTTGGCCTTAGCCTAGCCATGAGGCTGCTGCAAAATACAGTGCAGACTCAGCCCCATCTTGCACAAGGAGAGGCATTACCTTGTAGTCAGCCTTACACTTTATTGTGCTGTCTGTGTGGTAGAAAGCCAGCTCTCGCAACCCACATTTCTCCATGAAGAGAGCTTGTTCTGGTTCCCTGGGAAGCACAATTTACAGATGAGATTACTCCCATGAGCAAAAAATCCATATTTGCCATCTCCTTCTTATTTAACCCCATCAGCCTAGTAGTTGTCCGATTTGTAGGCTAAAATCTCACTCACGTTTCTGAATTTACTGGAATCGCCACTTGCACCTCCCTGCCCTTCATGTAGAAGCCTGGTCTGCCCCAAAACCTGCACCCAGAGCCCAGTGACAGAGATATAAGAAGCCATCCAGCACACAGTCCTGTCAAGAGAAGTTATATGGCTATCCTTAAAAATAATTGTGTCCCTATCAGCAAATTACAGTATTTGGACTAAGTACGCACTTTTTATTGGGAGAAAAATTACTAATATCGTCCAGTCTGCTAAACTTTTTAAAAACGTTATTGTATTTTTCCACACCGTCATTCTGGTATCAAAGGAAATCACTCCTAATTATATTTATGGCAGTACACAGAGAGACCTAAATATGACAGTCTCAGAGAAGTATGTTGAAATGTATAATGCAACACCTCTCAGAACACGTACAGTGTCATCTCTCCCCATGTCACTTACCTAGAACAAGAAACTTTGAAGTATAATAAGTTCTGCTGCTGCTAGGCATTTTAACTGATGGCAAGAAGGAAACAAACTACTGGCTGTAAATATTCTGATTAGCTCCACTGTGCTGGGACTTGCAAAGGAAAATAGGCGGTTTTAAAATAAGTGACACAAATGATAAATAGCATTTCCTCCCCAAGAGTCTGAACAGGAGCATGAAAAGCAAGGAGCTGCTGTTGTGCTTTTGATGGTGCCCTGCCCCGTGCTGTTCTGCTCTCTAGGTATTTCCTTCAAAGGAAAAAACAGGTTCAAAAGTACTCTAACATCTGCGATGGTTTATTTGGAGCAGCCAAAGCACATCAGAGTGGCTTCATTACTTATACAAGTTTCTTTGGGGGACATCCTTGTATTTCTTCACATGCCAACCAGGTTATGAGGGGTAGGATTCCTCCTGACTAGCTTCAGCCCACTCCAAAGCAGACATTTGGACTTAGGGTATCACCTCAACCCCCTCTGTAACCAGCAGGCAAAGACAGGCACCTACAGGTATAAACTTAACCCTTTGGATAAGAGATGGGAGCTATGGCCCACCAGAGTCACCTGCTTTCCCTAGCTACTGCAGGGCTCTAGCAGATATCTAGAAAAACTCCACCAGACTGATGCTCGAGAGAGAAGGCAGGACCATACCTAGGGCCAGCTGAAGCAAAAACACCTCAACAAATTTCAACTACTCTTCCTGTGGACAGTTACTAAAAAGATGTGAACTCTCTGAATTGTCTTTCGAGCTTTAGCAATTCAGACGTGCACTTCTCTCACAAGAGCAACAACTTCTCCTTACACTTGTGTTACTCAAAAATAAGAGTGCTTTCTGAACAAAATTTTGCATTTCAAGACTGTCCAAGCACTGATCCTAGAACCTTCAGAGCAAAACATAAATATTTTGCTTCTCTTCTTCTTCAGTTACTTAGCTGTTATATTTTTCACTCTATTGCTTGTGTTGGTGCCTTTCCTGAACTGAAAAGCTGCTAGAGGCCAAATTTCCGCTCCAATCTCACAGAAGTTCTCACTTCCAAAATTCCAACAAACACCTATTGTATTTCTCCTCCAAGAGGTAGCACCTCCACCCTAATCCATCATCCAGCTGATGACTTCTGGGTGTTGTGCTTTCTTCTTATTGAGAGCGCCAGAACATTTTGCTCCTTTCTTCCAGCTGATTGCACAGCCTAATGCACCTGGAGTCAGCATGGACAGGTATACAACAGTACAGCACCTTTGCACTGCAAACCTGTATCAGCCAAGTGCTGTATTTTTCTCAGTGGCCTGCTCTCAGCTTTTGGAAGTTACAGGCACACAAACCAGCCTGATGCACAGGCACTCCCTGCAACTTGAGACAAAGAATAAAAATCTTCACATGCAGCAGCATCCTTTGCTTGGGAATTATCTCACACAGGTCATCAAACAGCTGTCAGGCAGCGTGCAACCCCAAGGAGAGTTTAATCAGCAACCTAAGCATGAAAGACTATATTCTAGTTACCTGAGCCAACTAATCCCCTCTGGAATATTTTCTAAAGATACAACACTTTATTTACTTTGCTAGCTGAAACTGCATTATAAAAGAGTCACTTCAATAAAACAACATAATTCTACAAACTCAACGCATTTTTTCCAACCAGTTTAGTTCAAGAATTTTCATCTGACAAAAGCAAGCTCTTCCTCAGCTTAACAAAACAGTTCATTTATCAAATCACAGTAATTTCTTGTACAGTACCATTACTCTTGCTGCACACACATCCAAATAAACCTCCCACATCAGCTGGAACTGAATGAAACTGTGACTAGTATTAACAGTGGACTGATTTTGTTATGGTTTAAAGCTTGTACTTTATCCCTTCCTATTTTTCAGAATTGGTTTTGCTTACTGACTCCAGATTTCACAGTAAGCAATTTGGGGAAGCAGACCCTTTGGAAGCAAGTTCTCCCAAGCCCTGATCTCAGCGTGCTTTACGCATAAAATTAAAAGGTGATTTTGCACGGTATTTCTTTTATAGCAGTGGAAAGCAGCACTAAACCACACCCCACAAACTCAAAGCAAACTCACCTTTGGTTTAATCAAACCACTGAACCAATGTGGTCCACTGCCAACATTCAGAGCAGCACCTTTACCAGTGCAGACTGCTTTTCTTACAGTTCCAAGTGCACCAGCTGCAGAGGTAAGTGTCCCCAAATGCTTAGTACAACCACTGCCTTTTACCTCTCAAATATCATCATCCTCACTGTTCTGTGCACTGAGCTATCTGTACAGCACCCTGAATCATTTCACTGGAACACTGCTAACCCGAGTTAAAAATATTTTCTAGAGAAACACCATACTATTTACTTTGCCAGCTGAAACTTCAAAGCTATAACCTAGTTGCTAACTCAAGTTAGCAAAGACCTACCAGTGAGGCAGCCTGTGCTTCCAAGCCTCACCTGAGCTGACACAAATTTGAGGGGAGCTCTCTCAAGTGTATCAGCCAGAAAACTGAAGCAGCAATTGCCTCTGCAGCTGGGATGCCAGTGAGCAGCTACCAGAAGAAAACTTCTCTGTAGGCACAACTGCAGTCAGAGATGGTGTGCATCTGCCCTACAATGTGGTTCTTCTCACTTATACTAAAATATCTGGTAATGATTTATAGTCAGGCTCACATATGTCCATCTTAATCATAGTATACACTTCTCTTTGAACAGAATGAGTTCCAGGAATACATAAATTACCTGAATCAGAACCAGGGACAAACTCAGTTACACAAAAAGCTCATTGTTAATTTTTATTTTTTTTAACTCTAGAGTGGCTTATAATAAATTTTCAGAAGTGGATGACTGAAATAGGCACTAAATTTCAATAAAAGCATAGCTTGCTCAGTAACTAAGGATAGTAATTAACTGCTAGTCCTCAAATTCAACATAATAAGCGAAATCCTTATCCTTGTAATTTTAAAATTAAATGGGCCAGTAAGACCTACAAGGAAAGATACAAACAAATTACAAGGATGCAGAAAATAATGAGGCAAAAGTGAATTGTGAGATCTCTACAGCTCAGAAAAGCCTGCTGGAATATTTCTCTGGTAATCTTGCAAAAGAGAACCCAAGAGTTATTCCTCATCTCAGAAAGAGGTAGGAGAAAGAGGAATAAGAAAATACAAAGCTGAATACTATCATTAAGTAGACTAATAAATTCAGTGTTTCAGTAAATATAGCAATCATATGAATTCCCCAGAAAAGGGGTCAAGACATGGCATGGAAGGCACCGAGGAACAGATAAGAGGAAAATTTAATGAAGGATCCTGCTTAGCAAAGAAGCTAGCAGCACATTTTTTTCTACAGTAGTTACTGCAGCTCCTGAGCACACCAAAACCATGCCTCTGTGAAATAAAGTTTTCTGAACAGTTTTTTACTTGAGAACAAACAAACAAACGAACAGAAACAAAACCAAACAGAAATGGAAAAATATACCTGGAACCAAACACTTCACAGTATTCTATTTTGGAAACTCTGAAATAAGGCACTTCTGTACCAGATACCATTCACAGGATTTATGACTCCACCACCTTGGTGATCTCCAGCAGAGTCAGGAACCCTGGCAATGGCAGCAGGTGCTGACTGAGCATCAAGGGAAGGCAGCTACAGCTAGTGCTGCCAGGGCAAGCAGCATCCCTAGATTTCTACAAACCACAACAGAAGATGGAAGCCCCAGCTCCTGATCCCTGACACCCACAAACTGCCCAGTAACCACAGACAGTTGTCAAGAATCCTGCAACCAGTGGGAGCATCATATGGCAAGTGATAACCACCATGTTTTGTTTGACCATTGGATTCAGCTATGCTTTTTTCTTTCTTTTTTTTTTTTCTGGTAGGTTTTAGTAGTCAGTGACATTGCAACAACTGCACTAAGGAGGGAGTGCTCAAATACCAAAACGAACCCACTCTTACTGCAAACTGCCAGTCACTGAGGCTTCCAAAAACCTCACAAGTTTGAGATAAACACTTACACATTTATGCTTCCTTTTAGAGTCATCAGAAAGCACATGTCAGGTCTCAACTCATTTTGCTTTACTGGGTTGAGATGAATCACATGCCAGGAACATCCTGGCTAACCATAAAAGGAGCTGGAGCTGAATACCTGGACATGGAGGACTACATCTGCTCAGACAAATGCTACCTTCAACACCATTTAGCACATGAGAGATTTGCAAGGATAATGAAGAAAAAATCTAGGCTACTGCCAAACACACTGATACACACAGAAGAGAAGATCAGATCCCCTCTGGGTTACTAACTGTGGGTCAGCACTGACTGCAGCTGAGCCCAACCAGCTCTGCCCAGAAGCACTCAACTAGCTCTCCACACCACGCAGCCTCACCATTCTGTTGGTCAATGCCACTTATTTCTCCACATATACGGTTACATCAGCAGGACTTCTTAGCTCATCCTTCAGGATAGGCAAAGGGGCCCTGTCACACCCCTAGCTGCCATTTGGCACCACAATGGCACAGTCCGTAAGTCACCAGGAACAAGCCAGCATCCACCTGGCACATCTGCAGACAAAGTAATTCACCCTTTTTTCCTCCTGCCCTACTCCACACTGATGCTTTTAGGATCACAGATATGGGTCAAGAAAAGAGAATTAAAGGTCCCGCTTTGTTGCTCTCTGAAAGCTGAGATACAATTTGAAGTGACATTTCTGAAAGGCCACTAAAGTGTCATTAACCTGTCATGGTGGACCAAGGTTAAGGAACTTGGCAGATCAACAGTGAACAAAAGGTAGTAGAAGCAGTAATTGCAACAAGATCTCTGCCCTCCTTCACCAAACCATATTTCTCCCTTTCTTCTTTCCCATCTTAGACTAAATAACCATCACCACTCCTTTACTCTCTCCCTCCTGCACACACTAGGCCATCAGCTGCGCTCAATGCCAGCTAGATTGGCACTCACTCACGTTGTCTCAGAATCATACAATTGTTAAGGCCGGAAAAGAACTGCAAGATCACTGAACCCAACCTTTAGCCATGTCACACAACCTAAAGTAGAGACACAGAGTTCAGGCACACCTCCATATGAGGATGAACACTGCCTGCAATCCGGCAAGAGGTTACACAGGAAAAAGGAGGAAGAAAAAAAAAAAGGGAGTGATCCATGTTTCAACAACAATACTACTCGGAACTGGTTACTCCAGTAACTGGTTTAAGTTACGAGTTTCCTCTTGTCTAAGCTAATTGCTTCCGTACAGTAAATCCTGCTCACTCCACGTGGAGTCAAGAGCATATTGTATTTATGCAATCACGTCTCACCCACGCTCACAACTAACCACTTGAATTAGAAGCCTAGTAGGCCTCAGGTTTCTGTCACAGCCACCTCAAAACAAGGAGTGCCACTGATAAGCACAACCCTACAAGCAGCAAGGCTCAAGACTTTACAAATACCTGCAATGTGTCATAAATCAGGGACTAAACATCCAGTAGTTCCTCTGCTCAGGAAAAGGCTTTATTTCAAAGCCAATGAGATGATCTAAAGCATGCATGTGGCCTGTCCCTGTCAGATCACTCAAAATCCAAGATACTAAAAATACCCAAATGCAAAATAACTTTCAAGCAATGAGTTTGCTCCTTCTTTGTGCCAGAGTCAGCACTTGTAGCTATGGAGCCTGTGTAATTACATAGCCCCTCCTCTTTTGTACTATATGGAAAACTTGTCTAAAAAACAAGTCAGTTGACTGCTGAAGGCAACAGAAGTCCAAAGAGTATCTGACCAGAAAGGTAAATTTCCACATGTTTTTTTCCCAAGTCTTCATGGTATTTGTTTCTAAGTTGGAGACAGCAGAGACAGTCATGCATGAGCGAGTGAATAGCTTCAAGACTGAAGAGCTGTCCCACTGCAGAGGGTGCCACATGACACCTAAACATGTGGCCACATCTTCACCACTTGCCTCGCTTGCTTTGCAGAGTCCACAGAGGTGGGCAGAGGGAGGCAAGGTAGGGTGTCCAATGGTTCACCTCATCTGGACATCACCATGAAGCTGTTGCTCAAGCACAAAGGTAACACTTGCAAATGACCACACACAAGTGACAAAACCACTTAGCCAGGAGCCAGCTAACTCAAAGCTGCAGCGCCATGATCACCTATCCAGATCTGCAGTTTGGACACTCTACAGAGCTGCAAACCTTGAGTTTGCACAACATCTACAAAAACACCACCCTGCTCTAAATCCAAGGCTTCTAGCAGCTGACAATACAACTAAGTAGCAATTTTGTATGTAGTCCCAAACTTTTGGTCCAGCTTTAGTTATATATTAATTTCCTCTTAAGGGTTTTTTAGTTGGTTCCCCCTGCTCTGGCTATACCCCATCTGTCACAAACATTTACACATACGTACACAAAAAAGAAGAGACCCATCTATCAAGTCAGGACAGCTGCCTGCAAAATGCTGACAAACCAAACGGAGACAAGACCCTGTCCTGGTCACAGGAGTAGGCTCAGGAGCAGCAGACTTTGGCAACTCACAGGGTACGGGATTGGCTCCAGAGCCACGGATGATACTGGCATTTTTGGTAAATTCTCAGTCTCTTTTTAAATTTGAAAAAGGAAGCAAAACACAAGACGGCAGTCCCTCGGGAGCTTCCCTGGGCATGGAAAGGCCATCAGGGACGTGGCCCAGGGTTTCTCCTTGATACCTGGGCCTTCATCTCCATCACTGTATGTTTCCTATGGCGCTCCTCGCATCGCAGAGGGAAGATAAGCAAGAAAAGAGACTAGCTGGGGAACACGCACGCACAGATCTGAGCTTTCCAACTCTGCCCTGGCCTGCTGCATCCCTGGCAGAGGGATCGCGTGGCCGGAGACGGCCACGCCAACCTTCACGGGAGAACTGCCGATGGTGGCAGGTCCCATCCCCTCACCAAGCAAAGGCCCTTCCCGCCGGCATTCTGGGGGATCCCGCCCTCAGCAGAGGGGCTGCGACAGCGCTCCGCCAGCCCAGGGTCGGGGACAGAGGAGGGGAGGGGAGCGCTCAGGGAGGGACCTGCCGCGGGAGAGCGCGGAGGGACAGCAGCGCTGGCGGGCGGGGAGGCAGCCCACCCGCTCCGCGCCACCCCGGTTGCATCATGCAAAATGGACGCACCGCGTGGGGCCGCCGCCGGCGCAGCCCGGCCGGCCCCGGCTCCGGCTCCGGCCTGGCCCTGCACTCACCCGTGCCGAGCGAGGGGCAACCCGGCGCCGGCGGGCTCGGGCGACAGGCGAGGCGACTAAACGCCCTTCCCCGCTCCCCGCCACCGCTTTAGATCTTCAGAGAGGACCCGCCCCGCTCCCCGCACCAATGGATGCGGCTGCCACGCCACGGCTCTTCCGGGCCGGGGGCAGCATAGGGGAAGGGGGAGGGAGGGGGAGGCCGGGCCTGGGAGGATCGGCAGCCCCCGGGGACAGCGCCCACAGGAGAGCTGGGAGCGCATGATTGGAGAACCGCGCGGTTGGTCGTGGCCACGCGTGGGACACGGAGGAGGTCACCTCCCTGGGGCAAGGGGCTTGTTCTTCCCACGCGAGCAGCTCATGCCTTAGTTCGGCATGGACTGAGAACCTACTTGGGGTTTTTTTGTCCCTCAGACTCCTAGGGAATGAGAATTGAGGGGCTGGGACGGAGCGAATCATCTCTGCAGCTGTACCGCACACCATGCGCTGACAGCTGATGGATTCTGCTGAACATGGCTGAGCAAGTGATGCCATGGTGAAATGGATGCAGTGGATACTCACAGAATGTTAAGGGGTTGGAATGGACCTTAAAAATCATTTAGTCCCAACCTGCCCTGCCATGGGCAAAGACAGTTCCCACTACATCAGGTTGCTCCAGGCCTTACTCAACCTTGCCTTGAACACTTTCAGGGCTGGGGCATCCACAGTCTCCGTCAGCAACCTGTTCCAGTGTCTCACCACCCTCACAGTAATAAATTTCTTCCTAATTTCCAACCTAAATGTCTCCTTTTTCAATTTTTACCCGTTGCTCCTTGTCCTGTCCCTACAGTTCCTGACAGAGTCCCTCTCCAGCTTCCCTATAGGCCCCCTTTAGATAATGGAAGGTTGCTATGAAGTCTCCACACAACCTTCTCCAGGCTGAACAGCCACAATTTTCTCAATCTGTCTTCATAGGGGAGCTGCTCCAGTCCTCTTATTAACTGTGGTCCTGCTCTGGACTCACTCCAACAGTTCCATGTCCTTCTCGTGTTGGGGACACCAGAACTGGTTGCAGTATTCCAGGTGGGGTCTCACAAGAGCAGAGTAAAGGGGGAGAATCACCCCCTTCGACCTGCTGGTCACACTGCTTTTCATGAAGCCCAGGATTCAATAGTGGTGAACGGCAGTGGACTTGGATTAGCCTTTTGACATTGCCACCCACGAAGCACGATGCCCTCAACCAAGGAAATACACTGTTGATGAAATTGCCATGGTTGTACCCAAAACTGGGGCAAACAGCCCAAAAGAGCTCTGGATGTCAAAAAAAGAACAGCATGGGGTCTGTGCCAGGCTTGGCTAGATCCCATTTCCATTACCATTTATAAGGTCCATGGTGAGACCACTATGCGAAAAGTTTCCAGTGTGCTGCAGGATGAGACAGCATCTGAACATGGATCCTGAAGAAACTGTCCAAAATAAAGTGGAATTTTAGAAAGAAGAAGAGTGATAGTTTAGGAAAGAAAACCAAATAAGCGGTGGAGAACAGTTGGCTGAGAAACCAATTCAATTTTACTGGGGAGGTTTAGATCGCATATTAAGAAAAATTTCTTCACCAAAAGAGTTTCCAAGCATTGAACAGGCTGTTCAAGGAAATGATGGACTCACCATCCCTGGAAGTACTGAAAAGATGTGCAGATGTGGCACTGAGTTTAGTGGTGGACTTGGTGGTGCTGGGCTAAGAGTTGAACTTGATGATCTTAAAGGTCTTTTCTAACCTAAATGACTCTATGATTAGAAAAATGTTGGGAAATTACAGTGGATCCCAAAAGTCACATGAGACTGCTGCATGGGACTAATGATACTAATGAAAAAAAAAGCCACCCAAAAGAACGGTATCTTTCTAGTAGAGCACCTTAATGAAAACATATGTGGGTTGTAGAAAGCAATTATGAAGCTGCAATCAATAGTGCTGAAACCTCAGCTGGAGTACTGTGCTTATTTTGACATTTAACCACAAAGAAATACACCTACTTGAGGGAATCCTAAAAAAAAAGCTGGTACGAAACATATTCATTAAGGAAAGCGTAAGGAATCGTTTTTCCTTTCCAGAACAAAGGTAGAGCAGTAGAACAATGCTTCAGTGAATAAGCAGTCAAAGGCATAAAAAATAGACAGAAATAAATTGTTTAATGTCAATTAAACAATGCAACATGCTCATTAAGGATTACCCACTGGAAAGACTGGAGGACATTTTGGGGGTAAGCATTAACAAAAAACCTTCTAACTGTGTGTCATTGCTGTGTTTCTTCATGAGCTGCTGCATGTGAGACCAACAGCTATACCTGTCATGTTTACAGTCTACTTCTGCCTGTCACTACCATATAGCCCTGCCTCATCTCCTGCGTTTATTAATAGATGTGGGTGCATAAATAAGGGGAGTGGTGGTCTGAGATTATGGCTCCTGAAGTTTTTCAGGAAAAAGAAAACCTCTTTTATGCCAAGCTGAGGTACCAAAGAACACCAGGTACCAATTAATAGGCAAAAAACCCCCAACCAAACAATTGTTCTGAAATTTCTCTTCTTTTTTCTAGAATTTAAACTCTGTATTCAAAAATCATTTGTTGCACCTTAATCCTTCCTTGCTTTTTAATTAAGCAGCCGGTCAGCCTGTCCTAGCTCATTTTAATCTGTGGAACTGATTATTCTATGGTATTATTCTATGTTCTCTTCTATCCTGGACCTCATTTGGTTTCTTTTGAACCTGCTATTTGCTAGCTTTCTTTTTCTTGCACTGGAGAAGATAGTAAAAAATTGATCCCTACTTCCATCTCTGTGTTTTGCAGGCTTTTATATGTCTTTATCAAATATATATTTAACAAGATCTTCATTTCTAGTCTGGGAGGACTTACTCTGAGGAAGATACCTAAAGTGCCCTGGATGAATCTTAAGTTTGAAAGACCTGGCCATGTCCCAGCCACCTACTAGGAATGGTCCTGGGGCATACCATCATCCAAAACATGCCTATGTGTTGTTCAAGAGAGTGCTAGCTGTTACATACAAAAACTGCCAGGAATGACACAAACAGTGTGATGCTGACTCCATCTATACTTGTAATTTAAACAAAGCTAAGGAATACTCATGGAACTTAATCACGCTTATGTTAAAATTTTTAAAAGGCTGATAGCACAGTTTTCATCCATGCCAAGTAAGTGTTCCAAATAATCCTTAGACACAAGATCTGTTAGCACAAACCTGTGGCCATTCCCTGCCACAAATAGAACCACTTTTTTTTTTTGAGGGTAGGAGGATTTAATAGTGTGGATATTAACCATTCTGTTCCACATGCATTTTCTGTCTTGGGGAAGCTTAGTAGTCTAATATAAAAGCAGTCAATACAGCTGCTTGTGGAACAGTGCTTAGGGACATGCCCTAAGTGCTGTTTCACAACAAAGCACAGATGTGACCTGCATGTGTGAAATTAAGTGTAAGATGATGTCACAGTCTGATGAGACTGGACTGTTTGCTAAAGAGGATGAGTTATGAGGTAGACCAAACTCCTCTCTCTCTGCAATCGTAATGTCAAATTAAGGGGCTTTACTCGAGGAAAATGTGGAAAAACAGAAGAAATAACAACCCTTTATTAAAAGATATATGTATGTTGACAAAAACAGTAACAAAAAAACCAAGGAACTAGACAGCAATCCTAGAAAAAACAACAACAACAACAACAAAAAGTCTAAAAGAATACTTCTCTGTCCTTTAGCACAGTCCTAATTGTGGCCTGCAGGGGGCGCTGTTGGATCGCTGGAAGGTGCAGGGTCAGCAGGGGGCGCTGTTGGAGCGCCGAAGATGTAGGGCCTGCAGTACCCAGCCGTGGTCAGCAGGGGGCGCTGTGGGATCGCTGAAGCTGTAGGACCGGCAGTACCCCGTCGTGGTCAGCAGGGGGCGCTGTTGGGCTCCGGCAGCCACCCCGTGGTCAGAGGGGTCTGGAGGGAGCAGTCCCGGCCCGCAGGAGAAACCGAGAGGGAAACAGGGGGGCCCCTTTTCCTCAACGGAGGGAAGGGGTGAGGAAAAAAAAAAGTTCACCCCCCAAGAGGACTCACTGTTCCCAGATGGTAGTGTTCCAAGGCTCTCCCCTTTTTCTCCCAGCAAGCACAGACCTCTCCGATGAAAAGAAGCAGCGAAGACTCATCGGCCCCGGTGGGAATCACAAGACACTGGTCGTGCAGGGCCAGTAGTCAGGTCTCACCAGGACGAAAAAAAAACCAGGGAAGAGAGCTGGCTCCCAGACTTTCCTCTAGAAATGCCTGAAAACAGTCCCCATCCCTGTCCTGGTCCGAGCACTCTGCCATTTCCCCTGTCCTCCCCGTCTGCCCAAAACATCCCCCCCTCACTCCAGCAGTTAATGGCCCATTAAACAGATCAGCCAGTTCTTTTGTAAGGCTAATCGACTCCCTTCCCCCTTCGAACTCTGTTTCTCTTACAGGGAAAGCAGGGGAAGGGAAAATTCCTCTCTCAGATTTATAACCCATAACATTATCCACCCCTAATTTTCTTTCCCATGCTTTCACACGTTATCAGATTAAATCTTTGAACTTCATACGTACATGCATCATCCTAATTATGTACGCATCCACTAATAGGTAGGTACAGAGTTATATACAGATACAAGTATACAGTTACAGCCAGTTTATCCGAGAATAAGGTCTCCTTGAGGTATGCACTGAGTTTCTCCATCTTCCTGCATCACCCACCAGGTGCAGCCGGGCCCTTGGGCAAAAAACAATCCCACGAATGGGTTTGCTTTTGCCCGAGGCAGGGTTAATCCAAACCTTTTTCCCTAACATGCCCCTCATGTGAATCACTGGGACCTTGTCTCCATCCACGGTGTGGAGGGACTCTGATTGGGCAGGGCCGGCTCGGTTGATGGAGCCTCTGGTGTTAACTAGCCATGTAGCCTTTGCTAGATGCTGATCCCAGTGCTTGTCTGTCCCTCCACCCAACGCTTTCAGGGTGGTTTTCAACAGTCCATTATGCCGTTCAACTTTCCCTGCTGCTGCTGCATGGTATGGGATGTGGTACACCCACTTGATGCCATGCTCCTCCGCCCAGGTGGCAACTAAGCTGTTTTTGAAATGAGTTCCATTATCTGATTTGATGCACTCTGGGGTGCCATGTCACCACAAGACTTGCTTTTCAAGGCCCAGGATTGTATTTCAGGCAGTAGCGTGAGGCACTGGATACGTCTCCAGCCATCCAGTGGTGGCTTCCACGATGGTAAGCACATAGCGCTTACCTTGGCGGGTTCGTGGCAGTGTGATGTAATCAGCTTGCCAGGCCTCTCCATACCTATACTTACTCCAACGTCCGCCATACCATAGGGGCTTCAGTCTCTTAGCCTGTTTAATGGCAGCGCAGGTCTCACAGTCGTGGATAATCTGGGAAATAATGTCCTTGGTTAAGTCCACCCCTCGGTCTCGTGCCCATCTATGGGTAGCATCTCTGCCCTGATGGTCTGAGGCGTCATGGGCCCACCGTGCTAGGAACAACTCTCCTTTGTGCTGCCAGTCCAGGTCCACCTGTGACACCTTGACTTGTGCAGCTCGGTCTGCCTGTTCATTGTTGCGGTGCTCCTCATTGGCTCGGCCTTTGCGCACATGGCCGTCTACGTGGCGGACTCTCACAGTCAACTTCTCTGTCCGGGTGGCAATGTCTTGCCACGTATCAGCGGCCCGGATGGGTTTTCCCCTGTGTTCCCAATTGGCCTTCTTCCATCTGTCCAGCCATCCCCACAGAGCATTGACCACCATCCACGAGTCGGTGTAGATGTAAAGCTTTGGCCACTTCTCCTGTTCAGCAATGTCCAGTGCTAACTGGACAGCTTTGAGCTCTGTGAATTGGCTCGATTCTCCTTCCCCTTCAGTAGCTTCTGAAACTTGTCAGGCGGGGCTCCATACAGCTGCTTTCCATTTACGTTTCATTCCTACAAGGCGACAGGAACCGTCAGTAAAGAGGGCGTAGCGCATTTCCTCTTTTGGTAGTTTATCGAATTCTGGGGCTTCCTCAGCCCGTACCACCTGCTCTTCTTCTTCTTCATCTGCTAGACCAAAACTCTCACCTTCCGGCCAGTTTGTGATGATTTCTAGGATCCCAGGGCGATTCAGATTTCCAATACGGGCACACTGCGTGAGCAGAGCGATCCACTTACTCCATGTAGCATCAGTGGCATGATGTGTGGTGGGCGCCTTTCCCTTAAACATCCAGTTCAGCACTGGTAGTCGAGGTGCCAGGAGCAGCTGTTCTTCTGTGCCAATCACCTCGGAGGCAGCTTGTACTCCTTCATAAGCCGCTAGGATCTCCTTCTCTGTTGGGGTGTAGTTGGCTTCAGATCCCCTGTAGCTTCGGCTCCAGAACCCAAGTGGGCAGTCTCGAGTCTCACCAGGCACCTTTTGCCAGAGGCTCCAGGAGAGACCTTTATTCCCAGCTGCAGAATAGAGTACATTTTTCACATCTGTCCCCGTCCTGACTGACCCCAGGGCTACAGCGTGTGCAATCTCTCTTTTAATTTGTTCGAATGCCTGTTGCTGTTCAGGGCCCCACTGAAAATCATTCTTTTTTCAAGTTACCAGATAGAGAGGACTTACAATTTGACTGTACTCTGGGATGTGCATCCTCCAAAAACCTATGGCACCCAGAAAAGCTTGCGTTTCCTTCTTGCTGGTCGGTGGGGTCATTGCTGTGATCTTATCAATGACTTCTGTCGGGATCTGACGGCGCCCATCTTGCCATTTCACCCCCAGGAACTGGATCTCTCAGGCAGGCCCCTTAACTTTACTCTTCTTTATGGCAAAACCAGCTCCCAGGAGGATCTGGATGATTTTCTTCCCTTTCTCGGAAACCTCCTCTGCTGTGTCCCCCCATATGATGATGTCATCAATGTACTGCAGGTGTTCTGGAGCCTCACCCTTCTCTAATGTGGTCTGGATCAGTCCGTGGCAGATGGTGGGACTGTGTTTCCACCCCTGGGGCAGTCGGTTCCAAGTGTACTGCACACCCCTCCAGGTGAAAGCGAACTGTGGCCTACACTCTGCTGCTAAGGGAATGGAGAAGAATGCGTTCGCGATGTCAGTAGTGGCATACCACTTCGCTGTCTTGGACTCCAACTCATACTGGAGCTCCAACATGTCTGGAACAGCAGCACTCAGCGGGGGGGTGGCTTCATTCAAGCCACGATAGTCCACAGTCAGTCTCCATTCTCCGTTAGACTTATGCACGGGCCAGATGGGACTGTTGAAAGGTGAATGGGTCTTGCTGATCACCCCTTGGCACTCCAGCTCACGGATCATCTTATGGATGGGAACCACAGAGTCTCGGTTCGTCTGGTACTGCCGGCGATGCACTATTGTGGTGGCGATTGGCACTTGCTGTTCCTCGACTTTCAGCAACCCCACAGCCGAAGGGCTCTCCAAGAAACCAGGTAACGAGTTCAACTGTTTAGCCGCCTCTATCTCCACAGCAGCTATTCCAAAAGCCCATCTATGTCCCTTGGGGTCCTTGAAGTACCTGTTCTTGAGATAGTCAATGCCCAGGATACATGGGGCATCTGGACCAGTCACAATGGGGTGTTTCGGCCAGTCTTACCCCGTCAAGCTCACCTCAGCTTCCACCATGGTCAACTCTTGAGACCCTCCAGTCACCATAGAAATGCAAATAGTCTCTGGTCCCACATGTCCCGAGGGCATTAACGTACACTGAGCACCAGTATCAACCAAAGCATGATATTTCTGTGGGTCTGACGTGCCAGACCATCTGATCCACACAGTCCAATAGGCACGGTTGTCCCATACCTCTACCTGGCTAGAGGCAGGGCCCCTCTAACATTCATCTTCATCCTGCCAGTCACCATTTTCCTCTTGTGAATGTCGACGGGAGGTGCCCTCTAGCAGGTCAGATCCCTGCCCGCAGGATACTGGTACGGCACTCACTTTCGCAGACTTCCCCTCTTCTTTCTCTTTCAACTCTTGTACTTGGGCTGCTAGGGCCCGGGTAGGTTTCCTGTCCCATCGTCTCATGTCTTCTCCATGGTCAGTTAGGAAGTACCGCAACTCAGTTCGTGAGGTCTGTCCGCTCTCTCTAGCTGGGGGACGTCTGGTTTTCACTGGGGCCATATGGAAATTGTTTCCCTCAATCCTCTCTTTCAACCCTGTAGTTAATTCCTTGAGCTCATTAATCATTGTCTCTACAGAGGAGATGCGGGCCTGTAGTGGTCCTTCTATCATACCGAAGTTTGTTTATTACAGACATCACTGGCTCCCGCTTCTCCCCAGCCTGCAATGATGTCAGGTAACCTTTATGTGTGGACGGCCCCATACGCGTGAAGCTCCACCACATCTGTGGTGTACACTTAACCTTGTCAGGATCGTTGGTAGGTTGCCCATCCCCTCCAAACAATACTTCCAGCAATGCCATTTCTCTCAGCCGTAGGATTCCTTCTTCTATGGTCTTCCAGCTCTTGGTATAATGATCTGCCTGCAAGGAATCTCTGTAAATGAACCTCTCCCTCACACCATCCAAAAGCCATGCCCAGAGAGACAGGGACTTCAATTCCCTCACAAATGCCTCCTCAATACCCACATCTTGGGCAATAGATCTCAGGAACCTTGCTTCACCGCCATCAAGGTTTATGGCATCACCTGTAGAGTCCCAAACTCGGATCATCCAGGCCAGAACGGGCTCACTCGGACGACGAGCAACGTCTGTCCGTAAGTTTCGGAGGTTATTATATGATAAAGACTCAGTGATGATTTCTGGCTCTGGAGCAGCCACTTGTGATGGTCCTGCCTCTCCATCATCGTCAACTGGGCGAACTGATTTGGCTTTATATTTCTTCCTTTGGATAGGGGCAACCTCCGTTGGCTTGGTCTGCCCCTTAGTTTTGGCCTTATCCTGAGTCACCTTGGTATTAGGCATTTTGTTCTCATCTTTTCCTTTCCCCTGGAAGTGCTGCACCATACCGAGCAACTTCCTGTAGGCAATGGCCAAAGCCCCACATGCAGTTGCCAATTGCCTCTCCATGGATCTATCACGACCTCTCTCCCTCACAGCTTTCATTATTTTTGTAGGGTTCAGGAGTTGTTCAAGGGTGAACTTCCATGTTATGGGAGCTGAGCAACTTTCTAGGAATTTACCCATGTCCTCCCATAACCCATGCCACTCGAGGTTTTCCACCCCTGGGACAGGCTCCTGAACGCCTTCTCGGTAACTCTTGGCCTTGGCTTAGTATATCAGGTATACTATAATGGCACAAACTAGGATGAAAAGCCCAACAATTGAAATGTCTCTGACATCTAAAAAGGATTTAAACTTCCCAGAGGCCATAACAGATGAATACTGCCTTGTCTACCACAGAAGCATGATCGAGAAGGCAGTGGGGTGGGCAGAGCTGCTGTGACTTAGCAGTGACTTTGCAGTCCTGCAAAATGTATCTAGCCAAATGTGAAGATGTAACAGAAATGTGTACATGGGAAAATGGAAAGACTGCAGAGGTAGATGGGCTTTTCAAAAGCTTTGGCTTCACAAAGTCCGGGTACCACCTCAGTGTGGGATCTTTCTGCATCATGTGGGTAAGAAACCCTCACAACTACAAGGATAACACACAAACCAGCCTGCATGGTGTCACAAGGAACAAGAACCAGACAAGGGATCAAGGAAGCGATCCAGCAGAAGGCACAGCAGCCTTCAAAGCTGTGTACAGTGTGTGCCCTGGAGGTACAACATCACAGCAAGAGGGGAGAGTCTGGAAGAAATTCAGCCCCTGAGCATTTCCCATGCAAATTAGAGCTAAGTGTATCAGAAGAAAGCCTTAGAACAAAGAGACATTGCCTTTCAAAGAGCCAAAATGCTGGTAGTATTTTTATTCTGGGTGAGGTGGTCACAGAATCACTGAATGAATAAGGTTGGAAGGGACCACTAGAGGTCATCTAGTCCGACCTCCCAGTTCCTACAGCATTTGAATCTTACTGGGAGCTGGCAGATGCTCTCTCATAAATGCCTTTCTTGATACACTGGCAGCAGTCCTACTAGGTGCCACTCAGTATGAGGTGAGTATTTGCCACCTATAGCAGAATCCTCTGTCCTGAAGGCTCCACAATGGTGGTTGCAGAAAAAGCTACTTTGCACCAGAGAGTCCATGCATTGGATGGTGGAATTCCACTTCTGGACCTCCCAGTCCCATACAGGGATGTATCTTGTATTGAAAAGAGTTATGCTCAACCTACACATTTTAGTCGCCCTTACATTTGCAAATAACAGGATGTTCACTAATCATAGAAGCATAGAGTGGTTTATATTGGTGTCACAATGTGCCGCAGGTAAGGGTAAGCCAGGGGAAGTCCACAAATCTCAAAGATTTCATCAGTTATATATGCTCCGGTTCAGGTGGGAATGCCTAGTACCTCCCCTAGGGGGTGGAGTTTTATACTGGATGATGTAATACTGTGAATCATGGGATACTTTGGGGCTCTGTGATGGTCTGAGTCATTACAGCTGCCTATTATGTCGGTGAAGTTGAGTCCATTGCGGCTCGGCAGAGATGAATGCCTTTAAGCCACGCGTCTTCCCCCAGGGGAGTTATCACAGCTGAGTCATTTGTATATGGAAAAAGAAACACTACCTTGCCTGGTAGGGTTTGCCTCTTTCCTTATCTTCATAGCCAGCTTGTAGCCTGAGGTGTTGGGTATGCATGCCCTCAGTACCTGGGTGGCCCCTCTGCACATTGTTAGCAAAGCACTCTGCTGACTGCTTGAGCCATTAGCATTAACAGCCCAGTCTCTCAGGGGAGGGAGAGAGTATGCAAATGAGTCTGTGGACTATGGCCTCCTCCTAGCATTCTCTACTTCTCCTTAAACCTGAGATGATTAGGCAATAGTACCACCTTTATCTTACTTCAAATTCCCACCAGGAGGGTTAACTCACAGTCCAATTCCCTGAAATCCACGAGGCATATTCTGGTGGGGAGTGGGCTTCAGTGGTCTTAATAATGTTTAAGCCATAAACCATTTCAGTCTCTTACAGTTGGAAAGGACCTTAATGATCATCTAGTTCCAATCTCCCTGCCACGGACAGGAACATCTTGCAATCAACCAGGTTGATCAAAGCGTCATCTAATCTGACCTTGAACACTGCCAGGTATGGGGAATCCACAGCTTTTCTGGGCAACCTATTCTAGTGCCTCACCACCCTCACAGTAAATAATTTCTTCCTCGTGGGCAATCTAAACCTACACTCTTTCAGTTTAAAGCTATTCCCCCTTCTCCTGTCACTGCTAGCCCTTATCCAAAGTCCCTCTCCAGCTTTTCTCTAAGTCCCGTTTAGATACTGGAAAGTGCTATAAGGTCTCCCCAGAGCCTTCTCTTCTCCTGTCTCAACAATCCTAACTCTCTCAGCCTTTCTTCATAGAAGTGCTCCAGACCTCTGATCATCTTCATGGCCCTCCTTTGGACATGCTCAAATGACTCCATGTGCTTACTTTTTTGGGGGCCCCAGAGTTGGACACAGCACTCCAGGTTGGATCTCATGAAAGCAGAGTAGAGGGGGAGAATCACCTCTCTTGACCACTGTTTGTCTCTTTTCCTTTTCTTTCTTGGTTGCATGAGTGACTTGCTCCCTTCCAAGTTATTTGGCCTTATAATAATAACAGCTGGCAAATAAAACTATTTAAAGATAATTGCAAACAGGGATTTCCATTTCAGTGGGAGGATGTTCTTTCCCGCTGTGGCCAGAGTGATACTCTCATGTTTCATTATTCCTGATTTATTCCATTTTTTTTTCTTTGCTTGTGCATTATAGAATTCAGCAGTAGTTCAGGGACTGAGGAATCAAAGGAGATGCATCAAACAAAACTGATGCAACAAGAGCAAGGCCAAGAGGTCACCTTTGAATCAGACAGTGGATTTTAAAGTCCTCCTGACCCAATTTTTTTTCTTCTATGTTGAAAACAAGGAGCCATGTGACTGCCAAGAATGGAGTGACTTCAGATTTCAGACAGTAAAATAGCAAGTAACTTGCTTTAATCTAATAGATCAATGGTCTCCTTTGAGAACTCACTTGCCTCTGTGTTCCATTTTTCATTTAAATCCAGAACCTTGTATAGGTTTACTTCAAAATGTCTCATAACATCTTGCATGCTGCTGAAATCAGAGTCCCGTGACTGATTTGCTTTTCTCAATATCACTGCTGGAAACTATATCCATTCAGGACAAAATGTAAAGAAGGACTTGGCAGCCTAACATGCAGCTGAGTAAAGGCCTCTGCACTCAGACCAATGTTCCTAATCCTCTTCCAGACTTATGGAGGCTCATTAGCTCAGATGCCAAGTGATCAAATAGCCCACACCTTCCTATTAGTACTCAAGATGCAGTTACATCAGAAGCACTCAGAGAACTATCATAAAATGTTATCACTGAGTTCAGGTAGTGCCGGAAGGGCTTTCCACAGCAGCAACTGAGCCCTAAAAATCCCTCTAGCAATCTCACTGCCCCTGTCACAGAGCAAGTGCCATATTATCTCCCTCTTGCTCTCCTTTTTCACACAGAATCTTGCACTCCTCTGAGCCTATGGGCTCTGCTTAAATGGGTGGATATAAAGTGTCATGCATCCTGCTGTCTAGAGAACTCTCTGAGCAACTCAGACAAGAGCACATTAAAAGGGTCTAAGATTAAGTTATATACAAGAAACCTCAAATATGCTATGCTGCAGTTCTCTGCCAATTTAATCAAAACCCAGTTATCCAGTGGTTAATGACCCCTAACAGTACGTGACTGAGCTCATCCAAGATGTCCTGATAACATCTGAGTCATTTATATCATCCCAGTCTCAGAGGCTAGACTCATATTACTAAATAGAATGGGCTGTGTCCTGTTATCTGTCTTTGAGGGCAAGCTGCACAGCTTGCATCCATTCAGCAAAACCCTCTTCTCCAAAACAATTCCGTAGCAAGGTGACCACCTCCAAACTGCTCACTGAGCAGAGCAATGCCATGCTGTCCCATGAACTGTGCACAGACATTGTCTGGGAGAGGGCTGTCTTGCACAGACCAAAGCTGTAGCAGGAACTGTTAAACACTATGGGCAGTTGAGCACTGGTACACCATCCT
Organism: Chiroxiphia lanceolata; assembly: GCF_009829145.1. NCBI lineage: Eukaryota > Metazoa > Chordata > Aves > Passeriformes > Pipridae > Chiroxiphia > Chiroxiphia lanceolata. Next base: position 71,395,645 of record NC_045638.1, on the reverse strand, counting down.
AGACCCTCATCATGTTTTATTTACTAAGACAGGTGAACCAGGGAGGCTAAAGCTTTGTAATAGACCTAAAACCAGACAAGACGAAGTTTTGGAAAGGTGGCTTTGGCATTTCGTCGTGAGCAGCTCAGACACCACACCAGTTTGTGGGAGATTTTAGTCCCCAAAATGTAACTTTCTCTCACTGACTATAAAAAAGAATAAGACATCTTCCTCAGCATTGTAAATTTTGTTCTCAGAGCCAAATTAACTTCCTGGCACTATAGCCCTGTGTACCCTCCTAGGTCTGGCCCTTGATCTGATCCAAATACTGTGTTTGATCTCAGCCTGCTGTGCACAGCAGCCCTACTTCCTTCTTTTTTAATTTTGTTTCTATTTATACTGTTAACAAACCTTTACATATTTATCTTCACAGATCTTTGCAAGGTCTAACTCAGCTTGACTTTTGGGCTGAATTCCTACAGTTTTTGACCTTCAAAACATAGCTGCATACACTGACTGACCTCTTTATCCGTTCCCATAGACTGTTTACATCCAGCATCCTTCCTTGGACAGACATCCAGGTAATTCTGAAGAACTTCCTCATTCACTTTCCCCTTGTTGAGCATGCAAATTCCAGAAAGATTTTCTGCCTCTGATGCAAACTCTCATACTCTGTCATATGCAACCTCGGAGCTTGTCAAACTGGTTAACTCCAGTCACTACTTTTCTTAAATTTCTTGATGTTTTCCCTATGGAAAAACAAACAAAGAAACTCCAGAAAGATATTTTTTAACCTTTTCTCCATTCCACTGAAATGCTATCAACACTCTGATCCGAGATTTTTTGCTGTAACTAGTTCTTTTCTAATATGTTCACTACAAAAACTACATCCCAACTACATCCCCTTTTGCTTGCAGAGATACAAAAGTGTAATATCGTATCCCTTTGTTCTTGAGTTTGCAGCCAGAACATTAAAGTCTTGCATATTGACAGTTCACAGTAATATTTATTCTTGATATTACAGAGACATTAAAAGTCTAGGGTTTTCTAAAAGAGGCCTCTAACACCACCTTGGTTTTCTCCTTAACTATCCCTTCCCACAGAATTATGACTCAACATATTGTTTTCTTTCTGCTTTGTCTCAGCTTTCTTTATTATCTGTCACTGTATCCTCATTCAGTAGTGATCAAGAAGACAAATCTATCATAGGGGATCATTGGTAAAGGAAGAGTACAGAAAGCATTGCTATGGCTCTGCTCTGCTCACACCTTGAGAACTGTGCCACATCTCAAAAAGATACCAGAACGGAAAAGGTTCTGAGAAGAGCAGGATGAACATTAAAGATGTGGAATGATTTACATTTAAGGAGTGGCTGAATAGGCTAGAAATGCTGAGCTTCAGAAAAAGACGACAGACAGAAGATATGCTAACAGAGCTTTGAAATGATGGGTGGGAAAGATGGATGCTATGAGGTGACAGAGCACTCCTCTTCTCTTCTCTTCTCTTCTCTTCTCTTCTCTTCTCTTCTCTTCTCTTCTCTTCTCTTCTCTTCTCTTCTCTTCTCTTCTCTTCTCTTCTCTTCTCTTCTCTTCTCTTCTCTTCTCTTCTCTTCTCTTCTCTTCTCTTCTCTTCTCTTCTCTTCTCTTCTCTTCTCTTCTCTTCTCTTCTCTTCTCTTCTCTTCTCTTCTCTTCTCTAAATGAAAACCAGGAGCTATCAAATGCGAACAGTGCTCAAGATGCAAAATGTGTGCAGGGGCACTGGACAAGTGCTTGGCAGAAGGACCCAACAGAGCTACAAGTAAACTGTGTTGGACTTGGGAAACCCCCTGAACTGAAAAGAGGTGAAAATTGGGAGAGCATTACCAGGGGAGTACAGGGAATGTTGAATGGCTGACCCAAAGTTAAAGCATGTTAGTAAGGGCATTGTCCAAATGCCTCTTAAACACTGATAGGCTTGGGGAATCAATCACCTCTCTAGGAAGTCCCTTCCAGTATTTGATCACCCTCTCAGTAGAGAAATGCTCCCTACTGTCCAGTCTGAACCTCCCCTGGTGCAGCCCCATTCATTGCAAAGCTCTGAGCTCTCTGCCTTTCAGCCAGTTTGTCACCCAGCACATAGTGATGTTTTTATGTGCCATCTTCTTCCATATTCAGATCTTGTTTCTGTGGTCCTCCTATCTCGCTCACAGACATCCCCTGCACCCTCTTCACAAAATCACAGAATGGGTAAGGTTGCAAGGGACCACAGTGGGGCATCTGGTCAAGCCTCCCTGCTCAACAAGGGTCATCCTAGAGCATAGTGCACAGGATTGTGCCCTTATGGCTCTTGAATATCTCCAGTGAGAATGTCTTTGCTGCTGCTTCTCTTTTTTCCCCAGCTCAGTACTTGCAGTAGTAAACAGGTTTTGTTATTTCTGTGTTCCTGCCTGTCTCTTCTTTAACAGGACCAAACTATGATGGTAGGGCTCCATATGCATCCTCTGTACAGCAGGAACTAGTGGCTCTGCATCATTTCCAGCCTCTCCTGATAACTCAGGCAGCCCGCGATAGCCAAATTCTTACTCTCCCTCGTACTCAGGTGATGGTTCCTGAGTACGTGACCGAGGTCTGTGAAAAAAAAACAGGCAAGCGAGGAGGTTGTGCCTGCGACCACCATCGCTAAATACAATGGAAATTATTAGACCGCACCGTGTCTCGATCAAGGGCGTGCTCACACCTTGAACCCCCAGGAAATGGTGAGGCAGGAGCAGCCTCCGTCCCGCCTCCCGCCCAAGTTCCATCCCGAGGACCCGCCCGGGACCGGCCCGTGTCCCGCCGGCAGAGCCCGCGCGGCGGCCCCGGGCACAGGCGCCGTCCTGCGGCGCCCCCTCGCGGTCTGCCGGGGCCTTGCCGCCCACCTCCGCCGCTGCCTCCGCGGCCTCCCCCCTTCGCTTCCATTCCCTTCCCGTCCCCGCGGACGGAACGCGGGGAGCCGCCGCCAAACCCAGCTCAGACCCCGGGAAGAGTGGCTGCTCCACGGGGCTCAGGCGTCGGCTGGCAGTGAGTGTTGCTGGGGCCTCACCCTGCCCTCAGACCACCCCCGGTGTCCGCTCCGCCGAGGACCCCCGGCGTTCTGGGGGCTCCTCTCACAGCCGGCGTTGAGGACAGCCCCTCTCTTCCCTGGCTTCACCTCCCGCCACCGAACCTTCCTCTCCCCAAGGAGGAACAAACCCGCAAAGACATTTGGGGACCTAAATCCCTCGATTTTAGTGGGATGTTGTTACCTAAGTATCTCTGTAAGTCTTAATTTCTTTCCACGTTCTTCAGGCAGTGTGGAATTTCCCATTGGGGTGATGGAGAAACTCCCCAGCCAAACCCCTACAAACTCCCCTTTATTTACATGAAAATAAAGCAAAGTGAAAACCCCAACCACGGAGCTGTGGGGCACCTATGCTCCTTAGAGGTGTGGTTGTGTTTCTCCATCAGAAATTATGTTGCACCCATGACACAATGCAGGAAACATCTAAGGGGAAAACCATTCCTACCCAAAGACTACTCTGGGAAGGCTGGGTCGTTTGGCTGGCTTAAACAAGATGGAAGCAGTTTAGAAAGTGCTGGTGGGGCTAATGCTGTCTCCCAAGCCTTGGCCAGGTCAGACACTGAGCAGGGCGACAGCTGAGCCCTCCTAACACTTCCAGTGGGAACAATACAGTGGGGCACTGGTGAACTCAAACTATCCCAAGGCTGGCTCTTGGTGCCATGAGAGCAGCCTCCCTGGATGTGACCTGGAAGAACTCTCCTGAGGGAAAAGCATCCTCCTGCATATTTAGAGGTTCCCACATATGCCTGTAAAAGAAGCCATTACTACAGCTTTTACTTGAACTTTCTTAATTACACCAGACTGGACTTTGGTCTTTCTCCATTTGACATGTGTGTCTGCTCCTCCACAAAAATTACACACCCTCTAGAAAAATCCGTTTTATCTTCCCATTGCTCTATAAGGAGTGGGGTCATTGCCCTCCACAGCTCCGATTCTTACCCTTTGAAGCTGAACCTCACACACATAAGCCATGTATTATTTGAGCTTAACAATTTGCAGTCTGTTCTTAGTTCCCAATTTTTGTAATTTTGGGGAGTTTTTTTGTTTTGTTTGTTTGTTTGTTTGTTTGTTAAGGTTTTTGTTTGGTTGGTTTGGGTATTTTTGTTAGCATTCCCTTACCTAGACTCTGCTACCCGTCAGAAAACTTTTTCAATTTCCTGAAAAAGCAGGTCCTTCCAGGTCCACGATCTGGCCTAGCTCTTGCAAAAGACTTATGCCACCTACCCTAAGAAGTGTCAGATTGTCTCCTCTAACATCTCCAGTAAACATTCTACCCGTGATCTCAGATCCCATTGCTTTCTTCCTTGCTTCATCCTTCCTTCTAGCATCACCCTGAGCACACCAAAGTATGCCCACAATTAAAATCCCTGCCTCAAAGAGTCTTGGGTGGCCAGTACTTTTCTCCACGTCTGTGGATCTACCATGCCTTGAACCAGGCACCTTCTGTTCTTGGTCCAAAACACGGCAGCTGGAGTTACCAGATCACAACCTTCAACAGCCTGGACCTTCCCAGTCTTCCTGGTTTTTTTTAGTTCATATCTGGGCAAAATGAGCTTGTATCTGTCACTGCAGTCCCCATCACTTAAGGAGCATCACCCCCCCCTTCCTCTTCATTGTCTGCAGTGGTCTGTGCTTCCTGACACTCTTCATCCCTTTCTGCTTCCGCAGTTACCTCCCAGCCTGCGTTTGCCTGGGTACAGGCCTTAGTAGTGAGCAGGGGTGCCCTTAGCATTGCTGCAGGTGGACTTGCAAGGACCCTGCTTTGGTTCTTTCTTGAATCTTTAAGGATAAGCTCAAAAGCTCCAGATCAGATCCTCTCATTCAGGTGGCTTGTTTAGTCTTTTCAAGCCCTTCAGCCCCAGCATTTTTTCTGTACTCAATAACCCTCTCACGATGAGACAGTTCAGACCTATATCTTCTCTGCTTTACAGTCTCACAGTCCTTCTGATGCAGGGTAAACTGGTGTAGATTGGGTGCAACCTGAAACCAGTCTCTCCCAAGCTAGCATCTCTGAGATTGAGATTGATTCCTTCTGTTCTGTTCCTTCCCTCAAGCTGCACCATACCAAGGCAGTGAGAAGATATGGACATCTTTCCCAGATAAGAACATGTTTCCTGTGTCTCTGCTCACTGCCCTTCCCACGAAATCTGTGCCTTGTGCTTGCTCGTGGGTTTTCTGCAGCCCCTGTCCTCTGTCTCCCTCTCCTGCTCTGAGATGGTTGCCTACAATCAGGAATTCATGAAGGAGCATTTTTTGCAGTCTTCAGGGAGAAAGTGCTACCCTTGCAGAAAACTTGAGGATGACAATGAAAAAGCAGCATGGAATTATTTCCATGTGGTGATTCCTGTTTATGTTTGCCTAACATACCCCATTCCTTTTCAGCCTTGGAGACTTTGGACATTCTTAGTCATTTACTACCCACTTCTAGGTTTGTAATATGGCTTTATTTTAATGCACAGATCTTTGATGCAGTTCTCTAAGACCTCATGGATTTTGGCTGTTGTTTATGCTTTTTTTCCAGAGGAGTTACTGTGTTCCACCCCAGTTTTGGTGCTATCTAGAAATTGCCCAGCTTTTCCCTCCCACTGGTAGCATTGAATACTTTTTTCCAGGGCACCATATCATCCCCCATTCTCTCAGTAAAAAAACACTGGTTTGAGGCAAAACCAGACGCTGCTCTTTACCCCATCCTTTCAGATCCTTGCTGTCTCTGAAATGTAGCAGCTTGGAGTTCACTGTCTCCAACTTCACCCACTGTGTTTCCTTAGGTTCTGGCAAAGTTCAATTCAGTCAGAAAGTACCTAATCACCTTATGCAATGTTTTCACCCAAAACAAGTCTGGTTCTCCTGGTATTTGGAAGCCAAAGAAGTGTTATGTGAAAACATGTCTGCATCACTGGAAAGCCCATGCCTGTGGGGGGCCACCACCTGGCCCACGGTCTTGACCTTGAGCAGGGTTCACTGGGCCTGACAAGACCATTACTGTCTCTCAGCAAGTGCTGGCCCTGTGTCACTCACTCACCGTGGAGCCATTGCATTCCTGCCTAGTGACAAAATGATTGCAGAAATCCTGGGACTGCAGAAGCTCATGACAGAGCTCGGATCACCGCTCATCAGTGACCGTATGTAGCACAGACAGGAGGAGTACTGGGCTCCCATCCTTCCCTGCAGTCACTTTGGTGTGGGGTGGCAGAGAATTGGTCATAGAAATCAAGAGTGGATCCCACTGCCTGGAGGGGAGCTGGGTGTCCACTGGGACACGCTTTTCTCAGAGGTGATAAATTGATTCCTGGTAAGTTCAGTATTATCAGAAATAGTACCAATTTTCCTCCTAAACAAAAAGAAGAGTTTGACTCTTCAGCTGTCCCTGAGGACTGAGATGTATGACATGCTGCCCTGGCAAAGGGAGCACAGTGCATAAGCAAGTCTGGGAGAGCCAGCTGGGAGGCTGGCATCAGCTCTGAGTCTGGAGTGCCACATCATGAAAATCAGAACAAGTCTGCAGCATTATAGGAGCATTAATAGTCACAGAGACTAGTCACAGAGAGAAGGCCTTTTGCCCTTCAAGGGAGAGAGCCAGGCTGGGAGCACTGGAGCTATTAATTGAGTCACAGAGCAGTCATTTGTACATTTAAATGATAGAAGGCTAAATATGTTCTGCAATCAGTCCTAGCAAAGGACACTGATGGGGACAGGCTCCTTTTAAAGCCTGACATCCAGTTGCTCTGGGCTGCCTGACACGGCTCTGCAAGCACAGCTCTTTCTTCCCAGCTCTTGCCAGACTCCCTTAAAGAGGCAGTTCCCCACGCCTTTTACTTCCTCAAGCCAAAGGTAAGAATTGAGATGGTTATAACATATAGCTTCCAGCATAAATAAACAACCTCACTGATTTAAAATGTTCTATTGATTTCTGAGGTGTATGTGTTGGCACTGGTGCTGAAATATCTGCACCCTGGACAAATTTGTCCTCTGGCTCTGCCCAGAGCTGCATCAGCTCTGTTGCCCTTTAAGCAGGACTTCAAGTGATTCCTTCAGTTTCTCCCACGAATGAGATTTGTCTCCCATTTTTTCAGTCTCTGCATTATGCAGTTTCCAGGTGTTGCTTGAGGAAGATGAGTCATGTTTTTCTGTAAACCTTTCTGTCTGGCAGGACAAGCATATTGCAGCTGTCTTCTAGTATCATCACTTTGCTTAAGCTTAAGTGCTCCAGCTGGTGTCAGAGCAGCTTGGTGTGTTGGCATAATCTCTGACACTGTGTTTTCCCAGGTCTTAGTATAGGAGATGCAGAATGAAGGGGTCTTGTGTCCAATTCTTAGCCCAAATGCAGCATCAGCATTACCAATATTTGATGTGCTTTTTAAAAGACCTGTGAGGGCAGTCTCCATCCCTCCCCGCAGTAAGAAAAACAAAAGATAGTTGGTTGGCCTGTTGAAATATCTGACCTGCTGAATGAAAATTAAGCAGTGGTTGGAGACAATAGTATCTCCTAGAGTGCTGAATGTAAAAAAACATATGCTGTCTTTTTACAGCCTTGTCAGAGACCTGCTGATGATGGAGTGTCAAGTGTAGAAAAATATCTGGCATCAAGTATACCCTTAAGAAAACATTACCTTTACATGTAGTGAAATCACTCCCTTCCAACACATTTACAGGAATCCTTTAAAATCTCTCCATCAGAGAATTCTGCTCTCTCACTTTCAGTCTCCTCTCTCTTTGGTGCCCATTGTTCCTGTTGAAATTCAGAGTGTAGGATTTCCCAAATAATGAGACTCCATTTCCTGCACATAAGCCTTCCTGAATGTAACAAATTTACACTCATTTTGATACTTAACTGAGCTTGCATTTCACACCCCTCCTTGGTAAAGATAAGTTTGTGTAGTCTCTAGGGTTTACTGCATTCTTGTGTTATCTGTGATGTCGCTTACAGTATTAATAAAACTGATTTTGGCACCACATCAATTCAGTTAACTGTATCCAATTTAAAATAAACGAATATCCAGTGTGGTTTGAGGCTGAGCACCCATGTGTGCTCTGGACGTGCTGGCAATCTCCGTCAATGCTGCAAAATGATGGAGGCACTGCAAGTTTTGCACCTCCTTCCAAATGGCAAGTGTCATCTCTGTTTTTGGTGTCTGCCACAGAGCCTGCAGCTCCTTATGCTGTGTCTTTTCGTTGAATGGCTTCCCTCTTTCACTAGGAGTATTTTCCATTTTGTTTCACATGTGGTGCCACGTATTGTTCAGTAACCACACAGAACTAAGGCAGCTGACAGAGGCTGCTCCCTTCAGCGTTAACTGATCATTAGCTTGTGAGCACTGTGTAGTGGGAGCCTCACTACAGCACCAAAGTAGCTCTGGCAACAGCCTCTAAAACACTGTTGTTGCTGCGGAATGCCCAATCATAAGTCTTCTCCTATTATTATTCTCTGTGTGTTCCTGGGATTCCTTCCCCCTTTGCAGTAATAACATCTTTGCACCCTCCTGCCAGAAGGTGCTGGAGTGTGGGCTTTGATTTATTGGCTAGTAGAGAAGGGTGGTTGCTGGGATTTTTCCCAGAAAGTGCGGCACTTCCTTAGGCTGTTTTGCTAAAAGCTGACTAGAAGAATGCTGCGGAGACCAGAGCAGATGGGCAGCTTTTATTTAAATGAGAAAATGCTCTATGGTGACAGTGGGGAAACAAACTTGGAAAGAGAATGAGAGAGTTCTCTGAATGTTCTCCACAGGAACCCAGTTCTAACAATGGCTTCAAGGTCTGGGTACTCCCACTGCCAGATACTGGCTCCAGAGCAATTCATTTCAAGGCTGAGGATGATTAGACCAAATGGAAAATAAAATTCAAGCAGTTTAGCCAAGAATCAGGCTGACAAACAGCTCTCAGAACAACTCTGCACTGTATTTGATGGGCCAAGGGCTGAAAATATATTTTCCTTCAAGCTGATGACTTTGAAAAAGCAAAAACCTAGAATGCTGAAGCTGGTAACATGAATTAATATTTCATGAGAGGCAGGATGGTTTTTTTTCTCAGTGTAAGGTTGATTCTATTGGTGAAGCTTTCACAGCCCTGCATACCCCAGCACAGTGCAGAGAATTCACCAGCAGGTTTCATGATTAAATGTTACAGGAATTATTTTTATTTTTTGCTGTGAGAGAGATCACTGAGTGTCAGAGAGGCTGTAGCTTGATGCTGATTTGATGCCAGGGAAAGCAAATACAGCAGATACACAAACTGAGAGCACCAAGAACCAGCAGGTGACATTGCAGGGTCCAGCTAATCCCCTAGGAAACATCAACCATGTTATTACTTGACACCAGCAGTTAAGGAAATGTCAGCATTAACCTGCATCTGCAGCAGCTTTTCCAAACAAGCTAAAAGCAGTCTGCACTAACAGTAAGGCAAAACCAACCAACTTTTGTATGCATCTGGTGTAGTGGTAGCTGCCTTATTCCAATGGCTCAGGTGATGAAGGACACAAGGGCGATTAGACACACATCTACCTCCTCTTGGGAGAAGAGAGAGTAAGTCACTGGAATAGAGAGATTTCACACTGAGAGAGGAAGTCTGTTCCAGGACTGAGATTGGAACAGATACTCCTGAGAAGATGTACAAATCTCTTCTGGCTCAGCACAAGCCCCGCCCTGTTGACAGGCAATTGTATGTACCAAAGGGGTTCCTGCAGCCAGAATCAGTATCCAGGACACCAGCATGATCTGAGATGGTGTCCACACAGAACGACATCTGTTGAGTTAAAACCTTTTAAATAGTGCTGCTGAGCTGTAAGTTAAGTGAAAAATTGGCCATGACAGAGGCTTAATGAGAATCCCTGCTCAAGCTGGGAAGATAAAGGCAAGCCATGGCTGGCCAGCAGGCCTCACACAACTTCAGTTCCTGCAGAAGAGCTGCCTTACAGCACACAGCCCTATTCAGAGTTGTATATGATGTTTTGTTGTCACAAGACAAATTAGTGATACCAGTGCAAACAGGCATGCCTAGAAGGTTCAATGACACTCAGATTCTCCTCTCTGCTCCTTCCTCCAGTTCCCCCACAGGAGACTTGGTAAAAAGCAGGAAAATTATCCTTTCTTTGTAGGCTATTTACTGGGAAGGTTATCTGATATTCCTCAAAATGAACATGCACAATAAAGCTCAGGAAATGTGATGGGTCCGTGGCATGATCCCAGCTGGTGAATTGGTTGTGTGCCTACATGCTGGTAGCAGAGTCCTCTGGGTATGTCTGACAACTTAGAGATCAGGAAAAGCTGGAACACAACCTCTAGCTCTGGCTACCAGCCAGGCACACACTTGGCCTGGTACACTTGGTGCCAAAAAGATGCTAAAATCAATGGTATCACTCCCTCATATCTGAGCTTTTCTCTAAACACCTACTAGCTGCATTTGAAGATGCAGGGTCAGATATTTATTCTTTGAAATTTTTTTTTGCATCTAAAAGCTTTGGAAAGACAATTAGCCACCCACTGTAATATTCATCAAGTGTGACCTTCACCACATTGTACTACATGGCTCTATTGTCTGGATGCTTTGTGATCATCTGACCAAAATGCCATGACTGTTTCAGGAAGCCGGACTCATCCAAACACAAGCAGATGTGGATTCACAAGAGGAAGCATTCACTCCCATGTCCAGTACTCCGCTGGCAAGAGTTGGCTGAGGACATCTACAGAGCAGCATCATGGAACCAAACTCTTATCTGGGGAAAAAAGGTATCCCAAAATGGTTGGCACCTTGCAATCATTGAATTGTGGTGCTTTGACTGAAGTGTAGAAATGGAGGTGAGGGTGAGATGAGGAATTATGTTCCAAGACGATTATTAGTTCTGTTTAGGGCTCACCTGTTTTTTCTACCAGCACAAATGACATGGAGAGAGGGGATCTTCTACTGAGAAAGTAGGATATGGTCAGACTAGGCTGATGGCATATGCCTCAGGAATAGTGTCCCACAGAGAGAGAAAACATCACCATAGGTTTCTGTGTAGCTCTCACAGCTGACCACAAGTAGTTCTTCCCGATAGGTTGTCCCAGCTTGCTCACATTGGGAGTGCAGTGAATCCAGATGTGTATGACGAGGCAGTAGCTTGTGGTCTTGGCAGCCCAGGGGAAGACTCTTGCCGCAGCAGGTGCCGTCTCAAGAAGCCCATCGCCTGAAGCCAGAAGCTGACACCTGATAGCAGAATTGGCTGCTGGCTAATTCGAACTGTGTTACCAGCCACAGATCAAAAGCTGGCTGAAACCTGCTCAGCAAATCAGGCTGATGAAACATGATCAAAGGAGTTCTGCCCTTTAGGATACTGAATGAGTCTCAGCTAGGAATGCAGACCTCATCCTCCTGGAGGGCTGCTGATGATGTGCTTTCTGCTCATCCAAGAATCATGCAGGCTGAAACATTCCCAGGGCTGCACAAGGAATGTCAATACACTGCAGAGTGCTCGGTTTGTAACTATGTGCTGCATTAGGGCCAGCTCTTCTCTGAGCTGTATCCAGATTTGCATGTCAGGTGTCTGGGAACAACAGAGCAGCCCAAACTGTTCAGGTAGTCAGCCCTCCCAAAGTCCCTGTCAATGAAGAGGAACTGACCTGTTTCACCAGACCAGCTAATGATATTGTTTCATATCTGAATGGTATCACACAGTTCTGGGCTAGCCACACTTGGTGGGGTTTATCCTAATACTGGTTTTAATCCCTTAAAATCCATCTTTGGACTGCCAGAAGAGAGCTTACTTTTCACAAAGGCTGCTTTAGCCACATCATTTGAAGACCTTCCTGTATGCAGAGCACATTGAGACAGTAGTGAAGACTAATGAGGGTCTGTCTAGCAAGAGCTGGTAAAACATACAAGGTATTATTGATTTATTGTGTCCTACTGTGACTGTGTCTTCTTTTACTAATATATTTATTCCGATTTATCACAAATTTGTGCTATATATCTATTCATCAGGAATACGAAAGCAGCCAGAATAGGAAAAAAAAGTTATGGATATTTTGGACACCACAGGCTTCCTGAAGACCAAATTGGAGAACTAATTATTTGGTGATAATCTGGACAAGTAAAGAAAATGTCAAGATTCCATATGTCTTATTTTCTATCTGAAAACTATATACTCCTCTCCTCACCACAACGTGTCATGCTTTGCCTTGCCTTGCCTCCTTCCAGCCATCCTCTTGGGGTCATAAGAAACAGAACAAGACCAAATCCTGACTGATCTGCCCTCCTCCCCCATGACCATAAGGATGAACACAGTCGTTTGCTGCAGCTCCTCTTTCCTAATGTGTTCATAACAGACTCACACACCTGCCTTTGTCACCATTCGGAATTGGGAAAATCCTTGGGTAATTCCCTACCTTGTAATGGCAGTAAGTGGGAAAACTTCCAACTCAGATACATCCCCACACCAGTCTTCAGCATGAGAAATAAATACAACCATAGCCCCAGAGCCTTCCCTTGCGATGGTGGTTCTTGAGAAGCAGATGTTCTCCTTCCTTGGGTATCCATGTCCACTTGCTGCATTCTGCTTGGGACAGTACCCTATGGGAATCTCTCTCCTGACAGACAGGATGTGAACAGCTTTCATGGCTATGCCTGTCTTTCTCATCCAACAACCACCAAATTAGGAGCTCCTGCCTCCAGACACTTTTTTTCTGTGGTACCCTGAAGAATGAAAGAGGCCTAGAACTCCTTATTCTTGTTCCGTAACCAAAACAGGGCCAGGGAAAGGCTGACATACAGAAAAGAGGACTGTAATCTCTTGTATTTCTGCTTTATCTGGCTATCGACTCATTTGGTACTGGTGTCTCAGAGCTCAAAATTAAACTTAGATATGATCCAATTTGCAACTAATAGAAAGAGGCATTTTCCTCTCTCTGTTCCAGAATTCTCCCAATAAACCACAACGGGTTCAGTAAATAGAAAGTTTTCTGTGCTATTATATTTCTGTGAAATTATATTCACCACAGTTTCCACTGGGAGTTTTTGAACTCCAGGTTTATTTCTTAAACAGCCACCGAAGATTTTATTTCCAGAACAAGTAATTAAAGAGAGAAGGGAGAACCTTGTCTAATGTATATAAGTATCTCAAAGGAGATAAAATGATAGGTTTTAGTCAGATCATATTCTAGGAATTGTATCACAGAGACTTATATGATCAATTGTAGGGCAAATTTATATGAAGCAAAGGTTGTTAAAAGTTACACCTGCTTACCCATATCAGAAATTCCTTGAACTGCTCAAAACTAGAATAATCACCCATTAAAATAATTATCACTTAGAAATGAAGCATTAAATAAAGGTAATAAAATGTGAGCTGTCAGCCTGTGTGATATATGTGTGATTGAGCTCTGTGGATGGATCCATTTTTCAGTTACAATGAAGCCTGTGCTAGAAGCTACCATTCTTAGACAGCCACTGATTTTAAAAGAACATCCAAAAATAGCTCTATTATTCCATATCTTTTTGTTAAAAATTTCTCCATTAATTCACTCGTCTCCAGGGTAGTGATTCTACACAGGCTTCAGACTACTTGTACTTTGGAGAGTCCTGCCTGGTATTTTTGGTACATCAAAGCTGGAATTCTAATTTTGAGAGCAACTTGACAACATTAGGAAAGTAAATTAAGCACACTGAGATGGGGAATGGCTCCATGGCAAGAACAAATATAACTGCAGTCAGGAAGTCTTTCCCCTGGAGGAATTACATTCATAACCAGAACGCAAAATAACTCAGCTCATGCAAAAGTAGAGCAATCAGCTCGTTCCCCAGCATACAGATTAATCCACCCATCTACATTCTCCCTGTTTTAAGCACCTCTGCATGAGGAAGGACAACCACTCACAAGAGTCAAATACTGTCCTGGACCCCTCATGAGGTATCACTGATTTCAGTAGGCAGTTAACTCTGGTGGTGCTAATCACACTTATAAAGCCGTTACTTTCAGAAAATGTTTTTCTGTAGTAGAAATCTCATTCCAGGAACTTAAATAAGGTTCACATCTTCATTTCATCAGCCATTCATGTAAACAGGCTTCTCAGAGCTCAGAACCAATCATTTAGCCTCTGTTTAATATTTTAAACTCAGAGAAGACCCTATTTTTCTCTTCTATTTATTTTTCCTCCTTAATGCTTAGATAAACATAATACATAGTAATATTCATGTACCAAAACGAGCTTGGCCTATCTGCTTTCCTCAAAGCACGTGTCTGTCAGTGACTTCAGCATGAGACCCTGTGTTCAATAACAGGTTCTGCCTTTCAGTTGTATTAATCAAGACATGACAGAGATAAGCAGCTGAATGTATCTTCCCATCGTTGACTTCCTTTCTCGCCCAGCCACTGTCATCACAGAAATAGCTGCAAAATTGGTCAGAGTTGTCCAGATAACTTGATTACTCTTCTTCCTCTAAATTTACTGGAAAATGCTTGTTGAATCAGGCAGTTTCACATCAGTCATTTCATGCATTTCATTTGCAGCAGTGCCAAGGGTCTTTTTGTACAAAATCTTTTGTGTGTGGAGCTGCCACTGAAACTGGTCAGCTGCAGAAGATTTAAATACTAGGAACTTTGTGAACTCCATACAGAAATAGAAGTGAATCTCCAAGAAAAGAAGGAAAAGTTCATTTTGGACAATTCCAAAAGAAACATTCCAGTATCTTGACTCAGCTGGAAAATAATTAAGATAATCTGGAAATCAGATTCAAAGTCTAGCAGGAAAGAAAGGCTCCTACTGCTAAGAGAAACAGCCTTGCACAGACACTGATATATAACACATATTCTGGTGTAATGGAGAACAACTGGATTGTTACTGGGATGCTAAATTCTCTTTTGATAAATAAACCCTGTATTTTCATTCATTTACAGCTCTGCCTGCTTTCTTTTCTTCTTTCCTTGCTTGTCATTGTCCCCTCATACACATTCCAGGCAGGTCTGCTGTAAATCCTTTTCATCACATTGTTACACTTACTGACATTTCAAGGACATTTTGTTTGAAATGTTAAGAGAAAAAGCACTTCACAGCCTTCCAGGAAGAAGCATCAATGACTGTCAGCGTTTGAACTTATGTTGTCCCATCTCCAGCAGGACCCAAACCCTTGGAAGCGACATCTGAAAATAGGAATCTCAGAAAAACTTCTAAAGGCCCCCACACAAACTGGTGAATCAGTTTGGGTTCACCAGTGATACCACTTAATGGCAGCAGTTCATCCACAGGTCAGCGCGATAATTTAGCACAAGCTACCTCATTATTTATTTCCTGGCCCACCTGTAGTTTTATCCTTCCATATGCAATTTTGTTCATGCTCAGCATCCCTTGTTGCTTTCACAGCAAGCACCTCTGCCCCATTTCTCCTCTTCCATTACTGTTTATATCACAAACTTAGGAGATGGCTTTCAAAAATTATTGCTTTTGTAAATTATTGCACTGGAACCTCACATGATGTCATTCATAGTAGTCCTTGAAAATTAACAGCTCAAGGCCATTTAAGGTGTTGGAAGATACGGATTGCTCTTCTCAAGCTCATAGTGCAAGTTCTTTGAGATAGGGACTACACTGGCAATAGGTAAAAATAGATATCAATAGATAAAAAGGTGTTGATAGAGTCAATATGGAGTCTAAACTGTTAGGAGGAAAAAGAGAACTGGCCCTTGAGTTATGAGATGTATGGCAAAGAGAATAATCCTGGTAAAGGAGTGTGTGATTTGAGACTTTAAAAGGTCTGGAGAGGGTGGTAGAAACAAGACAATAGAACAGATCCTAAATCTTCATGGTCATGTGGATGGACAATGCCAGTGCAGCTGTGGATAAGTGGAGTCCTGTGATGGACAGCTGTGCTTCTCCACACCGGCTCAGCCCTGCAAGCTTTACTGCTGAGCCTCCACTGTGACAGTGGGTGGTCCTCCCTGAACTAATAGGTTTATCATACACTGATTTTTCTGTTCAAGGCATACCACTTGCAAAACAGAAACGTGATATGGCACAGAGTAAAAGCCCTTATTCAGTTTTGATCTGCTGGAACAGCAGCATTTGGCAAATGCAAAGAAGAAAAGATTAAAAAAATGCTGCTGTAGACTAAATAGATACCTGTCATTATTTCTCTGCTTAGAAAAACCCAAAACCAACACAAAGTGCGGGATTTTCTTGTTCCCCTCAAAAGTAATTTCCTTGATGATGAATTTTGCTTTCCCATCATATCCTCTTATGTGAATCCTTTCCTTGTGATACACCAGCATCAGCTGTCATGGATATCAGAAGGGACTGAATCAAGGACTGCCATCGTTTCCTTGCTCCCCATCATTCTTCACTCGCTTGCTTTGTTTCTTTTTTGGTTTGAAAAAGATAAATCACACAATCGATGATATGCCAACATGAGATTCACTTTACTACCCACCTTCTGCTATTGCAATGAAATTGTGAAGTCACAGTCTTCAACAATATGTCATTGATGGCCTTTGAAAGCGGGACAGAAAAGTCAATAAAGTCTCATTTCTTTAGAATTATTCCTCTGTTGTTTTTTCATATTTGCCCTGTGGGATATTTGGCGATTTTTCACACAAAGCACATAACCAAGTTGACTTATCACACACAGTTTTTTAAAATAACACTGGAAGAATTCAAGGATTTTACTTAACTCAATATTGTGAAGAAACACATCAGGGTTCTTTGAGCATTAGCTATGATTCCCTAACATCCCCGTGGGTCTGTTCAGCCGGAGCTTGCAATTAAGCTGAAGTTGTTTATGCAATAATTAAGTTTTTAATCATGGAAATTTTTTTGAGCTCTCTTTGGGGAAAAACCATTATTTAAGAACATATGTCCAGATCAAATGGTATCTTGGGTTAGACAAATGTCTCAAAAAGTGCTCAAGATGATACTCAGGGCATTTTCTATTATACTGACAATTGGCATTGGTGCCTCCTGTGGAGTCCACGTTTGAGAGAGTAATAAGCAATTCAAAGCAAAATTTTCCAGCATGCTCAGACCCTACCTGCTTATGTGGTCAATAAAGAGAAGCCATCAAAACATCTCAGGGAGGTGCCTGTAGATTATGGTTTGAGACAGGTTATATGGAGCCAACACTGGGAAGTCAGAGGTCTAAACCACCCTCTTGGATATCAGTGTCATAGGTGGCATTGAGCAGGACACTTAAGGGTTCAACCGTCCATTCATTAGGTTAAGGCTTAACCCTTAATAGCAATGTTCACAGGCCAAGTTTGTTTATAAATAACAGGCCAGGCTGGTTTTATTGCAGATTGTTTCATTTTTACTGCCTATGTAGAATATGATTCCAGCACCACAACCCTCTCCACAGTGAAAACTCTCTCTGTTGACCTTCAAAGCAGCTCTGCACTGGCATGAGTTTGTGAGTTTTCAGCATCTGGTGCAGCTCAGTCCACATGAATTGAGCTTCCCACAACAGGGGTGCTGAATGCAATATTTCCACAACTGGCAAAGCAGTGATTCATGTGCCCCAACAATCTCCAAGCCCAAAAGCACACCCCAGACTTTTCATTTGGAAGGAGGCTGTGTTCTTGGGGACAACTCTCCATGGCATTGGTTCTAACTGTGCAGCAACATCAGTGGGCCAAATCCTCAGCTCCTGCTCAGTTTCTGTTCTAGGCTTATTTAGGAGAGTGACTGCTATTTCTCTTTATAAATAACAAGAGAAAGTCAGACAACAAGGTAGAGCAGAAACAGTCTCTGCCCTGTCTTTGAACAGTGCATGAAATCATAGCAACCTCACCCTCACTGAGGACTTTCTGCTGTTACCTTAAAAGAATAATTATCCTAATTGCTCACTTTAAGTATTCCAGGTGCTGGCAATAATTGTGCCTTATAACTGAAAACATGAAATAAAAAAAATTATGAAGCAACTAGTTTTATAAAGAAAACTTAATCTAAACAGTAAACCCCCATCACAGCAGGAAGCCAACATGAGGAATGTGACTGTAGCATCAGCATCAGTTAGAACAAGTTAGAATTATTTGTCTAGCACTAAAAGTTTCATCAGTCCACAAGCCTTTTGATCCTCCTTGTGTCCTGATCTCCCTGAGAAAGCCCATGACTCAAAATGAAGGCTTTCAGGGTTCACGTGCCTCCTGAACCTGGGTATAATGCCAGGAGGTATCCACATCCAGTGGGAATATCCATTCCTGTGAGTGAGACGCTAACAACTTAAAATGTTTGGTGGTATAGCTCTTTCAAATGGTTATCTTCTGCCAAAATCCTGATCATGAGCAGTGGTTGTTTAGCTTGGAGAAAAGAAGTCTCAGGGGGAACCTTATCACGCTCTACAACTATCCAAAAGGAGACCAATGCGAGGTGGGAGTCGGTCTCTTTTCCCAGGTCACAAGTGACATGGCAAGAGGAAATGGCCTCAGGTTGCGCCAGGAGAGGTTTAGATTGGATGTTAGAAAGATTTCTTCATGGAAAAGGTTGTCAAGCACTGAACAGGCTGCCCAGGGAAGGATTGAGTCACCATTCCTGTAGGTATTTAAAAACTGTGCAGATGTGGCACCGAGGGACATGGTTTAGTGGTGGACTTGGCAATGGTTGGACTCGATGATCTTTAGAGGTCTTTTCCAGCCTAAATGGTTCTATGATTCTATTTCATGTTTAGGACCACAGCAGAGGAAACAGATTGCACTGCAACATCAGGGTGTGCAAGGAGTGCCCAGCAGGGCAATAGTGATGTCTGCAGTAGCCTCTGGTGAGAAGTGGGAAACCTGGCAGAGCAATAAACTCCATGTGTCTCTGCTGTGGTGCTGGCGTGGGCATGTCTACATGCCCCACATGTGAGATGGTGGGTGGAAAGCCTCATATGAAGATCTGATGAGCCCTTTGCTTGCTCTGCTCAGCCATGCCCAAAGCAAAAAAAAAACCTTGGAATCAGTAGAGATGGCTGCTGGGTGTCTGGAGTGTGACTCTTTCTTGTCTGGAGAGAACACTGATGGAGTGGGCATTTTAAGCCTGATGAGAGGGTCTGAGAGGGGCTGTGAACGCTCTCCTTGTGCCTCAAGGGCAAGCACGGGAAGGTTGAAGAAGGTTTCTGAACTGCAAACCAGTGCTGGCACAAGAGTAAACTGTGCACTTCAGCTGGGCGTTCACTGAGGGTTCCAATAGGGTCAGAGCAGCCTCTGGCCTGATGTATGGGGCCCCACACCACCTGAGTCTAAAGGATGGTAACTTTAGAAGTGGTGCTAGGTGATGAGGCACAGGAGGCAAAAGGACGTTTGTTTTGTTGAGCCAGGAGTCCTATCAGTCCCACAGCCCCCAATCTCCCTGGGAATAGGCATCCGAGCCTTGACTAGTTGGTTGTCTTGCTGCCAGTGACCAAGTACATGGAGTGCAACTTACACATCCTCTCTAGACCAAACCTTATGAGTTCCTAATTTTAAAGTACAGGTTTCTGTGACTTCAGCCTGTTCTTGCTTCTTTCCGCAGTGTGTCACTGCCAGGATGATCCAGCCATGTAACAACAGAGGCCCCAATCTAAATTTTATTCATTATGAAAATTTCAGGCCATGACGTATCTTCAAGAACATATCCCTTTATATAACTGGTAATGCTCTCATATGAGTCAGTGTGTGAATCACAGGAGATACACCTGGAAAACAAACTAGACCATGTTCCATTCAGTATTATTAAAGAACTGTATTTCTGTCGTATCGAATGCTCCTATTATTTCAGTTTGTTACTTTTACCCTTCCCTCTCCAAATTGTTTTCTTTTTTTCTTGCTTGTTTTTCCCTGACTGGAAGTACATCCTGCCTCAGGGCTGCAGGCCAATGCATTCCCCTTGATACTGGGTGATGGGAGTCAGTGGTGTGACATGCACATGGGACCAGTGAGGATGCTCTCAAAGGTTGTGATAACTTTGGCTCTCATGTATGCTGCAGCAGCACCTAGAAATGGTTGCTAGGACTACATAAAAATTGCATACATGATGCAAGTGTGTTTTGAGGAACTGCAGTGTGGAGCCCCAGCTGGTGCTCTTGTGCAACCTTCTCATCTGGAAGGGAAGCCTCATACTAGAATAGTTTGCTGCAAAGGGCCTAAAACATGCCAAGGAATAAAGCATGAATGCAAATGCGTGTCTGGGATGGCAACTACCTGGCCTGGGCAAGCAGCTCTGTTGCACATGAGCAACATTGATTTTCCTAGTGGTGAATATACTTTTTCCATTAAAAACAATTTTCTGTGTGATGCTGAAGTGTGGAAACCAGATAGAGAAAAAAACCACTAGGGATGGACAAATCTTTCTCATGTTTGGTGGCTTTGTTGTTTTTTTTTTTAATCCAGCACTAAATCATTTTACATTCAACCCTCTTCTGGACAAATTTTCAAGAAGAGCTAGCTCAATCATGCTGGTGAGGAAGAAAAGCAGTTTTCCCACAAGTGCTTCAACATCCATCTTTCCATTCCTCAACAATTAACCTAACTACAGAGTGGAGATCAGCTGCGATAGGAGATATCCTATTCGTTTGGTAGATATAGATGTCGAGGTAGAGAAGAAGAGTTCTCTCCTGCCTAGACAGAAGAGCCTGCAGGCACACTCCTGCCAGGGACAAGCCCAGAAGGAACCAGGCTTAGCTCCAGTTGCAGCTCCAGAAGACTTTGCTTTTCACCTTTTGCAGACAATTTTCCCAAACCCAAGTTCATTTTTGCCTGCAAGTTTGGAGGACAGCTTTTCCCCCTCAGCAAAGTGTCCTCTCCAGTGGTATGAGCATGCTCCCAGCCTTCATGACCACATTTGGCAAAACTGCCAGCCCCATTCTGCTTTCTTCCTTGTCTGCTTTTTGTGAACAAAACACAAAGCAACATGGGTATCTTTTCCCATGCTGGATGAGTTCCCCGTCCTCGCTCTTCTGAGCTGGTACTTCTGCCAGGGGCCTGTAGCTCCTGAGGGCAGGGGAGGAGGCAGACACAGCTGGGCAGACCTGCTGTCTCTTGTGATTGCATCAAGGTGTCCCAGGAAGAAGAGGTAAACCAGAGAGTGTGCAAGCCAGAGACTAAAGCTAATGAGAGTAACTAGCACTGTGCAGGAGCTGGAATATCAGTTTTTGTGAGGAATTCCCCCATTTTGCAATGGGCTATTATTCTCTGCTGGATCAAAACCAACAAGATTTGGAATTTCCTATAAAACTAAACCTGAGAAAGACAAGAAGATCCTTTGATGTCTGCCAAAGTGTTTGTTGTCATTTCAACAACTGACAGGGCTTTTATTGTATTAAATGAATTTCAGAATAACATGTTGCCTTACAAAAGAATAAGCCAAGTATTTCATCATGGATGGGTTGAAGCAAAATAATTTTATTACTTTAGTGCTATGCTTCCTTTCTTGCTTCCAGGATTTTATTCAATCTTTTTCTCTATATGTTCCCTTAAAAATTTCTCTTAAAATGATACTTTCTCTTGGGAAAAAAAAAGAAAAAAGATACTTTCTCCTGAATTACCGCTGCTAACAAGGCTAAGCAATTGCAGCCACAACTGTATCTCCAGCATTTCTTCAATCTTGAAAAACCACTCTGTGGAAATAAAACAGACACTTTTTCCTCTCTCCTAGGTTTTCTTGAATACCACTGTCCTGGGAGGGACTGTAGGTATGCCCTGGTGGCACCTGAGAGAGGGACCAGCACCTGCCCAACCTTCCCTGCCATTCCAGGGAGCCTACCAAGGGGAAAGAGGGTGGCACACACAGTGTGGTGAAGGATTACAACAACCATCCTCTCTGGGACTGACTGAAAATTTGACGACTGTGGTAGCAGAAATAAAATTCAGGCTTTGAGCTTTGAGAGGCTGACAGCTAAATCTTGGAGAAGAGCAAGGCCTGATGGATCTATCAGCCAGGCCAGTTCTGCATATGCATTTAGGCTACAGGTTTTCAGTAAGAAAAAATACAAACATCATATCCTTGTCCTCAGTTTTCCATAAATCATGATCCTCCTGCAGCAAGGAGGTCCTGCAAGCCCAGGTGCTCGTGCCACAGAGCGCACCTCACTAGTGGTAAGATGGGAGGAGGTTCATGGTTTTGGGCTGTCTCCCCGAAGGCGATGGGTAATGTGAGATGTGCAGCCTGCATCACTGCTTGCGAAGTGCTGCTTTCATTTAATGAATGTTAAGTAACCACGTTCTCACTTGATGCACTGATTCCCACCCCGGTTTTCACTGGTAGCTGTGCTCAGAGGCACAGTCTCCACCTCTGGTTTTGCTGGACATGAGAGCTACTGCAGTGCAAGCCATCCTACTGGAGAAGGAACACTCTTTCAACAATGTAAATCAAAGTTCTTGCCTTTTTTTCTTGGACATATTTGTTACTTCAACTAAGTAATTCCCATCTGAATTCCTGAAAGCCAAATATCCTAACCTGCATAAGGCTTTTTTATAGTCTTTATGAGAAAAGAGATGAGATCATTCCTTTTTATAGGTGTCTTTGTGTTTGTACTAACTGCTTCTCTTCATTTAACTGCTTCTCTTCATTTAATTGTTCATTTTATATCCACTGTCCCTTTGCTGCTACCTGAAGCAGCAAAGCTCCAAAACACAAGCTAAGCACATATACATTTCAATGCAAATCAAAGCAAAGATGAATCTCAGAAAGCCATCAAAGAGCTGCATGGAAAACTTTCTGAACTATCCCCGCTCACAGCAGGCAGCCATGATAACCCATGGCACCTCCTAAGGAGAAAAAAAACTAAGGAAGAATGGTGGTCTTCCAGTGCCAGCCCCTACTCTAAGGATTACAATGGGATGTAGGTGCCTAGATAGTCTGAAGACTGCTATTTCACAAGTTTCAATAAAATATTCAAGCCTGTCCATGAATTGTGTCCCCTGAACACACAAGGGATCATAAGTGCACTCTGGTGTCTTCTGGCTGTGAGTAAAAGCTGGAGGAGAGCATTGGATCCTAATCCTGTCCCCAGGATAGGACAGCTCCTTCCAGCTCTCTACCAGACCTTCCAGGGGCACTGCCTTACCCCCAGCAGCTCAAACACCTGGGTGAGAGGTGCTCTTTGGATGGATCAAGTCAGGGTTTAAACCCTTCTAGGAATTAGTTGAATCAAGAAAATGATTTTCCGACTCCGTCATCTCAGTAGAGGTTTCTTTCTACCCTGTTGGTCTTGGAGAAACATCCCTTGTCTTCAAATTATTTAGCTCAGTTTTACTTCTGCATGCTTGCCCCATGCTCAGTATTATATTTCTAGCACCTCACACTCCCGTGTGCATTGCCATGTAGGGTATCTTTTAGGCACCATTCCTGATACGTATTCAAGTCATCACAGCTGTCTTTCCAGAAACTTCAGTAGCAGGGTAGTTTCTTCTATTATTCCCTCATCACATCATCTTTTATTTTCTCCAACTCTGGCAGCCTTCTTTCTAGTTGGCTTGTTTCCATGGTCCTCATCCCTACGTCACCACTGTTCTCATGCTCCAGCATCCTGACCCATTCAGCAAAGCTGTCTTATACATGCTCATTCCTGACTTCGGCAAAATGTTGAGAGTGCACTCCAGTCCTTGCAGATTTTCTAGAATTGTTCTTTTCCTGGTGCCAGTTTCACAGCCTTAATTACTTCCATTAGTTCTCCACCAGGTTTTCCAGCTTGTCTCATTTTCCACCTCCCAATTCAATCTGCCTCTTCCTGTTGTTTTCCATTTGATATGATGTTCACCTGCATGCTGAGCCTCTGTCCAAGCTTTCTGATCTTTTGGTCCCACCTCGTCAGTTATTCCTTCAAGACCTTTCTTCATCAGTGATACCAGGTCAGCAAGAGAGCTGAGCTGGGAAAATGGCAACGAATAATTTACCTGACGGATGTAGTTCCTCTGTGTGTCATGGCATACCTGTGAGCACCTTGTGTTTGCCTGGACTGCCTCCAAGTCCTAGCCCCATTTAAAAAGTCTGTTAGTCACCAACAGTTTTATTACTCAGTCACAGGCTCATCAGACTGGGGAAAGCCAAGCCCTGGAGATCTCCAGCCTGGCTCTCACCAAGTGCCACCAGCACCTGGGTCTCGCACCTGGTTCTGGTACTGGCAGCTGAGCAATTTTCCCTGTATAGGTGCCTCACTGCTGATGCCTTCCACTAGCAGGGGAAAATGAGAGATTCCCCAGCAGGTGGAAAATCTGATTTTTGCCACATTTGTGGAGGCAGCTTGGCCATTCCTCATCACTGAGCATGAACACCACGAGGCTGGCCTGGGCAAGCATGTGTGGCAGCCTGCTCCCACAGAGATTTTGAAGGGACATGGGGGCAGGGAGCTGTTTGTGGGATGTGCTTCACCCAGCTCCCATTATGGGGCAAATGCCTGATATAGACTTCTCCATAAGGAGTTGCATGGGCTACCAGGTAACTTTAAAATCTAATTTCAGCACCAGTTAAGCCAGAAGAAAAGTTTGTCAGCAAACTGAATAGCACGGGGAGACCTCTGACTCTCAGAAATGTCAAGGATTATTCAGGGAAACCTGTGTGCTGGACACTTTGTTCCGAGTAATCCTTGTAATGAAAAATGGATATATAAACTGAGCCCAGCCCTTCCTCAACTTGTAACTCCAGTCACAACAGACTGATAGACAGACAGAGAGAATGCAAGTGAGAGCACTGCATGTGTTGCTAATGGGCTGTCTTCATTCTCTGCAGGGACGGGATTTTATTTCCCTTTTAGCTTCAAGTGCTGCCTTTGCACAGTGGACTGCAATGTTGATTAACAGAAACAAGAAAGCCCATTGACCCAAACCAAAGCCCATTACAGTAAATGGATGCTGCCCATTGATTTTTCTGCATCCTTCCTCCCACGGTCCGGTGAGATACGATGTCCCTACAGCTGGTCTGAAGTGCTGCTGCTGCTTGGAAACTACTTGGGTTGGGAAGGTGGGAAGTGGACCATGGAAGGTGCACATTACCCCACCTGTGCATCCCCATTGCCCCATGCTTTGGCCCCAGCATATCATGACATTGCTTCCTATGAAACTGTGGGTATGTACAGCCATTCCACATTACTTTCAGAAATCATCATAGTGATGAACACCTATGGAAGAGGCTGTGCAGGCCTTGGGAGCAGGGTGCGGCTGGGGATATAAACCCCCTGGGTGTGGTAGGGGGGTCTGCTTCACAGCCTACTGATTTGGAAAGGCTCAGGAAAGGAAAAAGGTTCTTGAAGGAGCAAGTCCTGGCAAAGGTACGCTGAGGAGACTGAAGGGCCTGATGCAGAAACACATCATGCAAACAGATGCACGCACAGTTGCCTCCATCAGCTGGGGTTAAAAGGACTTTCAGGGTTACAAACCTGCATTTTCTCATCTAGTTCACAGAAGGTGACCAGTCTACAACTTGGTCATCTTTTTGCCCTTGAAAAGCTTCACTGTCACGAGGGAGCCTGGAGATCCCATCGGTGCCAACTGGCGTGAAAGTCACCACTCCAGACAAATGTAAGATATGTGCAGCTTCTACATCATTGCAGACAGCAAACTGTTTGCCTGGATATTCACAAATGGGAGTAGGCATAACTCTAAAAATGGAAGTAAAGAGCCCAGTGGGCAGAAGCACAAATGCGAAGCAACAGCAGAAAAAACCCCTTTGAAGTACACTGACTACCATCCTGAGGCTGTTTTCTCTCCAGATGAAAATAGCTTTCAAGTCTCTAAATTTTGGCTAGATGTTTGGATACAGCAAAATGGCATCTATGAGTCAGAGTAGGTTACTTTTCACCTGGGATCTTTTAAAAATGTTATTATAACAGTTTAGAGAAAGTTGAGGATATTAAGCCACAGGCTCTTGGAGCGTAGTCTGCAGCACAATTTTATGCCCACAAAACCAGTGATGTGGCAAAGCAAGCCCTGGTAATATCTAAATGTGCTTCTCCCTGCAGCCTCACCATGGGGCTTATGACACTTGGTTACATAGTACGCAGCATGTTAGAATTTATGAGATTTGGAATTATTTCAGGATAAAGTCTCACAAAGATTTTTTTTAAAACAAGCCTACATGTTTAGAGGGCTAGAAAAACAGAAAAGAGGATAAATGAGACAAGAGTTACTCTTTGTTTTTCAAAATATTGTATTCAAAATGGGAAAACCCTTCCTCACTGTACTTCACCATCCTCCTGTAGAATGGAGTCCATGAACCCCAGGGTGCCCTGAGTTCAGAGAGCACATCCAGAGGGGGAAAAAAGGACCATTTGCCTCCTTGTTCTGTGTCAAGTGGTGCCCTGGCCTCTGTCTGCTGTGCTTTGAAGTCCCTGGCAATATAAAACAGGATTTCCCAAGCTGTGGTCATAGCCCACACAATAGGGATTGAATTACTGAGCGTGTGGTAGCCTAAAGGCAGGCAGATCCAGTAGGCAGGGGCAGGCAGGGAGGGAGAGAGGCAAAGTGCCCGATTCCTCAGACCTCACACAAAATGCAAATGCGTTGCCCTGATTTGACCACAGGGAAATAAGGGGAAATAATGGTGCACTCCGGGCCAGCCCCAGCAGATTCTCCCCCACCTCCACCCTTCCCGGCTGCCCAGCTCAAGCTCTGCTTTGCAGTAGATGGTTTTTCTGGGGATAGCAGAGGAAGAAAAGACCAATTTCCTCCTGAGCTGAGTCCAAAATCTTGTCGCATCAGAACTCATGTCCTATTTCCCACCTCTGTCCCCAGCTGGCATACATCTACCAGTAACTCGGGTGGGAGATGGGCCATCTCCACACACTGGTGTCGCGTGCCCCAGCTCCCTGTGTTAGCCATCGGTGGATCACACCAGCAATGAATAACCCAGCTCACACTCCTGCCTTCCAGCTTTGGGTCTCCGTCCCTCTCACTCACCCAGCCATCTACCACTCCTTGCATCGTCTGTATGATCTGCTCACTGCTGGGACTGACACCTGCCTACCAGATTGAGATAGAGTTGATCAATGGCATCAGAAGCTGCTGAGAGCAAGCAGACCTAGCTGGCTGCCTGGCTGGTGAGACAGATGGACAGACAACTGAGTTTATGGACCTCAGTTCCTCAGAAATCTGAGCTAAAATTAAGTGTTTATGCAATGACAGTAGCAGTTTCTATGATGATGTGATAAGGTTGCTCTGAGCTCACTGCACATCTTGGACAACTGAGAATAAAAGGTCAGATGGCAATATCTGGCAATAAAGATCTCCCAATAACACAGACCTTTGTATTTCTATGGCTGACAAAGAAATCCATTCCCGAGCACAGAAGCTGAGTCACAGAAAATAAGGATGGAAGAGCCTTTAAATATGAGTTCAGTCTTGTGCTCATCAGCTGGCACTCACTGCCCTACGCCCCCAACCCAGCCCCAGAGGGGGGATCTCTGACTGCTAGCCACTGACTGTGCATCCACCCTCCTTCCACGCTTCTGGTACTTTGGGGAGCCTCCCAGAGACTTCTCATGGCCAACCAGCCCTCCACTCATGCAATACTGGGTCACAGCTTACCTACTGCCCACATTTGGTCAGCTTCCTTGAAAAGAGTCAGTTAAGCCCTCTTTAGCTGATCCTCCCTTGCAGAAAAAGCTATGCACTGTTTGAGCCCAGGACAAAGCCTGTTCTGCCCTTTTTATCCATCTTACTTGGGAGAGGATGGATCAGTAAGGCTGGGATGCAGGACTTGCCCCTATATCCCTTTCAAAGGGACAGCTGCCTGCCAGGCTCATGCCAGCCCATTGTGTATCTGTGGGATGCTCCTGACTTCAGGAGAAGAGCAGAGTGATCATTGTCTTGCTGCATTTGCTTCTGCTTTGCCTGGCAGGGTCACAGCAAAACAATATGAACAGCGTACAGGTGGTCCCCAGACCCATAAGTTGCCTGCAGTGGTATGTTTCTGCTTTATTCTTCCCACCCTACTTTCCAGAAAAGAGGGGGACACCCAAGGGTGCTTCCCAAACTGCACACCTGCAACACCACACAGCAAAGATGAGCAGGGGTCCAGGGGAAACAGTCCATTCCCTCTACCCCAAGGACAACTTATACCAACCCTCCCTTTTCTCCTTGGAGGAAGGCACAGGAAGCTTTGCCCTACGAGGTGATGACAGCCTTTTAGATCTATGGTAGTAAAAGAGATGGAAAAGCAAATTAAAAAGTACCATTGAGAGACATGAGCCAAGACCAGCATCTCCTGCATCCAGTCACAGGGTCAATAAGCCAGCACGGGCAGAGGGATGGTGGGGCTATGCCAGCAGCAGTGTGCAGGGAAGGGGCCAGTGTACAAGTTTCGAGCTGGCTTCCCGCCAAGTCCCCCCGAAACTCGACAACAAGAACCCGCCTCCCAGAGAGGGAAAAAAGGG
Source organism: Chiroxiphia lanceolata (assembly GCF_009829145.1). NCBI lineage: Eukaryota > Metazoa > Chordata > Aves > Passeriformes > Pipridae > Chiroxiphia > Chiroxiphia lanceolata. The sequence continues at coordinate 71,367,315 of NC_045638.1, read as the reverse complement.
AAAAAAAAAAAAACCAAGCAGCCAAAGCTATAGCAAAATATATATATATATATATATATGTATATACTTTACATATGAGACAGATACACAAAAGGAGAATACCACACACCGGGGGGGGGGGGGGGGAAGGGGGGGGAAAGGGAGAAGGACAAAAAGGGGCAAGGACCGAACAAGTCAAACGGCCAGCCGAAGGCAAACTAGCAAAAATCTCACCACTTCCCTTCGAACAGGCAGGATGACCAGACACGGTCCTCGGCTCTCCCCTCACGCGGGCAGATAACGGCAGTCACTATAGGCCTCGGCTCCAGATAAGCCCGACCGAAACAGGGATCCACCGTTCTCGAACCTCGCCGGAGAGGAAGAGCGCGAGATCCCTCCCGCTGGCTTTATTTATACCTCAAGTTACGTAAAGGAATAGCATGGAATACTTCCGTGATCACTTTTCTAGTTCCTTCCTGGCTACAAGTTGGTCTCCAGGAAGGCCTAGAGTGAAACCACCACAGCCAGGATCCCCTCTGAAACTGGCTTTGGGCAACTTCACTTCAGCAAAGCCTGTCCAGGAGCCCAAATGCCACCTTCTCTTCAGAGCTCAGCTGTGGCTCTGTGCCACTGCACACATGTAAGTCTCAATAAAATATACTTTAAAAATAGATGGGCTAAACCCAGGGACAGTTCCTGAGGCAAGGAAGTGGCCACTGTTCATCGCTCCTCTGCTTTTCACACCCAGTGCTGCCAGGGATGTTTTGCAACTGCTCCTTTTTGTCTCTCATCGCAGTTTGCTGGTACCGAGGACGCAGCAACACTTTGCACAGAGCAACAGGGAACAATTACGTGCAGTCATCACATCCAGCCATGCCCACCTCTGCAGGCAGAGCATCAGCATCCAAGCTGCCCTTCTGATTTCTAGCAGTCTCTGCTAGCATTAAGTAGCCAACAAAATAAAATTTTGCATATGACTAAAATACACTCCTGGGATGAATTTTTCCCCATCTTCTCCCTCTTATTCATTGTTCATAGGAGGTGAAGCACATGCTGCACCCTGACACTCATGTGCTGCCTTCAAGATGCTCCCCTGTAGCAGGAATATGCCCAGCTACTGGGGCCAGACAAGGGCACACTAATGGGCTTTCTGTGTTCCTGAAATTACAAAAGAATACATGGCCTCTGCCAGGAGTCCCAGTCGGCTCCTGGTGAGAACCAGGGACACCAGAAAATAGAAATGGCTCAGTCAAATGGCAGGGACAAGGGGAAATTTCCCAGTGTTGAAGCAGAAGCCACAGCTGAGGGATTTTGCTTTTTAGCCAGAATTTCACCTGAATGCAGCCACCCTCCTGGCTCCCCTTTGACATGAATCTCAGTCAACATCTCTCTCCTGCAATTGGATAATTATGTCAATTATGAAGGCGAGGGAAAATTTTCAAGCTTGTAGGTGCCAGCACAGCCTCCTGGAGCCAACCTCTCACCACACAGCCAATGCCTGTGGCTCAGGAAGCCTTCTGCATTGAGGATGGCACTCATCCCTTGGAAAGCTGTGCCAGGACAAACCTGTGTGTGCACATATGGTCTATGGTTGGGGAAGGGCCAGAGCTGAGCTATGACCCATTCACCCCTGCTCCCTGATTTGGAGGTGCCTCTGAGTCTGTCTGAGCCCATTGATGCTCAGGGCTGCAGCAGTGGGCAGCTGCTGTCTCTGTCCCTGAAATGCCACAATATGTGGCTCTGCTGCATAAACTGCTGTGAGAGAGATGCATTTCTTTTTTGCCCTTTCCTTCCAAGCAGGCAAGCAAACCATTTGACCCCGTGGAAGCTGTGGTGTATGCTACGTGCCTGGGAGTGATCCGAGCCCCACTCCAGGTCCCTGCTGTGGAGCCTGGGAGCAGCACTGCAGCGAGCACAGCCCTACAAGGGGCTACAGGGACAGAGACGAGGGGGTGGCAGCAGCAGCCCCTGGCACACACCCAGAGGGAATTGCATGGAGATCAGGAGGGTTTTCTCTGGGTATTCCAAAAACACTATACAAAGGTATAGCCTGAAGTCATCTGGTAGCTCAAAATCCAGCTAAACAGTAGCCAAAACATGTTGGAGGGAGTAAAAGTATCTTCAGTTACCTCTGCTGCCCACTGCAGGATGGTGCAGGACTAACTGGGAATACAGCACAGCTGAGGGAAGAGCCAGGGGCAGGAGGGGGATCCAGCACTGCCCCTGCCTGTACCCTCCAAAATAAACACTAGATTTCCATTGCATAGGCTTGTAAGGGAAGCCTAAGAGCACTTTGGATCAATTGTAGGGAAGGTCTTCTTCATTCATCGGGAATTGCATCATTGTACCACCGATGGCAAATGGTGACATGGCTGGAGTGGTAGAATGAATTGCAGCTTCCAGGGACTGGGCTTTGCTGTGACAAAAGAAGAAAATGCCTTTGAACCAGCAAACTGACCTGGGGCACGGGAATCTGAAGGTTTCTTTCAGTGCACCCAGCTCAAGCAGCAAACCAACAAGCTCAGCAGTCTGCAGGAAGAGCAGTGAAGTAACTGCAGATAAGTGATCTCAGAAGGACAGGAAGGAATGTATTGATCTAGGGGCTTGGAGACCACTTTCATGCAGAGGAGGCACAGGAAAGCCAGGGCTGTTTAGCCGAAGCCGCACAATTTTTTTGAAGCTGTGAGATACCTGCCAGAGGGAAAAAATGGCCTGGACAGGAAACGAACAGCCTCCTGCTTCTGTCTCATTACCAATGTGCTTTTTTGGCAGAATCATCTGAATTGGAGACACTGTTGGGTGCAACAGAGAAAATAAATTATCCTTTTCAGACTGACCTTTCTTTTATTTACCTTAATATGGATTGCCTGCCTCGCTGCAATTCGGAGGTCAAAGGCTTTTAAGTATGCAGAGATCTTCACCATCTGCCACACAAAGCCACCTTCATTCCAGGCATGGCCAGAGAGAGGCTTTCTCCTACTCTTCCCCAGTGCAAGCTCATTACAGTTTTCCTCCTCTGTCCTAGCAGAACCTCATCAGAACCTCATCAGAGGATACTGCAGCAATTCTTATTCCTCCCATCCTCCTCAGGGCTGCTTCAGAAAGCAGGACTAGCTTTTCCATAGTGACAACCAGTGTTTAACTTCTCCCTGGTTTTAAGTAAGAAGGTTTCTGGAAGAATTATGAGTAAATAGCTTTTGGACCTAGTCATCAGCCACATCACGGGATATCACTATGTACACTTGAGCAATTTTTAATTGAAATATTTCTGGGTTTTTGTAATTGTCAGGAAATCATTTTGAAATAGATACACATAAATGAGGCTGGAGCTGCAGCATGTGTGGGTGGGTAAGTAATGCACCAGGCTATAGTTTGTAGCTCTGATAATGGTTCAGCATTTCATTGATCTTAGGACCATTGGATACATCAGGCTGGAAGGGGCCTCAGGAGGTCTCTAGTCCATCCTGCTGCTCAGAGCTAGGTCAGCAATGAGATCTGGCCAGGACATTCAGGGTCCCAGAGGGTCTTAAAAGCTTCTGAGGACAAAGAAATAGGGCACCCTCCCTGGACAACCCACTCCAAGACCTTGCCACGCTCACGGTGGACATTCAGTTTTGTGACAAAAGGGCATTTTCAGCCTGTCTGCCCCCAGCCAGGCAGTCCCCTGGTCATTGCAGAGGGACAGGGCTTTGCATTTGTCACTATTATATTTCATGGAGTTCCTGATGACTTGAACACCTCCAGGGATGGCGGCTCCACCACTTCTCTGGGCAGTCCGTTCCAATGCTTGACAACCCTTTCAGTGAAGAAGTCTTCCTGATGTCCACACTGAACTTCCCCTGGCACAGCTTGAGGCTATGCCTTCTTGCCTTGTCGCTAGTTGCCTGGAAGAAGAGACTGACCCGGACGTGGCTACAGCCTCATTTCATTGTGGAGAGCAACAAGGTCCCCCCTGAGCCTCCTCTTCTCCAGACTAAATAAAACCAGCTCCCTCAGCCGTTCCTCATGTGACATACTCTTTAGAACCTTCCTCAGCTCCTCTGGTACCCTCCAGCACCTCAATGTCTTTCTTGTAGTGAGGGGCCCAGAACTGGACACAGGACTTGAGGTGCTCCCCCACCAGTGCTGAGCACAGGGGGACGATCTGCCCTGGTCCTGCTGGCCACACTGTAATGATAGATCACCTCAGTTCAGTGTCACCTGCAGACTTGACAAGTGCTCTCTGTTCCATCCTTCAGATAATTGGTTAACAATGTTGAACAGGACATGTCCCACGATAGTCCCATGGTACCCCGCTTACTGGGCTGTGGGAAGAGCACAACCCATTAACCTCTGATCATCCAGACAGATTTTTAGTTTTACCCATCTGGTTGCCCAACCATCCGGACCTTAACATCCTAACTCAGATACAAGAGTATGTAGGAGAGGTGACTCCATGGTTTTCCCAGAGAAGGGGAAAGAAAGGGGTGACCAGTCTGTAGTTTCTGGATCATACTTTCAGCTTTTTCCCGCCAAGATGGGTGCAACACTTGCTTTTCTCCCAATGTTAGGAACCTCACACAATCTCTATGAACTTTCAAAGTTAGCACATCATCTCCAAACTGTACTTATGGACTCGTGACGCTACACTCAGGTGAGCATGTTGGCAAATCTTCCAGACCTCTTACATTGTGCTCTTCAAAACAGCAGAGAGGAGGAAGAGGATGGTACATTTGAAAAGCTTGTCTCTGCTAAAGGGAATATGTTTCAAAACAAATATTAATGAACTTTCCAAGAAATAGGACCATGTGTAAGACTCGTGAAAAAAAACAGGGTGTGGATTCGAATGGCTGGCACTACCAACTTCTCCTCTCCTCTTCACAAATTTTGTTCTCTTCTTAGTAATTATTTAGCAGTGTACTAACAACAGTCTTTGTGAGATCGGAGGCTTGATTTCTAAGACAGTGGACATGACAAAGCTGTCGGAGGAATAACACAGAACAGCATCACCTGTGGAATGGTACTATAATCACCTAAACAGATAAAAGTGTCTGCAGGTCCCTTCCATGGCTGCATCTGCACCATGGACAGAGCAAAAGAACAAGCCACCATGAGAAATGCCTCTCTCCTCTTCTAGTCCCTTGCAGGAGGTCCTCAAAGGAAAACTGTGGGAGGGGAAGACTGACCCAGCCTGCTGACTCACTCAGGCATCCAGAGGGATCTGCCTCCCAGAGGGACTTGACTCTGATCTCGAAAAGGACTGAGATCTCCTGTACTCAGAAAAAGAACAAAGTCTTTCAGCAAGAAACTTCCATTGGAGCTCTCACCATGTTTGCTAAGGGCCGAATGAAAAAAAATTAAAATTACTGGAGTCAACAGAAGACTTTCCATGAGCTACTATAGGAATCAGATGGGGCCACATTTCTCAGTACCTTTTTCTATTTGCTACGCCTCTCTATTGGCAGTCCTTGGAGACCAGCCAAGTCTGCTTCCTGTGCTCCTCATTTATCAGTGTACATCTAAAAATCAATAGCCTTGCACTGGCTACTTCTGTTAGTGCATTATCATTTCCTGCAACAAGGATAGCTTGACAAAATGAAGTCTCAGCTAATTAAAGTTTGTAAAACAGTTGTGTTGACACTGGGTCCCAGCACTCTTTAGGCCATTTCAAACAGTTTCTTCTGGAGGAGACTCTAAAAGATCTTGGCTCCTTCACCAGTCCATTTGCAGTTGCTACCCTTGTGTGGTGCTTAGGCAGGACACTCTGTCCCCCATCCATTGATAGGAATTGCTTTGATTTGAATGATGTGAGTGTCATCTGGGTTCAATGGGCTGGGAGCCCTTTGCATCACTGCTGACACAAAGGCACGGAAGCTTCCATCCACATGCAAATTTCCCATCTGTTAATGCTGAAACCTCCCTCACTGCATATGTGGTCCTTCATGTAAATGAGAATTAGCCTTTCTGATTTCCAAAATGTTTGCAGCAGAACAGACCTGCTCAGAGAAAAAAATTGCTGAATGACTCCCAACAGTTGACTAAGGTAGCCCAGTCATACCTTGTAGCCTTTGAAAGGAAGGAAAGGAAAGGAAACTGTGCAGCAATTTTCAGTTTGATGATAAATCCCAGGGTACTCTGGGCAGAGGAAGACTGAGCAAAATCTATCAGGCAGCTGTAGCTCTCAAACAGTCCATCAGGCCAGTCAGGCTTGACAGATTTATCAGACCAATTTGCACAACAGCATGTAACAAATTAGCTTCAAGTATTTATATAAGGTGGATCCTCAGTTTTTCAGACAGATGGAAAAAAAGCACTGAGGGACCAACACAGGAGTAAAGCTAAATAGGGCAAAATCAGTACAATCTCCATCCCTGTCTGCCTTTTCCTAACAGGGATATTATGTCAGCTTAGAGCTGTATTCATATGCTCGTAAGAAAATCTCACACTTTCTAAACACATGGTGAATAATGTCCTGCAGGTTGGCATAAGACAAATGCAAAAAGCCCAAAGGAGATGATGTGCTGGAAGAGGAAACTAAGAGCCTGGCTGTGAGACAGCTGCTAGTGAAAGCAGACAGCCCTCTGGTTTGGTCCCATGTGTTCCAGTATGAAAATTTACACCAGCCCAAACTCAGTCATCACATGATGTACCTGCACACCAGCCCAACATCTATAGTCTAAAGCATTTCTTGTATCGTCTCAGAGTACAGCAGTCTTATTTCCTCCTTCCCCATGTGCTGTGCCTGATGCAGTCCTCAGCTATTTGCTCTGAACCTTTCCTGTGACTGCTTTGTAATGACTGCACTAGCAGAGCAGCTATTGCTCTGCACACAACTGCATCATAAAGATGCCTACCTCATATAAGGAGACTGATTCCTGCTGCTGCAGCTTGGCTAACCAAATTCTGCAGCTGCCACATAAAAAAAAAAAGGTATGAAAATACACAGACCACTGGTACAGGATCCACACAGAGATATAAAATGGGGAAATTATTGTAGGGTTTTCCTAAAGAAGTTCAGAGACCTGCCCATTCATAGTTTCTTCATAGCACCTGAAAACCTGGCAGCCTCATCTAGGGTGTGATCCAGATCCAGAGGTGGTGATCTCTGCCTCTGTCTGTGCTTGGGCCGGCAGTCTCAAGAGGGAGCAGTGATGGAGAAGCCATGAGAAGGAGATACATCTCCTTGGCATTGCAGGATTTATGGTCCAGTGTTGACAAGATGTTATGCCACATAAAAGGACAATTTTTCACATTGATGAAGCAAATTCCGTGCTTAAAAGAGGTGTAAAGAAGGGACATGACATAGAAAAAGAAAAAATTTTTGTTGAATCAGATTCAAACATTGTGGCTGGATTTTCAGTCTAGAAATGAATAATAGCATTTATTACGTACTTCTGCATCTTTAGTGTATCATACACAACCTTTTTTTTCTGGTTTCCAGTAGAAAAATACTGTTTTCATTACAAAAATTGGACAAAAAGTCAAGCTGCTTTTACAGTACTGCAAAGGTGACTAAAAGGGCCTGCTCTGGTAATTATCATTTGGTGAGACCTTATTTTCACCTTTAAGAAAATATCAGTAAGCACAAACACCCTGACACAGGAATGGCAACAGGTACAGGAGGGAAAATCCTGACCTGCAGGTCTGTGAATCCCGTGTGAGGACCTGGCAAGAGCATCAAATGAAAAGCCAAGGCCTCTGCTCCCCACACTAGTCACTTCTGCACTTCCTTATGAAACCAGGTCTCTCCCCTGGAGAATTTCTTAACACAGAGCTCTTTTCACAGACAGAAATTGTACTTCTATAAAGAAACAAGCTTGAAAACTGCAGCTGTAATGGACTATTGGATGTCAAAATTCAGCACCTGTATCCAGGGATCAATAGAGCCTCCATATGACAGTCTGCAAAATCCCAAAATGCTGGAAGCAGCATTATTTACAACCAGCCATTCATTGCTGATGCCCAGACACTGCGGTACCCTGCTTGCTTCCCCAGCTGAATTGCACTAAGCCTTTTTCCTCCTCTTCCCTTACCGTGCTACCTTTAACCTTGGAAACCAGCATCTCTGACAGCAATTCTGCTTCAGGGGAGCTGAACATATGATCTCTTTCTTGTTCCACAAACACTTTGTTTCAGCTTTGGCTCACCACCCTTTTGACTTATTTGGCCCGACAGTGCAATTAGGGTTCTCCACACCTCTAATTTAAACCTTCTTAAGCAGACGAGCCCAGCTCAGACAGCTCCACCACGCAGCCGCCAAGCCCCTTGCTGCTGCCAGCCCACACTGGTGCCAGCAGGGCTGGGGCTGCCCAAGGCTCACTGCCCAACAAAGGGCCAGGAGCTCTGTAGGGCTATCAAGTTTCATTCCCTTCTCACTCAGCAGATAATAAGCTTCAGTGAGGGATTTTGCAAATCCCACTGGCTCTCCAGGAAAGGTCTGTCAAGTCAGGGAGTATTCATCCTGGAGGTGTAGGGACCGAACCATTCACATTTAAATACCTCTCAGAGGCTGAAAAAGTGAGTTGTACATTGAGTGTCATTTATGTCATGCTCTCAGAAGGTTCATTATCTCCAGGCTCTTCTGTTTGCTCTAACCCCCCAACACGAAAGCGATTTTTGTCTCCATTTTTCATTTTTCCACCTGAAAAGGGAGAGATGTCTCTCCAGGTTTTGGAATCAGCCTGCAGGGACCAGAGGAACCCTTCAGGTTTTCCCTTGCAGTAATGATATTTCACTCTAAGAAGGATGCAAGGAATCCCCCTGTTTGCTATCTGTTGGCCAACTCTTCCCTCTTGAAGCACAGGGGAATACCTACACCTACCCTCCAGGCAACTATTTCCAGCAGAACTGTTGCCTGAAAAAAATGGAGCTGACTAACTTCTGCACACTGATTCCCCTTTCCAGAAAACAGGAGGAAAGCTCTTTACTAAATCAAAGGGCAGTTGAGTTAAAGATTTAGATACCCCAACACCCACCCAATATCTTTAAGACCATGCTCCCTCAAGCAGCCCATGAACTTGTGCATGCAAGCCTTGCCGCAGACGGATCCTCCCATCCATGCACAAACTACAGCCTGATATCCCTGCCCTCCTCAAAGGCAGAGTGGGTGCTCGGCACATACACAGGCAACAAGTCACCACACCTTACAGCTGCTTTAATTTCCAGAGGTAACAAGAGGCTTCTTAGTGCCTGGCTGAAGTCTCCAGGGCTTAACCATTAACTTTTGAATGATAAAAACCAGCCAGGCACAGGAGCACACACATGATATCTGACATGAACAAAAGCTTCCTTGTAACTCAACCACCAGGTAGAAGAAACTATATCTTCGAAGAGTGAAACCCACACCGCCCCTCCAGTCCCCACATCCATGGAGCCCGGGGGGGGAGACAGCAGCTGCTGGGCCAGCGAGGCAAATGAAAGCAATGGGCTTAGACCTGGTACCCTGCAAGACCTTTGGAATCTCAAGCCTCTCCATCCCACTGGTGGGAGCATGCCTCCAGGGAGCTCATGGGAGCATTTGGTTCGGAGGAGTTACCAGCTCCGGCACTGCGTGCTGGACTTGGGAAATAAAGGGGTGCAGCGAGACTGCTCCCTGGCAGTCAGGTCGAGCCATGCAGCACCATGGTAATCAAGGTCAGCTTCTGAACAGGGGCTGGAGGCACAGATGAGCAGTTGTGCAGCCATGGGAAGCTGGCAGAAGTGATCTGCACTGACTGCATCTCCCCAGTTGCTCTCCAAGGACAGGGCTGCCTCAGGGTGTCCCAGCCCTGCAGTTACATCCCAGCCTCCCAGCTGTGAGCTGAGGATTATTCTAATCATCACAAACCTTGAGATGGTAAAATGCATTGGCAGCTGAGCAGCCCCCAGGCAAGTTCCTCCAAGGGCAGTTTGGGATGCTGAAGTTTGGGCCAGTGATCCCAACCCTGGTCCACTGTGACAAGGAGCTCCAGCAGCCGAGAAGAGGAGCAGGTCCAGGTCCCAAACCACCTCCCGAAACTCTCTTCCCCCACCTGTCCCCCATGGTCCCAGGGGCAGGCCTATACCAGCACAGCCCTTGCCTCTACAGTAGGCACAGAGGATGGAACCTTAGGATGCTCTTGACCCATGACTGCTGTCATAATTAGACCTGGAAAAGCACCCCAGGGCCCTCCCTGCTGCAGGAGGGCCAGTAGCTCTTACTAGTTTGATCACCAGTGAGGTTCTTTACTGCAACACACTGTCTTATCCCAAGTAAAACAAGCAGATGCAGCTGGAGCTGGGGACTGGCCAGTGTCATGGATGGTAGGTCTGCCCTTTTCTTGGAAGCTCCAAGTGTGTTCCTCTCCTCCAGGCAATTCAGACTACACATCAACAACCAGATCCATGGACGAGTCCTGTCCACAGTTCAGCAGAGATGGCTGTAGAGGGATAGGGCATCCACATTGGCAATGTCTTTTTCCAGTCGTTGCTGCAGACTCAGCTCAGAAGAGCAGGTGTCTGGTGGTGATCACTGTCCTCTGCAGCCAGAAACACCAGACTGGGGGAAAATCAGAATGATGCAATGCAAAGACTTTGGTGATGAAGCCAGAGATGGTCATTGCTCAGAGGACAAGAAAAATAGAGCCTGATGCAGCCTTCGTACCTGTTTGCTGAGAGAACAGCCTTCCCTGGGATGCTGTTAATCAGGGTAACAGGATGCAAAAGATTTGGCTGACACCACCTAGTTAATGCAGGAGTGCAAGAGAAGACTCTTGCATATTTGCTTTCCAGAATACACTGAGTTTACTGAACGACACAAAACTCAGCTGCTGGTGCAGTCACATGGATTTGGTAGTTTCCTTGGTTGAACACTTGCTGACTCGCCACACTGACATTTCATCCCACTCAAGATCTTTGTGCTTCTCCTCTCACAACGGTGTGCACAGTTGTGGTGACGACTTTCCCCTCAGTGAGGCTGCAGGGCGTGAGCTCCCTGCCAGCTCTGCTCCTGCTGCAGCAGAGCCGTAACCTTGGAAGCACTGGGGATTAATGATCCTTATTTAGGGACACATGCAAGCTGCAGAAATTAAAGAACTGAAATCCAATCTTTCTTTAATTTAGCCAGCACAGGTAACAGACGGATCCAGGAAAGACAGACGCCAGTACGTATTTTCCTGTCTCAGTCTGGAAGTCCAATATCATCTATCCAGCAGAGAGCTGACTTCCAGTATCACGGATTTTTTAAAATAGTAATTTTCCAATCTAACCTCTATGGGCAGTTTCAGTCTGTTATTCTGCTCCCCAGTGACTGGTGTGACATCCTAATCCCCCTTTTTGCCAGGCAACAACTGAAAGCCCCACAAAATGACAGCTTGTCAACCCCTCCAGGCCCCCATTCACAACCTGAGCTACTTCACCCTGGCAATTAGCTGCTGAGTGTGGGCAGCGGTCACTTCTTTCCCATGGCTGCTCTTTCTGGCATGGACAGCTGCTGGTCAGTCAGTTTTGACCAGCCATTAATGGTTGATCCTATGGTAGGCACCTAAAACTTCTCCCATTGTATCTTCCTGATCTTTAGTTCAAAGAAAAGATGAAAGTACAAAAAGAAAATAGTTGTTTCATCCCACTACCTTGCCTCTATCCAAACAAAATAGTAGTTGAAGAGCATTTTCTGTTAGAAGAGTCAAAACATTTACTACCTATAAATTCAGCATCCTTGGAATAGATAAAAGCAAGGTGCTTGCATCTGGCACCGCTCAAGTCATCAGCTTCTGCCCTAAGGAACTGCAGTTCACATTCTCCACCAGCTAAAACATAGTAAATTATTTCCTCAAGCCTGCTCCAGGAAAGCACAAACATCACCTTGACTCTGATCAAAATTCCTTCTTGGGCAGCAGGAGACTTGCAGAGATAAACTCCTGCCGGGCCACACGATACACTGGCCCTGCAAAGGCTGGGCCTCACATTATGCACTTGCTTGTACAGAACGGAGGTGGTAACACTCCTGAAGTATTTTTTCCCCTAAGAGCTGGGTTCTGCATTGATCAGTAATGTAATGTCTGAAGGACAAAAGTATTAACTTGTTGGAAAGAGTTTGGCATCACTAATTTTGATAATTCTGGAAATTCTATCAAATTTTCATTGATACAATGATCTATTTTCCTTTTATATCTTGCTCAGCTGTTCTCCTCCAATTACATTTGGTGGCAGTAATTGCCATTAATTGAATAAAAAAATGTTTCTATGGAACCTGAATTTATCACCTCTGCTTTAAGACAAATGTAAAAACTGGGCCAATAAAGCCACAAGACAAAAATAGTTCTCTATCCATTTCTTCTGTGTTAATCATAACTGTAGCTATTCTAACCTTTCATTCTCTTCAATCTCTCTATAATATTTCTGCCATCTCACTATTTTTGTTAGCATTTTCAAAATCTGAAGAAACTTGCAATACAAAGTATCTCTCCATGATGCCCAGAACTCGGACTGATGCAGGTAATTTTAAAATTCAAAAGTTGTATGAGTACTTTGCTTTCTCTACCTATGCCATCCTTCTCATTCCAAACTGCAACTTCATTTGTCATTGTGATCCACTCCATGAGCTTGATAAGGTATCATTACATTTTCATTTTTTGTGAGCTTGACTTTAATAATCTTCACTATTTTCTGTCTCATTGGTCATTTCTTTTCCAGATTAATTTAAAAAACCAAAACCAAACCCTTATCAATTTTAAAAAAAACCAAACAGCAGAAGTCAATCATAACTACCGAAAAAACCCAGAGCATAATAAGAGTTTTTTAATTATACAGTCTAGTGCAATAAATTGGTAAGCAAATTAGCTATTACCTTTTAAACCTCTTCACAGGTATGTACATGTGGCACAGGACAAACATGCCTCTACTTTATTAGGATTGTTAACAGCTTATTATTATGAACCATATCTTATTGTCAGCCTCTTGAATAACAACAAACCTTTCATTGTGCAAATAAGCTTGAAACTGAGAAGCTTTGGCAAGACAGAATATCTAGGAAGACCCTAAGAACTTCAGAAGAAATAAAAGGGGTAGGAAATCTCCTTTAAGAATCTTAACAAATCTTGGCATCTTTGCTGATTTAAGCACAGAATTCTCCTCATTTTCAATAGTGCAACTGTTATTAATCATCTAAATGCCGATTTACACAGGACATATAACTCCAAATCTCCTTAAGCTGACCCACTTAATTAGCATAAAGTTAGCATGAGAGCTTTAGATGAAGTATATCCATCCCCCTATTTGCTTCTTGAAGCAAGATTTGTGTAACAAATCTTATGGGAGCACACACAGAACCATAAAATACACAAGCTTTACTTCCCCGGAGAGCAATGGCAGACACTCCTGATTTCTGGCTAGCCCTGGAAAACCTGCCTGCCTTCTTACCTGTGAGACAGGAAGGAAGTTTTTTCAGAGTGCTGCATGTTTCTCTTCTAAATTAAATCACCGTTCCTCCTGTTGCAAATGCAGTGTTCTAATGAAAGGTAGTCAGAAACTGCAGAGATCAGCACTAGATTAATATTGATGCAGCTCCTTAGCAAAGCCTTTAACATTACAGTGGCCACAAAATTTTATTTCTCCAGCAGCTGAGCTGATCTCCAAGACTGTTTCAACAGTTGTATTTCTGCTATCATTTAAGAAAAACAGAAGTTGCAGAGTACTTTCATTGCTACCAGATAATATGGAATCACAGAATGCGTAAGGCTGGAAGGAACCACAGTTTATCTGGTCCAACCTCCCTGCTCAAGAAGGATCATCCTAGAGTACATTGCACAGTATTTCATCCAATGATTCTTGAGTATCTCCAGTGAGGAAGACTCCACAACCTCTCCAGGCAACCTGCTCCAGTGCACAGTCACCTACACAGTAAGGAAGTTCTTCCTCATACTCAGGTGGAACTTCCTGTGCATCAGTTTCTGCCCGTTGCCTCTCGTCCTATTGCTCGGCCCCACTGTCAGGAGAGTCTGGCTCCTTCCTTTTGACACCCTTCCTTCAGATACTTATAGACATTGATGAGGTCCCCTCTAAGTTGTCTCTTCTCAAGGCTGAACAGGCCCAGATACCTCAGCCTTTCCTCGTAAGAGAAATGTTCCAGCATCTTAATTATCTTTGTCACCCTCCCCTAGACCTGCTCCAGGAGTGCCACGTTTCTCTTGTGCTGAGGAGCCCAGAACTGGACATAATCTTACAAAAACTGACAGCAATCCAGATGTGGCCTCACTAGGGCTGAGTAGAGGGGCAGAATCACCTCCCTTGACAAGCTGGTAATGCTCTTCCATCCTAAGGCATCCCAGCATACCACTGGCCTTCTTGGCCACAAGGAACCACTTGTTGTCCACCACAACCCCCAGGTCCTTCTCCACAGAGCTCCTTTCCAGCAGGTCAGCTCCCAGCCCGTACTGGTGCAGGGGGTTGTTCCTCCCCAGGTGCAGGACCTTGCATTTGCCTTTGTTGAATTACAGGCAGTTCCTCTCTGCCCATCTCTCCAACCTGTCAAGGTCCTTCTGAAGGGCTGCACAGCACTCTGGGTACTGGCCACAATATGTGTGATTATTAGTTTATGACTGATAACACACACACAATGATATGGGAAACAGATATAGTCCCTTCATATTTCAGAATAAGAAGGACTCCAATTCATCCTCTCCTTCCCTTTCTCCATGACATCTATTAACTCATCCAAAGGGAAAAGATTGTTTCTATCTAACAGTGAAAAATCAAATGTCAAACTCTTCAGTGTATTATCAGAGCACCCAACAGCCTGACTGATGCTGCAAAGACTAAGCTTTAATCATTTTGGGCTGCAAGTATCCACCTGACTCCAATCAAAACAGAAGAGAAGCATATGCATGAGCTTTAGCAAGGCTGAGAAATGTAGGATTAAGAGCTACTGCTTTTGTTTTGGCAAATAATCAATCCACAATACAAAGCATACAAGGAAAAAAGCACAAATCTTTTAGCGATCTCCCCCCAGTTTTCCACCTGCCTCACATCACAACAGAAATGCTCTTCCATGGGCAAAATTCTGACAATTTGTGGGAAAATTCAGGCAAGCAGTTCTATCCTCTTTCTGGAGGAGTTATTCTGGCAAGCTCATGTTTTAAGTGCCAGGCAGCATTTAAAGATTTGCTTGGACATGTGCATACATGCATCTTATTCATCTCACCAAAAGGGAACTCCAGTTTGCTACAGAACCTCACCAAATACTTTAACTAGAAGCCACTGGATTTTCATATATTTATTCTGTATTAAGTACCCGGCTACTTTTTCAAATCAGGATTACATCTCATACATTTGTTTTTCAAAATCAATGCATTTGAAAGACCTGTGTAACTAACAAAGCATGTCCCATCTCAGCCCATTTGTTTTCTTGTACTGTCATTTCTCATCTGACTCTGTATTACTTAGGTGGTCAGCTTTTTGGAAAAAAGAAGTCTATCATACCTTTTTCTTCTGAAATAAGTAGGTTTGCGTCCCTGTAGTTTCTTAGCAACTGCACGGCAGAGTACAAGGAAATGCCCTCATCTGAGAACATAACACTGTCGTCTCAGTTCCCAGCACCCTGAGAGGTGTGTGTGTGTGTATGCTCTTTGCATCAGTAAATGAAGACTACAAAAACTTACAGTACGAGCACATGGCTCCCGTGAGAGACACCACGGGCAACTGCCCATGCTCGCATTGCTCCCCGACAGAAAAAAGCTTCTAGGTCACTTGTGAGGTGAAAGAAAAACAAACCTGAAGTGATAAATCCCATTAGCAGCTTTCAGCAGGTTTTGTGCCTCCCCTTTTTTAAAATAAATAAAATGGAGCCCTTACCTAACTTGCAGATAAGGAGGTATTATTAAAAGCAGTTACAGACCCAATTACAACTCTAGAAACACCACCAAAATGCACTACAATATTCTTTTATTTAGTTTACAGAAGAGTCTATCAGTACAGGTTGCAGAAAGAAAATGTTTAGTGCTATTTACAATTTGTTTTAAAACTCTGCTCTATACAAATTTAATTCTGATCAGTATGAACAATATTTTTGTAAATCTACTGCATATAAAGCATTTCATCAAAGCAGTAACAATGAATAAAATAACCTGTTTACATTTGAATGATGCCAATCATTCGAAAAAACGATTACACAGAACATCTGTAAGAGTTGTGGACACGTAAGTACAGAACACAATGTCAACCTGTGACTCATTTTTTTAAAGGCTAAAGCTATTTATATGGAATATTGTTCTATTATACTACACGCCAATCTATATTTAACTTCTATAGTTATGTATTTTATAAGTTTTTTATTAAATATATTCTACATATATTTGTAATTTCACCCAGGAAGAGTTCCTCCCCAGTGAAAAAATATAAAATCTTTTATATTTTTTTTAATTTTTATTTTTTACAGGTTTAGATGAAACTAGCTCATGCTTTAGTGCTGTGCAAATTTCTTTAGCATATCAACATTTAAAGTATTGATATGAAATAAAAGAATGGCATCCTTTTGAATTATGTACGCCTTCAAAAACCAGCTTCTGATTTTAATACCCTTGCAAGCACTAATACCAAACGCAGATTACGTAAAGAAACAAAACTAGTATTATGGTAGAAGTTTTTCTTTTTGCTTTTTAAATTTTAATAATTCTTTTGAAGTCTCTAATGAGTAAGCATGACACCGGAGTCTAAGGTACAGATGAGAAAAATGACTGAAAAACACCCATTGCCAATATTCAAATACATAAAATTGATTAGTAAATTATGTTTTCTAACATTTATGCACAATAATAAAAGCCTATGAACTACAGGAAACTACCCCTCCCATATTAAGGCTAGGAAACGCACTCTCTGCACTTGTTTGTGCTGTCTCAATAAGCACTCAACTAACACACGAGATCCGAGCGCACGCAGTAACGAAAGAATCGGTTTCATCAGCCCTCTACAGAGTGCTTTTAAATTACAGGCACATAGTTTTTTTTGTTTGTTGCAGTGAAAATATATATAGTTAGACTTGGTTTAGTTAGTATTCTGTGCCAGTTTGGCCACCAAGGTTGACTTACGTAGAATTGACTTAACAGTTTTTCCTTTGATTTGGCCATAAGTGAGATTTGTTTTAATTATTAATATACTATTTTCCAGTGTTGCATTACACATTGCAGGTTATTACTAAATGTCTCAAATATCGTTAGAGATTGTTGATGAGAATTTACTGTCAACCATATTTAGTGCAAATTGCATCTAGAAAGCTTGACTGGTTAGATCCAGTTAATGGAGATTTTTGTGGTAGCAAAATGATTCCTGCTATGGAAAAGAACACAAACCTTCCTGGAGATTGAATTCTTTCAAAAAGTGATGTACTGTAAGATTATTCAACAAACAAAAGGGAGGAATTGAAAAAAAATAAACAATGAAAGTGTTCATAGATCTTTCATCTTTTTTCAAAAAAAAGACTAATGAGACAGTGTTCGTGTAATATTTCAGTTCCATGGATTTACAGACAGGCTCTTCCTATAGGTGTTTGAAGCAAGGTAGGGCCTCTTCTATTCCAGCAGCATGAAAGACAAAGACTATATTACATCACACTTAGCAGGTAAAGCTAACAGGGTTTACAGGATTACACAGCAATTGCTTTCTCCAGTTTTTTCACGGTTCCTTTGACCTGCAAAGCAAGAAGAAAGCTTTGCTTACATGCCATTTCTAAAGCAATTCTGTGTGAAAGTATGCTTAATACAAGTCTATTCTGTATTATTTTTAGTTAAAAAATTATTTATTATTATACACATGCATACTACATAACCGAAAAATAATTCAGGACTAGTTTTTCACAATTAAAAAAAAAAGAGCTTTTAAGATTTGAGTGAATTTTTGCAGTCTACAAAAATACAAAACCAGAAAGTTAATTTCTTAGTTTTCTACAAAGAAGTACAAAAGCATTCCATTACTTCCTTCACAAAAAGGCACAAGGACTTGACTTTTCTCTCTTATAAAACACTCAAAAAGCCTGTAAGAGATCTGACCACTTTGCCACTTACTCGAGTACACAGCCTACCTTGAGAGTTTGGCTCTGGCAATGTCTCTCTAGCCACCAAATGCATCACTGTTGTTTTGCCAAATGGAAGTTTTAATGCTGCAAAAGAAAAAAGGGAGAATTATTAACACATTACAGCAGCCTTTTTTTCTTCAAAATACCCAACTGAAACTAACTATAACTGGATTAGCATCTCTTCAAAAGTTCATACTGTTAGGTTTGAACAGCTTACTGGTTGAAGTTCTATAAATCAGGGCCTTGGGGCATTATAATAGTCACTTAAAACACTGCATTCTTAGAGATATGATATTCCTGCTAGGAAACTTAGCATTCCTCTTTTGAGTAAAAGCAGAAGTGGGCATTCATACCAAGACTTAGGTGTTAAGCATTCTTTAGTGATAAGGATGCAAAAAAGTGGCTAATTCAGCCACTAAATTGTTATTCCTGAGATATCAGAACACTGAGCTACTACTGTAAAAAAGATTTTCCCAAAACATACTTCGATCCGTGACACAGATTTTTCAAAATAGAAAGTGTTTACATCTTGCCTTTCAATATTAACCTGTAACATCAGCTGCATGGGAAAAACATCAAATTTAAAACACCTTAAATCAGATACAGTAATACTCACAATGCTGCCTTTGTGAGTTTAGCAACACAAAATAAAAAAAAATAGTGCTTTCCACAAAGCTTGTCTCTGAAACTGAAATGATAATTTTCACATTCTGATTTAACTATACGAACACAGTGTATACTTAAAGTATTTCCCTTGATTGTTTTTCTGAAAACTATAAGGTAAAGATGCTTTAAGTTTTGTCCTTCGTGGCTTATAGAGGAAAAAAGTTAGTGATAAATTTAACAAGAACTTAATCCTAAATACACAAATCATTCTGACTTGAGTAGAATTTGTCCTATCAAACTCTAGTTACATCTTTTATTTTCCCATATGGTGCATCATGGCATTTTAAGTGAATAAATGAATAATGAGTGGCAAACAAACCTGAAGGTAACAGAAGACAAAAATGTCTCTTTATTTTAATTACTATAGCATAGATTAAAGATTCACTAATGAAAAAATAAACCTAGTATTTGGTAATTAGATGTATTCAATACAAGCCTCACTAAAACATTGTTACTAAATCATGTTTATTGCCTACGTATTTGTGTGAAAAAATGCAAGTTATGATTGAAACACAGGTTAAAACACAGGTGTAAGCATACAAAGGGATGCAGAACTCCACTGCTTCTTTGAAGCAGCTGTACTTCGGGAAAAGCCATCTCCATAGAAAGGCAAATCTGAAAGTTGCTTAGTTTACTTGAAGCAGTGCTTGTGCCTGAAACTAGAAGCTATTGATAGCTTAAAGTCTGACAATGACATATTTTGGGTACTTGGTACAACCAAAAACTCTAACAGACTCTTAATATGCTCTTGGCAAACAAAACTATTGTCTTCATAACATAAACTCTTGAAAAGCTATTACAGAGAGCAAAATATTACAAACTAATCACATGAGGGACATCTTTCATTATATCAAGACACTTCAGGAGACTTCATTAGTGAGTTGTGGAGATTAACTGTTTGCAGTAATCAAGTAGAATATGCTAATATTTCAATTAACTCATTTTAGCTACTAGTTTGCATAGTTCTTGCTAGCAATTTCTAGCTTCTTTCTTGGAGCACCATGACAGCATCTGAGCACCCTAACCTATGCTCAATAATCCTTTCTTGCTGTTTTCTTTGTTCTCTCACTCCTTTCTCTCACTTAAACTAAAATCATATTTAATTCCTTTCCCATCTGTTCAATTCTACTGTTTTTTCATATTTTCTGTTCTCAGAATTAACTTCTCTCTGCCTTTTGCAATATGGATGGTACGTGGTGGGTTGACTTCCCTTCCACCCTTCCCTATAAATAAGCAAGCAGAATGCTGTCTATTACCATTTTCTACCAAGAAATGGAGAACTGTTGATTATGTATTACTTCCCTAATTAATATTATTTGAAATACAAACTGCAGAACAAATATTTAGCTAAAGGATGAAATTTCCTGTTGGAAGCTGAACAACAGACTCTGCCTTGCTAGCCAACTCCCCAACCCTTAGCACAGGCAGGACACTACCAAACAGTGTGGCTCAAGCGCTACAGGCAAGAGCAGCACAGCAAGCTTTACAGAGTGGTCCATTTTTCTTTATTGCTTCCAGTGCCATTAGCTCTACTGTTCTTGTAGTGACAGTCCATTCAAAGAAGGTAACAAAAGGGATGATTTCTTTAAAATAAAATTTTGCACTCAAAAGCATTTTTTCCCATCAATTTCTCACTGTTTGAGGCCTCTTAGTTTATAGGAGTCTCAAATTCAGAAGTCACTGCACAGATACGAGGTTACAATTAGAACATTAAAATGTAATTTTTAAATGTGAACAAAACCGGACTCCCATTAAAAAAGAAAACATCAAACTGTTTCCTTGGAAACTTTCACTGGATGATAAAGTGACTTTCAGAAGGTCCAAATTCCAGTCAATATTTCCTTATCACCTAAAGCAAATATAACACTAAGTGCTATAACTCAGTTATAGAGAACTGCAGCTAGAAAAGCTTCATGAAACTGTATTATAACAGCATAAGAAATTAAATATTGTGTTTAGCAAGAAACTTCCTCCCCCCTCCATCTCCCTTTTAAAGGTAACTAGTTCACTTAGGGTTACCTCTGATGAACACCACAAACTGAAGTAAGAGTCTTTTCAGGCTGCTTTATGAATTCCTGTTCCCCTTTTAGCTGTATAATCTTACTCCAGATAACTTCATTAGTACTGAAGTTAAGCCAATGGTTTAGGGATCCTTTTTCTTAAAACAATACAGCAACAAAAGGATTTTTGAAAAATACTAATATACATGTAAGATTCTTGGGATAAAAACATGATTAAATCACAACGCATGAATGATTAAGAATGAACTGAAATGCCCTGAGCCAAAGTAAATGTTCAAAATTCATAGACCTAAGGTAATGGAAGAGTCATCAGCATGAAGTTATTATTTTTCAGCTTAACTCATTAAATAATATGTTAAACATATTAAACAAATATTCAAAGTTGTTTCAGATTTAGACAGATGTCACTAAAGGAACAAATATTGGTGGTAAAAAGCAACACCTAGAGATGAATGGCAAAGAAAATCCCATTTAGCTATCCTTGCCTGGAAATGTAGGGTAAGACTAGCATCTTTAATTGCAGAGATGATCCAAGACTTAACATTTGTTTTTCAACTCTACTCCAACTGCTACTAGCTGCACTCATTGTCACCTGGTAAAAATACAAATTAAAGAGTGAATAAAAATTTCAGGTTCTTCCAGCTGAGCTGACAATGATCTCGTTTGTATATATAGCAGCATTAAAAATTTATATATGTGGAGAATAAATCTATTCTAAAAGTACATCCCTAGCCAACACTCGAAATGGTAGAAAGTGAATCAATGGTTATATCATCCCCATCACTTCTTCATGAAAAATCACCATAAGCAGTCCAGAAATATTATTTTCAGGTTCATCTTAACTTCAGAAACATTTCACTGGTGACTTTGTATTATATTCTTTTTTCTGTACTGCATTCGAGTACCAAATCATGAACAATCATATAGACGAAGTAGTATTACTATTTTTTTTTTAATTGGCACAGAAAAGAGAGTCTCATTTTGTTTAGTCATTGATACAGTTGATATTCACACTGGCAAATGTTACCTACAAAAGGAAAGCTTACTGTTACAAATGTGTGTCACACCTCTAGCAAAGATTTCCACCAAAATACGTAATTGTGAGGAAACACTTGCCACGAGGGGGCAGAGTTGAACAGCATTTCCTCAGCACAAGAACTGAAGCCATTTACTGTTGTTTTCGCATAACTATGCAATTGTGTCCCTGGGAGAGCACTGGACAGCAAGAATGCTTCCCTTCATTCTCATTCATAGGATGTCTTCCTGCGTTGCAGTTAGATTTAAAGTATTGTCTGACAAATTATTATAAAGTTTATCAAACACTTTAAAATACTTCAGATACTTATAAAGTATCTGAAGGTAAGCGCAGTGTAAGAGAGGTAGAACAAAATATTGCATTTAGAAAGACAACAAATAAAAGCAGCATTACAGTTTCTTTGTGCAAGAGAAGACTTGACTTAGCAGGTGGTACCTCCCAAAGTTTAACTAGCGGTAACAACATGGAAAAATACACAATAAGGTACAATGTCACTCTACACAGAGGAAAATAGTATAAAGCAAGCCATACTGTGATTTTGAACACAGTAGTAAAGTAGTATTCACTGCCCTGTAAATAAATATCCCTTTTGCCTGACTGTAACATGTATAATGAAAAGTATTTTCATACCTCCTAATGTCACATTGCCATGAAGAAACCTCCCTTGATAAATAAGCCGTAAGATATTTGGACTGCTGACTTGTTCTTCTTCCCAATCTGAAGAGAGAGAGAATTTACACAGTTACATTGTAATAAAAACATCTTTTGTTATTTCTGTCACCTTTACCAGGAAGAAAACTAAGAACAGGGTTCTTTTGCATGAAACACTAAAAAGAACATATAGGCTGAAGATACAGGAAGATGATTCAAGGGCAGCACACCTGAAGTCTATTCTTAAATTTATTATTTGACACTGGGCACTGAAACACACAACATTACTGACTTCACAGACTGCAGGATATATTTAGCCCATATACAAGTCCTAAACAAAATATTTCATATATGCAAGTTGCTTCCTGATTCTTAATATCCGGGCAAAAAGTGCCTTAATTTCTTCCCATTCAGAAGTTTCTCAAGCCATACTCCTCCTCATCAGCTAATTGACTAAGTGGAGGCGTTCTCCAGCAATGGGAAGCAGCCACACACAGAGCAAAAGCACATGTGATGGGTCATTTGAAACAGGACTCTGAAATCACAGCACTGAAAAAAAGCTCTGGAGGCAGCTCAGCACCATTCAATGATGGCCAGATCCAACCAGATACGTGTCCAGAGGGGGCAGTGATCTGAGCAGCCCCGAACAGCCATTGCGCAGAGCTGGAACAGAAGCTCTCTCAGAGCAGGCAGCCACCAGTATATTTTAAGGAATATCTCAATGGCCAATCTATGGATATTTTTATGTGGCAAAGAGTGGTTCTGGAAAAGAGAGCATGCATTTTCCTATAATGCTTAAGTTATCATGAATAAATTATAACCTTAAATGATCCTCTACCGTTCCCTGTCACAATGTGAAGAACAAATAAATATGCACTTTGCTTTCAGAACAAGTATCATAAAGCCTTGAAATGTTGAATTTAAATGGGCTCTCTGGGAATTCAGTGTCTTCTGTTTCTTAGCTGACCAGCTATCTGGCAACAGTTGTTCACAAATGTTCAGTATTTCTGCTTTGGTAGTGTTTATATACCAAAATGAATATTCAGCAAGGGATCCCAACAAGCCACAAAAACCAACCCGTTCACTGGGAACGTACAATTAACATATAGGCAGTATCAACTGGCACCACAAAAGAAGAAGAACTGAAAAGGGAGGAAGAGGAAGCATTTAAAACAAAAGCCATGGCTGCAGATTGTATGGAGAGGCATCTGGTACAAAAAGCAAGCAGGCAGAGATGCAGGCAGCAGGAGCCATCAGCCCCAGAATACAGAGGAGGCAAGGCTGGTACCAACAGCAGAGGCTGCAACATTCCCAGGTGCTGCCATGTGCCTAGTTCACAAGATTAGATCAAATTAGGGGGGGTAAAGCAATTTGAATTTCAAGTATTGCCACTCATTCAATTGTCTTGCAATTCAAGCACGTGCCCCTTCTGCTATGCTTTGGGCTATGTAAAGGATCTGAATTATCACACTGCTAGAATACCAGTTTTTATTTTTTGACTCCATACAGTCTGAACTCCACTATACCGTGGCTGTAAGGAGGAGAAATTCAGTCAGTTTACAGTGACATAATGATGTAAAATCACAACCAAAAGAAGACAGACTATATTTTGGCACAGGTATTTTCTCACTGTTAAAACTGCCAAGTTACCCATCCTTTCTTCTTGGCTGGCAGTCTGAAACATTTCTTTCTGACATCAATTCAAATTTTAATTTCCACGGATGACTAAATGAGCCAAGGACTCTCTGAATCTACTTTTTTTTTTTTAAGTTCAGATAATTGCTGTACAACAAAAAAAGTTATTATTTAGAAGAAAGGGGGAGGGGAAGAAGAGAATAGGTAACCTACCTAGATGATATGCATTAAAATAAATTCAGCATTTTCTATTAGAAGTCAAGAGATCTTTAATTAACAACTGTATTGCCAAAAGAGGTGTGGAGAGGTTTGCCTTAACCCTGCCAGCATGCGACTGAGGATATTTTGTGACTATTTTCCCCATGAGATCGTGACAAGTCAAAATGGTGGTAAAACAACCATATTATCTCAATTTCAAGGAAACTTTAGTCCTCATCAAGATTTCTCAGTTCTGTGGCAAAGAGGAGCCCTCTCAGTCTGAAAATAGGTAGTGGGCTAATGTTTGTGCAAATCTACATGCTATTCTGATACGGATTTTTTTCTGTCTTTTAAATTGAGAGTATTCTTTTTTGCAAAGGCAATTAAATATTCAAGATTTAGAGCACTCCCTCAGGACAGCAGGTATTTGAACTGAGGGTTCCATGTCTGGTTCTACTTTTTTTTTAAAGAAGAGACTTAAAAGTCTGGGTTTCTTCCCATCTCTAAAATCAGAATCTGCAACTTTCAAGCTCTTCACAAGACTGGGAACATGACATCACATGTTCAGGCATAAACTTGAGCAAAAAAAAAAATGCAGTTCTGCCTCTATTAATTCAGATAAAAGTACACAAAGAACGTTTGGTTATGACTACTATGTTGAAAGCACACATTAAAATATGAACAGCAGCTACACAGATGCTATGTCAACCATATTTCTTGGTGCTAAAGTGTTTTACATCTGTATTCAGTACTTCAGAGGACTTAAACCCTACTCCTTCATTACATATATACTAAATACATAATACTGCATCCCAGCAAATCAAACAACAAACAAGTCCCCTGGAACTCTGTTTTTCCTGACCTTAAAGACCAGTTTAAGGCCTAAAATACAGATTAGCAACACTAACTTTTTGGCATGAATTATCATTCACCATATGTCTTTGACAAAGGCACCACAAAAACAGATAGGGCAATGTTTTAGTTTGTCTAAATAGTAGTCTTTTTAACATCAAAACAGTAACCCAAATGAAGTCCTGTACCAAAAGAAGCATTTTCTTTCATCGTATGTAATGCTATGTCTGTGTTTTGGCTATTTTCCCATGAAATCATAGTCGGGCAAAACAGAAGCACTTTGTTTTGGGAAACTATTCACATACATGAATACACGTCTTAAGTTCTCAAGTCTATTTTCTGAAGCCAGTATTCCTGCATAACAGCAAATATATTCACACAACCAACCTCCAGTTTTTTAATGTTCCGTAAAATGTGCTTTTAGTTTTGGTTTTTTTCCTGGAAAAATATCAGTATTACCAATCCTTTCCAAGATAAGGGCAGTAAGGAAGAAGTACTTGGACTCAATTTTACTAATGTGTTCATGTGACATGCTATATGTTATCTTAGCTTATATTAGTCCTCATATAAGAGGTTTTATATCTCTAACATTTCCTCACACTTACTAGATCCTCTAACATGATTGACCAAGAAAAGTGTCTAAAGATAGGGGGAAAGAAGTATTTCAATTTGGGGAAGCAAATTTTAGAAAGCAGGAAACAGTGCAGACATCTAAAAATCTACCCAACCAAAGAAACTGGGAAAAAGAAGGCAAGACAACTGTATCTCTATATAAATCCATAGATTTATAACCAGTCCAGATACAGAGTAAACATACTTAAATTTGAATGTTGAGCACAGATATTAATTTATTGATCCTTTAGTCTGACAATACAGGGAAGCTTCTTGCTCACCAGTTAAAAAGCCAAAGCCACACGGCTACTCACCCATTGGCCAGTTGTCATACACATGTTTTGCAATATCTGCAGCAGAGTCATTCGGTGAAAATAGGAACTCTTTTGTTTTCCCACTTACCAAGATGAGGCGCAAATTTATCTGGTAAAAAAAAGACCAAACCAATATTAAGAAAGTCTACAGAGAAGACTTAAATTATTTAATTTTTTTATGGTTACTAAAAAGTTGTAATTGATTTTGGATGAAGACTGATCCAAATGATTTGAGAAAACAGTTTAAGACAGTGTTAAAAAGAGGGTCAAAGAGGTCAACAAAATTTTGTTTGCTTACACATAATCTAGGAACATTAAATTCTAATAGCTGGCATTTCTGATTATAAACACCAGAAGATTAGGATAGTTACTGATTGAATCAACTGCGCTATCAAAAAAAGCTTTCAACAGAGTAGAAAAAAATTCTAGCAAGAACATGCTGGCAACACGGCTTCTTGAATGAAGAGGTAAAATATAAACCTGAAAAATTCACTTAGAGAACATTAAAAATATCAAAATCTGCTCCTGAATAGCCTGTCAGCCGAAATAAAAGCTCTAGCATGCTCCCTCCAGCCCTAATCTCAGCCAGACATCTCCTACAAAACACCAGGGAGTCAGCACGCTTCCCTGGTCCCAACTGAGCTTGAATCCCTCTGCCAGTCTTCTGAATCCAAAACTTTGTCCCACCACTGTCTTTCACTACAAGCAAAGTGGTTGAGGTCCACATGCAACACAGTAATAACATCACATAGTCATTTTTCTTTCATTAATATCTTATATGAATATGATCAGCACCTTCGGCCATAATTTTCCTCTTTTCTATTTGCAAATTAGAGAATATTATTCCTTTCCCATATAGCATTAAAATAACACATATAATGAACTGACTGTGACATTATTTACAATGCAAACAAGATAAAATTTTGGCTCCTCAAGCAACTGCTAGCAGGGTCATAAAAGATGTTTGGGTAGCTAGCACTTACCAATGCCCATGGCAAGCAGGACTCTAGCTGCTATTGTGCTTTGACCCATAAGCCCACATTTCATCAACTTTTAGCCAGACTTTAGGTATGCTAACTGCTTGGATACTTCTTTCTAAGTCACACTCTCAAACTGTGCCTCGCACTTCAGGGTAAGTTGCAACAAAGCTTTCTTTGTTGGAATTCAGTAAACTGTTTTCTACATCAAATACGAAGGGAAAAATTTACAGTGATGCACAAGTTTTCAAGACTTTAAGGTCAAAAATCTCAGTGCATCATGTCCACTGAACATGACAGCCCAGCCGCAGTTACCTACTCTCCACTTGCTTTCAGAAACTCTCTGAAGAGGTTGTCTATTCCCTCTTGAATGCTTTGGCTTGGATTCATCTTTAAGTACCTAATGGAGGTATCAAAATTAAAATATCATCCAGAACACTTCAAGGTCAATGAAGAAAACGACCCCTCCTAAAAGCAATTCAGTCTCTGCTTCAAAGTGTAGCAAGTATAAAAGAGTGAGCACAAAAGGTCTAGGTTGCCTTCACTGTCCTCCTGCTAACACCCTTTGGAAAATATAAGTTCTACCATTAGACCAGGAAAGCAGCCAAGCAGTTGCTGTCTCTGAGAAAGCACCACAGCCACTGTAAGAGTATCGCTGTATACCAGGAAACAGAGAAAAAACTTAAAGGAGAGAAACTGCAGGAATGCTGTTTAGTCAAAGACAATTCTTCATAAAATTCAGAACATGTTTAGCTATACATATTAAAGTTTTGTTTTCTTTGATAGTTCCACAATGATTAGAGAATTACTTTCAAATCTCACCAACATTTAGCAAAAAGCAGACCAAGTTCCACTGTTCCTGTTTACTCCAAAAACCTGACTACTGTAATGAATTACAACTTAAACAAGTTGGACTATGTCCATTTATTATTTTGCTAATATTGTCTTTTAATTTAAGTATTTCCCCTCCCTTAATTGTCTCCACCTGTGTATGTATAGACAACACTTACATATACGATTTCTTTAGCTGGACTACCTCAGACAAACTCTTCAAGCTTTCTCTAGTAAGGTATCTATTTTCCCATTCATCCTAGGAGCCTGTCTTTGCACCTTTCAATTTCTTCAATTTTCTCCTCAAACAGATGACTATTTCTGAAGCATACTAAATGATGTCTCACCAGATGTTTGTATAACACCAGTAATTTCCTCTGTCTACTGGAAACACCTTCTGTGACTGTGTCCCAGCAGCACATATACCTTCTTCACCACACTGTTTGCTTGGTTACTTTGTACCCCTGTCTACTTTGATCCTTTCAATTATTCGGCTTCCAAGCTTTTAACTTGGCTGTATCACCCTAAAGCACATGGCTCCAAATTTCATTCCACTTCTAGTACTCCATCCCTCAGAGGGAAATGAGGCTAGGTATAAAGAAGTATTCTGCATCACAAAGACATTTCATATTTCCCCCATGTCTGGGCCCATGGCCTAAGAAATACCCCCCAAAATTCTGTATAAGACTTCTTTCTCTTTACATTACAAGCATTTTTTGAAGTTCATGTCATCAACAAATTCTAGCAGCAAGTCCTCTTTACACTTAGCTTTGTCATTAAATCAATCAGGAAACATTAAGATTGATCCAACAATTGTTTCATAATGATTCTAATAATGAGCTCTCTCTGAGCTGACTTCCCCCCTTTCAGCTAGGTCCTTTATGTTAGGCCCTTAGACACACACACAATTTCTCTAATACATTTTAATTTCTGCTATTTAACCAACAGTTTGCAATACAGCACCACATCCGTTAGTAAGTACATACTCAGATGTCACTATAAAAATATCTTTGTAGAAAATAAGTTCTTTTCATCAGCTTGCCATGCTCTAGCTTTTGGAGGTGGGATGTACTGCATTCGATTCCATTTTCTCTATACTTCATTATCTTTAATTATTTTTTAAGCATTAATGCGTCTCATTACAACACAAACATACTGCCAAAAATGTAGGAAGTTAAGACTGCATCACAAACTGTTACTGTACGTGAAACGGGCTGCCTGTTTAAAAGAACAAACAAACCAACCCCAAATTCTTGGTACCAGTGCCTGCTGTAGACACTAGAGGTGACGTGCTTTTTGACCAGCAGCCCTCCTGCCTCTCACTCCAATTCCCCATATCCATTTCCTATACTCTAAATCGCTCATGAGATACCCCCCTCCCTCTGGCCAAGCAGTCCCCAAACTCTGAATTTGTGCAGGTTATCTAAGGATTTTTTTTTTTTCATCTGTGTGTAGTTTAGCTGTGGTGGGGGTTACCTGTTTTGAAGATCATAGCACTTTCCTAGGCAGCAGGCATAACACCAAACCATCAGCTCCCTAGAACTCTCTGATTTGCATCCTACAAGGAGGTGACTAAAACAGCCTCAGAAGATTAGCCCTGCTTAGCACTTAAAATATGATTATAGCACAGCCTTAACATAGAACTGAAGCTATTTTTCAGCTAGCATAACATTAGGGACACACATTTCTTTTTATTCTTTTTACTGAGTTTTGAGATTACCAGGCACACTATACACTGAATACAGAGAAGAGATGAGTATCACTGAAAAATAAACAAAACCAACTTTGCTTCCTGGAAAATCATATTTTTGCAGTTAATAGGCAACATAAAATCAATACAAAGCAACAGGAGGGGGGAAAGAAAGAATGAAAAATGTTAGATCCTTATTTCTCCCCACCTCCCCAAGATGGATAAGTTTTTTGTTGCTGAAGAACAATTCTTATAGTCTTACTACGAAATAGAAAAGACACATCAAAATAAGCTAATAATTTTATAGGGTATATTACAAAGTAATGCAGGATATTTTCATTAAAAAAAAAATAATTCGCCAAATATCAGCAGAAGCCCAAAATAAATTCTTAAGTCAGTCAAGCAGATGTTGCATCAAGTGCAAGGAAACAGCTGTTCTAATGAAAGGTTAAAGTATTTTCTTATTTATAGTACGGCATGCCACTGACACATTTAGTTTGCATGTTTTTCTCTCTCTCTATATATATGTAAGATATATATATATTTATGTTTCTTAACCTTAGCTTGAAGGAATCTTAGCCTTGAGTTCCACATCACACTACCCCAAAGGGTTTGAGGCAAAGAACCCCAAAACTTGCCTTTAAATTTAGAGTCTAATCTCATTCCCCTCAAGAGCATTGGGAAATTTAACAGCTTGTAACTGCTGTGCTACTTAATCTTGCAAACAAAGTATAGGGGATCTGAAACAAATATTTTTGCCAAAATTCTACTAATGACAGCTCAGAACTAAAAGAAAAAGGAAGAAAAAATAAGAGCATATGTGTATACACATTTACTCAAAATGCAGAAAAAAATCTTGGTTAGGTAGAGAAGGTTTGACACAAAAGCAGCAAATTTTAATTTTTCAAGTTAAGAAAGGATTCTTAGTGGTCTTAGCTACCCTGTATCCTATTTCCTATGTTAAAAGTTAGCAAGGAGGTTGTATGGGTATCCCTTGTATGCTTGAAGCCCATCCACCCATTCTTCTCAAAAGTGCCTTGGTCCCAAGACACTCTTGCAATTCTTATGGCCCTGACAAGTTTGCTCTTCCACTGGGGAAGTAAAAACAACCATCCTGATTATGTGTTTTTTGGTTTTTTTTCTCAGGCTACCAATGGGAATTCCAGCCTTTTGCTACAGGAAAGTGATATAGATCATATCCTCACATTTCTGCATTATAGTACCAACTGCAACATTACTGGTGAAAGCAGCCAAGAACAGCCACAGCATCAGAAGTAGGATTAAATACAATTTGCAGACTATAACTCCTCTGCACAGTTATGTAATGGCACATTCTGTTTGTGATCTCAAGCATGCAAACCTTGCCCTCTCCCCTCCCCCAATCTCATAATCAGAGCTCCAGTGACTACTCCATCAGTTGCACTGCATACACAATAAAAATTTTCATTGTAGATTATATTCTGTAAACAACAACAATCCCCTCCAAATAAAAAAAAAAACACCAAAAGCAAATAAAAACACCAAACAGAATAAACGCATAAATTAAAATTATGTCTATGCAAAGATTGTAGTAACAACTGTGACCACAACTTCTGGAAGAGAAATTTGGGTCACATATATGCAGATGTAGAATGAGTTGTGTTTTCTTTGTTAAAGGCATCCGCAAAGTTTGTTCATTCTTTAAGGCATAACTACAAAATGTCTTAAGTGCCACAGTGCTAAATGGGAAGTCACTTAAACATCAAGACACACTGTGTAGGTTGTAAATCTCATTTCTTAATGTTTAAGTGACTTCCCATCTATTCAGTTAAACAATTTAGTTTGTTATCAATTTTATGCTCCAGTAGCAGGCTGAGATTGCTCCCATCTTACAACCGAAATGCAGAGGAGGAGAAGTGTCATATCACCACATGCTATACAGCCCCAAGTTTAAACTAACTGCTTTTCTTCAGCTGTTTTAAGATTAAAATATAGACACAAAATGATTTTATCCTCAACATCCAATACACTTACTTCCTAGTTCAAGTTCATAATTATAAGAAATAACTTTGTTCTCCAAAGACACATCAATGTTTCTTAATGGCTCTAGGCCAAAGAGAAACCTCCCAGCCCCACGCTGTAAACTTAGCTGACTGGATTCCACCAGACTCATGTACGGTTGAACCAGACCCAAATAACTAAGTGAAACAGCAGCATCAAACATAGGCCAGGTCAGCAGGGACCTGCAGGTTCTAGAAGCCAGGTCACTCCTGGAAATGCATCCAGCTAAACATAACGAAGAACTTCAGTTTTTACACTCCTGGGAAGGCTGCTGTAGAAGCTGAGAGTTCCACCGAGGGCTTTCTTCCCATTCCCAGTTTATGTTTATTCTTGGACAGGTTACACTCACCTACTTTGCACTGTAGCAAAAAAACCTTAGGGTTTCAAGGGCTTTCTTCCACATCTGCAGACAAGGACACACTTTGCTAAGATAAACAAGCAAAAGCTTTCCTCATTAAAAAGCTGACACTTGGTGGGATCACTGTCTTCAAAGTTCTGAAGCACATCAACAGAGATCAAAGAAACTGGGCTCAGGTAGGCCTGGAGGCCTAGTGGGCACCTATTAGCAGCCTTCCTATGCCTAAATTACCACAACAATGACCTCTTTGCTGAGGTCCAAGACAGAAATCTTGTTTCACATATGGAAACAAGAGGATTTGAACTGTGATAAGGTAAAAAGTTTTCACCCTGAAGACACCAAAACAGTAGTCTCCCAGAGATGCTTTGGAAGCTCTGCCCTAGTGGATTTTCAAGATCCAACCGACAAAGCCCCAAGCAATCAGTTCTGAATTCAGAGGTGACCCTGCTTCCAGCAGGAGGTTGGGCTACAAAATTTCTCAAGGTCCTTTCCAAAGTGAATGATTCTACAATTCACTTTAACCCATATCTGCTTTAGTCTTGACGGATCTTTCTTAAGTATGTATAATTAGAATTCTACATGGTATTTCAGGAATTTATAAAATTATACTAGAACCTCCTTAAATTGACTGCAAAAGCCTCTCTGTTTTCTGTATAAACATCACAACTGTTTCACATTTGCAATGCAGTAATCTTGCAATGCTCTGCTCTAGTCCAGTTGTTTCCATGACATAAGCCTTCAAAGTTTGCATTACAAAATATAGCATTTAACCACTCATGATGCACAAGATTTTTTATATTAATACAATTAATTTTGTTCCTATTAATTCAGTCTTTGAGATAATCCAGTCTTTTCTATACTACACCGTGATCATCTTCTGTACTACCGGTGGCTCTAAATTTTCATCATCCACAAATTTCATGGGCATACTGATTTTCCTTATGTCAGTGGCATAAAAGAAAATATCAGAAAGACAGCTGGTCCCAAAATTATCTTTAAAGAATTCCACTAAGCATAACAGTGCCAGCCTGACACTTCCACATTGAACACTGTACCTTACCATCTTCTCCAGCCAAGTCACATGCTTTATCAACCCCTGCCTTCCCAAATGGATCCCTTCCTACTCAACATCAACTACTCACTGAAGTCCAGGGAGAGCACACTTCTGCATTTCCCTCATCTGGAAAACACTTTCCTTCCAAAGAAAATCGGCTAATGAATCTGTCTGTCATAATCTAACTTGGGTAAATATATATTGTGAATTTTATTCCATTATTTCTGCTCTGCTCCTTCTCAACATCCTTCCTGAGATGGTTATACAACTGTCAAATTCAAAGTCTCTCTTCACATCTTTCCACTCATTTAGCATGCAGATGTTTTATAACTGTAATGTCTTTGATCTGAAGAAATACCAAACACGTAAATTCTTCATATACTCTCCCTATTACTATCCCAGTACATTTAGTTTAATCAGCATCTTCCTCCTTGACATCCAAGGCTTTATGTACACTCCTACTTTGTTTATTCTTCCATTTGATTTTAGCTGTATCAGCTCATGATCATTGAATCTAACTCATTTCCCCAAGCAGCCTTCTAAAGATTTCCAGAACTTTCTGGGAATTGAACATGTAGAATAATAACATTAGCTCCTTCTCGACCAAGAAACTAGCTGGTAGAGGGACTAAGGTGCATAAGGTAAGGAAGCAAGTGAGCAAAAGTATGAATTTGTAGCCCAACAGGGCAAGCATTCTCAATGAGAGAGATCTTTGATCCTGGACTCTTGTTCCAGAGTCACTTGGTAAAATAAATAAAACTATATTTCTTAAGAATCACACTTCTAGACACCTATTTTCACCAGATACTTTATAAGAAATACAGGTAAGTTAACCACACTTGCTCAACTGAACCCCTAAAATTTACACTTGGCAACAGTCAGAACTCCTGTATTTACCTTTAGATGCAAAAAGGGGCTTTACTCTACCCTTATAGTGCCTTGCATCCATTATAAATTTACTTTGTATCATGACAAAACAATTGTCATGGAACACGAGAAGAAACATAAATTGTCCCTGCGAATGAATACAAGTTCCACGCCCTGCTGGTTGGCAGAGCTGTGTCACTCATTCAAAGCCACATCACTTGTGAAAGCAGGGCAATCCCAACATGACACCAGGAAACTGTGACAGCACCTGCATCACTCTATTCAGGACTGAGGTGAACTTCATAGCCTGTTCTGAAGACACATTCACCTTTAGATTACTACCACATGAAACAAATGTGTTACTATATGCAACTGCTTTCTCAAACAAGGAACACCTAAGGCAACACTGCACTGCTAAAAATTAGGTTAGCAAATTTCAGAAGTTTGAAGTGAAGGAAAAGAGAAAACCAAAATAAAGCAAATTTTATTTAGAGGTGGAAAAAAGGCAAAATCCTATAAAGCATTTAACTCGGTAGCTATGATAGAACTAGCTGTTTCTATGGAAACCATGACATTCTTGAACTTAAAATCCTAGTGCTTGGTCACACTTCATCCATTTCCTCACTTCAGTTCAAAGAACACAGGAACAATGGCAATATCCTCCTATGAGTTCCAGGTTTATCTTTTAAGAAGAAATCTCTAGGAAGTACTGTTCTTCAAAATAAATTAATACAGATACTATGAAAAATAACCAGTAAAATACAATGGATTTCAGTGAAGTTTACATATCTTTTCCTTCACTATCCTGACTGTTTGTATTCCTGGAATGAGGCTGGGGTTTTTTTTAGTTGTTCAGTTTGGGTTTTTGGGGTTATTTTGAAGAGGAGAGAGGTGAATACAACATACCAAAGTGTTTGCTGGAGCTAATTAAGAACTAAGAATTTTTGCTGAAAATCAGTTCTAATATGACAGTAAAATCAGAATAATAACTTTTTTTTGAGGTTTTATCAGTAAAATATTTTTCCATGATTTAATGAAATAAATGTCCACCCAGGAATAATTTCTCTCCCAGCAGTACAAGAAAACAGATGCAATCCATTAACTGAAATAATGCAAGTACTCAAGTATCTGGTCTTCTCAGGTCAAATGGAATTTTGGCTACTGTATCCCAAGTACATCCTTTAATCATAGGGTACAGAATTAACTTGTCTCCTGCTGGCTCCCAGGAGAATCCACTCTGACAGGGAAGATTCAGAGAAAGACCTTCTCTGATTACTCATTAGCCACAGACAGGGCAGTTTCACCCTGTACAGGTTATAATTGTCTAAGTCCATCAGGATCATAATGTGCAAATTGCAACACACAGAAGACTATGTCTTCAACACATTCCAGAAGACCATGAAACTTAACACAAACAGGTAGCCAAAAAAAGCAGAAAGTAAACCACGTGGCATTCAAGCTTGCTATTTTCAAAGATCATCCTTTCATCCCAGTGCTGGAGTAAGTGTATTTTCACTGAGAACTAAAGTGAATAAAACACAGAGAAATTGATATACTTAGATTAACATAAAATTTTGGTACAGACCATTTTAGCAAGCAGCATACCATGCTGAGCCAGTTATTTCCAAACACAAGAGTGGAAATAATAGTAAAACTGCATCAAATGTCAATGCATACATGAGAAGTCTGTGCTTGCAGGCCAAACCAATTAGCTCCGCTGCAAATGGCCACACTGAGGTGGTTCAATAACTACGGAGCCTCTGCTCTCAGGAGGGACTCCCAGTAACACTGGAACCAGGCCATCCTGGTGCGATATATGCTGGGGGTCCCTGCCTGGCGTGTAGCACATGGAGTTAGTGGTGAAGCACCAACACAGGCTTTTGTATGACTTCTTTGGAACTTACATAAAATAATAGCAGAGAAGAGCATTCCACATTTTCTTTCTGAAGTGGGAAAGAGTGTGAGTAGGAGAGAGAAAAGAAAGTGTCTGTTTCTATATTTTTGATCTCTGTCTATCTAAAAATATCGTTTAATGACACATATCCCAACATTTGACTCCAGAATTTAAAAGGGAAATTAGCATGTACCATCTCTGTTACCATCCTGCCACCTCTTCTCAAGAACTGTCCCTGGATAAGCCCATCACCTTATTTTCACCCTCTCCTATCAGTTGGTATTTAAAGCTTAGAAGTTCATCACACAAACATGAATAATGATACTTTCAGGCACTTACTTAAATTTGGATTTAATTCTGATATAACTCAACATTTGTTCTAATGTATTCTGTAGAGACTATTTACATAGCGTTTAAAAATATTATTTAGGAGAGTTCAATGTCATCTTTGAAAAGACTGATGCAAGACCATCAAGAATACTTATTTTGTGAAATGCCTAAAATCTCCAATTTGAAAGTGAAGACTTACTGCTGCTGCTAACAAAGGAGAACATACAATTCCATATATATGGAACCAGTTCCATACATAGCTACTTTTTCCAAGTCCAAGGGGTAAGCAGATACCCTCCATCCCTTCATAATCCCCAATCAATTATTTCTTTTTACCTTTAACCAATTTTTGTAAGGCTCAATTTGATTTAACCCACATTCCTAGAATATTACCTAGACTGGGAGGTATTACAATTTTATAACCCAAACAGGTCAGTAAGACCGTATGTAAAGCTGAAAATAATCTTCCAGTTATAGGCTGGATGAAAACAAACATCACCTTTAATTTGACAAAAACTGAAGTTCACTGAAGAAAAAAAAATTGAAAACAAAGAAAACATTGAAAATACGTGGGAAAAAGAGGACATTTAAAGGGAGCTGCTATTTACTGGAACAATCAAAACAATTATAATTGCAAGCAGCATATGTTCATGGATATCATATAGTTTCACATACTAATTTTCAGGGGAAAAGTGGGATTTTGTTTTTGAATGTTGGGGGGTGTTAATGTTTTTGTTAGTTTTTAAATGGAGTTTTTAAAAAGTGATTTTTCATATTAAGTTACCTAAACATAATAAAAATGCATTGAGCTCTCTGCATTCCTGTGCTAATCTTTACTGCAGAAGTCCAACTGCCCTTCCCTCTGTTTCTGCTTTCTACCAGGTGAGACAGGAACAGCAATTAAGGATCACTCGAAAGTCAGTGTATATATTTATGTATATGAATGTGTAAGTGCCAAGACACAAGTAACTAGCCAATTCAGAAAACTTGGAAAATCTTTAAATAAGGAAAAAATGCATTTATATAAAAAGGGGAAAAAAACCCACAAAACAAAACAAACCCAATAAAACACAAACAAACAAAAAAACTCCACCAAAAAAATCACTCCACTGTCCTGGAAATAAAAGATCTAACCCTTAGTTAGGAGAGCATAAGGATTCATGAGATCTTACTCATGAAGAGTATAGCATGAAATTATACTTTTTCTCAGAAACAAATTAATCTCCAACGCAAAGCCTATTTTTAAAATGTGCTACTCCTCAGGCCCTCAGAAAGGGACAATGACAATCACGCATAAAAAGAGCCTGATTTGGAGCAGAAGAAAAATAATACAAGAGCAACGAAACAACCTTCTGAATACAATTTTGTCTTCTCTTTTCTCTTGCAGTAACTGTTGCATTATAAGGTTTTTAATACAGTTTACCATACAAAAAACATACTGTGACTAAGTAGAAGATTATAGCTAATATAAATACTGTTTGCCATTTAAACTAGACACAGCTTGAGAAGTTCTTAGGAAAAAAAGCCACTCCCTAAAAGCAAATAAAGAGTCACATGGTCCCCCTGGAAGTCCCCTCATATCAACTCTGAGCTACTAAGAACACCATATGAATAAAAAAAAACTTCCCTAAGATTTTTCAGGACCTATATCCCAATAGAAATACCAGCAATAGGAGGTTAAGTTTTCAGTGTCTCATTCTAGGACTCTGCTGACAGGTCCTTCATCTTATATGATTCTGTAACGTGGTCAGCACCAAAGTATTCAATTTTTAAGGCGTTGAGAATACATGTCAAAAACAAAATGGAAAAAAATCTTAATTATCTTTTAAAACATGAAAGAGGCAAAGAGTTGCACTTTGACTTAGAGATGTATTTTGCTTCACTTACGGTATTTAGGGAACACCATAAAATTAAATTTTTATTAATAGCTACCACTTCCTAGCTTCTCTGGGCTTACTGTGTATCATGGCAGTCAGCCAAAGTTTTGCCACTCCAAAATGCTATCTAAATCACTGAGCTGTGATAATTAAAGGCAAGAGACAGGGCATTATATATAAATATATATTTCTTTTTTGTCTCTGATGCAGAATATAGTTCACATTTTAATCAAAATGGATGTTTCAATGACCAGAGCTAATTTACTCTAGCAAAAGTAACCAACTCAGATATGAATGAGAATGCAACCTTTTCTAATTGTTTTCATCCTAAAATAGCCCAGAGAAAACACTGAATTATGTGATAAAAGATCAAGGATTTTGATGCTGATCCAATTTATTCAGAATACAACTCTTCAAGAGCAAACAGCTTGACCTATGCCTGTGCTTCTCAGTACACAATAATGAACACTCTTTACCTTCCATTTTTTCTTTCCTCAGTGAGTTACCCTTAATGTTCAACAAAAATGTAAGCCATGTTTACAGAAAGCTTACATGTTTTTCTTCTATTTAAACATTATGGCACTAATGCATCCCCAAGCTAAGCCTGCTGAAGTCAACTGACTGAAGTTAATGGAATGATATCACAAATAAGATCTGATCCAGTTATTTGCTATGCTTTACATTCACTGTTGAACACTAAAAGGCACAGCTTATTAACCTTTCTTTTACTGCATGCCAGCAAAGTGCTTGTGTTCTTCCAACCAGCTGGCAGCCTAATAGTAATTCTTATCCTATCTCCACCATGAAGAGCACTAGCACGTCCAGATTGCCTACTAATGACCAAAGGAGTTAAAGCTGCCTTTTCATTTTGGTCTCCTCCTTCTCCAGGATTGTTAAGCCTTCTACAGAGTCAGAAACATACAATGTAACAGTTGTTAACTTGCTGCTCACCTTCCTCGGATGATCTAGTTCCTGCTGCACTATCCCTGTATGATTACCGCACGGTTTTGTGAAGTACTTGCCACCAGAGTAGTCAAGTCCTTCCAAAACAGACTGTGTCTGCCTGGCAAGGTACCTTAACCTTTTTCATCCACAAAAGAGTTTTCTTCGAAGAAAATTAGATTATAGTGAAGAGGAAGTAAAAAAAATGAATTGGTAAGAAAAGCTTTTTTAGAGAACACACATTTAGTATCATTTTCCTATCTTATCTTGTACTCCCGGAGTCTACACAAAAAGCATTGAATTACATAAAAATGCTTCATTCCAGCCCTCTAGAAAAATCTATCTTCATACAAATACAAAAAGCACAGATTTAAGATCCAATTGATATTCAGGTATCTTCTAAGCATAAACATCCTCTTGGTCTAGGATGTCACTAAACCCTTACCAGGAGGAGAGAACAGTGTTGCCTTCTTGAAGGCAATACTGTCTTTTAATCAGTAGTGATTATAGGCAACACCAGTCATGGCTGTCAGTTCTTACTGCATCAACAACTACATGATAACAAGCCATCTGCTCTGTGTCCAAGTAGTGAGTAAGGCTGGTTTCTGTGAATCTGGGGCAACATGTGTGCTAGCTTGCACCTTAATTATGGTTTACAAAACACTATGTATGGACAACCACAGAGGTATGTCATTGAAAGCTCCCCAAAGTATCCACGATTCTTACCTTTAAAGCAAAAAGGAATTTGTATTACTTCCCTGAACTAATTTTTTTGAATCTACATACATAGGCAACAGGAGAATACATTATTTAACAGGCTTTTCTCCTCATACATTGGACTTTTGCCGGAATAAAATCATTTTAGACTTAAGTCATATTCCAAATCCTAAACTTTCCTGTCCTCATGTTTTCAGCACATGTGGTCAATACAGCAAGTAGTTACTACTCACCACCTTCACATGTCTGAGTTCTCCAAGACGTGGAGATGACCCGTCTCTTTTCTCCTCTTTGTTTCTTGTGTACTCAGACTGTCATTTTTTAGGATAGCTGCTTCTTATGCTTTACATATAATATTACTTCCAGGCTACAGTTCTTTTACAGGACAGATGTTGATTTAAAACTAAGAGTGCTTTATTAATAGTTCCACAAATATTAACAATGGGTTTTAAAGACCCTCTCATCCTATTTTCACTAATGAAAAAGGCACGACAGTCTAGAAAGATAGCATCAACTAACTGTGTTGTGAAAAATCTCACTGGTACCACTGGTTATAAATAACTATAGTTAAAGGACAATTATTTCACAGATGATTACTAAACCTTTGTATTTATCTCAATCGAAGCATTACTTTGGTGTTATGAGAAATGGCAACCTCTCAGAAAAACAAGCCAGAAGGTTGTCTTTCCTATTAGGATTCAACATGCTCAACTCAAGAGTTGCGGATAGATGTCCATGCCAGCTATGATGACCAAGTTATAACAAAAATCATTATGTAAAAACAAAGAAATCATCTTTTTGTTACAGAAAAGAAAGATGCCATAGCTTTGCATTTCCTGTCATGACATAATGAAAGTTAATGGAGCTATGCTTTTGGAGAGAAGAGGATAAGAACAGAATTTAGCAAGCTGCCAGGAGACACAACATTCCTTAGTATGAATCTTTTTTTGGGGAAATATGTATGCATATATTGATTGAATGACAGTTCTGTGCATACAACTTGATGTTAATGGTCGCATGGTTCAAAAGTTTCTAGTTTTCAGCCAACTCGTTTTCTAGCTAATTATCAATTCAAAATTACAGCACAGTAGTAGAACCGTAGATACATATAACCCTTTCTTACAAAGGGTCTAGCACTTATACACAAGACAGTATAGAAAAATACAGCTGCTCCATAGGAAGAGAATGAAAATCCACATAGTCTGATCTATTTCATTCTTCCCTAACAGTTTGGGAGACAAATAATTATGCAAAGTTGAAAGGGGAATGTGGCATTTAGAAAGAAGAGTGCGTTTGCCATACAAAACAGCTATCAAGAAAACTATTGTCTTAAGGTACCCACGGCTTGGGCGACTATTCAGCAGAGAGTCAATCAGCATCAACCTGCGAGTGATACTGTCCCTTAGTGGTGCCAGACACAACTATGGCATCATCTGCTTTTCATAGTAACATTCTCATTCAGAAATTACTTTTCAACAAACACAATGAATTCTCATGCGCATATTACTATTTCACTGATTACTTCAACAGACTGTTTACTTATAATAAACAGCCCACCAAATTATACAAAATAAGTGTTTCATGAACACTGTGTAGTGTTTACATGACAAATCAAGGATCTGAGTAGCTGGTTAAGTGTACACTGCCACATACTGTCTAGGATGTAAACATCACCACATTATGGGAACATTTAATCTTGTCCTCTGGGGAATACATGTAGAGTGTCAGCTATAACAGGTGAGTACCACCCGGGACAGTTCAGTTTTGCTTTAGTCTAAACTTTAAGTGATGCTCAAAAAACTTTTTTTTTTTTTTAAATTTAAGATTTTTTAATCAAGTTTGAAACCAACACAAAGCAACTAGACAAGGCAGTACAGAGAGGAACAACAAAGGAAATGCAGAAGTGGGACAAGATGACAGGCTACAAAAACTTACAGAACCCGGAAACTGTCTCCCTGGGGAAAAAACAAACAAATCCAAAGCAAAACGCAAACAGAAAAAAATAAAAACAAAAAACCCACAAAAAACTGAGTCTACCCCAGTTCCAGACTGCAAAGAACACAGGAATAACATCAGCAAAGGAAACAGACCAGCAGCAAAAGGAAGAAAATCAAGTACAACAGTGATGGACATGGCATGGAACGAAACTGATGGCCATTAGCTACAAACTTTGCAAAGCTACATGAAGCCTATGAGGCTCTAGGCCATGAAAAGTAACTGTCCACAAATATTCATTACACGAATATTCCATTAAAAATAAGTAAAATGGTATTAATCAACTGAGCCTCTTGCGTTGCAAACCTTTCACAGAAAGAGCAGTTAAATATACCTAACATGATATGTCCCCAATAAAAGCTTGCCCCAAGTACCTCTGAGCCAAAAACTTTAAATCAGAAACTTTAAAGCAAGTATCAAAGATTATATTCTATCCTGGTAAAAACTTGTTTCACATTTTAAAAACTGCAGCACAGAGAATTGTAACAGACTCCTCTTGTAAGAAGAACTCCTTTCTTCAAAACCCATGGTATTTTGGACCTCAAAGGTAGGATTAAAAAGTTTATTAGCTTTATATGCAAGCACTGAATCAGATGATCATATTCACCTTCCTCCCCAAGTGCGTCAGTAAAGTCATCAGGGTACTATTTGCTCTCTGAAGAAACCATTATCTTGATTACCTGCCAACAGTCAAATCTCAAAAGCCTTGGTGTCATCTTCTCAAAACAATGCAGGAAAGGTCACATGTATGCTCTGTGTTAAGCAGCACAGACCTCACAATCTTGTATCCATCCACACCCTGGAACTGAGAACACATCTGTTCTCCACAATCCATTTCTCTTTCTTTAAATGTGAAGAGAATAGACTTCATCTATAATAATAAACTAAAATCCTTACATTATTGAATGTAATATCACTTATCTTTTTACACACTTATATACATTATATTGGGAAATAGAACAGATTAACATAACAGAACCAACCTTCAACACACTAAATATCAAAACAATAATAAGTCTTCATAAAAAAAAGTCTCCATAAGGATATTCTATAAAAATCAGTGCAAGAGAAAGGTAAATTATCTGAAACTCCAAAACAGTGAACAAACAGAAGTGCATGTAAGAAAACAGATTAAGTAATAAAAAAGTGACTAGTGTTGCTAAAAACCAGGTTTTTTAAGCATCATACATATACATACATATGTTTTCCTGCCTTCTGTGACTGGTTTTGGCTCTTGAAAATTA
The DNA here is from genome assembly GCF_009829145.1 of Chiroxiphia lanceolata. NCBI lineage: Eukaryota > Metazoa > Chordata > Aves > Passeriformes > Pipridae > Chiroxiphia > Chiroxiphia lanceolata. The sequence continues at coordinate 71,324,534 of NC_045638.1, read as the reverse complement.
ACAGCTCTGTTTGACGTAAGTCATGTCAATAATTTTCACAATTATTCTTACTAAATTACATCTTTTGTGTCATTAAAACAAACTAGTAAATTCTACTGAAGGCTTACCTTGCACATCCTCTGTGCCCTTTAAATCTTACCATTAACCTGCCTCACTGTACATAGACAATGTATACAGTTATTAACTCCTACAGCATTTTCCCCATCCTTTTTCTTACCTCAAACAAACGATTAAGCGTGATTTTCAGGTCCAAAAAGGAAGTAATTCAGCACGTGGCCCACTCAACTTTGGTCTATTTTGAAACATCGTATTTCATCAAGAAAAAGTAATCCTTTATCCCCAAAACAGCATTTTTACCCTTGCATACACCTGAACTTCTCAAATCTTGAATTTAAGGGTTAATAACAATTCATAGCTACTTAGAACCCATTATTTTCTCAGTCAATGTTTAATAGTAAACATAGTTCATAATATGATATTTCTGTGTATGGATAAAATTTCAGTCAAATACAAGTGCACTAAGTCTAAGGTGCACTGGGAAGTTTAAAAGAGCATAACTTTGATCAATCTTTAAATACTGATAATCATTACTATAAAACACATGCACATACATACAGAGAAAACACATTTCTTCAGAACTTTGCAAATTGCAACACAAACCCAAATGTTTCTTGCCTTCTAATTATTTCTTTTGTGGTTTGGTAACAGCACTTGCACGGAGGGAAGGTGCTTGCAGTAGGCTAAATTACTATAGAGACATAAATCAAAAGTGTATTTCATCCTACTTCTCTGCTTCACAAGCTACATTCACAGACACTCATCAGTTAAAGACTTCCAAGCTTTCCAAAGGAAAATACAATGGTACTCCCTTGTTATTATACTGTTTGTTTCATCAAGGAAGGAAATATAACTGACATTAAAACCACATGAGACAAAGTCATAATTATTTTTAATTATTATTTTTTCCCCTCTCTCAACAAACTAAGCTCCGAATGGATGTTGAGTGTCCAACTAAAACTGATTCAATAGAAGAAGGTGCACGTGAGGCCTCTGTATCATTTCCATGTGCTTGTGAGGAGAATCTGGAAGTTTGACTTGCAGCTCCCCAGGCTGCTGGTTCTGCTGCTTCCTAACAACAGGCTGGAGCCAAACAGATTCTCCTAAAGAGCTATTATTGCTTTGTAGAAAAGCATTAAGAAGAAAACTAAAAAGATTAAAGATGACAAGGTGCTAAATGGATCCCCTTCCATCCCCTTCTGTCTCTCCAAAAACACACACATGCTGTCAATAAGATTGGTCTCCTGCACAAAAACCAGTGCAGACAGAAACACTGGGAAATACATATGGGGAAAAAATTATCCTGTAAGCAAAGCAGCAAGATTAACAGATGGAAGCATAAGTTCATGACAACAGGTCAAAGGCATAAGCCTCAACCTGAGAAAGCTTTCCATTTCCACTTTGAAAGCTGTGCTGTACCTATGCACACTTCAAACAGTTGTAGTTAGACATATTGTCCCTGGAAAGGGGTGTAAAAGCACTATCCTAAGTACATGCTCTGAGTTTGAGCTTAAGAAAAAGAACAAATATTTTTCAGCAGTGGCTTCCACAGGCAATGGTTCTCTGTGCAGAGAACAAAACTTCTGAACCACCAGTTTCCAAAATTAGCGTATTTTAAAGACCTTACAAGAACAAAACTTCTGAACCACCAGTTTCCAAAATTAGCGTATTTTAAAGACCTTACAACTTGTGATCTAGACTGCTTAGTAAGGAGAACAACTTTCAGTCATTCCAACAGTACCTCGGGAATTTTAATATATTTTTTATGCTAGCTTCTTTAGCTTTTTTTTTGGTAACACTTGAGGTATGCTCTAACATACAACTGTTTTACTAACCAAAATGTTTTCCCCTTTGCCCACATTCAAGTATGAAAGCAGCACAAAACACAGAACAAATATTTAACTTCTTGAAATAACACTGATTGCTTCTCCTTTCCATAAAAGCATTAAGTGCTTCTGAATTATAAATACATATCTTTTAAGAGATTAGATATTTGTATGTAAAATAAAGGGTTTGTAGAGTTGTTTGGGTTTTTAAACAGTCACAAGTATTTTAATTGCTCATGAAACCATACAATTACATTTTTGATGCATAAAACTGCAGGTTGTATATACAACTCAAATATGTCCAGAAAAACATTTTTAGAGAAAGATGGACCCATATTCACTTCATTATTAATACATAAAATTATGAGAAATAAAAATATGGGGTTTTTTATAAATAGGTGTATCGTGAAGTTGTAAGATATCCAAGTTCCAAGAGCTGAACTTGGGTATCAGGGTCTCTTTTGGTAGGATAAGGAAAATGAGAAAATTCTTAAAAATTAAATCTTTTAGGGCCATTTTTTACACGAGGTTCCTTTTCTCCTTGGGCTAAGAACAAAGGAAGATCCATCACCTTTGACAGGGAATGGCTTGCAGCCAACTGGGATAAAGGGAAAGCCCCTTTTCAGAGAAAAGAAACCTTTTTAGGTAAAACGGAATACATTAAAACTTATCTGAGAAGGGTGGGATTTTGGAAAACTATAAAAGGTATAAGTTGTACGCCCACAGGGTCTTTCTCCCCGAAAAACCTGGTGAGAGAAGGACCCAGTGCGCCAAATAAATTCTTTGTTTCTTTGTTCCCTGAATTATGCCATCTTTCTAAATTTAAAAGAGGGATATTACCCACACAATGTTAGCAGGAAAGAGATAGCTAATGTTGGCCCAGGTTTTCTATTGAAGCCTTCTACACTGATCACATTTAATATTCTGAGACTTACACTGTATGACACTGATATTTTTTACACTGGTTTTCACTTAAGAAAGGACTTGCTCTGTTTGTCCAAAAGGAGGGATAGAATGAAATGACTGCTTCTGAGAAAAATGAAGAGACAGGCAAAAAGGAGAAGCACTTCCATGTATTTTTTAAAAGCAACTTTTTAAATTTAAAGTTTGAAAGAATTGTATCAAGACAAATGGAAATAAATGTAAAGGTCCACTGGTAATGTTTGAGTGATGTACCATGTATTCGACATTAACTGATTATCTATACATAACTACCTTCTAACTTAAGAGAAGAAAATCCATCTATTTACACTTATCTTGGAAACTGTATGAGAACACAATACTTACTCTTTCCTGAAAGACTTAGCTCTTGAAGAGAAGGTTTGCAACAAGTCATTCTTTGCAGAAGTCATTTTAGCTGATAGCTTTCTGGTAATTAATTCATTGGCCCACATTACTGTCTCTAAGGTTCACTTCCTACTTCACACTGAACTAAATGCAACTACATGAGGAAGTAAATACAATTGAAGAAACCAACCATCCACAGCAATACATGTTAAATACACAACGCTGGGGAAATCTTGCTATAAGCATATCATATTCAGCTTCCCCCATGAATCATCCTACACAATTAACTTTACTCTTTCTAGGTGGGTGAGTTCTTGTTCCTAGGGGAAAAAATTCAAATCCCAAAAAAACACCTTTCCTGTTTGACTGCAACTTGTCAAGAAACCAAAAACCAATTTATTTTCAGAAGGTGAACAAAAACTGCAATAAACTACTCTGATGACTCTGTTTAATCCCTAGTCATCTATGAACTCCTGTGATCCTGGATGCTCTTTGCCCTTCCTGCCTCTTACAACATTCTGCTTCCTATCAATTTTCTTCTCTATTTTCCTAATTTTTCCTCCTTTCAGTAGTGTTTTCTAATTACCTGCACCCAGTCCAAGTGACTCATTTGTGTTCACACATTTATGTGACATTATACACTTTCTCCCAGTTTAGTCTCTTATATATCTGACCATTCATTTCACCTGCAGGTAGCTCAGTGTCTGCACAATCCAAAGTACACTTACATTTTGCCTTCAAACTTTTGTCTTACCTGTACTTGTTACTATTGCACCATTTTTCAGACTGCTGTGCCTAGCTGCTGGCCAGGACTTTTGTCACTCCAGGAGTGACACCTTACAACTTTCAGTTTGCCTTAAATCTTGTATTTCCCAGTTTATAAGCACACACTGTCGCCATCGTCCTTACTGATCTGTATGACAATATTGCCCAGAACTGAAGTCCGACACACTTAACTGTCACCAGAATAAAAAAGCTGTCCCTTATAACTCAAGGAAATACAAAAGCTCAACAAACAAACCACAAAGACAGCGCTGCGGACTATTATTATGGTCCCTAGCCTTAGAATATTACCTTTGTGTTGTCAAAATTCTTGCAGAAACTTACACAAGAAATTTAAGGGATGTAAAAAGAAGGAAAATGTTAAGTTTGCAATAGACATACACAACACTCTTTCTGGACAGAATGGACAGTATGGGATAAAGGTCAAGATGTACTCACTGGATCATTAAGTGCACATGCAGTTGCCACTGTGAGCCAAACAACCCAGCAGAAAACAGAAGTGTGTGATACAAAGATAAGTAACCTATTTTTCATGAACTAGGGAAGAAAGAGATAGTGAACAGATATAGTAAGAATGCAAACATAACATTTATATCTTTGCAGATCATTCTGGAAGTTCATAAAATGGGTCAGAGAAAAGAATACTGCAGTCACTGGAAAAAAAAAAAGACATGAGGAGAACCTGGACAGTACTAGCTGTAGGGACAAGACAACTTAAGTTACTTAGAGTTGTTATGAAACAAGAATCTGAAAGCTTTGGATAAAGATCCCATTAAGGCCTGTGAATCACACCATTCAAAAATGGCACCCAGATTATAGACCCAAGTGACGATCAGAAAGTCGATACTGCCCGTGTAACCAGAACAGAGCTAAAGCAGACAGCTTTAGGCCTAGTTCTGCTTGAGCTAATAAAAGATGTATCAGAGGGACAGATATTTTAGCTGGACCAGAACACAAGCCTGGACTAGAGGCTTTCATACAAATCTGGCATCAGATGGTTCTGCCTGTGAACAAGGAAGTGTTTGGGAAAGTCATAGCAGGGAGAGACTGAGCAAAAGACAAGTACACAAATGCAACTGAGCAAAGTACAGTCAGGAGTAAAAGAGAGTCAGGTCATATAAAGTAATAAAAACACTGCAGAAAAAAAAAATGTTACAGTATCCCTGTATTCCTGAGCGACAGATTACCTCAGATCCATTATCACCCCAAAGCTGTAATATACAAAGATACATACAAAGATATGTATATCTCTCACTATTATTGTTATTTGTGAGATACATACATATACACATATATCTCATTGAGATGTTAGTAACAAGTGTGTTGTTTAATGAATATTGGACAGAGATAGATGATGTAGTTGAAGATAACATTTCTTTCAAAGATTTATAAGCATTAGAGCAGGCACAGAAACTAGAGCAAGACCTTTCAAGCCTTTTTTAGTTGTTACTACCAAGACAAAAACAATTGAAAATTACACCAGACAAAACAAAACTGCAATTCCATCTTCAAGAAAGTAAGACAGTACTTGTGTTAGCACAGTGGAAGACATTCTCTGAAGTATAAATTAAGAAGTTTCAAGGAAGTGAGTCAAAGCATTCACAGCCTTTCAGGATTTAAAAGCCAGTGATGAAAAAAAAATAAAATAAAGAGGTTCCAGGAAAAGCAACTACCTATGGAACACAACACAAAAAGACAGAATCCCTGTCAAGGTGGGTTTCGAGAAATAAAATATGGCAAACTATCTGGAAACAAGAGGGAGGTATTCCAGATTCAATCTTAAAGTAAATCAATTAACTATAACCTCTCTTACATTTCTGTAGTTGTGTTTTTTATATCATTTATGTTTTCTGTTTGCAATATTGTATATAGAGTGTGTTTTTAAACTTTATCTTAACCTAGATTTAATCAAAAATCATTTCAAGGTAGTTTCCTAACAATAAAACTGCCATTTAACCTAAAGATTCGGGCAATTTATGAAGCATCTTCACTTCCAAGCATATTCTGCTGGCTATACAATAAAGATAAAAATATATACGCTCAGAAGTTGTGTGGGGTGGTCTGGTTCACCACAGATTAGGAAAAGAAGAAAGCTCTTTTACTAACTGCTATGACCAGAAGACTTCTCTAGCAAGCAGCAAGATAAAGAAAAGTAAACCTGAACACTAAAGATCCCCCTCCACAATGCAAAACCTCTCTTGTTCCCATTTGTGACCGCTGTCCTTCATTCTCCCACCTTTTTCAGTCAGTAAAGACCCTGGCTCCAGCTTTTAGACAGCCTCCTTGTAGATACTAGGAGGCTGGCGTTAGGTGCCCCCAAAGCCAGCTCTTCTCCAGGCTGAAGACTGTTCCCTCAGTCTTTCCTCACAGAAGTGCTCCACCTCAGTGCCCTCTGCTGAACATGCTGCAGCTCATCAACACATTTCCTCTTTCAGTGAGGTACAGGAAAAAATGTTCAAAGCTGGACACTGTATCCCTGATGCAGTCTACTGAGAGCCAAGTGAAAGTGAACAGTCACTTCCCCTAATTCCCAGGTTTGTGTTCTTCCTGGTATCAGCTGGGTGCTGTCAGCCTTCACTGCTGCCAAGACACACTAGCAGTTTGTGTTTGACTCCCCAGCCAGTCAGCCCCGAGCAAGCCTCATTTCTGGAGGTTAGTCCGTCCCAGGGGCAAGACATTTGTTCTTGCTGAATTTTCTGATTTTCCTGCTGGTCCCTTCCCTAGGCTGCCTGGGTCTGTCTGCATGGCAGCCTTGCCCTCACACAGGTCAACTGCACCTGCAGTTTGGTGTTCACAGGAGCGAGTTCACAAGACAAGTGTCTGTCTCCTCTTCCAGGTCACTGAAAGAAGATATTAAATAATCTGGTCCTACAACAGACCCCTGCAGGTCTGCTTGTAACCAACCTGCAGGTAGAAAACCAACTGTTAGGCACAACCTCCTTAAGCTTAATGATCCAACCATGAGCTCCTTGTTTAACCAAGCCAGTCTACTGGTTCATCCACTCATTTTGCCCATTTTGGGATGGACTGTCTCTGTGCTCAGAGGAACTGGAATTTGTAAAAAGCCCTGATGAAGAAAGCTCACACAAGGGAAGCATCAGCAGTTTGGCAAAGGGCATGGCACAGTTTCCAGCTGGCACAGTAAGATGCTGCAGTCTACAGTATCTCCACCATTATCTAATTAAAAAAAAAAAAAAATCCTTGTGTTTCTTCTCCTACCATATGGTTGACTACATAATACCTGAATTAACATAGTTTTTCCCACAACCATACCAGGGATTTTAGGACTTTCGGGTCAGACAGAAGTTCAGGAAAGAAAGGCATCTCTTACAATATTTTCAATTGTTGGTGTATAAACCTACTTAAAATTATTCTCATTTAACTCATAATCCTCTCCTGGCACAGAATTAAATATACCAACTATCGGATCTCTTTAGAAAGACAAACATATTGCAGGGCATAAATATCTGTTCAGAAAGTAATTTGGGAATTGAAATTATTTTCTGTTCTTTTTTATGATATCCTCCTGTAACTCCTAAGATTATGAAAAGGTCATTTTAAAATTCATTAAAACAGCATGAACTTTTCTCTTCATGGCTCATATTTGAAGGGAGGAAAAACATCCCACAGTGTCATTTTCATTAAAATTAAGATCTTCTGAAGCATCACTTGCCTGGAAAACTACCCAAACCCTTTACTGAGTCTAAAAAGCTTTATAGGTGATTTTGGCGCTTTCTTATGTCATAATTTTATTTCCAGTATTGAAATTCTTTCTTTGAGTGACAGGCATGGATATTTTTTTTCCTGTATCCAAAAGGATCAAAAAAGTCACCAAGTATAATCAGTCCCTTGATATGTAAATACTATAAACTCCTTCACTGAGTCATTGCCTGTTTACACCTGGTACTAGAATGAGATAGCAAAAGGGATACACATGAGCACTCACAGCACAAAAACCAGTATCCAAAATATTGTCACATCACCTAAAATACTACAAAACCTGCTGCAAGGATGACACTGCTTGACAGCATACAGAGGGAGGTATTGGTCACATTTAATGTGACATTATCCTGAGGCGCACAGGTCCCAGTGGCCTTGCAGGATTAAACTAAGAACATTAGTTGTGTTTTATCATGCTTCAGAAAATGGAAGGGGGTTTCATAAATAAAGCCAGGGGAACAGATATTCAAATAAAAGAGTTTTTGTTTTATAGGTACAGCGACAGTGTGAACATTCAAGTGAAATACAGGAGAGTGAAACACACATCACATTTGTCAAGACACGGACAAGATCATCACTAACTGAGGCCCCTTTCCTCTTTGATAACAAAAGCAAAGAGCAATATTCTGTTCCAGACCTTCCTCTTTTCCAGCACCAAATTCCAACAGGATGCATATTTCACAGATGAGAACTTCTCTTGCAATATCTCTTTTCAAAAATTTATGAAACATATGTAATGCAGCATTTCAGAGAACTACTTAAAACATAATTTCCACATCTTTTAGTATCACTGACACCATTCAGATTAAGTAAGATATTTGCTGGTTTCTTTTCCCCCTCTTTGTATTTATTTCTTTCAGTAGCCTGATGCAGATGTTAAAATAAAGTCTAAAACAAAAACCAATGAAACAAAAAAAACCCCAAACACATTAAACAAAGTATATAAGTGAACAAAACATGGGTTACTATACATGCAAGGAACAAAAGGTTAACTGCTGACCCAAAAAGATGGATGGGAGAACATAACATTGTTCAGACATTTTTAAAGCACTTTTTCCCATTACAAACAGCAAAGAAGAGAGTAAACTTTTCTCTGTTTATTGTCTTTTGCCTTACAAAAATCTGATCAACTGCTCCTCTCCAAAGCTTCACACACACAATGGCCTGTTTAGCATTTGGGAAGAATTTTTTTCTTTGCTCCTATTTAGCTATCTAGCTTCAATTGAAGTGTCTTGCTATTTTTAAGTCCCTCTTAACCCAAAATATAAATTTACTTTCCTACTTCCACCTAAGAAACTGAGATGGACCTTTTTGTTGATATTTCATGTAAGCCTGATTTTCAATACAAATCTATACAATCATAACCATTCTATCTATCGATAAGGGCAAACACCTCAATGTAGAGAAGTCAGTTATTTTGATAAAACCTTACAGGTGTCTCTTCAAACTCCTATGCACAGGCAAACTCCCTATTTGCTACAGATGCCAAATCAATCACTTACAGAGTTTAAAATACAAGGAATTCTGATGTAGGTTGGTTTCAAAGAGCTAAAGTATCTAACGGTATTCTGTAGCATTTTGATAGTCACAAGCTGCAGCAAGGAAAATTCCCACTGCACGTGCAGATACACCCTCCCAGTGAAGGTGGGTTAAGCTCTGGCCCTGAGAGGCAGCAGAATTGGCATCTTTGACACAGACAGAACTCAAATGAACAAGGCTCAAGCAGCGTGATCGAAGTGTGAGGTTAGCCCTGCTCTGAGCCACCATCACAGGTAGTTCTGCTTTGGGCAACACACCTTCAGAGGTCTTTTCTAACCTTAAGAGCCAACGATCTATAAATATGAATTTTCTTACTTTTAAATACCATTTGTATTAAACACATTCCATATACCAAAGTACTCGTAAAACTGAGTAGAGCTTCAAAGACCTTATTTTCCAGCCTCACCGACAGGTTTAAGCCCTACCAATAAGTTCTGGAAAAGTGATTTATTATGGGTCTAGGACTATATCCCTGCATAACAACCTCTGACTCACAAATTTTCTATGAGACTCCAAGACTTAAAAAGAAAAAATCTTCTACCCTACCTTAACAGTTTATACCATTACTTCACTACTACAACCTATAGCTGAAGGGCTAAACAAAACAAAAAAACATCTTACAGGAATAGATGAACACCTCCAATGCCTCCCACACACATGCATATTATAGCTTTATTAAAACTCATGTCCTCTGTCAGACCAACAGATTTTTATTGCTACAGATTTCTCACCATTCCTCTGATTTATTTTCCCACACGCAGAAAACACCATCAGTAGGGAGATTAATGTCTGATAAATACGGCACTCAGAATATGAGAAGGAAGTGAGTAAATAGTGTATCAAAAAGGCGTTAAAATGAAAGAAATTTATTTCCTTAATTCTCTTCTTGGTAATTCAATTCCATCAGAAGTTTATAACAGCAATAACTACTTAAAATGAAGACTATTTAGGTATTCATGTACCTTTCACTATTCAAACTCAGTTCACGAAATAAATAAAAAAAAAAATTAAAAGAGTGCTTCTGTTTTGCCTGACAAGCAACTAATCCTTTAAGCTATGTTCATTGCTATGATCCTGCTTGGAGATTGGCATTGTCTCAGTACAGTGGTGGTTACATAAATGTAAGCACGCTTGGATCTCTAACACTCAGCTAGCTGGTCTTTTCATAAGGAGTGTGCATTTCCTGTTACATCTGGACTTCTGTGAATGCAGGCTATGGATGAAAGGGATGGTCCCACTCTCCCCCCTCTGCTGGGGTTAGATCTAGTAAAACTACTATCATCAGAAGAGTGGTTTTAAGCTGGACATATGGAAAAGCTTTGGGGAAATTTCTGGTAGATTACTTCTCCCTCAAATCACCCAGTGGCCAATTCTTCTTTGGGCAGCAGGACCACTAACTAGATCCTACTATAAGGACATGGTGGAAGCATGGCCAGTGGAGGGCAAGTATTACATGGTTAATCCTGTCCAGACATAATGACTAGATGAGAAAGTAGAAGGAGACACCGAATTGCCAAAACAGAGCTTACAGCACTATTTTGTCTACTGGTTCAACAAAACATTTGAATGAAGGCATTTAGTGCTTGGTTCAGCTGTCCACTTGCCAGGAACACAGATAAATGAACTGTCTTGCGATCACCTTATATATTCTGGGTTTAGCTACAAAGCTTCCAGTGAGATTTTGAAGACAAGGGCTGGGGCAAAGGAGATTTTAAAAGCCTAGATTTGAGGCCCTTGATCTTCCTAGAATAAGCCTCTGATGAGCTGGGCCAATAAAGTTAAGCCAAAGCAAACTATGTACAAACGGCAGAGACTGGATGCAATTAATTCTCACGTTCAGTTTATCCAACTGACACATGCACATAAGGAAAGCAAACATTTCATGTATTTTGATACCATAGCTTGATTAGTAATCCAGATCTACTCCATACAATAGCAACAAATTCGTGTTTCTGTTTCATAGGCATATCTACACTTCAGAGACACAGCAAATGCTACTTCATCAAGCTGTACCAAAACAGTGCTGATGTTCTGAGAAGATCAGAAAATGTAGTTGGACAGGACAAGAATATACTGGGGTATTCATACACAACACTGAATTCAGAGGTTTCATGCTTTTAAGTGCTGCAGACACCTCTAGCTAACACAGTGATGAAGAACAGGCAAACACACGAAGTGAAGCCAAACCCTTTCCCAGCCCGACAGTCTCGACCTGACAGAATAGAGTGAGCCAACAAAATGAGCTCTGCTATTCTACGAGTGAGCGATCATACACAGAACACAATGTATTTCACAGAAATCCAAATCACAAAATACAGTGCGCTGCCTCAGGTAGCTTCTTCAACTGACTTCTCCTAGATTTTACTAAGGCATTATTTTACAATTTCAAAAAAAGCAAAATTCCCACAGAGGTCAGAAAATTAATTCCTAAAACTATGTTTTAAAATTAAAGCCAGTGCTAAATTGCAGTCAGCAAAGAGCTGGTTGCTGTATCATCTCACAGGGTCAGATAAAGCAAGGAGAGTGTCTGACAGATTAACTGAATGCCACGTGGGCTGGATGTCAATAGGATTAAATGGACTTTGGGTTGCCACTAGCAAATACATCCACATGCCTTGCAGAGGGTTCGCTGGGATGGCACATGTCTCGCCCTGTGGAGCAGCTCCAGACCTAAGTGGGAGAAGATGACAGCACAGACTACAGGAGTGCAACAGGGGAATGGTTTCAAATACATTCCTCAGCCAGAGACTAAATATAAGGAAGTGTCAGACAAGCTAAAGGAGTCTCAGATCAAAATAAAAAAGCTTTTTGTCAACTGACAGAAAGCCTACTGTGTTATTCTTAAATGCACGCCTCCATCCGGGCAACAGTGCAAAATGGACAGCTGGCTAAACCCATCCAGAAAAAAAAAATAAGCTTCTGGTGTATTTAGCAGATGGTCGTACAGGTTATGAAATTGGTCTTTGCTTCAGTCTCCAAATATAATTTTTTAATATAATTGAGATACAATATTTAAAACCCCTTAGAATCATTCTCAAATGAAACAAAACCAAGCATTTATTGGAGGGCACATACGTATGCTTAGAACAAAAACCACATTTCTGAAGATTATATCCCATTCTGTATTTTTGTTATCTGAAAAAAAAAAAATTCCATGCTCAGAGAAGTAAGGAGTTTTAAGGATACTTCCCTGTACCTTAAGCAAAAAAGTTAGAGGCATACCAAGCAAAAAAAGCTTAAATAATATATTCCTTAAGAAAAAAAACCTCCAAACAATAAAAAATTTCCCCATATTCACATAGCTACAAAGTTGCCTTCTACATATATGCTTTGGAATGTCAAGCCATGCAACCAAAGAAAAGAGTAATGCTGTTATCTCTGTTTTATATCAGGGTTTGAGGGAAAAAAAGATTTGTTTGTTATAAATAACAAGTATCATTCCCTACTATTATTTCATAAATCAAAGTCTTAACCTCTTCACATGGCACAGGAAGAAGTGAAGGTATCATCTAAAAAAACCATTGGTTTATATTAGAGACTTTTCTTAAACTTGGAAATAATAGTCTGTCAGTCCTGTGAACTCTTAAGCAGCAAGTTTAATGACACAAAAAAGCAAGCTCAGCATGGGCTCAAGCTAAAGTAGCATAGCGCTGTCTTTCATCAATTTAAAAAAGAAAGCGAAACACAAACACAACTACTTAACTGCAGTTCTTCATTCTAATTTTTAAAACCTATCATATTTCTACATGTCTGAATAATACATTTGCTCATTTACAGAGACTTGACCATTCCCAAAACAGAAATGTGAACACATATCAGGGGAGGTGTAGGCTGGATATTAGGAAGAAATTCTTCACAAACGGATTGTCAAACACTGGAACAGGTTGTCCAGGGATGTGGTTGAGTCACCATCCCTGGAGGTATTTAAAAGATGTGTACATGTTGTGCTTAGGGACATGGTTTAGATGGTGGACTTGGCAGTGCTGGGTTAACAGTTCGACTTGATGATCTCGCAGGTCTTTTCCAATCTAAACTATTCTATGATTCTATAATTATTAAACTTACAAAATTCAAATACCTATCACTACAGATTAGGCAGTCAATTCTCCCTAAATAAGTAGCATACTGATGCTACAAATGTGCATGTTACTTACTTCAGGGCCCACAAGAGTTATGTAGACTGACCTCTTTAATACATTACATTGGGTGGAAATTCTCTTCCTATCTAAATTAAACCCTAAAATTTAATATTTAATAGAATATTGTGCATGTTCTATTAATCGATATGTAATTTATTAACCATCAATCTTCAAAGGAAAGGAAATATAATTAAACAAAGACATGTGTGCAGATTTGGCAATGTAATGCTTTCCAAAGCATGGAAATCCAGAACTATGGTACAGCTTTATCCTACAGATCATTTTCAGCTTAGTTTGAACAATAAAAGTCTTCTGAACAAACTGCCTGCATTCAACAATCGTGATACACTCATCCACAAATAGAGGTTGCATTATAAAGTGTAACAGCCCATGTATCCACAGCAGAAAATGGAGTTGAACAAATATACTTGTGGACTGCTAGTTCTTTGCTTCTTTATACTTTAAAATGATTTTTAAAAAGAAAAATAATCTGACTCTTCAGGTCAAGTGTTACTTCCAAGGTTCCCAATACTTCTTTGTCAATTTTTCATTAATCCCTCAGTAATGGAATCTAGCCATCCAAAAGAAGTCTGCTAAAAGCAAAACTGCAAAGACTATTCTTGTCAAAGGAATGAAGACTATATTTAGATATAAATACCATATAAAGATTCCTCTACATGAAATTCTTCAACACATGAAGCAAAATAACTTGCACAACAATTTCACAACAATTTATGCTGGAAAGGTTTAATTTTATGACCATTAGATTTCTACCTTGAATTTAAAAAAACCCAAAAAAACCAAAACTAGCAACAACAAAGATCCAATAAAGAAGCACCATACACACAAAACTAATGTTTCAAAACTCAAGACAAAAGTGCTACTATGAAACACAGCACAAAGGCTTCATTCAATTCATAATTCAATTCATAACACAATACACAAGTATCAAAAGCTGCCCTCCAAACTATAAACATAAAATGTATTTATCAAAATACAGGCAAGAAATTTACTCCAGTATACAGCAGAAACCTTGCTAGGGCAATGATAACAAGCTTCTCTACATTTATACCTTATATAATACCAAAGAATCTTCATTATCTAATTATGTAAGCACAATTTTTCAACCCACTCATCCATTTCTTCTCTGTGGATATGAAATATCTTCAGGCCAAGATTTCAGGCAAAATTTCAGGCAAATATATCAGGCCAAATGTCAAGAGAAACCTGTCAAGCTTAAAGTAGTAAGCCTCTTTCTTTTAATCCAATATAAAAAAACCTCAAACCCAAACAATCCATATCTTTCTTTACAAGATTCTACTATAAAAATTCAGTATTATCAACATAGCATATGTACAGACAGTATTCTTTCTCTCCTGCTCCACAGATGTGATTACACACCTAGGTAAAAACACACCACCATTTCTGCTGTGATTTTTAAAACAGACCATTCAAATCCAACTTTACACAACAGATTATGATGAAGATGGATAGTGTGTTTAAAAATGTTCAAAATTAACTAAATTGTCATTTGTTTGATAACTTAAATTACTTTTAAATTTACAGTGATAATGTGCATAAACTTCCATTTTCTTCTTCTTAACAGGCTGTGTGCAACAGCTTGGACTGGGTCGTGCTTGGCAAAGATCTGCAATCACATTGTACCTACTTCACCACTACAAGCAGTTTTACACTGCTATTCCCATACAGTTGTAATTAGAAAATCTGGTACACTAAAATGACAGAAATGTATTTTGAATGCCAGAAAATTTTCTTTCCTTTGCAGTGTTCACAACTGCAGATGTGAGAGTGTTCTGTAGAAAATAACAAAGCTGTCAGAACCATGATTTACTGTAAATTAAATAATGTAATGATTTTTGAAGTACTACTTAATGAATTTCAGCTAAGAAACGACAACCTAACAAAAACCAGTATGAAAGGATAGGAAATGAGGTTTTACAAAACTCTTAACAGCTCAAAAGAATTACCTAAATATATATGTCTAGTGCTATTTTCAGGCACCGTGAAATATTCCCTTCATATAGAGTAGTTGCATCTCCTGTAGGGCGTGGTTCTCCTGTAACTCTTGTATTATTGCTGCCAGTCCTCTCTGGACATCCTGGACATGTTGGCATGTGCACACTGGCATTAGATGCCATGTTCAAGGCAACTGAATTAAGTGTTTGAAGCCTTACTGCTTTAAAGCCTGTATTTGGTAATGTAAGACTTACTTTTGCCAAAAGGTGAGATAATGTTTACACAGACACATCTCAATAGTTTTTCCACCCAGCAAAGCAACACACACTGCTTTTCTAACTACATTCTGCAGCAATACTGAAAATACAAATATTAAGAGATGGATTTGGATACGTTTGTGTCTGGCAGGCAGAGGAAGGGCAAGGGTGTCCATCAGAAATGTGTTATCAATTGACACATTAAAAACTTAATTAAATGACATTTAATCACTCCAAGTACAAAACCTATGCAAGGTAAGAGAAAATTATGATGAATTCTTGACTGTTTCTTGCAGCCCATTGTGCTTGTACAGCAAATTACTGTTCATAAATAAGCCTGATGGCTTTGACACTTGATATGTTCAGGATCTGTACCTTTTGACACTTGATATGTTCAGGATCTGTACCTTTGTCACTAGATGGTTGTGTAATCATTATTTGTCTTCTCCCTGTACTCCTTTCAGTTGCTACCACCACAAACTGCTGCAGTAGTCCAAAATGCCTACATTGGAAAGTTGATGTCATCTTTTTCAGCCACCCAGCAAGAACTACTTTGAAACAATTCAAAAGATTTCTCTTCCCTATCCCAACAGCTCCACAGACACCCTACAGTGAGGCAATACAGCTTCCAACAGAGCACCCCAAAAAAACAGCTGGCTTTACCCAAAAGTTAAAGACAGAGCAAAAATACAAGATTACTATATTTTTTGATTCTGAGTAAGTGATTTTTGTATAGGACATTTCAAACTCACAAGAAAGAGCTATGGTTCTTCCTAAAAACTGTATCCCATTTTTTGGAACATTACAATCTGATTTTACAAAAAAAACTATGATGTGACATAAGACGGGAAAAAATGCTTAGTCTATTCAAGTATAATTCTCCATCTTCCATTTCCTGAAAAAAAAGTCTAGTCAAAGAAAAAAAAAAGAAAACCAAATTCAAAACTGTACTAACTACACCAATTTTCATTACCTCTGGTATTCATTTCTATATGCTAAGAGCTACAAGATAAACCAAGAAGTTTCTTTTTTCTGCTTTCCCGAAGAAAGCAATTAAAGGGAACAAAATCACCTCCTAACCACACATTCATTATAAATAAAATTCATAACCTATGACACCTAAGCATCAAAGTCAGGCCTGACATGCAGCAGCAGAATCAACTATGAAAGGCAGGAAACTACCTACACTCTGCCTTATCTGGCACTCGTCAGCACTCTGAATTATTCACTTTGTTACTTGTCTGTTGAGTTGGGTTTTTTTCAAAGCTGACTTTGAAATTTACCAAGCAGCACATTTGCATTGACTGAAAATCATTCTGTGCTCTACGAATAGGACAAGTTGTCTTTCTTACATTTCATTTCCTAAAAAAAAAAAAAAAATTAAGACAGAATTTAAGCAAGATAATTTAAGAATAAAACTAAATCCCCACATCCTTGAACATGAGAAATTGCTGTGAATTTGTTCCCTTCTCATAAGATTGTTTCAGATTTAAACTGAGAGCATGCTATTTGAAAAGTAGGCAAATGAAAACTGACAGCTACATTAAGGCAATAATTTATAATAAAGTGCTCAGATTCTCAGGCTGTTTGCAAGATCAACAAAAGCACTTCGACAAAACCATGTGATTCTCAAACAATAATAAGAGTGGAAAGAAATACTAACATAACCCTAAATAAAGTGGGTATGAAAACCGGCTTCCCCTAAAGCATTAGCCTCAAAACTTGCTATTTACAACTCGTTAATATAGTTACAACCTTTCTCCAAATGTTCTTGGAGCACAGCTCAGTGTATAAATATTTTATTGACTTTTGCCTCATTATAATTAACTCACTGTCCACAAGAACTCTTTTGGAATAAACCCTTCAGATCAGCAAAGAGCACACTGGTTTAACAAATGCTAGTACAGTCATGCTCTGAACAATCTAGATTGACAGGCATAGAAGATGCACCAGAGCAGCACTGGCTTGAGAAATATCAACAAAATTTAGCTAAAATATAAAATGTCATTAAAAAACCAACCAACCAACCAAAACCACCACAAAAAAACCCCAAACCAAACCACCCACACCAAACAAAAATAAAAACAAACAAACAAAGCAAAACCCAAAACAACACAACAAGAAAGTCTTGATCTTGTTTGAATTTTGTTTGGCTAACTGCACTTGAAACTGTTGGATTTTATTCCCTGCAACTCTGCTGCAGAGTTATCTAGCATAAGGAGTATATTTAAGTGAAACTATATTTACACAATATCCACAATTTTTTATAAATAATAAACTCTTCTCCCACAGATTTTCCAAAAGTAATGGATTTTTATTAAATACTTATTAAGGAGACTAGTATCACGGGAAGGCTGAAGATTAAGACTCATCTTCCAAGAAACTTTTGAGCAGTACAGGAAGGTAAGACACTGATCCAGCCTCTGAACAATGAGGATGTGCTGAATAAGGTGAGGGGGAAGAGCACCTGGTTCTGGACGAAAAGACAATTAAGCATTTATACCATAGGATGGATAAATACTGTTGAACAGTCAGGTATTTAGGACTGGTTTTGTACTTCATTTTACAAGTGGAAGGAGTTCCCTCTTAATATGAGTTTTCCATGTATGACATACGTAGTGCTATGGCACATACACCATACTCACAATAGCAAAACATACAAGATAAACTGTATTTGCTTAAAAGCCACAAAATCTGTACTGAAAGACAAGTTCAGCTTAAAAATACCGCCAGGTTTGATAAAGAGAGATTTCCCATTCTTCACAGTTAATTCGAGGAAAGTTACAGCTGTGGCTCTGGAGTCCATCCACATCGAAACTTCCCCATCAAAAGCTTTCCAACTCCTACTTACCTCCTGCAGCTAAGTGCAAGGAGCACATAAGCTAGGATCATCAAGTGCCTGCCTGAGAATGCTCGAACAAGAAATAGGCTGCAACTGCACTGCATCCCTCCAGAGGGATTTCCCTGGCTAACCCCTGAACCACCTTCTCCCTTCCTAGTGAGAAGAAACAAGCCCAACATGACCTTCTCCAAACTAAGACAATTTGGCAATTACCCATGGCCACTTCCACCAGAGCCCTCATTACAACCCCACTTACAGTCTACCCAGCATTCCACCCACTACAGTGGTTATTTTGAAACTCCAAATAATTTTAAATATATGTAATTAAAAAAAAAAAAAAAATTACTCATTTTCAGGTTTGCACGAAATCCTGATTCTCATGGAAATATACTGGCCAGAGGCAGTAAGTAGACAGAAACCAAATCCAGTAGCGGTTCCTGTTTAATAAGAGCTCCTAGTCATCTTGCCATTAGTTATGAAAATGAGATGCTCAAGACAAAGTCAAATATCTCGGTAACAAGCTGTTCCCTTAGTGCCAGACCTAATACATTGTACCTTAAAACCCCAGTCTTCTGTCTAGACAACTAGAAATACTCACTAGCATATTTCTTTTTTTTTTTTGAGATAAAAGCTTTCCTTCCTTTGGATGTGAGCTTGAAGTGAACTAGCACAGAACTGACCTTGCATAAAATACTTAATGTATCTTTGAATTATACAGGTGGTCTTTAAAACAGCTTTTCTTGGAAATCCACAGCATAAAGAATAGACATTAGAGCATATTTTGGTACAAAACCCATGATGCTTTCCCATAACGAGTACTGCTAAGTATAGGACACTGCAGTCCAGCAGGTAAAATCCAGAAAATTAATGCAAGCAAAAACAAAGGAAGTTCTGATAAGAGAGAGTACACAACTCTATTGACAGAACAGCTTTTTAATTATTCTAATAAACATACACTACATCCTCATCTGGGTACTGGAATTCTGTGTGTGATTTCATGTTAACTTCATTATCACTGAATCATATGGAGTTAGCAAATGGGGATTTATTCCACATTCCTAAAACATTTTAATAAAGCTTTCTAAGAGTTTAGGGTTTATTGCCAAAAATAGCTATATAAGCTTGCAAAGTATAAATCAGTAAAACATGCAAGTCCAATCAAGTTTGTTTCCATCACAGATCAATAACCTGGATTCAGAAGTGACTGCACAGCTGTTATGATGTGTAACTCATTTGCACAGATTAAAAGCATATTCATTCACAGGAAAAATGCCATAAATATTCACATTTAATATGCCCTAAGTAATGTGTTGTGCATCAAACACAAACACACAACACTATTTCAAAAACTGACTTTATTTTGATGTTACTGCCCATAAAATATGAATTCTATAATTAAAAGAAAACACTGCAACTAGGTACTTCAGACTTTAAAAGCATACAAAGCCTTCTAGTTACTCTCTTACAGTATATAAAAGGTAAGCATGTCTAAAACGTGTAAGACAATATTTAATTTTAAAATAAATACTGAAAGGGACTGCTATTTTAGAAGAACTATTTTATAGTAATGTAACTCATAATAAGTTTCCTGAGACTTACTAGTATATGCCACATATATTCACATGCAGATTGGCACTAATCTACTTCTAAGAAGAGAATCCTCAATTTACAACTTCAGCTATGAAAGATATTTGATTAACACTGCACTTCACTATTTTATCACTATTCCATTATTTCTCTATATTAAAAACATATGTTAGATTCTGGGGACAGATTAAGTAGTACCATCTAGAGTATATGTTAAGTATCAGAAACAGATTATGGTGATGTGGATCTCTGCCAGACCACAAAGCATTACAATATCCTAACATAGCTGAGGAGATACGAACCAATACTACAGTATACGGCTTTGAAGTACTATTCTTTTTGAGATGAAACATACTCTTCTTTTCAATCTCAAAGAAAAACACATATAGCTTCCTTGTGTTTATTTTGAAATTGGTCTCCCACTTTTATCAAGTGCTTGAGATAACTTCTTATGCAACATGAAACAGTTAATATTGCATAATGAAGATCACAGAGCTTACAGAAGAGCTCAGGACCACCCTTAAAAAAAAAAAAAAAAAGGAGCTAAGCTTTCATTCCCATTCAAATGGCCAGTAGATTCACAGATCAAAATCCAGATCCTCAGCTGCAGCTAAAGAGCACTCCACAATAAGACCACCTTTGCTCCTCAGCAGTGGCCCAAGCTACTGACATAAATTAGACTGGCCTGAACAGTAACCTGTGCCCACCCTCAAGAGAGACTGAAAGCGTCACAGTAGGCAGACACCAACACAAACATCTCCAGATCCCTGCAGTTGAACAGGAAGTATCATTTTGGTACCTGCATCCCACTAAGGCACAGATTTCTTGTTCAGTAGCAGTAAAACAAACCTACCAAAGCCTTAGACAGAATCTCAAGTTTTACTTGGTTAGTCTGTATCAGATACATAAAACTCAAAAGAGTTTTTTGTTTATTTTTGTCTCCATAACAACAGTATCATGGAATAAAGTCTCAGCTAAACTGTGCCACAAGCTTTCCATTTAACTGCAAACTGAATCACCCAAATAATTTTAAGTGAGTAGCCAAACCAAAATAAACCCACAAATGTAATCCTGCCACTGGCAAACTATTTTCACATTTCTTTACAGAAAGTAGAAAAAAACCCCTATAAGACACCGACGGCAGTATCACAGTTGTGCAATCTGCCAAATCTTCATTTTATACACAGTTGCTATTTGTAGAAAATGTACACTATTTTTTAAATCAGATTTCTAATATACTTGCAGAGTTTTACTAGAAATTGAGAGCAGGCCTTCACTATGTATGGTTTACAAGTAGCAATAAACTCATCCTCTGTCAAGCAGCTAAACACATTTCCAGTTAGTGACCACAAAATACACTAAATTTCCACAAATATATGAGTTGTAACCTGCAACATTTAAGTATTTTTTCAGAACTATACTTTTGAGGCCCAGTAGACCTACAAATGAGAAGGTCTTAACTTTTTCTTTAAGTATTGCTCTCAAAAACAAACAGACCTCCTACATAATTTATCTACATTATTAGAAAGTTTGTTTAGCAACTTTTCTCCCCCTTTAAATTTCTTTTCAGATACAAAAAATCCCATAATATTGAAGTGCACAATGCTGTTTGCAGAACCTCAACTGATATCTCAGTAACCTCTTCTTCTACCAGTTCTTGCAGGGTCTTGATTATTCATGCTTTTCTTCTCTCAGTCTTTCCTCACCATCAGTGCTTGCAACACTTAGAGGTACATCTGTGACTTTCTATTTGTCTAGAGGTATACCAAGTGAAAAATGTTCCAGTCATTGCTTTAAGATGTTCTGCAACATATGTATAACAGAAGCTGTCAAAAATTAAAGGCTGTCCTTCTAGAAGAACTTACAGGATAATTTTTAACAGTAACTGAATATAAAAAGACAGATCTCTAAATTATGTCAAAACTGTTGAAGAGCTGGGGTCTCAAAGTTTAGATTTGACATGAGAATAATGACATTAAAATTTCTCATTGACATTCTGCTCATTTTCAACAACTTCTAAAATGAAATCAGCGTACTCAGTCATAATACCTTAATAATTATGATGAGCTAAAGTTTATGCATGCAAAATTGTGGTAGGGAAGGCTTGCTACTTCAGTAGGCTCAATTAATTGCTGTGAAAACAGACTTAATGTGAGAAAGAGTACTGCTCAGCAGCAACACCTTTCACCATACTTAGAATAACCAAGCCAGTGGATCCAATACTGTACTCAGAAGAGACTGAAAATAAGCTGTACTATCTCTTTTACATAAAACCACAAGAATGATTAGTCACTTTCCAGATATTTCTGGATTTCTGCAAGCTAGTGTAGCACTCACAGGCTGAGTCAGATCTGAGGTCTCCATTCTGCTCACTACTGTATATGCAGATATACAGACATCACCAAAAGTTTACATTCTGACTTCTACTGAGTAGCAAATCTGACCAGAAATATAAAACAAGTAAATCCCACTGACTGCAAATACCATGATCATGGCTTTCAACAGAAGTTGCACTTAGGAAGAACTCTCAAAAAAAAACCAGCAAAGCATGCCCATAGTCATTTTGTTTACAGTATCATGAAAGCATTGCTTACCAAGTCTGTTGCAAGTTAGCCAGGCTAACTTCCTACTACTGCCTTATGCCAAGCCAAGGAAGTGAGATGTGGGCCTTGAATGATCTAAAATTTAGGTTTATATATGCACAAACAGCAGTCACAAGCTCCAAGCTTGAAACACAGACTACACATACCTGAAGTTGTCCCTAATTCCACATCTAAGAAGTGCAATTTGTCCCCATTCAGGCCCTGACTGACCTGTCCATTTACCACAGATGATGTTTGTAAATTTTTTAACGTGCAGAATTGAGTTCCTGCTGTACATGTGATCGTTTTACCACACTCAGATATACTCAGCATTTGGTTTTTGTCTCTCAGTCCTGACGGAACCTGCCAGCAGCTACTGCTGGCTTCCCAGCATTCCCAACAAGGGAGGAGTTGAATGTCCTTCAGTATATGTGCCCTCCAGTATTTCATGGAGTGAGACAACAAAAGCAAAGAGAAACCAATTCAGGTAACAACAACAACAAGGGTGGGTGGCAGGAAGGAAGGAACAGTTTACACCACCAGCCTACGCTTCCATCTGAAGTATAGAGCTGCACCAAGGCCCAGCCTCTCATCCACAGGTTGCAGCTGCTCAGTCCCAAAGTAAATGAGATGAAGGACAAGCAAACACTGTTTCAGAGTACCTTTAATGTGTTAGTATGTTACAAAGTTTCTACTACAATACCATAAATAAAAAGTCAGTAGTTACTAAGATGTTTCTTTTTGGTTTTTAGATAAATAGGTATGACTTTTTTTAATCTGTGAAACAAAAACACGTGGGTGGGGGAAATGATAAAAACAAATCATTTTGGAGTATACCCAACTATATACACAAAACATCAGCTTTGCTAAGTTTATCCCTGGCCACTGCTGCAGATAAGAAGAAGGAGGTTCTTCATTTTGTTACAAGAAGCACTGCAATATGCTACACAACGGCTCAACTGGTTTATATATTGGCTCAATATACACGCAGTCAGGAAGAAGCTTCTTCAAGCTGTTCATTCTAACACAGATCCCACCAATTCCTTCTCCAAGAATAGGCAAACAACGCAAAACAAACACTTGAAAATGGCAAAAAATAGGCTACTCCTATCTGTTACAATCAGCAAACAATTGTGAAAAATCAAAAAGGGGAAGGAAAAAATATCCATACAGAAAAACTCGATAAGCTATTTTTATCATAGAATGTAATGAACTTTCAACATGTGGGGGTTTACAAAAATACAGAGAAATAATTAGACTTTTATTATTAAAAAAAGTAGGGGACTAACTTATGACTATTATGCACAGAGGCTACAGGAATACATTAATTTTCAAAACCAGAAAAAGGATCTACTGAAGGCAAAATGAAAAGCAGCTAAAACAGAAGAACAGAGATGTATGACTTCTCACATTTTGTTCCAATACATTAAAATGCTATCAGTGAACAAAGTACATGTATTATTCCTAAATGAGTGTTTAGACTGAATGGTGGACAACAAAATTCAGCTGCCATACAACCAGCTACTCCTTTGAATCTTTCCTGTCTCAGCCTTATTCTTGGATGCTAAGATTCCCCTACTGATGCAGCATCAGTTACAAGTCCAACCTTTTCCACCATTAGCCTCCATTAATATGGATGAAAAAGCAAGTCCCTATATATGTTAAACTATTCATCACCATTCTATATTAAATTTCCTAAAAAAGAACATGCACCTACACATTTCCATTAAAGATGCTGACACTAACAAGGAGTGAACTGAGCAGGGTTTCTATTTGTCGTTCTTCCACCTATTACCCCCCTTTAATATTGCCCAAACATATAAGTATTTTAGACCATTTTCATCCTCTTGTATGTCTGCAACTGTTTCGCACCAAACATTCAGTTTTCTTAAAAATAATCTCTCCCATACCACCTACATCTCTTAAGTATAGCATATGGATTCAATAGCTGTGCACATAAAAAATTAAAACTTTTCATTGTTTGACAGATTCTGGCACTCTGCTGTTTATCAAATGCAAAAAAAAAAAAACAAAACAAAACAAAAAAAAACAAACCTGACAGCAAAACAAACAAACAATAAAAACCCCACCACAAGCCAAAAGCATCACCCTCTGTTACTACTCACACAGAAAAAGAACTGGATATCTTAGACAGAATGCAAAGAACTGCCCAGAGAGCGCTGGCAGAGCCTTTTCATACCTACATAAAATGCACCAAATACAGGAAACAGTCGACACTGTTAATACTTTTCAGTCATGCAGACTTAAATTCTAAGACTGTGCAATTCTAAGATCTCTGAAGAATTGTAACTAGAAGGAGAAGTATCTTAGGCACACAGAATACAGAGATGCAGCTTGCCAGATTCTTGTGATGACTCCATTCAAATAACGGGGATTATTCAACTGAGGAATAACTTCTTGACTGAACTGAGTTTTTCATAGCTATAAATAGTCAGCTACAGTGTTTTAACAAATATCAAACCGTTTTCATTTGGTCCACTCAAAAAAACAGCGTGATTAATTTCACGAGTCCATAAACCACCTCATGTCTATGTATCATTACAAAAGAAATACAACTTGCAAACAACCCTGCTGTTATTCACAGTCAAATTCTAACTGCTACCAAATGGTAAAACTGATAAATTACCTGATGAAATTACTGAACATATCAAAGATGCCCTGCTGCCACTACAGTCACCAGTGAAAAATTGAACCAAATTAGGCTCTAAATATGCAGTATGATCTTCAAGTACTGCCCCATACATGTTTAGTCCTAATGAAGGTAATGAAACTACTCAGGTAGAGAGGTCAATATTAGCAGGTTTTATTTCAGGAGTGGAGTTTTAACCTGTAAGTAGCACACATTGCCAAGGAATAATGCACCACAAACTTACAATACCGGAATGTGGTGTGTCACTATCCAATTTATTAGTGGAATGCAAATTATAAAGTACTGTGTTAATTATTTAAGAAGTGATGTTGAAATGGTTAGCTGGTAAAATCTGCTGCAGTTCTGGAAAGAAGTCAACTAAATGTCAGAGAACAGGAGACTGGGTCAAATTATGCCTACTTACAAATACAAAGCTTGCTGAAGATCAGATAATTTACTACAAATTTATGTAGAGCACATCATTCTCAAAGGTGGGACAGGAAGACAAATGAACACATTTTTAAGAAGCAGCAATTACAATATTATTATTATGAGAGGGTTAGTTCATGAATCTGACATAAACAGTCAGATTACTAATAATATATATATATATAATATATATAATAATATATATATATAATATATATATATAATAATATAATTATTATAATACTTATGTAATTCACAGCAGATTTACTAAGTGTAATGGAGTCTTCATAACATGACACTCCATCACACTGATGCCAACTCCTGAAGAAATGGGAAATCAGTTTTTTGCAAATGCAAATTACACAGTGGGTGGATAAGAGAAATGCAAACTTCAAAATCCTACATTAAATAAAAACATATATAAACAACGTGACAGCCTGGTAAGTGCTCATCTCTAAAGAGCAAACAAACGGCAATTTCATTTTCTTTCTTGAACAAGCTCCTTTGAAATATGGAGGATGGTGACAAAAGGAGACCCAAAGTGAGTTTTCAAGCACTCTTTTTATAAAGTAATATTTGTTAGTTGTAATTAATAACTGGAATTTCCACAACACACATCAAACTTTCATAGAGAAAGTGCAGTTAATAATGCAGAAAATAAAGGACAAATGATCCCAAGACAGGGCAGAATACATCCAGAGCAGAATATATCTATTTATTCAGTTAAATTCTATCGTCATTGGTAACATCTTCATTCAAGTGTTTTTGTAGTGACTCAGTATTTAAACATCACTATGTATAACAAGCTTCTTCCTGATTTGAATAAACAGAGCAGCACTAGGCCCAGCTATTCCCGGCAGTGGTATTCTCATTACACTGTAACAACAGAAGGAAATAGTTTTCATAAAATCAAAATTGTATTTTACCTATTTTAACATCTGTATCTTTTGCAGAAAATGTAAAACATCACAGGCCTAGTGGCAGCCAGGACCTAGTAGGAGTGTGGAGGTGGCAGCTCAGCCCAGGGTGAGAGAGGAGTGCGCTTCATGTCACAGTCAAGGGACTCCTCCAGGCAACTTAAAAAGCAGCACTGAGATTTGCATCTAATCCTCCACAGCCAAGGCGAGGATTTCTGTGATATAACGCTAGACAGCCACGCGCAAGCAAGAAGGGGGTTCAGAAGGCTTTAACAGTCAGAGAGAGAGACCAAAAAGAAATATGCGAGAACTGACAGCTGAGGAGATTATTGCCTCTGACTTTAAATCCTTTGATCGCTCTTTTCGTCCAGGGGAAGCAAAATTTATTTACAGTATTTGAGAAAGGCAGGCGGAAGAAAAGAGAAAAAAAAGGTAAGCTTATAAAGGTGTTTGATCATCCCCAATATCTTACTGGTTTGGGTTTTTTTTGGTCAAAATTTACTCATTGTGACTGCTGTACAAAAGCTGCGAAGGAAACACTTAAAGTAAGCAACAAACAGGATACCATTATTTCAACAGCCCACTTGCCATAAGTATGACTGAAACAAGGGCTACTCGGTTTTACTGTTATCACTACCGGGGCAGGTTTACACTCAAAACAGAACTTCACCCTCAAAGGAAAAAAAAATACATAGACAAGTCTTCTGCTTTCGGGGGGGGGGGGGAAGTACCTTTAAATGTGAACAGTCATGTGGAGAAACATGAAAATATTCTGCCCTAAGAATAAAGAACTAACATACCTAACTGTAGCTACAAGTTTGGGGTTTTATTTTCCCCAATTAAGTGATTTGTGGAAATGTATCCTGATTCACGGAACTATATACAAACGGAGAAAGTCGTGCTGAACGGACGATTACCTAGCAGACCTGATTCACCCTACCTCCCCATGCCCAGCTATCCCTTCCTATTTTAAATGTACGGAGCCGAGTATCCAATACAAGCTGAAGTACAGTCCGCCATAAGAAGTACTAGGAGTGCCCTTGAAAAACGTCCAGATTGCAGCTAGTGCACAAAGAACCTCGCCATGAAAATAAAGCCCACGAGAATTTCTCTCTCGCTCTTGACCCGGCAGCAAGTGAACAGATTAACTTCCCACCAACATCAGACGACAAAGCGTCGGCAAGATACAAGTCAAGTTTAAGAAGTATTTAAAGAAAGAAAAAAAAAAAAAAAAAAAAGGACAAAACCGTGTCGAGCAATTCATCCCAAATGTTCTACTTCGATTTATCTTCCCCCAAAAAATGCTCAACGGTGTTGAAGAGCAGTGCTACACGAGACAAGCGTGAGCAGTCAGGTACTGACGGCCATAGGGAAGGGAGCGCTGGTATCCCCCTTTCCTTGCTACACAGGAGGCGACGCTGCAGATCTCCCACTCCGCTACCAAAAAGCGAAGCAGAACCAGCATCTGGGGCGGGAGGGGGGGTTATTAACTGGGAACTTAATGTTCCTTAAATACGCAACGGAGACTTTTTTGGTTTTTTCTTCCCACACCCTTCTTTCCATCTTCTCTGCCAAAAACAGGTCGAAATAAACGTTATTCTATAATAATACCACTAATAAAGAGTCCAAGACTCACCATATCAGCTGGAACACTGCTGGACATTTTGATGTTACCCTAAATGGCTTAAAATGAACTTTAAAAATAATAATAAAAAAAAAAAAAAAGGCAGCACCAAGAGCAGCCCGCCGGAGATCTTCAAGAAACAAAACCGGTGTCAGTGTCGGAGGCAGCAGCTTCCACGTCCCCTACGCGAAATAGGTGCCCGGCAAGCAGCGGGGAAGGCGGCTGGCTGAGGAGCAGGGATATCCAGGGGCAGCGGTGCCAGGCTGTACCGGAGGAGCCAGCGGGAGACCAGAGATGGCAGCAGATCCCTGTCAGCAGCAGCGGCGGCGGCGGCAGCAGCACCAGCGGTGCCAGGTAGACCAGGCAGCAGGACTACACCGCCACATGAGCTGCGTGCGGGCTTTTTCCCCCCTTCTCTCCCTCTGCCTTCTCTCCCAGCCTCGGCAAATGACGACGGGATGATTCACGCGGGATAATAGTGCGTCCAAGTCACCTCCTCAGCCGGCGCAGGCGACCCGGGCGTGCAGGCAGGACCTGGCTCCTGCCCTGGTCGGCAGAGCAGGGAGGCGGGAGGGCCGGGGTGGGCCCGGGGCCGCTGGGGAGGACGCCGGGCTGCGGCCCCCCCTAGGCGCTGTGCGGCATCCAACAGCGCCGGCGGGGACACGGGCCGGGGAGGGAGGGCGGCCGGAGGGGAGAGCCCTCCCCCGCGGCACTCGGAGGGGGGCCGGGGGGCGTTCGACGGCGGCCGCCTCCCGCAGCCTCAGCTCTCCGCTCGCATCGCCGCCGCCTCCTCAGCCCGCCCTCCCTCCCTCTCCCGCCTCGTCCGCCGGCCGCTCCGGGCGCCCCCCAAGAGCCGCGCTAGCCGCGCCACGAGCCGAAGGTGCCGCTCCTTCAGCGCGATCCTCGCCCGCAGCCGCCCCCTGTCATCTTCGGCTCAAGCCAACATGGCGCCCGCCGAGCCGAGCGAGGGGACGCGGCAGGGGAGACACGACCCTCCGCTGCCCGCCGCCGCCACCGCCCCCCTCTCCCGGCGCGTCAACACGCCGCCGCCCCGCGCGGCACCATGGGGCTTGTAGGCGGCCGGGCTCCGATCGCCGCCGGGGCGGGGCCGCCCGCCCTCCGCGGGGGCCCCGTCCCGCCCCGCCGGGCGCGCCCCCCCGACCCTCGCCGCGCTCCCTCAGTGTCGGCGGGGCGGCACTGCGGGGGCTCCGCGGCAGCGGCGACGGTTCCCCCGGCGGGCAGCGGGGACGCCCCGACCGCCACGGAAATCGGCGTTTTCCCAAGGGCGCTGCAGCTTCCTTGGGGGCGTTCACGGGTGCGCCCTTCGCAGTCCCCTTCTCCCGCAGCGGGTCCCGTTCCCAGCGCGTGACCCGCGCTGTCCTCTTGGACGGCTTCCAAAAAAAAAGAAAAGGAATTTCCGTAGAACCATTAAATGTTAAGGGGTTGGAATTTACCATAGAGATCATCTAGTCTGAATCCCCCCCACCGCCATGGGCCGGGACACCTTCCACTAGACTAGGTTGCTTTGTCCAACCTTACGTTGGTTCAGGCATCCAAAACTTCCCTGGGCAACATGTTCCATTGTCTAACCACCCTCACAGAAAAAAACTTCTTCCTAATATCTAACCTAAATTTCCCCTCTTTCAGTTTGTACTTGTTACTCCTTGTCCTATTGCTATGGTTCCTGACAAAGAGTCCTTCTCCATCCACCCTGTAGGCCTCCTTCAGGTCCTGGAAGTTTGCTATATTTCACGTCATTGGTTTGGGGTTTTTTGCATCCCAGATCTGCAAGTCTGGGTCTGTACATCACTTCTTTGTATTTCTCATTTCTCACATTATTCTTCAGGGTTTCTTGGGTGGTTTGTTTTTTTTTTTTTTTGGTGTTTGGTTCTTTTTTTCCCCCAAAATATGTAGTTTTAATAACGAAAAAAAGCTCCAGTAAGCTTCACAGTGCAAACAATGACGTCCAGCTTGGAAGCACCTGGAGAAAGAGCACTCCCTTCAGCATGTCAAACGCCCCTTCAAAAGCCAGCCCACTTCCTGAAGAGCTCCATGTTTTTAGGGATCCAAGTAACCTGAGCTGGTGTGTGCGTTAAGTGTTTTGTTCCTTATTCCATCCAGCTCCCGGAGACCAGCATTCAACAAAGAAAGGCAGTGCCTGATGAAAAGTACACTCCACCTCAAAGACACAAAAATCCACACAAGGTGCAAATCTATTGAAGAAACGAGTTGACCTTTTGAGAGGGGTGTGGAGAGGCACATTCACATACCAATACTGTGAAACTGTCCAAGAAAAAAAGATAAATCAAGAAAATCAAACAGACAGTGACAGATGGTTCCTTTGTGGACAAATCTCATGTAAAACCACAGGAAATTAAGGACAGAGTTGTTCCCTTTAATACTAAAAGTTTGAGTTTGCCTTTCTTCTTTAAGACTTCATGCTGCAAAGGCAACTCCTGGTGAGACACCGTCCCTTGTAGAGGTTATAATTCTTTATTTTGTACTCTGACCCAAAATAGCACAAAACCACTTACCTCAGAAGACAGATCGGACAGCAAGCAGCCCGGTCTGATGCCTGGGAGAAGATTTGGGGCCAGCAGAAGTGACCCTACATGTGTGATCTCTGTGAGGATTCTGTACTGTCATGCATCATATGACTTTAGTACGTCACTCCCTCTTTTGCCAGCCTAATTGCTTAGATGGTACATTTTTGGGAGTCAGTGACATCCCCAATGTCGGTCAGGCCTTGTAGACACCCTGCAGATCACGTCTGTCTCCTACCGTAAACTGAAATTGGTGGCAACTCAAAATTTGTCCTTGGCCACACTGTGACAGCTGAGGTACATGGCCCCTTCCCACCTGCTCTGCTGTGAGGAGGCAAGGCAGACCGTGTAATCCTTACAGTTCACAGGATGAATTGCCAAAGGTTATGTGGAAATACCCTTCAGCTGAACATCAAGAAGTCCATGTGCCCGAGCAAGTCAGGCAAGTAAGGACAGCAAACAAGCACAGGCAAACTGAATGAGCGGTCAGCAAGGCAAGAAGGCAGCAGCAGGGCACATCTGCTGCACTGGAGATGATTCTTTTTAATTATTTAGATGGAAGAACTCATCTGTGGTGCATAAAGACAAGTACATCCATAGGAATCACCATAGGAAAGAAACCAGCATGATTCTCCAGGTTTTGCTTTTTGCATCTGTTTTAGCAGTCCATCAAGAGGAAGGATCACACATTTGAGTTGATGAAGAAGTGGGGTACAGGAGAAGTCAGAAGTCCTGACAATTTCAGGTCCTTGATGCTTTGTGCATACAGTCGAGTTGGTCACTTTTCTGTCAAATGTTGCATAAATGAGAATCGGCTCCTCTCTTTGACATATAGCTGTACTGACCAAGAGATGTCAATTATCTTTTTGATTTATTATTTATTATTATCTCTAAACTAATCTACAGTTAAGACTGCTGACCAGAATTACACAGTATTAGGCACAGCATGGTCTACGTAATATCATGTTCTGTCCTAAATGGTTCATAGTATTTGGTCTACTCAACAGGTGATATTTATATCACATTTGAATGCTTTTTTTTCCTCCCCAGCTCTCACCCAGATGACCAAAACAAATGAATGGAGGATCTGGCACAATTGGTACATGCTAGAGATCATTTTAGGGTGATTGTGCTGGACAAATGAATAAAAAGAGGTGTTGCATGATGATCCTGGTAGAAGTTGTACTGCATATGATGATAGGGGTAAATCCCACCAGTTTTGTAATTTGAAATGCAGGATAGTCAAATATAAAACAGAAAAAAGACCTTTTCTCTTTGGCACATACTAAGAAAGGCTGTTATGATAGTATTCTTTCACATTTGCAGAGAGAGGAAATGAGAGTTGTGGTCAGCAGTAGTTGGCTGGAACAAGGGACCCTGCAAAAGTGTAAATGCGGGCTGAGTCTGGGATCAGCTTGCAGATAAACCCCTAAGCAAGTGTTACAGGCATACACATCAGAAAACAAATACTTTCTGCATCTGAGGATCAAGCAAAAAAGGGGAAATGCTGTTCAAGAGGAATGCTAGCAACATAGAGAGCTTAAAAGGCTATTCTGCTTTTGGAGCTTAATCCTGTAGTCAGATGCACAAATCTTATTTCTATTAAGTCTCCTTTGCAGAACCGTCATGTGAATTTAGCCCTCCAGGTACAAAATCATTCATCATCATTGCTTTTTCAATTTCTGGGAGAAAATTATAAAGTATACAACTTGTTTTTTACTTCTTGTTTGAAAATATGACATGGCGTAAGTTGAATTGGCCACGCTCTATTCCCTTTGAGAAGAATTGTACCAGGTGTCTACAAGTAGACTGGGCTGTGGATTTAGCATTTCATGGCCATCAGTACTAGTTTGAAACCTGACTCTGTACTGAGATGTGCTAATAGGAATAAAAGGTCTGGTTATACTAAATCAGATTAGTAGTCCAGCAATGTCTAGTCCAGATATCCTGTCTCCGGCAGTGGCCAGCATCGAATGCTTCAGAGAAAGACACCAAACCCCCACAATGGACAATCAAGTTATAATCATCTTATTTGCTAAGTTTCCACTGCTGCCAAGGCTGACAGAGAGGCTGGTTTATGCACGAAGCACAAAACTTCATATCCTTTATAGCCTTAATGACAGCATAACCCACTGTTAACATGTTAGACTGTCTGTCATTTTTCAGAAGAGCAGCATTCTCTCCCAACAGTTTTATTGGCGGGGTTGGTGACCCTTCGAACATACATCCCTAGACTGACACTGAAAGCTTCTAGTCCAAGTACTGTTCTCTAGTGTTTTCCCTTTGATGCAGCTGTGAACAGTATCATCTTCAGGAGAGGGAACACACCACCACAAAATTTCTTTCAAGGTAATTTCTGATTTGTCTCCAGATTTCAGAGCAGCCCAAGAAGGTGAAAGGCTCCTGAGAAAAAGGGTTTATTCTCCGGGGTTTGGCCGTGGGACAGATCAGGATTCTTTCCCTCTCTGGCAGCCACAGAGGCAACAAAGTATCCTCAACAGGATACTTTTAATACCTTTGCAGAAACATGTGACCTTTTTTTTTTTTTTAATTCTTACAGAGCCAAGTTTGCATTTAACTTGGTGTGACTCAGTTCAAACTGAATTCAGGCCCCTTACTAAGAAGCGTTTAGGCAAAAAGCTACCCTGGAAGCAAGGGCCAGCCACCCCCTGTCTGCTCCTATACACTATTGGTTTCTCATTCTGGCCTCTGGAAAAAAATCATATTTTGTGTTTCAGATTTTTCTTTTTTTTTTTTACTAAACTGATTCCTTTCACCTTGGAAGAACATTGATTTTTGCCTGTTTGCTGCTTCTGTGTCAGCCAAACCAGCATGTGGGTCCTATCAGCCTCTCTGTCTATGCCAGCAGGCTTCTGGGAATGGCATTCCTCAGGTCCTCACCTTTCTGCAAAGCCAGCAAGAAGGCAACAAAAGGACCTCTGAATTTTGTAGAGTTTATAATACACGCTGCCAGCAAGAATCATGATTTTTTACTTGTAAGTTACTCATCAGACTGATATTGCTGGAAAATAAAACCACGCAGCTGTTTAAAACTATTTGCATTGTTCCTCTGAATGCCCCAATATGCTTTAAGGATTTATTTTTGGCCCCTCACATTTGGCAGTAACTGAGTATAACACAAGACGATAGGAAACAGCCAAGTGATTACTGAGTGCCCGAGGTTATTCCTAACCTTCCTGATGCAGCTGAACCAGCAGGGTCCGTGCTCTGCCAATCTAATGGGTGTTGCAGAGATAGGACATAGTGGTGTCACAGTTACTGTGTCATATATTATGACAGTAACTCCTAAGAGCAAGGGTGAAGATTGATAGAAGAGGTACAAGGTGGAATAAGGAGAAGGAAAGAATAATGTGAATAAGGAGTCACGGAGCCTGTTTTAGAGAGTACTCAATCACCAGTGCTCTTGAGGTGGTTTAACTATCTGTACATCTAGGAATTAACAGATCTATCTATCCAGTTCATACAGAAAAATCACCCTGAAAACAATTAGACGAACTCCCTCATTTTATAATTGATAAGAAACAGGAAGAAGTTTTAGCAGAAAAGCATTCATCCTGGATCAGCTTCCTGACAACAAGGTGGAACTAGGGGAAGCACTGAAGTTATGCTCAAGATCTGAACTTGAAACTTGAATTTAACAAAACATAGCAGTAAAATACTCTTTACTATCAGGAAATCAAATATATGGAAATCAGGAAGTCCTATATAACTGATTGTAAGGGTTATGGTGGCAAAAATTATTAAAATTTGCCAGAGAAGAGGGAGAACAAAGGTCAGGAAAAGTGCCGTATCAAATTAAATAATAGCTCTTGCAGAAAAGGGAAACAAGAATCTGTGACTCTGGGGGATGACTGTTGGCAAAACTAAATGGTGCAAAAGAAATTGTCTGGAAGAAAAATGCATGGTTTATGTTCAAGAGAGGACAGTAGAAGAGCACCAGGTATCATTCTCAGACAGATCAAGGATGTAGACGAAAAATGGCTTTGCAAAACTGTGATACATTAGAGCTGAAGCTCAAGTTGCTTGTTGGTGCTACCAGAATCCCAGCTTTTTTTTGTGCCTTACAGGAAGCTGCTGCAGGCCCGAGGCTGAGTGTAAGCCTATTAGCTGCACAGAGCCAGGCTCTGCAGGGACCCTGGGGTACCGACTGTTTTAGCATCTCTCTGTCCTGCTGACTGCAGCAGGTTATTTTTTACATTATTTGACAGCTGAGTTCATTTATTATTATTTTTTTTTACTGTAAGGGTCTCTAGTGGGCAGCTAAACATTAGTGAGCTCCCATTATAGCTCACATTTACCATTTATAAAATTAGTACTAAAATACAAAATTGAAGTAGAAATCATTTTGCTTCTTTGATTTTCATGTCAGTTATGTTAGAACCCTTCAGGTTTTTTTTAGTTTAAGGACCTTCATATGCCTGTAATTAAGGCTGTTACTTACATTATAGGTACATGTATATATACTTAAACATATACTTATATAGGCTCTAATCTATATGCACACATGTGTATTAGTTCTCTGAACACTTTTAAAATTAGCTGAAGCTCTCAGATAGATTACACACAAATCTGATTGTATATTACTTGAAATGAAAACAAAAACCCATCTCATAATTTGCACTGAGGAGTTAATTGTTGTTTACATATGCTATGTCAATGTAATATAAGATTTATTTGCCTTATTTTCTATCATTCACTAGTCTTCAGACTAGAAACAATATCTGAATGAAGCAGTGTCTAGAAATGCTGGTTTTAATTGGCTAAAGAGATTGCTTGACCTCTGGTAACTGGCTACTGTTGTTGGGAGACGCTCTATGAGTGGTGGTGCAATTGTTTAAACATAACTGGACAATAGTCTCATGTCATCCATAGGATATGGAGACACTACAGTTTTGTGTTTCTTTTACTTTATTACTATACATGCGAGGCACAATCGACAAAGACTTCCTGAGGATGAATGTTGTCAGTATATGAAACACTGAATAACTGCTTTTGTTTTGGTGAATAGTCCTCTTTCTTTCAGTTTGACAGGGGAAAATACAGAATAAAAGTAGCTCTAGGGAATGGAGTCTTGCATATAGGAATTTTTTTAACAAACTTTAGGCTGCATTTTCTTAAAATAATTTTATATAAGTTTGGCTTCATTGACGTAATCTAAATGACTCCTGGTTTACTATACGATAAATGGAGGGATTGGACAAATTAATAGGAACCTGAATTCCATGTTACTTCGGAGCTATAGAGTCAGTCTGCTGGTTCTGAATGCTGCCAGTGTTGAGATTGATTTTTTCTCTGTGTTCACTTTCGCTCATCAATGAGCATGACCCAGGAGGGCCTGATTTCATTCTAGCCTCCCTTCCTCATTCGAGTCCAAGGCCTCTGTAGAGAGTAGTAGGTGTTTGGGCTGTAGAGAACAACTGCTCCCAGAACAGTCAGCATTAGAAAGTCTTCTACTTGTTTACGTTGGCAAGAGAGCAACAGAGTCTGAAAGACGGAGCGGACAGGTGTTTACCACGTTGCAGTTTGTTCTATATATGTGTACTTGCTGTTAAAGAGCTATATCAGTGTTTATTAAATTTGTTTTTATTAGTTTAGTTGCATATATTTATTAAAAGTCTTCTAGTTAAAAGTTAAATGAAAGGAGAATTTGTCAGACCTCACTGTCACTGCTCACATTATGTGTGTCATTGGCAATGGGCTGGTGTCTTTGGTGCAAGCTGCAGGCACAACAGCTGAATGAAGAGGCAGTAGTGCCAAATTTTGCCCATGTGCCAAAACTTATGCCACATTTTCAGATTCCTTTTATTGGAATCTAAGGATGGGATTCAACTCATCTGAATTTAGTCCTCTAAATATTGCATATCTTATCTAAGGTACTTGTCCAGCCTCCATCTTGTCATCGCTGGAGCAAGGCACATCCACCACCTTGACCTCTTAGATAAGATGCTTAACTTCCTTCATATTGAGCATTTAAAAAAGCCCACACAATTAGTTAGACTAGATGCTTAATTTTTGTGCATCTGAAGACAAACTTGTAAACTCCCCCCCACCTCTTCACTTCTCCCACTAGCACGGCGTTTTCAGCTCCTCTCACAACTTAGCTGAAAAGTTAACCGTGATTTGATACTCAGGACTGTTCTGCACCAACTCACCCAGACCTTGGCATTGCTCATATTCCAGAGTGCTGAGATCCAACCCCATGGAAGAGGTACCACCCTGGCTGGAGTCAGTGGGCACAGGCTGAAGGAATTACATAACAGCAAGCAGAACTAGCTACATACCTAAGCAAGTGAATAAACTTTAGCAGGATCAAGGCTTAAATAATAATCACCTCGAGGCATGAAAATGTTCTTCTTTTGCTTCCTTTATGGCACAAACCCCTCTATTGTCACTTAATTAACTCGGTTTTCAAACTGATGAATGATGAAGTAACTTAGGGAGTGTTACAATTATGGCATTACTTGAAATGCCTTGACGCTTTCCTGAGAGAGGTGAGAAGGTTATGGGTTGCCTGTTCTGCTAAATGAGGCTACTCAGTGATCACAGTATGTGCTCTGGAGTCTGCAACATCAGGTCCTTGGGGTGCAGCCTGGCTGCTATTAAACTGTGTGGGCAGAGTCCCATTACCCAGGTGAGAGTGGCATCAGGTCTGAAAACCTTTCATTTTTCCAAAAGGATCTTTATGTAGGACATGGAGGACACAGTGAGGGAGCTGTTCGTTAAAGGCTTGTTGGAAGAGAACAAGAAGAGGACATGAAAGCTTGGGGAAAACATGTCTAGATCTCTTTTTCTTCATAGTTCTAATATGACATGTAACTTGTGTATGCTTTCTAGTTCACTACTGCAGATTTCTTTGTAGATGCAGTAAGAGGTAGTTCTTAAAGAGAGACTGGTTACACAGAATATTATAGTATTTCAAGAGCATTAAAAATGCCACCAAACAAAGATCTTGTTCACTTTCCCTGTCCTTTCTGTGAGAAATGACTGCAGTAAAAGTGAACTCCTGCTTTTCCTTTTATGAAACACCTCTTCCCTTTTGTATGAAAAACTAATTTTCCTGTGCTTTAGAAAGTGTATAAGTGGCAGTTGAGAAAGCCAGTGAAAGCTGTACATTAAAGTAGTAGAACAAGGCAAGTACAGCAAAAGAAAAAGCTATTCGGATTTTTTTCCTTAAAAGAAAAGGAATGAAAACTCTCATCAGACTGAATTGTTCTATTCCTCATTACTGTGTGTAGCATGATGAAACAAAAAATGCATTTCCATTTTAGCTTTCGCAGGCAGTATATGCCTGCAAACCTTTTGATAAACAACTGATTTTCAAAGCAGCACATTTCTGTGTCAGTGATCCAGCAGAGGTCTCATGCTGCTTTGATTTTTCCACCCCCTAAGAGTATGAGACCTTTACAACTTTTCTAGGATCCTAACAAATTTAATAATATAGGCAAACTTCTCCACAGATTGATTTTGGATTTACAAGGCTCCTGGCTGTTTGCTTGCATAGATGTAACCAACAGGCAGAACCCACACATCAGTCTTAAAAAAAAACCAACTTCATCTACACAAAATAGATTTTACTCTTCAAATTCTTAACAACTGAGACTGGCAATGTATCACACTTGGCCATAAAAAATTCTTCAGGAAGGAACTGGTCTCAAATAAGGCAGTTTAAATAAGATAAGCAAAACCGTCTCCAGTAATACCATCTGGTGACTCTTAATCACATCCGAGCCTAGAATGCTGCAATATGAGTCAGGTTAAAAAAGACATGAAAAACAGTGTGAACAGGGAAGCGGAAGAGTATTAAGTTAGTAGTTCACAGCCTGTAGGATGGAGAAGAGCAATAAAGAGGAACATGTAGCTAAGCAATTCATAAACTCAGGAACTAAAGCAATATATTCTCATTAAAATGCAGGCATTTAACCATTCTTGTGTCTGGTTTTGGCTTAGTCCTCATGTACTGCACAGGTACTAATACAAATAGAGAGTTGAAAGATCAGTGCAGAGTTGAGCATTATGTCTTTGCCATAGACTCACCAGCACTAGACCATCCTGCCCCTGCCTGGTAAGGCGTGGCAGCAGTGTGTGCCCTCCTGAAAATACATAAGAACCCGTGAACCACTGTTGCATTTTCTGTATTTTCTAAGCCATCGGCAATATTTTGTAGAATTTGAATTTTTATATGAAAAGTGGTATTTTTTCTTTTCCATATTTGTTTTTCTTTCCTACAGTTGAACCTTTAAATAAACAACAGCCTGTAGTAACTTGTATCGAGAGTAACAAGGAGGTGTGTGACACCTGCACTTGTTTGAAGAAATAATTTAAACAGTTTGGTTAAATTCTTCTGAAAAGCAATTTTTTGGGGTTTTTTTTGCTGCTGACATGCATCATCGATTCAGTTTCATTTCACTGTCTGCAACACTATTCCTTCTCCACAATAAGAATCCAAGCATCACAGGATTGCTGTATCAGGGAATGCTGACAAATAAACGAGTGTGCTGATTTCTCTGGCGTTTAAACCTTTTATTTAATCCTCTAATCTAAAAACAGGTGATTTCTTAAAATGGGTTTACCTTCTTGTAAATATAAATAGACAACTATAGTGACAGGAGAGACAAGATCTCTGTAGACTTGGAAATTATTAGAAAAATTATATTAAAAAAGGTGAGAGTGGCTTCCCCATTTAAAAAATATTTTCCTATTAATCTAACAGGATTTGATGCAATGTTTTGCAAGCTGATGAACAAGTAGCTGAACAGTTTGGGCAGCATGTGTCTAATCTTGTTCTGAAAATTTTGTGTGCATTAAGCAGCTAGTAGAATGTACATCACTGATCTCCATTCTCATACTCTTTCTTTTCCTTCTTCTGACAAAGTATTTTTTGCACATGCTTAATCCCAAGAACATCACTAATCCCAGGCTATTTATGTGTGGAAACTAAGCACAGCCTGCAGCACTTCACTGGTCTATGTTGAGATACACAGGAACACATCCCATAGGAATTCATCAACTCCTGGGAAAGTCTATACTGTGTGCTCTGTGCATGGGGCTGACTTCTAATGGCCAGGGGTGAAGAGAAGACATCCTTTCCCTGTCGCCATGAAGCAGACATCAGGTCATACACACTGTGGCCTTGAAAATCAGGCTTAAGCACCTGCTCTGGCAACTAAATTCAGGACATCAGTGAACTACTCAGGTGCTCTGTTCTAAATGTCAAGATCAAGTGGTTTGCTTAAGTCCATTTTAGAAGTTTCAGCATGGTTTCTGCTTGTAATGTCCATAGTGTGGCACGTCTGGGTGAAGCTCTGTTTCTTTTCTCTCATTTTCAGACCGAATCCTGGCTTTGCAGCTCTGGAGAACAAGGACTCTGAAACACCTCTTGCCCTTTTCTCATACAGTAGGTGACCAGGTCTGTCAGCAGTCCTGTGGGGACAGTCTCTTCACATTTGTGACCTTGGCTCACCATCAAGGAATTTGTGTAAGAGGAAGCAATGTGTGATGGATGCTCTTGTCATGTACTGATCAGATAAATCCTCCTAAGAGAATCTGGGCATCCACTTCCTCCTACTAGGGAGCAGCAGCTATTGGAGAAGCCAACAAAAAGTACTGATCAGAGAGGTGAACATAGAAACATACATATATCGAAATATGTATTTATAAAAGTATATGTGTGTGCATGAGTAAAGCCAGTTGTTTCTTTTTCCCAAAATCCCTTGCTTTCTGTTACCCAGTGCTTGGGCCCCTGGGCGTTTCGCAGAAATGGGTGGTTGTAGAATTAATTGGCATATTTTGGGGGGTCTTCTAGTGAAGGGCATTTGGGGTGTTTTAGTTGAGTCCAAAGCACTCTCGGGCCCCAGGGAAGTTTTATGGATAATCTCACTCATTGTACAGAATCAGATATACATGTACAAATAAAGAACAGAAGGATACAATTACTGTTATTATTAATTCAACTTGAAAAGTATGGGAATAGAGAGTTTCTTTGTTCTTGTACAGGACAGGTTTGTTGTTCTTCAAGCACTTTTGTGAGCAAATAAATATGTTAAATTAGATCCTGTAGAGACTTGTTGGGAAGTGGCATAATGAAGCTTGTTTCCAGCTCTGCGGGGATTCTTTTGTTAATCTATCAAATTAAGTATTGGATAAACTTGTTTCATGGGCAAATGGAAGAGGACATGCCAAGAGCCCTATCCTTTTACCCTTCTGCTCTCAGCTCTGTGACCACCCTCTCTTCTCTGAGGGTGAAACAGAATTTTGTGTTCTGAGGGATCAGTGCATAGTTTTCTGACATCCAAGCCTGTCTCAGATCAAACGCCTCCCTTGGAAAATACTGACACACATAAGAAAAAAACAAACCAAGACAGAAGAAAACCCCATCTGTTAGTTTCTTAACAGGTTTCACATTTGTTTCAAGCGTGCGGGTTGAAAAAACCCACCCCAACAACATAATCGCATGGAAAAAATATCAGTCTTCTACAGCAGCTTTGAACACTTAGGAGTAGATTCCCCTCAAAGCCATTCAAAAGGCTGGTGTTTTTCTTAAGATTCAAATAAACTGCAAAGGCAGGAGCAGAGGGCAAATCTTCCCATCTACTCTGGCAGCTGTCTTGACAGGGGTGAACCATGTTTTGGCAACCCATCTCTCCTCTGACCAGACAGGTAGCCAATGTGACTGGCTTCTGACCACCAATGCCTGACTCCTGAAAAGTTAAATTTAGGTAATGGGAATCCCAGCCTTGAATTTTTAATCTTAAGACAAACTGAGTGGGTGTGGGTCCCCCAAGAGAGTTTGTTGTTCCCTTTCCAAAGGTCCAAGCACTTCATATCATGCCAGATCAATTTTAAAGAGTGGTTACCTCTCAGCTGAGATGTGGTACTGTGGTATTCCTGCTGTCAGAACATTCTAGCTCTGCTGATAACGCAAAAAAAGAAAAATGTCCCCTCCAGCTTCACGCTGAGCAGTGAGGAGCCTCGGGCTGAGAATAACAGAGTGCTCAAGGGATTTTGACCAGCACATCTGAATTACACAATCTTCATAATATTCAAAACAAAACACTTTACTACTCTTAGAACAACAAACCACCTTGCACACAGTAGTGAAGTGAGATATCCCTGTTACCAGAGCACAGTGATATCTCATCAAGGGATCCATGCCTAACCTTTCCAGCAGTAGTTACTGGAAACGCTCATGCTACCAATAAGCTTTTACTTGTACATTATGAAAATAACAGTCTCACTTACACATAGTGAAGTCAGGGGGAAGACAATGGCACAGAGTCCCAGGTAGCTTAAATATCCTGTATATTGAAAGCTGGCAGTGGCTCCACGTACAGGAACTAAAATACTTTACTTGAAAATAAAGACAATAAGAAACACTCAAAAGCCAATGTATTTACTGCTTCTCACTTTGAAACCAGAAAGTGCTTGTGCCTTTTAAAAATCTAAACACACAGAAAGCAGAAAATGCAATCACTTAGTTTTGTAATGAGACCCAGGAGCTGGAACCCATGAGGATTTTCTTCCTGATGTTGAATTCCACATCTGACACCCAGAGAAGCCACATGCTGGCTTTGGCTCCCAGCAATGCCCCTGAATGCCTTCCGACTTGGAGAGGAGGAAGCCTTCTCTGGTTACCTTCAGACTTGTCCTTGGAGTGCAGGAAGAGAGGGAAAGGACAAATTTGTGTTGACACCAGGAAAAGACTATTGTCTGAGCCCCTTGCTAGAGAGTGCACAGCACTACAGGCAATGTTGGAGTTTCCTTTAGCCAAAATGCAAGTGTCTGCAAAATGATTCCTCTCTCTGGAGATAGCAGCTGAAGGTCCATTGTGATTCCTACACTCCTTCAGGCATGCCCTATAACACAGAGAAGGTAATGTTGGATAGAGTAAATCTTACCAGTCCCATTCTGTTGCATGCTACTGTTGCATGTTACTGCTTTGCTTCATCTTTGAAAGCACAATGAAAAATCATCTGTTTCTACTTGTGGATGCAGCAGAAGTCATGGATTTGATGAAGAGTGAAGAAGAAAAAAAGTAGCAGTACCCAGAAACATATCCCTGTAGACACAATGCTTGCTGGAGGCGTGATCGCAAGTAGCTGTTCTCCTCCCTGGTTACTTCCATAGCACATGAAATTCTATTGCAGCCAGCTTGAAGCATGGTTATCTCTATCTGGATGAACTTACTATTGTACCAAGTTTCATACTCATAGTTATGAGCCCAGTACCGTCATCTTTCCCCTAATTCCTCCCAATACATCAGTGATAGGGGAGAAACAACTACTTTCGGAAGAATAATTGGGCTAAACCCAAAGGTGAATGAAGAGTATTTCACACAGAGTCAGGAATATTCTGAATTGGAAGGGACCCACAAGGATCACTGAGTCCAACTCTTAAATGAAAGGCCCCTACAGGGGTCAAACCTTGGTGTTATTAGCACCATGCTCTGATACTATAGGCCTACAAAATTCCTGGTGTGATAATCTCAGTTGCTGGAAGCATGTACATGTTTTGGAGTGATACCTTGCCTTTCTCAGAGCTGGACCTCATTTAGGAAAACAAAGTACTTTTTTGATTCCGGCAGTATCCCTCCCTGATACCAACACCTTTGAAGAAAAATGGTCCTCACTTTCTTTGTGGGTTGTACACCTTGTGCATAGAGCCAAAGGACATAGCCATGAGGCAGGAAAACATCAATGTACTGAGGTACCCAAATAGGTTCCAGGCTGTCCTGGCTTCAAGAGCCAGACAGGGTAGCCAGGCAGGGGAGTGAGGGTGTTCAGACCAAAGAAAGGATAAATGTAAGCTTCAGCCACACAAACAGAGACAAGAAACTCTTTGCTCAGAGTCATCCCCCGTCTTTCAGCATCGCCAGTTCCTGACATGTCACCATATGCCTTGTTTGCAACACTGAGAAAGGGAAGCTGGTGGAGGTGATTTCCTTACACTTCAGGATCCTTTAAAGCCTTAACAAAAGACTTATTACTTCTGATATTGGATTCCTGTTTCTGATGAACCCCTGACTTCTCTAACTTGAATAAGTAGTTTAATTCATAGTGGAGCTGATTTCAGATGATGTGTTGTCATCACAGATCATTTAACACAGGATAGAAAGGTAACCAGGAAAAACTGAAATTAATAGTGCTTTCATATGGTCTTTCTAGAAGAGTGTGAACAAAAAAAGCCATAACTGTAGAGGAAATATTGCAATGTCTGTATGGAAAGGATTCATGCTGCCATTTGCTCTCTGGTTTGTTATATTTGCTTTCCACCACCACCACCCCTTTACCATAAGATAGTAACTTTTCAGAAACCTCTTCTGCATTGATATTTCACCTCTATTTCATTGGTTCAGAGGCCACTTGCAGTGGCTTGGATAACATTTAGCCAAAGAAAACAGCCTGAATCAGATCAAATATTCTTTTATTTGACAGAACACATAAAAGCAAACCAACAAAAATATATATGAAATATATAGCTAGTATCATCATATGTTAATTTTGGTGGGCTACTAAATTACAGGGATTGTAAAAGGAGACATTGTATAAATCCTGTGTTAACATATGGCTTTTTTTTTTCCCTTCTGAGATTTCAGACTGAATCTAGGCAATCCTGTTAACAAAATGAGCCTTGTCGTTTGCAGAGTAGTACTTAATGACAGTTGTCAGTCATCACTAGGTATCACACTCAAGGGACATCTTGATATGCCTGTGACAGACAGATTAGATATTGTCTGGAGAGGGTTATGCGGCAGCTGTAAGAAAGCCTAGCTGAGAGGAAATGAGGATTTTAAAAAAGAACAAGGAAATCAGATACAGCTTTTTCAATCCCTGATCTCTGGAGCAGATGATTCTTCTGCTCAGGTATGAGCTGTGTGTGTCTGAAGCTAATGGCTGAATGGGAGATGGCCACTGCTGTGATGTAACTCCAGTGACCCAAAATTGCAGCCTTGTTGTGATCAGACCTGAGTGGATGGAAACCCTTTCTTCCCCTCAAATCGCTTGCCATTTAATAGGCTTTCCCTCCTATTCTTCGTAGGAAGAATTTTCCTTCCTATTCTTTTCCTTTTACACTAAGGGAAAATGTAATCAGCACAGCTATGCCTAAAGCAGAAAAAGGTTGAAACCATTAGACAATTGTGACTCTCATTGCCAGTAGCAAGAGGTAGT
The DNA here is from genome assembly GCF_009829145.1 of Chiroxiphia lanceolata. Classification (NCBI taxonomy): domain Eukaryota; kingdom Metazoa; phylum Chordata; class Aves; order Passeriformes; family Pipridae; genus Chiroxiphia; species Chiroxiphia lanceolata. The sequence continues at coordinate 71,279,589 of NC_045638.1, read as the reverse complement.
GGAGGGATGTTGTTACCTGTCCTTGTACCCTGAGGAGACCAATTCATTGCCAGCAGAGGTCAGGATCTGGCACAAGAGCTTGTTCCCACTGCCAGGCTCTTGCTGCCAGAGACCCTGGAGGCAGCCCCACAGCTCCAAGCTCAGGTATGCCCGCATGGAGCACCTCTCAAATAGCTCTTTGCCTCACTTGTCCTTGTAAATTGGCCATATGGAAAACAAAGAGATGCAGTGGTCAGCTCAGGAGTTTTCACACACACTGCTCTCACAAAGACGTGCTCTATATCCATGCGTGACCAGAGACTGAGCCTGCTGACCAGAGACTGAACCTGTCAACCAGAGAAAGGGCTTTTCATACCTTTCTAGTAACAGCCACAAAGTCATTCAACATAGGTATGGACAGCAGGAGATGGATTTTGGAGCCTCTGCTGCAAAAGTCCTTCATCTTTTTTCAGCCAAGGGTCAAATGAGACTGCAGAGACAGAAAGACAAATGGGACACCAGCCCCGGGAGACCCGATGCAGGAGGCCAGCGGAGGTTGTCGAGACAGCAGGTTGTAGCACACGTAATGCTGCTCACATAAAGCTGAGCAGTGAAACTGCAGCACTATATGGGGCCTAAAAAACTGCTCCCTGCTGCCTCACTGGGACAGCGATGGTGATGAATTACACTGGCTCCGCTCTGCAGGATGCCCAGCCCCAGGAACACTGTCTGCTCCCTGCTCCTGGATACTACTGATACCTCAGGAGGCTGTAGCCAGCATCTCCCACAGTGAGCTGCTCCCTGGGGACCAGCCCTCTGCTTACAGTAGCTTTCTTCTCTTGTGAAGTCAGGAAACTCCATGAGGGTTCATTAAGTGCAACACACCTGACTTAATACCTTCAGTCTTGATCTTCATGCCCAGGAAAGCAGATATGAATAAGATACACTAGAGAAAATAAAAATTGTATAAAAAGAAAATAAATAAGTGACCTTGAATTGTGGAGGAAGCAAGAGAAAATGTAAGGTTTAAAGTTAATTAGTCCTTGAACTGTCAGGCCCAATTACTTCCAGCAGGCTCTGACATTTCGAAGATTAATTAGGGAGTTCACTGTCACGTCTCACAAAGGACCACCATTATGCTGGAGAAAATCAACCTGCTTTCTGCACAAAATGTCTTGAAATTTTGTAAAAAACTAATTGGGGACCTTTGATAAAAGCTTTCTGATTATTATATTCATTTTGAGGAATGCACTCTATTTTTTGTGCTGAAATACATCTGGCTACTTTGAAGAGAGGATTTAAGTCACTGGATAATGATTTTAAATACTTGTAGTTCCTGGTCAAAAGGTCTTTATATTCCTCTGCTTCTTTCACAACACTCTTGTTGCATCCAGCATAGATTATGCTATAGTGCTGTGCTCAGGATATATCAGTTATTCAGCACGTTTGCTCTAAAACAGATCCATGTGTATTTCTGTGTATCTGTCACTGAAATCAGCCTCCTTAACTTTTCTGAGCAGCAGAAATGCAGCTTCCCAAATTTGAGTCAGCAGCAACCTCCTGCAGCAGCAGAAGCAAGCCTTCTCCTGGGGTGGACTAGCAACAGCATAGCTGGCAGAGAAGTGGATGAGACTCTTACACTCTTCTACAGAGTTCATGGACCTGGTCCGGTTTTGGCATCCCCAGTTCAAAAGACACATTGCAAAATGGGAGAGGACGCAATGAATGGCTTAGTGAGTTAGAAAATCTAATCTAAGACTCTGTTTTCAAGGGAAAGTCACACCACGTAATCTCCAGAAGCTCCTTCAAACCTGTGCTTTTTTGGGATGACACAATTTTTAACCCTTTGTCCTTCCCCAGGACAGGCCAGCTCCCTGCAGAGCTGGAGGGAGAGGCCATGCACCAAGTTTTCTGCTCACTGGTACAGAGAGCTCTGCAGCAGTGAACTGGAATTCTACCTGCAAATATGTCCATGTACCATTTGAAATGTTGCTGTAAGCATCTTAGCAGATAAAAAACCCTCCCTGACTCACAACAAATGAAGTGTAAAATACTGACGTAATGAATCATGGATAGGGTCCTTCAGAAAAATTGGAATAAGAAAAAAAAAAAAAAAACCAAAAGGAAGGAAAAGGACATGAAATCCCATTTTAGACACAAAATGGTTTCTGGCTTACATCCATATGGATTTTTAACATGTCCATCAATACAGTCTCTGTGCACAGCAACTGACTGATCTGTAACTCTCTATTCATGTTTCCATCTCTTCCTCAATGACCAGAGGGTGTCTTTAAAAAATAATTTAGTCATAACTATTTTTATTTTCCTTTATCATCAGGAGATACTTATTATGTGAAAGTTGAGCTGTGGAGAAGAGGGCTTGCCTACAGAGGTGGTAGATGTCCCATCTCTGGAAACATTTTGACTCGTTTGCGGGGGGGGGTTGGACTAGAGCTGCCCAGCTCCCCTGAGTCAGGCTGGCCTTCCCTGATCTGGTGTCTAGCTGGAAACAAGTTCCCTGACACTGTAGGAATCGGTCCTTTCTGTGAATATCTTAGTATACAAAGGAATAAAACAGCAGAAAGGATAGCTGTTCCCACTTCAAAGGCAAGGTTCTGAGGAGGTTAAGGCTTCTGCTCATCCTAATCACCTTCAGCCATCTCAAAATTAGGCCACTAAGCCAAGTTGAGAACTTCTTCTTTAAAATATTCTTTTTTAGTAGGTTCTCCGGAAGAGCACTTCTTCTCATCCCAAAATAGGTGGGATGATTCACCCTCCATCAGTTGCAAGGAGAACCTACACAACCACTTTCAGGGAAGCCTGTGATATTTGTAGGGCCTGGCCCCAGAGCTCAGGGGATGACACTGACCCAGAATTTCTGTCTCTGGGAGTTGGACTTAAACTTGTAAAACCCTAGAAACAGAAGTGTTTTCCTTTCCTAATGACCCATTCAAGGTCATGCAGAATTGGCGATCAGACCAGGAAATTATGTGCCCCAGCCACAAGCCTGTTTTTTTTTCTCTCACACTTTGCCAACCATTTTCAAACCTACCAGGAACAGATCAGGGAAAAAAAAGAAAAACACAAAGGAAAAAAACCCTGAGATACCTTCTAATCTTCTGCACCAACAATGCTGTGGTCACAAATACCCACTGGAATCAATCCAAGGCTGGTTTTCCATTTCATCTTTCAAGGTCTATTTTTTTAGAAGCCAAGAGAAAAACTAGTTCCTCTATAGACAACAGTTAATCATTAATGGTACGTGCAAAACATAACATACTTGACCCTTTGACATGGTAGAAGCAACATGTAAGTGGAGATGACAGGATATATTGGCTTATGCTTCTCTCAGACAAATCGGCCTTGCTGTGGGGAGGGGGCATTGAAATCTTTATCACCTGAGCTTAGTAAGGATGTTTCTTTTGGAGGGAAGTAGCTGGTTATTTTAAGGCTGCTAGCTTGTAGTCACTTCAGTAATTCTTCCTAATAAATGCAAAGTCATTGACGTTTTGTGCTTGATTTCCACAATGGGAAAGTGCTTAGTCAGCATTATTTTGCTGACTCATTGACTCAGCTTTTGGAGGCACAGCCTGTCTTCCCTGGTCAGTGCTTTGCAGGGTGAAATGTAGGACCTGGCAGGTGAACAGGCTGGGATCAGCACCCAGCATGGTTCTCTGTCACCTCACAAGACACTCTGAGATGCTGCATAAGAAATATGCTCCTGGGTCCTCCTGGAGTCAAATCCAGGAGGGCGCTAAGTACCCTCAGCTGCTCAGTTTAGGAGGACGTAAGGATACTTGGCATATTACACATCAAGCCCTTTATTTTCCAGGAATAAATGAGCCAGCATTCCTTCATTAGGTTTTGCACGAACAGACCTTTAGGAAAATCGATTTCTATAAATTTATTTTAAAATTTACCCATCAAATGCTTTGCAGCTCTGGGCTCACCCTCACCTAAAAATACTACTACTACTACTACTACTACTAATAATAATAATAATAATAATAATTAAACAAGGAAAAAAAAAGGAATAGAAAAGCAGACGTTTTTCTTGGTTTCCCTGGTCAGGGCATTGAGAGTGGCGATGCCACCTGCTGGTGACAGAAAGCCGGATCCCCTCCTATTCCCGCACCTTGTACCGCACAGCCTTCGGTGTCACTGTGATGATTTTTAGCACTGATGTGCGCAGCCGTGGCCCTGGGGGGGGGGGGGGGGTTGTCCCCGTGCCAGGCTGAGGAGTTGGATGCTTAGCCGGCTGTGTCGCGGGTCATCCCGATGGGAATGACTAATCCCTTGGGGAGCAGAGGTCTGTACACTTGCTGTCACAAGGTGTAAGAGGGTACACTGTGTGTCTGGGTTTTGGGAAAAAGGGGAGATGCTGGACAAGAGGATGCTCTCTCTTCTCAGGCAGTTCCACAGGCACTGTGGGGACATGTCGGCAATTTCTCCCTCTGTCACAGGCCCTCTGTGAGCCCCTAACATAAGGCTTTTCATCGGTAGCAGCGGAGGTCCTCCTTGGTAATGCAGGAGCTCACAAGGAATGATATGAAGAGAAACTCAGAAACAAGCCCAGAAGCAGGGACTAGGAATTATGACCCTCCTGCCCCACCAGGTCTCCTGCCACTCAGCAGCGTACTCACACTGCCCCTTCCCCCTGCCCTCCGTCTGGTTGTCTTAGCAGAGGGAAGCAGTTTCAACAGCCACACAGTCCCTTCCCTGACCTTACAAAACATGTCCAAGCAGATCAGAAACAACTTTGACATGTTCACAAGGCTGTAAACCCCCTTATTCCCGCAGAGCTGCATCAGCCTTACCGGGAAGGGAAGGCAGGCAACATGTCTGTGCCACGCCCCTCCTGTTCCACAGGTACCATGGGCACACCTCCTTCAGTCTCCCAAAGGCCACAGGAACCATATAATGTACTCTCTGGTCACCACATCATTTTGGCCAGAGGCAGCCGGTGCTGCCTAGGAGTTCATGTGCATCTACCTATGCATTATTTGCCCAGAGCCACACATGGAGTTGGGGTCAGAGCTGGCACTAAACACGTGCTTTCTCTCTCATCTTGCCCTGGAGGAGCTTGGTTGTGCCTCTCTCCCAAATATTTAATCAGGCTGTGCTGCTAAAAAGATGGGGGAGGTGGAGGAGGTGGGCTTGGGGAGGCAAATACAGTAATTTCAGAGTTAGGGAAGGTTTGACCCTATTCAGTTTGCAATGCAACTCGGCACCTAGAGTCCTCCCAGAGACTGTGCAATGAACTGTGAGCTGTAGCTGAGGGGTAAGGCATACTCTGGCACAGTAAAGGTGTCGCAGCTTCTTATTCAGAGCAAACAGTTCTGAAAGAAAAATTGGATGCTAAAGTGCATACAGAAAATCTGTAGCCAAGCTGCTGACCCTCAGGAAAGACTAGGAACTCTTGCGTGGGTGGTATAGGGGCCCACATCTATGGGGGATGCTGAAAAAAATCCTGGGTCTTTCTTCCAGACTTCTTGGAAGTGACCTTCACCTTGAAGGAGTGCTTTGCACTGAACAGCACAGAACTGAATGAGGGGGAAGGAAAGAGGAGGGTGACAGAGCTGGGGGAGGAGGCAGCCCTGTGCAGCCAGTGGCCACAGTGCCACCAGGTTTGTCCCCTGGGACCTAAGGCACCTGCATGTAACAGCAGAGGATCTGGAGCACAAGGCACCACCATGGGACTCCAGCACAGGACAGTCAGCAGGCACCCACCAACTGACTCCCACATGCTGTGCCTGGTGCCTGAGCCCTCACAGCAGAGCAGCGTGTGCCTTTGTCCACCAGCCTACTGCTTTTCACAATGGTGTTAAGAGAGCTTGAGTATCCCGAGCTCCTGGAGCCCCGGGAGCTGAGTGCCTGGTTCTGCCCTTGCTAGCACCCTCCTGGGATCAGAGTAGCACAAAGGAAATGGAAGAGAAAAGAGATGCTTTATTCCTGCACAGAGACTGATTGATCTCAAGAGGAAGCATAAAAAATAGTTTCTGATTTAAATATCCTCAAACAATTTTTTACTGCCCTTTCTCATTGGTATGGCTTTGATTAATGACAATAGGCTTCTGCCTGGCAGCTAGAATAGCTGCTCAGAAGAGTGAGAGGGAGTGTGTCTGGTGGAAACAGCTTCTTCCAGGGCAGCCAACTACAGCTTGGGCACTTGGTGAAGACAACCACTTCAGCTGCCTGTGAAACATCAGCATCTCGGCTGTGACTTCTGCAAAGAGCTGTGTTGAGGACTGCAGTGTGGTGACAGCCAAGCTGCTCCAGCACCATATATGCAGCATTGGAGCTAGGAGGGCAGATCAGCAGCTCCAGAGACCGCTATCAGTATGGCTGGCTATTAATTTTGACAAAAAGATGCCCTCCATAAAGTCACAAGATAGAAAATGGGGGCAGGAGGGGGAGCATAAACCATTTAATTCCTTGCATAACTCAGCTGAGGAAGCTGCAAAGAGGAACTTACCATTCTTGGCTGTTTGCCCCAAGGCTGTGTGCAGCTGGGGAAAGAAGAAGTGAAAGGAAGAACCTCCAGCTCGGGTATGAGAAAGAAGCATGGTGCTGCTAGAAGTCAAAGCTTAAGTCTGCAGTAACCAGGCCAAAAACATGCACAATATGTAATAGCCCTAAGGCAGCCCTGTCTAATTGTACATGCAATGCAGTGCCAAGGGGACCTGAGCTCGTTGCCCTTCTAAACTGCACTCTGACCCTGGGCAAGTCTCTTCACCTCTGTGCTCTGTGTTGGTCTGCTCAGATTTCAAAACCTCCAGGCTTTCCCCACGCATTTGACACGGTGCCTAGGACTGCTGTAATCCCGTCACTCCCATGGGCAGCAGTTCTTCACAAAGTGTTCCAGCCTGGATCCCTTCCATGAGGTGTAGTCCCTTAGGAGCAGACTGCTCCAACATGGGTCTCAAGTCCTGCCAGCAAACCTGTTCCAGTGTGGGCTCCTCATTCCATAAGTCCACAGCTCCTGCTAGAAGCCTACTCCAGCATGGGCTTTCCACAGGGTCACAGTCTCCTTCAGGCATCCACCTACTCTGGTGTGGCATCCTCCGTGGTCTGCAAATGGATATCTGCTCTCCCAGGGACCTTCATGGGCTTCAGGGGAACAGCTGCCTCACCATGGTCTTCACCACAGGCTGCAGGGGAATCTCTGCTCCAGCACCTCCCCCCTCTTTCTTCACTGACCTTGGTGTCTCCAGGGCTGTTCTCACATATTCTCACGCCTCTCTGCCCGCAATTGCTGTTGTACAGCTTTTTTCCACCAATTCTTCAATCTGTTACCACAGAGGCCCTACCACTCTCACTGATGGGCTTGGCCTTGGCCAGCAGCAGGTCCATCTTGGACATGGCTGGCATTCGCTCTCTCAGACATAGGGGAAGCTTCTGGAACTTTCTCAGAGAAGCCACCCCTGCAGCCCTTCCCTGTTACCATGCAAACCCAATGCACCATTTTATAAATGTATTTAGTAGTATTGTATAATCAGTCTGGATGCAAATAATGACTCTTGCATCCCTTCATGAACAGATGAAGCATTTTCTGCTGGCACACTGTACAAGGTGTTATCCAGTCTAACTCAGACCCTAGTGCCAGTGCACTGTGCATGGAGGAGGTACTGGCTGTCCCAAGACCTGGAGGCTCCTTCCACCTGGGCAGAACATGGTGGGCTCCAGCAGATGAATTCCTACAGCTCTGGCAGGCTCTTTCCCGGCAGACCTGCCTGTTTCCCTGCAGGTGTTGCCATGCCCTGCAGGCTAGAGCAGCCCTCAAAGGCCAGAGCAAATCTCAGCACTGCCATGCAGTCAGAAAACAACCAAATCCTGTCATGCAAACCAGATGGAGGGTGTGGAAAACCCTGGCATGGCCAACCTCCCTGGTACTCTTTCTTTCTAAACCAGAAATCATGCCATGGACGTCAGTGAGGCTATCCCAGCTGTAAGAAACCCCTCATAAGCGGAAAGGAGAAATGAATATTTATATTCCTCCAGAGAGAAAATTATCACCAGAGATGGATATAGCTAAATTGACGTGGGCATGCCATTCTTGCTAACGGTAACAGGGAATAAATGGGGGTCACTGCAGTCTCCTCCAAAAAGCTGTTATCTGGGGCCCCAGAAATCTAGGGCCAGGAATTGGACTGCAGGTACTGGATCTTTATACCAGTGTCAGTAAAGACTGGATTTAAATAGAGGAAAGTTAAGAGGAAAGATCTTGTGGGTGGGCAGGAGACTCCTCTCCCTGGGATTCTGCTGGCCTGCAGGTGACCACCAGTCCCAGCCAGGGCTCCGGGATGGTCTCTGGGGTCTCTGGGTCCTTGCTGCATCCCTGCTGCTGTTTCTCTACCAACACCCTAAACACCTTCAGGACCTGCTCTCTGGGGTTCGCCAGTTCAATGTCTCCGGTTGTTGCTTCTTCTGGGTTTTATCCCCGCTTGCTCCTCCTTGCTAATGAGACGAACGTGGCTTCCAATGTTGCAAACTGGGCCAGCCCTGACTGTGCTACATTATTTTCACCTGTGAGACTCATTTCTTCTTAGGGAGAGATGTGACCAGGGTGCAATTCCCAGGCTAATTCTTCTGTGCTTTTTCCCCCTCCATGAAAAGGAGATCAATTGATTTTATTGACTGATGGACATTGCAGGCATCATCAGCATCCAGGATCTGGTTTCAGCCAGCAGCTTATCTTAGGGATCCCCGTGGGCTGCCAACCCCAGGACAATGGCTGGTTGTTCGGTGCTGTAAGCAGACATTGCTCTGCTCCACAATTCCCTCACTGGAGGGAGCACTGCAGGATAACATGCCAGCCCCTACCCCACAATTCCAGGCTGCAGAGCATTGCAGGGCTTCCAGCCTCCACAACTGCCCTGGGGAGCTCATGGACTTCACAGGACCACACTTCAGTGGTGAAAGATCTCTCTGCAGCCTGAGTTGCTGTAGAGACAGGTTATAATTTTTTTCTGGTTACAGAATTTACCTTAAATAGCTTTTCCTACTCTCTCAGGCATTTGCAGAGAGCAGTAACAGCTCCTCTTGGTTTTTCTTTGGGTACACTATAAACATTTCTTCTTACAGCAGCCTCCGTTTCCTTGGTCAACTGGTTCGCCAAGTACTGGTTCTTTGTGAGGCACTTTGCTTTTGTGACTAACAACAGTGTTTGTGCAGTACTAGAGCACTGCCTCAACCTGAGCAGACATACAGAGAAGTGCTCTACAGTATTGCCTTCTTTGCTTGGTTTTCTCACGTGTTGGGCCTTGTAATGCTGTAACTTGATCATTATTATTGGCAAATGGGCTTCTAGACAGTCTTTCAGGTGAGGTGCTGACAACCATAACCACTAACCCTAAAATATTTATCTTTCCAGGACCAGCAAATAGAGCCTCCCTTGTTTCCAAAGCATTTCCTTGCACTTCTCCTAATATATGTAAAAATGGATTTTGTTGGCCTCCTCTTGAAAACATACTCAGCAAATTGTTCTACATCTTCTCCAGGATAAGCTCTGTTAAGTTATTCCAAGTATTTGTTTTGGTGTAAACACTGGCATGCTTATCTCCAGGTCTGGTGCCCTTTTATCCCCCAAGTTCAGTTCAATCTGCCTTGTGTCTTATGACCATTTGGAGAAACTGTTAAGGTACAACTTAGATTTTTGGCAAGTGTATTAAACTGCTGTGTCCCTAATGCACCACAAGGAACCAGATCAGCCGTGGACTGAGGGAGGTCTCTGGCACCTGCAACCCAGCCTGTTGGGAAAAAGCTATGAGACCAACCAAAGCACTTGTTATCCTTAGTGCTCATATAGTGCATCTAATGGAAACCCACTTCAACAGCCTCATCTATTGAGGAGGAAAAATAACTTCTCTTTTGTACTGCAGGGATTTTTTTGATTACTAGAAAAAAACCATGATTGCAGGTGAGAAGTGTCTTGGTCTGAGTGAAAGAGTATCAGATAGAGATGGAAAAACTTGATTGCTTGGGAAAATTAGCCCAGAATAGGCTCATGAGAGGAGATGAAAAAGATGTTAGAAAGAGTCAGTGGCTGTGTTTTCTTTTCTTTTTTTTTTTTTTTTTTACAGATAAGATCTGTTTCTCATCCCCAGTAGCTAAACTCAGAGGGTATTGCGAGAGGCCCTCTCCATGTCTGCCACACTGGCAGCTCTTAGAAAGATTTTGCTTAGTGCAAAGTGAGTCCAGGACCACCAGTGATCACTGGGCTCAGGGCAGGGGGGCTTCTGGGGGTGAAGGTGGAGCAAAGAGAACCCCTTCCCAGAACATGCTCAGCAGGCCACAGAAAGCAAGCTCTGCTGTCATCTTTGCAGACCAGGATGCTTGTGGGACTGTGGATCTGATGTTTGTGGGCTCAAATTCAGTAAGGTAAGGAGCTATCTTTTTGCATTCAGCCAAAGTATGTGTTTCAGGACATCATGAGGGAATGTCATTTTGGTTTTGGTTTTGGAGTAATAGTCAAGGACTGGTTTAGGTGTGATTCTTCTGGAACAAATGCATCTGTAAATTTTCACATTTGGGCAAGAATTACACCTCTGTAAATCTGTATCACCCCATTGAGCAGAAGAGAATAAAACTAGATTTTAGACTACATATTTAATAAGGAGGAGGACCTGGCTGGATGATGAGTGTCTTTGCTCAACTCAACATACTTCAAGGGCACCAGATTTGTTGCTGAGAACTCTCACACAGGCCAAGCACCTTGACCTCTCTCAACTTGAGCATCTGAAAATAGAGCAATCTCAGCTGGAATTTACCTCATGCAACATCATCTCTCCTCTGTAAGCTGTCTTATGTCTGTCCCCGGTTAGCACAGAAAAATGGGCATGGGGAGAGCGTTGCCTCACTGACTGGGCACTAATCCTGGCTACACAGGAAACACAGCTGAGGCTGAAGGAAGCTTTCACACTGTGCAAGCTAAAGAAACCCAACCCTAAGGCCAGAAGTCATGCTTGAAAATTGTGAATGTGGATTTTATTTCAGGTCCCATTGCTGTGGCCATTGGAGACTCTATGGAAAGCATATAGACTATGGGAAAATGGACATGAAACCTAAAGAAAAAGAAGCATAATAAAAAACTGAACATAACTGGCCTTTTCCTAGTGAAGGAGTCACCCTGATTACTCTTGGCCTGATGGTATTTTAATCAGAGGGTCCGACGAGCACGTTGCACTTAATGTGTATTAAACACCCCAGCCAGGAATGCAGGCAGCAGAGACAAGAACGCTCCAAGATGAAGTGCCTCTTGATATGTTTTCCTGTTTAAACAAAACCATGTACGCGCTAAGCACATCTACGGAAGGAGGCAGCAGCCCTTGGCAAGCAAGTCTACCTGTGGCACGCTCTCAGCGCACGTTGACTTGGTGGGTTTGAAAAGTGTAGTGAGTATATTGATGTTAGAATATCATGTTCGTTGTGTGTTGTGCAAAGCAAGAGGGAGGGCTGGTGATCTAATCACTGGCCCCAGAGCTACTCTAACCCAGGACATCATCATTTCTTTGCAAATAGCTGGTGCTTGGAGCAATTGGATTAATTCCCATGCAAATTTAGAACGAAATTAAGTTCTACCACCAATCAAAGATTCAATCACAAAGCAAACCCAAGCAAAAGTACTCGAAGGGGACAAGGACCTTGTGTGGCAGCTTGCAAGCCCTACCTGGTTGAAGAGAGACATCACTATCAAGGAGAGATCCTATGGTTGATACACAGCACCTGAAATAGCAGCTGGTTGTGGTGGAGTCACAAAGGTCTACCTGAGGCAGGACAAATGCCCCACTCCCTCTCTACCTGTATTGAGGTCAAACTTTATTCACAGGCTTGAGTCCCCTCCAGCACATTCACATCATCCTGCTTTTGGGACAAATATAGGTAAAGTTGGGATTGTCAGCTATCAGCATCTGTCCATTTCCTTCCCATTATGAAGTTGACATAAAATCCTGCTATTTGAAAAAAAAAAAAATCATGTACATGGCAATCTCTTTATTTTTCTTTTCAGTTACAGTGCGTGTCTCATACTGGCCAGGCCCAGAAGCTACCCCGGTTACACCGAAAATCTTCATTCTGCTTCTAAACACTGAGGCTTTAAAACCACAGACTCTAGACATCTTTCATAAGCTTTTGAAGGCTGATCTTCAGCACTTAGAGTTTCAAGCTTTCTTCCGCCACATATAAGAGAAAGAAGAAGCTGTAATGAAAAGTCACAGTACTGCTAAAGCTGCACAACTGCAGCATCATGGTCCTTAAAAAAAGCTCGAGATGCTGGAATTCAAGATGAAATAAATCAGATTGACATCTTTATATTAAAAGCATTAAATACATTTTCATTCTTATTATTCCATTTGTCTCTCTATGGCCGAACCTGTGATGACAAACCCTGCCGCTTAGATAAGGAATCACACTTTGAAGCCAGGACTTGAATTAGGTTTTGGTGTCTTCTCCTTTGGAGGGAACTCTGCCTGTTTGGTTTCTCTCTTTCCACATTAAAAAGAAATATTTTCAAACCAGGCAAGCTCTGCTTTTTCCTCAGTTCTCTTTCAATTCCAGCTCATTTTGGCTCGATGCCTCTTTATGCCATCCAAAGCATTGCCTGCAATACAAAGAACAGAAAAAGAGAAATCCATGCAATTAAAAATGACATGAAATAAAAAGCACTTTGGAGGGCAGGTGTCAGAGCTGGGCAGTGTTCTCACCCTCTGGCTCTTCTCAGTTTTTAACCTTAAGGATTATTAACAGAAAATTCATTTCCTGTTCTTACACAGATTTCATGTGCAATTTGTTGAGGGTTGGGGTGGTTTTTTTTTCTGTTCTGAAAATGTTTTCTCTTGTCTGTGTACATGGATAAATTCCCAGCTATATCTCCTGAGAAAAAGTAATATCACTATTAAAAGGCAAGCATGGTGCTCATGAAGTCCTCACTGTGCACCAGGGCAGAGGGACTCCTTCTCTGCTGCTCATTATCCATCACAAGGATTCTCTGGCTGCTCTGGAGCTCCTAATTTTTGCTAAACCAGGTAAAACTTCTATTGGAGGAATCAGCATGCATGTGGGCATTTCTTCAAAGCTGCCTTCTTCAGCATAGAGCAAATTAAATTCAATGTCAGTCCCAGGTCTGTTTCCCCTAGGGCCCTTTGAAAACCCCAGCTTTTATGCCATGCTTCAGCCTTGCAGCAGTTTACTGTAGAGCTTAACAAGCTTAATTTGTTTGGTTTTCTTTCTTTTTTCCCCCTGACTTAATTTGTCTCACGGAGCACAGTCTTCACCATATACCAAAAATCTCTTTTGAGCAAAAATATGGCAATATTATGTACACACATAACTCCCTAAAGTAGTTCTTCCATAAGGTCTCCTAAAAATTGTACATGTTTAACAAAGGGAGGTAGGGAAAGTTTCATCATGAGTTGACCTTTTAGAGATATCAGTGGGATTTGAGCAGGGGGGCGGATAATAAAAGTTTAGGTGTGGGGTCGTGGTTTTGGGGGTGTTAGGGTAGCCACTGAAAGATGGAGGAAGAGGAACTTGCACATCTCCAGCAAAAGAGACACAGTGAGCAAGGAGAGTGTGAAAGGGCATAAACCCTGGACACTGATGTGACCACTGCAGCAGAGGTGGGAGCAGCCAGGGGCTTGGGGATCAACACCTCACACTGAGCTTGCATGAAGCAGTGCACAAGAAGTTTATGTATAATTCCAGCGAGGATCTGTCTGAAGTGTAAACACAGGCAATTTCCCTAATTAGGGGAAGTTCATTTAAACGTGGAGATGAGCCAGAGCTAATCTCTGCATCCAGTTACCACTCTGCCTGGGAAATGCCAGCATCTCAAGGCTTGAACATTGTTCCAAACTGAGCAGCCATCTGTCACAGGCCCACACCACTGGACACAGAGGGTCAGAGAGAAGGGGAGAAGACGTGAGAAGCAGGGCAGTGCTTTCCCCTCTATCAGCTCTGAGTACACAGATACGATATGGAAACACGCACCCATTTCTCCAAAAAAAAAAAAGAAAATATAAGGGTGGCTTTGCTGTTTAAACATTGAAATGAGGGAAATGCAGGTGCTGGTAAAGAAGAACCTTTAATTTCAGACAGCTGAAAGACCAAGATACAGTACAGAGAAAGCCAGAAACAATTACAGATACAGGGGCTGCAGGCAAAGGCATGAGATACCACCAGCTCTCAGATATCGCAGCTGCAGAACTCTCTCCTCTCACAGAACAATAAAAAAGATGCAGAAAAAAGAGAAGAAGAGAGGAAAAAAACCCATGTTCCCTCTTGAATACTTCCTGAAGCATCAGCTGCTGGCTGTATTACCTGATACGAGCCCTCTCTGAACTTGCTCCCCCTCCATTCACTTCCAATCAGTAGCCATTGACCCAAGTTTAATTTTCTGTTGTTTCATGTTATTTTTATTTTAGTAGTGTGAGGTAGCAGTATTGACACTGTGCTGTGCAGTGAGGGACAGCCCATGAGCAGAGGACATTAGGGATCATGGTGGCAAAGAGGCTGAGTGTCCCCATTTCACAGACACAGACCACAATTCGTGTGCTGTAACAAAGTCTGGAAATGGACAAAAAGATGACATCAAGCTTCCCCCCACTTCTTTTGAATTTTTGCTCCCCGAGCCAGGGTAAAACTTTTTTTTCTCTCTTATTCCACATTAGCATCATTCCTAGTAGGAGTCTTTGAATCCTTTATATTTTTAAAAAGTCTTTGCACTTCAACTTTGGATTTGAAATCTATATAAGTATGTATATATACAAGTAGATGTGGTGTAGGCACGTACCTTAAGGAACCCTAAACTAAAAGATCTGACAAGATTAGGTGCTGAGTAAGCATTTTACTCCATCATCCCCATCCTGTTCCTCTTTCCTGGGGGCTGATCCTGTGCCTGGCATGGGAATGCACAGCACACTGTGCTGACTGCTGGCACCCGGGGCTCAGCCCAGGCCTGATGACGCATTCCAACTATGCAAGCCTTGCAGCTAGGGTAGGATCTCTACCAGACTGTTTCAGAAACACCAATGTTCTCTTGGTGTTTGAGTTAAAAATAGCAACTGCGGGGTTGCAAGACTCTATGGGCAATTCCCAGCTGAGGTCCAAGGAGGCCACACATTTCTTTAGTGTAGCCTCAAGCAGTCAGCTGCAGCAGGGAGCTCCAACATCCCCAGCCTCCTCATCCACCAGCTCTGGGACTCTTCAACACCTCACCCTCAGGCATCGTGCATTCTTCTCTGCTGCAGCTAGTCTAAGGGAAACCTTCACCCCAAAAGCACTGGCCATGCACAGCGGACACAGACTGCCTGGCTGCATCTGTGGTCAAGGGAAGAGTACAGATGTCATTTGCCTGGCCATTAACACGATCCCTCATGACACTCTTGCTGCTAAATAGGAGAGATATAGGATGGACTGTTAGATGGATAAGGAATTGGCTGGATGGCTGACTCCAACAAGTTATAGTTATGTCCAAATGGAAACCAGTAACGAGAGGTGTCCCTCAAAGGTCCATACGGGGACCAATACTATTTAGTATCTTCATCAATGACATAGACAGTAGGATCAAGTGCACCCTCAGTGAGTTTGCAGACCATCAAGCTGAGTGGTGCAGTTGATAATGCGGAAGGCAAGGGATGCAATCCAGAGGGATCAGGACAGGCTTGAGGAGCTGGCCTATGGGAACCTCATGAGGTTCAACAAGACCAAGTGCAAGGTGTTGCACCTGAGCTGGGGCACCCCATGTTGTCAATATAGGCTGGGGGATGAATGGATTGAGAGCAGCCCTGCTGAGGACTTGAGGACACTCGTGGATGAAAACTGGACACAACTAAGGAACGTATGCTAACAGCCCAGAAAGCCAACTATATCCTGGGTTCCATCAAAAGCAGCATGGCCAGCAGGATTCTCCCTTCTACTCCACTCTGGTGAGACCCCACCTGGATTTCTGCATCCAGCTCCGGGGCCCGCAGTACAAGAAATACATGGACCTATTTGAGTGGGTCCAGAGAAGAGCCATGAAAATGATCAGAAGGATGGAATAGGAGAAGAAAGGCTGAGAAAGTTAGGGTTGTTCAGTCTGGAGAAGAGGAGACTCCAGAGAGATCTAATTGTGGCCCTTCAGTACAGAAACTGGTTTTATAAGAATGATAGAGTTTTTTTACCAGGGACAGGATGAAGGGTAACAGGTTTAAACTGTTGAAGAGTGTAAGTTTAGATTGGACATGAGAAAGAAATTCTTTACTTGAGAGTGGTGAGATGCTGGTACAGGTCACCCAGAGAAGCTATTGATGCGCACACCTGGTAAAAGCAAGGGCTGTGTGGCACATGGACCTGGAGAGACTCCACTGTGACACAGAAAACCATCCCCACAGCACTGGGGAGCCTGAGCTGTGCTGAACACTCAGGGCTGCTCTGGCCCCTACAGGTTCAGAAAGTGGGTCCTGCCTTTAGCTTTATTAGGGAGATGTTGCTAATTTTATGCACTGTCAAGACAGACGTTTCTCTGACCATTTGTCAGAAGCACCACAGCAAAATAGTACCATTAAAAATGAATCTTACCTGTGACTTGAAACTCAAAGCCATTATGTGGGCTACCTCTAAAATTTATACGTTAATATTGTGAGACGGGTTTATAAGGGAGCTTCATTTCAGATTCCCATTTTCATCTCTTCATGCAGCCAGTGCTGAATGATTACAAGCACTTTTCTGACAGGTTCTTTCTTTACATCATCTCTTACTCATCCCTAAAAATCACCAAGTGAGTTTTCCAATCCCATTACTCACCTAAGAACACAATTCATGCTGAAGTTCATTGTTTTCAGTTTAAGAAAGATCTGTGGCCCTTGGTAATTAAAGTTTGATGAAAAATCCTTTATTTCCAAAGAAAAAATTCATCTCCCTAATAACTTATTAACAATTTTTAGTTATCACCCCAAAAATTCTTTTTATCAGCTGGGTACACTCACATACTCAAGTTCAGGTCACTCATACGCAAAATGAATTACAGCAGGCCATAGTCTGTACACTCATAACTTTACAAAGGCTCTGCATACACACCCAGGAAAAAACAGAGGTGTTTTTCCCAAAGATATCTCACCTGTACACGTAGTGCTTCCAGGCCCTCTGGAGAGGGAAGACAATCTGTCACCTCCTTTGGCAAGCCAGCAGGGAAAGCCAGGCAGTGAGAGCCCTTTGCCCTGCATCGGTGCCTGTCTCCTGCCTTGAGCTGTACTCACTGCAGAATCCTTATGACTCCTTCAATGCCTACATTTGACTATTCTTACATTCAACTGTTTTTAAATTATTAACATATCTAGTACTCTGTGCTGTGGCTTTGTCTGAAGCCTTTTCCTTTGATCTCCATTGCCTTTGAAACTGCCTGTGTGTGCAGGCAAGCCATGCTGCCTTTTCTGCAAAACATCACCCTGCAGTGTGATATTTCTCTTGTTGAAACCAGTGCAAAAGGTCCTGTAAACACTCTGAAATACAGGTCACAAATTGATGCATTGTTTTAATGTTGGTTTTGTGGGTTTTTTTTTAAGATCCTGGACATTTCCCTATGTCTCACAAGGCGTGAGGCATCTCCTGCAGTCACCAGCAGCAGGTGAGAGCATCAACGTCATCAGAAGCCCACAGCATCTCCAGTATTAGATCCATCTGTTGCTGCTGTTGGTTTATGCCCTTGAAGTATAAATTCAAGTTGGTTTATATCCTTCAAGTGCCATGCAAGAAAGCTTAAGCATCATTACTGCACACATTTGTATTGCAAAAAAATGCCCATACTGTGCCAGACCAGCAGCTGGGTTGCCCAGAATTCTGTCTGGGAAATCATGTCTCCTTCTGGAGGAGTGTCAGAAAAGGGATGTGCCAGAGCAATCTTCCACATGTTGTGTGCTTGAACCCTCCAACCCAAAGCCATTTCAAGACACTACGAGGCTGGAGTTTGAAGCTAGGCTTTGGTATGCAGGATGGGCAGATCATTGCTCCCCACCTTGACCCTAAATTCTGGAATGTGTCAAAGAACAAAACACAGGTAAAGGAAAGCATCAGCTATGACTCTTAGCAAATCCAGTGGACCAACTGATTACCCGTTGATGAGCAATTTGATTTGAGCTCAATTATATGCTCTGGAAGCCTGGCTCTCAGAGAGGCAACTACCCAAATTTCTGCCCTCTGATGGGGCCCAGTATGCTGGGTGTATGGATGGTGCCCATCCATGAGCATCCCACCAGCTGGAAGGTATCAGGCTGGCTGGCACAGCAGGCTGCTGCAGAAAACATCCTTACTGCTGTGCAGCAAGAAATACAGTCCTGATTGCTGAGCATGAGGAGGAGCCTTGCTGCTCATTTTCTTATGTCACAGTACCTTTAAAACACCAGTTAATAGGGAGAATCTTAAGAGTGCTTTTAATTCAGAAAACACCCTGTGTTTCAGCCATGGGCTGAATCTGATTGGAGGTGAAGTCAGGATAGCCGACACCCGCTGACATTAACATGAGCTGGCTGGGGCCCCAAGCTATCGCAATTATATTTACTGGACACCATCTTTTATGTCTGGTTTATGTTTAGGCCTGATTGTGCAAGGCTTTCCCGTGCTGTTGGGCATGCACTCATTTCCTCTGACATTAATGGCAGCATTCACATGAGGGAGGACTCGCTAAGGTGAGCAGAGGGTGGCTTCTGGGCTTCTGTGAGAAAAAGCAAAGTTTCCAAAAAGGCAAAAGCCTTCCTTGTCTTGGATGTTTTGGCTGCAGCTCACATTGCAGCAACCACCAGGTTTGGTGAGGGCTCCATTGTGGGAGTACATTGCGAAACCAAAGCAGGAGATAATCTGGCTGTGCTGGGAAGTCCCATTCCTTTAAACTCTTAACACTTCAACACTTTCTTAAATGCTTCTGTTATGGTCCCTGATAAAATATTTTAACAATTATTTCTTTGCTGTATGATCGTTTGTGACCTGATCTTGTTCTTTCAAAGCATGTTATAAACACAACCGCAGCAAGAGTAACACTAGCAAGATTGCTTAAAAATCAGAAGCGCTGGGGTATGTACCAAACAGTTGGTAATTCTGAAGGTGAATGAGGCTTTTTTTGGTTTTATCCAGGGTCTACAGGAGAAAAGCAAGTTTATATAGTTAAAGATCATATCATGTCATGCTGTACAGTGCAAACAGTATTTGTTGTGAAATAGCTGGCAGAGCTCTGTGGACACAAAAATGGATCATTATTTAAGAAAGAATACTTCTGTTGTGAGATCATGTATTTTGGGGGTGGAGGGATGGTACATAACAAAACTAGGGTCCACAATCACTTCCACCTTGTGCCACCACCAGCAGTATAAGGTAGTAGCTGAGTAGAAGCCTTCTCCAGCTTCTGTTCATCATCCATTCTGGACTAGGTCTCTTCCCTGAGCATTACCCTTGTCTGTCAGTAAACACATAGCTGCTTGCAGCTTCAGTATCTGAAACCACCACTTGGCTGCCCAGATGTCCCAATTCACTCCTCAAAGGCATGTCTAGCTGTGCAGTTTCCTTTACTTAATGCAAAAGAAAGGAAGGGAGGGACAAGAGATGATCATCAGTCAGATCTGTGTGTTCTACATCTCCATGGCAACCACATGCAGTTCAGCAATGACACCAATACATCCAGGAACTCTTTAACAGCATCCACCTTAAACCAGCAGCCTGCAAACCGTGCTGGAAATCTGCCCACTCTGAGAGTAAGGCACAGGAATTAGAGGGCCAGCACAGAAACCCTCCCCGGAGCATTTTGATGCCTGTACTAGAGGACAGTCAGGCATGAGTCACATGTGTCTTGAACAGCAGTGACATCAAGGTAGCCACGTTCATCCCTTTAGGTGAAGGAACACGCGGTCAGAAGGCACTCAAGTGACTTAGTGAGCAGCACTAGCAAGCATGCACCAGCTTTGGGGTGATGTGAGGGATCCAGAGAGCAAGGGAAGGTGGTGGCATGAGGTGTAGGTTTTGCCATACTCATGTTTCACGTAACCAAGCAGGTATCAAAATGTGCCCAACTTTTCCTGATTCCCTCTCCATAGTTTTGGTTTGAAGCTGTGGATGGGAGAGTACCGGTGCATGGGAGATCAGCCATCAGCAAGAAGTGACCATCAGTGGGCACGGGTTTGTTGTAGCTTGAGGAAGAAGCAAAGGACAAAAAGTCTGTGAACTGGCTGGGCGGGATATCCACTAACTGCTTGTAAAGGTTGTATTGCTCAGCCAGCACAAGCCACAGCCCAAGGCCCAGCCCAGGTTTCTAGCAGTCAGAGCAGGGAAGGTGGTGATAATAGAGTAGTTGAAGCAAGAAGAGGAAGTGCTTCAAAGGTGCTTTACACAACAGGACTTTAGGGGGCGTGTGTGTAGGGACGGTCTTAATGCTGCCTATGGGGGGACCCTAGTGCTGTTGTCCATTGCCTAAAGGGCATTTCAGGGAAGAGAGAGGCAGGTTCTTCCAGAGATGTATACTGAAATGACCAAGGACAATGGTCACAAGTTGCAACAAGTGAAATTCTGATTCATTATAAGGAAAGTATCTTGCCATGAGAGTGTTCAAACACTGGTAAGATTGCCCAGTGAGGAGCTGGGATCTCCATCCCTGGAGAAACTCATAACTGAAGGTCTGAGGACTGGTCTAGCTTTGGAGCTGGCCATGCCTTGAGTTTCTTTCCCATGGAATGATTCTGTAACTGCAATTCTATTATACACATAAAAAAAAGAGAGAAAATTAAAAAGAAGAGTAAAGAGAAACAGTTGTTTCTGTTTAAATTCCGACGGCAATAAAAAATAAAGCAGCAGGCTTACACACAGCTCTGAAATGATTCAGTCTGATGAGTCTGCTGCTGATTGGCCTGAGAATAACACAACTGCAAAACATAGCTAAACATTGTTTATTCTAAACCAACACAAGATTTCCCTCCTTTTTTTTCCCTTATGAGTTTTCAAAATTCACACGGGACTCTTCTGCCCCCCTAATGCACACATATCAAAAACAGATTTTGCTTTGCTGTGTGAAAGCAGAGAGCTGGAGCTGCCTGGTTTAAGGCTGCTAATGCTCCCTCAGGATGGCAGGGTGGCCATTTTATTTCCTTCTGCCTGGAGCTGAAATAAAGCCCTTTTTTGATTTTCACACTGGATCTTGTATATTCTCAAGATCTAGAGCCTTTATCACTACATAGTGCAGATAAAAGGCCTAATACCCACCTCCATGAGGTCTTTTTGCCAGGCGAGCCGGGCACAGCTCTCTGCAAAGAAGTTGTTTATTCCCACTGCTTTCCTATAAACTCTCTTGGTGCTTTTGTGTGCCCCAGGTCCTTTGGCTGCCTGCCTGCATAGGGTGGAAATTCCACTCACAACAGCCTTTAAAGTCCTTTTCTTTCTTGAAATCTCTCAGGTACGTAATTCAGATTAAAGTTTTCCTCTCCCCCCAAAGGTTATTGACCCCTGATTTCTCTAGGAAGTGATGTTTTCTGGCTGTTATTATATCTTTGAAACCCAAGGGTTTATCAAGCAGAGCACAGGCATAAGGTGCTCTCCCCCAGGGCAGGCAATTCCAGTCTGTGGTCCCATCATCATTAATTCAGCAAAAGCACCCATTTGGGCATGTCTGACCCAGGTTAGACAGAGGTACATACATGGGTTCATTTTAGCCATGGAGGGTGGCATAGGGTTGCACCAACCACCCAGGGACAGACAGTCCCTGATGGGACACAGAATTAACCTGTCAGCTTTCAAATGACAGGTTCCCACCGGCAGAGCATGTTATTCGAGATAAGCTTTTTTTATCACTGCACTGTGGCAGTTGTGATTTGCTGAAAGAAGTCCCAGAAGTCCACTCAGCCTCCTGCCATGCGCAAAACCCAGGGAGTCCTTTCTGTCCCACCGATCAGAGATTCTTCAAACACCACGTGCTCCAGCAGCCATGCTGAAGGTGTTGGCATTGGCATGGAGTGAATGCCTGCAGCTCTTTACCACCGTGTGAACGAGGCAGGCCTGGGAGTAAGCTGGTGTTTAAGGTGGTGAGGAGGTTGGGGTGACCGAACCTCAGCACCACCATCCTGAGAGATCCCACACCATGGAGCCCTATGGAAATTGCAGGTGGCAAGATGATGGCATGGTGAGCTCGGCTGTCCCATGACACGGGCACTTCACACAGAGCCCCTGGGACGGTGGTCACAGCCAAACAGTCCAGAGACTACCTGAAACAGCAGTTGGAGCCATGGACACTTAGACACACTCCTCTTCGTGCCTACAGCTCCTGTGAAATCTCGAACAGGTCTTGTAGTTCCCCTTGGCTGGTCTCTGCTTCTGGGATCTTTCCCTGCTTCTGCAAAGCAGTGCTCAGCTCCTGCAAGCTCCCGTGGGATTTTGTGCACGAAACCTCCTAAAGGGTAGCAGAGAAAACTAAAAGGGAACTTGGAAGTCTCTTCTGTGTGATGTCAGAGACACGAAACAGTGGGTTTAAGAAACATAGCATAGAAGAGGGTAACTCAGAGTGCCAAGATCAATCTCCCATGGGCTGCTTTGAAACTAATCCTTTAGGCATGGCACTTCTCTGTCACAGGAAAGGAGTCACTCTCTTGCATATGACCATCAAGGGTGATGAGAGATTAGGAAGGAAGAGAGCTATCATGGTGACAAGCTGGCATACTGCAGCACAGATCCAGATGAGACAAAAATAGCATCACGATTGTCTGACCTCTGACGGGTCAGAGGATGATCACAAATTTGGAAGGGTGGTTTCCAGGGCAATTAGAGAGGTATCTTTGCAACATCCGTGCCCTGTTTCTGTGCCTTACAGGTGGTGACAGCTCTCATAGCCAGTCACAGAGCATCCCCCTGAACTCAGAGCCAGCACAGGGCATAGGAAGAACATCACATGGTGCACAAACACTGTCCCACGCCAGGGAGGATGCCCTTCAGGGGTCATTGGAGCATGAGGGACCTGCCAGGAATGGGTCAGATGGCAGTGCATGTCAAAATGGTTACAACAGCTCAGGCAGAGCAGGTGCTCTGCGAGTCACAAAGGGGTGGGGAGCAATAAGTTTCTGCTCCTCACGTGTGTGATGACCCACCCTTAAGGGGAAGGAAGCACAACACAACAGCCCTGGCTGGGCACAGATGTGTGGGAGGAATGTATGGAACTGCCACCCGCAGATTGAAGGTGCTGGCAGCTCCCCCATGATGGTGTCTTGTTGCAAGGGGTCACCTTAGAGGTGACCTTCTGGGCTTTTCAGACTGTTGGGGTTTGCCTTCAGCCTCTGTGCTGAGGGAGATGTGCTGTGGAAAAGCAGATCATTCCCACATGCTCCCATTCTTTCTCTTTATTATTTTTACCCCTGTCAAATAGACACAAAGCCAGGGTCAAGGTAAGGCAATCCACATCTCTCCAAAGTGATGCTCTGGGGATAAACCAGAGAGGTATCCACACATTGCATTATATATATGTATCTATATATATAGTGTGTATGTATATAGAGAGATCCAACCCCAGGAGGTTTCTCTACAGTAGCTGGCAGCCTCTGGGACAAGATGACCACGTTTGTGTCCTGCTGCCACCAGTTGCAGCCTGAACTGCTGGTACAGTGCCTGGTTGGGCTGCTGGGACAGGGCAGGACTATTGGTTTCACAAGGCACAGGCTTTGCCTCACTCCAGGCTCAGCCCTACCATTATCAGGCCTTCACCCCAAATCCTCTGGGATACTGTGGCCTTTATAATCAAAAGGCCAGAGCAAGCCCTTGGCCCAGGGTCTCACCTGTGTGTTACAGGAGGCCTATTGAGCCCAGATGGCCAACTGCTCTCCAAAACTTTATTCACAGAAAAGCCACTCAGCCCAACTGCTTGGATGTTTGAGCATTGCCTCACCATCTGAGGAGACTTTATTGATTCCCAGGCAGGTAATCAGTGAATCTGCCCACCTTTTTTCCTGCCCCTGTTCTCTCCCCATTCCGCAGCGCTTGCCTTGCACATCTTATGCTCAGGGAACCAGTGTTACATTTCGATTTTTACCTGTTTTTCTTGGACATGTACACAGAGCAATTATGGCACACAGGAAAACAACAGTAAGATGTACACCTGCCATCTCCTTTTTGAACTGCAGAGCTGTATTTTAAGCTGAGTATTCAAGGCTTACTTACCACCTTACTGTTAATGGTAAAGAGAATGGAAGGGCCCAAATGACTCATCTCGTTGGCTACCAGAAAGCTGTACTGCTGCTCTTCCTCCCTCCTCAGCTCCAGCAGCCAGTGGAGGGTCCCTCGAGCATGATGCTGCTAAGGAATGATCACAAACTAATTTCTGTGGCAAAACAGGCAAGTCATGGATACCCAGGCCCAGTCCAGTGTCCAGCTTCCCGAGCGTGCAGCTTTCATGTAATCAGTCTATCTCCACTCAGCAAAAGAGAGATACTGGGAAGAAGGCAAACCCCCATTGACAGGGACAGACTCACCTGCCCTTGTCCCCTTGCCCCAGAGGGATGCCGGGGTGAGGGGTTTGCCCGAACTCACACCACAGCTGGAGGTAGGAACAATTCAAATTTACAAAGTACACCATTGTGCTTGTGCTAAGAGGGGTTTAAGCTGTAATCTTCCTTCGCCAGCTCTCATATACAGATCAAAGAGCAGATACTGTGCAGGCTCTTTGGATGAAAGATGCCTTAAAAAGTAGAGAACCTGACCCCTTTCCATCCTGATTGAGATGAAGGATAATGCCAAGCTCACTAGCAGCCAGGCTGGGAGGGCAACTTCTCCCAGAGGGAGATTTTACCATATGACCTGTGTCTGCAGGTATGGAGGAACAGTGATAGCATCAGCTAAGATAAGAAGAGAGAAGCCAAACTCTTATCCTGGCAGCCTGGAGGTCAGGAGAAGAGGCGGCTGAACAAACTGCAGCTCCAAGGGGCCCAAAACACCACAACTGGCATGCCACAGATTATTTTGGAATAAATATGCACATGCCACTCCCAGTACTCAATTGTTTTCCATCATCAAACTGAAAGAGAGCAGGTTTAGATCAGATATTATGAAAAAATTCTTTACTGTCAAGGTCGTGAGGCACAGGCAAAGGTTGCCCAGAGAAGTTATGGATGTCCTATCCCTGGAAGTGTTTAAGGCCAGATTGAATGGAGCTCTGAGCAACCTGGTCTAGTGGAAGGTGTCCTGCCCCAGGAGGGTTGGAACTAGATGATCTTAAGATCCCTTCCAACCCAAATCATTTTCTGATTTTATAATTCTATGATCCTTTCTGGAGCAGCTTAGGGGCCACTCTGGTCCTCCACAGCAGTGGAGCTGTGCTGGGGCTGTTCCATGTGCATCTATGAGTCAAATGTACACTATAAATCCTCGTGGAGACAAGCATAGCCCAGCCACTGCAGCATGCACAATGGCCTCCTCTGATAAAAAAAACAGTGCAGTCTCCCATGGGAAGAGTTACTCTATCTCTGCCTCATCCCAAAGTAACAGGAATAAGTATGACGCAAGGCAGGTGGGCTTCAGCAGTCTGAAAAGGCTCTGTGCTTGGATAAGCAGATTTGGAGCACTGTTAGGAACTGCTGAGGGTTAGGAACTGAGAGGGTTGCAGAAAGGGAGGTAAATTAGGTCCATGCCAAGTACATCCATCTGAAAGATTTATTGCTCTGCCTGGCAGCCAAGCCTGCATGAAGAAATAAGACACCATCACTGGAGAGATGACTGCCCACTTTAAGCATAAACTGTACCCAAATCATCCTCTCTGGGTTGTTCCAGATTTACCTGAGGAACTGTCAGGGGGAAAATACAAAAAGATTTTTCTGTCAAATGCACCCATAGATGCAATTTTTTCTAACCTGATTTGGCTGCGGAGTTCTGGATGCAAAACCAGGTGGGATGAGCTCTTTGCCCACACCTCAGTGGCCGCTGCTGCAGGGACCCCCTGGCCTAGCACTGCCTACACTGGCAGATGCACCCCAGCATCCTGGTACCCCTGCATCCTGTCACGCCATCACGCACCCTGAGCTTCCAGCCTTCTTCCTGCGGGCATGCACACGCGTGGGCATCTTTCTGCCTCTCTGCTCCTCTTTGGAGTAATTTCTTACCTTATTGGTCAACCTCAGCCAAAGGCAGCAGCAAGGGCAAAGGTAACCCAGGCAAACAGGTTTGTGCAAAATCCAGTAAAAACAGCCCCCCAGGTAAGGCAGGATGCCCTCTGTGCTCGGGAAAGCTGACAAAAAGCTGGTGTCAGTGGAACCTTAAGAAACCCGGGGTGAATATGATTAGTAATGCAAATATAATATGATGGGGGAGGCCGTGTGATGACCCAAATTTTCATGGAAAAGGCCTGGTTTTCCCTGATAAATGTGCTGAGAACTGTAACTCTCCATGCATGCTGTGTTCCCGGCCTGTTTCAAGGCCAGGAATTAAGCCAGATTTGCAGGCAAAGCCATGAAGACACTGGGGAGCTGTCAGCCTAGCTGATGATTTAATAAACCAGCAATACCACAAGAAAGGCAGAGCTGAGCTGGGACATACCGGCTAGTCCTGCAGCAGCACAGCATTCCCCTGCCTCTGTGCTAACCCTGGACCACTGCAGCCCACACAAAGCCATATGCCTGAACCACAGCAACAGACAGAGTATCTGCCACTGCACTGGCCAGCTTGTCAAGGACTGAGGGGCACGGGTCCAGTGGGAACTGTTTTATTTCCCGGTCTGGAGAGGTTTTTTCTCTATTTGGAAAAGGACTATCAGCCTTTCTGACCTTCTCCAAGGGACAGATGTTTTTGCTCTTTCACTCATTCATTGCTAAGGCTTCAGGCTGTAGCTACCGCTATTTCTTTAGCTTTTGGATTCAGTTCCACGACAGCAATCCTGGCTAAGTTAGGCTGTTTAATTAGGTATTAAAATGGAAGCCCTTTTTTTCATCACATCTCCTACCATTCTGGAAGAGGTCCACTAATAGTAGACACAACTCAGACAAGCATCTATTACTCTGCCTTGAACAGACTAAATAGTTTTGGCAAGTCAATCTTTCTTCTTTGAATTTGACAGGCATCTGATTCCTGCTCACATTCACTTTCAGGAGGGTAGAGCTGCCAAAGGCAGAGCAGCCGGGCCAGTCACAGTATTCTGTCACCCCGACAGCAGCATTCCCACCCAGCATTACAAGAGGATATAGAGTTGCTTCATCTCTTTGGGGTGAGGGTTCTCTCTGGAAGCCTGATTAAGTGTTGGAGGTGTCTCGTGGCGGGATTTCCTGTTTATGCTGCCCTACACCTTGTTATTAGCATCACACCTCTGCTAAATGCACGCCCTCACACTGCAGCTCTGTGCAAGTAGTGCTGGAGGAAGTGATCTGGGCAGGTGAGTCAGGAAAGTGCTGGGAGCAATGGCTCCAAGCTTGATCACAAGAGAGAGGAACCATGCAGAAGCAGCGGCACCATGCTATGTGGGGACAGACCACAGCATGCCTCCGCTTCCCCCAGTAAACCACCACTTACTTCCCAGAAACATCCTGGGTGGAAGTGAGAGCCCACCAGGCATTCATGTAGGGTTGTTTTGGCATGGGGTACCCTGTAGCTGGGTATGCCAGGGCACAGACAGATACTGAAGGGTTCCAGGTTGCTTTCCTTGGCTGCTTTTTGTCCTTGCATGCATTTTACCCTTCCAGCCGAAAGATTTTGCATTGCTCTGCATCATGCACCACAGCGTCAGTAGGGTAGGGTAACCCCGGGTAACACCATGCATTGTGTCGTCATGTCCCACATAAAATTAAACAGCGACTTATGAGTCAGCTAACACTGAAGAACCAGCTTGGATGCCTGACAGAAACAAGTCAGCATTTCAGTGGGGGATACCAGTGTCACATATGCTCCAAGGAGCCTGAGGGAAGCCAGAACAGACCCACAGGATGAATATTATGGTTTCTTGGCTTTATGGCAGGCTGGGGATTAACCTGGCCTTTGCATCGAACTAGTGAGATGTCTCTGTGCAGTGACCAGCACCTCCCATGTCCCCTCTCAGAATGCGTGGGGCAGTGCTCATATTGCCCATGCACAGCTTTAAGCTCTCCTTGTTTAGAGGAAGAGCGATGATTTCTGAGTCCTCAGCATCTATCTAACACGCCTTACTTGGCAAGAGGTGTTTCCTGGGTCTAGGATTCATCTTCTGGCAGGCAAAAAGTAGAAGGACAAGGGTATGAGCCACCCTCAACTATGCCAACCCATCACGACATATGTGGGGGGTGATTGGTGAAACGTAGGAGGTTAAGATCAGTTTTACCAAGGCCCTTGGGAAAAGCTGAGGGTTTGCTTCTAAAAAAGGGGAAAACTATCAAAAGAAAGATTTTCTTATCAGACATGATTGTTCACTTACTGCAAAGCAAATAAAGAATGCCTTGGGGCTACAACCAAGTACTCAAGATTGCCCAGTTTTAAACATGTGCGTGTGTGGCCCGGGAAGAGACAATCACACCAGCTCTGTCTCTGTGACCTGCCACACCACCCTGAAAGAAAAATTAGCAACTTATTAGACCTGAAGTAAGGCTGTGTCCCTGATAAATGGCTTACTTGGTGTCTCCATTGAGAGGGGCAGACACAGAGCACATAATCCCACCACTGCCACAGCCATTACCCATTGGAGGTGACATCATTTCACCAGGTAACAGAGCTGTGGACAGTGTTTAAAGGGGATGGTGGGGCTCAATACCTGCAAAAAATTGAAATTTTGGATTTGTCATGCACACCCTCAAAGTTGCAAAGGCAACTTGGGAAAAGGAGTCATCTGTCCCCTTGCTCCTTAAAATGCTCATGTCCATGGTGCTGGTGGGTATGCACCCCTGTGGGTGCTGGGATGACCTTCCCTTCCTGGCATGGAGCTAGGATGTGACCTGGACAAGCAGCTGGTTCTGGGAGATGGGAAGTTTTACTGGGCCCACACCACTGTCACATACCAGGGCTGAGCACTGCCTCTGCCCTGGCTGGGGTTGCAGGAATCTAATCTTGACATGTTTGGATGGTGTTTCCCCCAGGTACTGGCCCCCAGATCCCCTCCTCAGGGAGGGCAAAAGCCACTCCCAGCTGAAGCTCTGGGACTGGAGCTGCTGTAGGGGCAGGGAGGATGAGTGGGGAACACCCTAATGAGTGTTGATCATCACCAACCCCAAGAAAGGCACTGTTACATTCCAGATGTACTGTGGGATATGGGGCATGTGCTTCCTCAGCTGCCTTAGTAGCAGGGCAGGGGTCAGGTCCAAGCCCTGCATCAGGTTTGCACACCTGGCACATGGTATGTGCCCAGGCAGGGCAAGTCACAAAACCCAAGGCAGGAGGATGATTTCTCATCCACCACAATGGCCTCCACTCCTCCTTTACCTGCAAGCTGGACTGGAGACTCTCTGGTCCAGTTAAGCTGTGGCAGTGCGGCCAAAGTGGCTGCAGGCAGCTCCATGGATGGGCAGAACAGGGCCATCCCAAGATGCTCCTGCCAGGCAGCCCTGCAGCCCTGAAAAACACCCATTTGTCCTGCACAGCACACAGTGAAAGGCAGTCACACCCTGCAAAAACATAAAAATGAAAGAAGAAAATAAAAGATGCCCGTGCTTTACCATTACCCCATAGTTATTCTATCAGAAACAGGGCATTTAAGGTAACAGTGGGGTCTCTGGGCAGCTCGGCACTGCACAAAGAGCTGTGTACTAAGCTCCCCTCTCTCCAACTTCCAGGCCAGATGGAGCTCAGGTAGGATGCTATACACCAAGCATCCACTGCAAGATCTTTCCTGGCTCCGATTGGGGAGGGACTACCTGGCTGTGGCTGCGGGAAGAATAAGGAAATGGAGACCTGTGGCTGTACTATATGGGGCACCAGGCTCTGATGTCCTGCTCTCTGCAAGCCTAGAGCTGGCCACAGCTCCCTGCTAAGGATGGCTTTGCTGAACCTGCACCCAGCTGTGGTTACCCCAGTCCCTGCACCCCACGGATGGCCTCAGCTCACCCACAGTGCTGATCCCTGCCATAGGGAGCAGGTAAGGAAAGCAGCTTAGTGGAGGCGATGCTCCAGTGTCTCTGGAGCTGGGCCCTGGCACTGATCCTGGCTGACCTCACAAGGTGGGGTGGCAGCAACAGAGCAAGCAGCAGTGACATCTGCTCTCTTTGCTGGGGGATAGCGGCATCGCCCTGCCTTTGGGCTTGCCACACTCACTGTTTTTAAGGGATTAAGTCTATTTCCTTAAACTGAAGCCCTGGCTTCAGCACAAAGTGGGCTCCCCTTGGCCTGCTTCATCATGAGGAAGAGGATGGTCCATGAGTGGTGAACCGCCAAATCACCACACTCCAGGCATAGCAGTGCTCCTGTGGGTCACCAAGGCTTTCCACCACAGCAGCGAAAGTTATTTTTAAGCTTTTAATTTCAAGAAATAAAGTGTACATGGGAGCACACCAGGTCCCCTTGGTACACCCTCACCATGGCTTTTGCTGCATGGCAAAGGGCTGCGTCGCAGTGAACCACTGCCTCACTCTTCCTCACAACTCTGTCCTCTCAAGCCTCACAAGCCTCTCCAGGGAAGGGCTTCTTGCAGCAAGGAGGATGGTTAGGCTGCTCCTGCGAATTTCAGGGGTGCTTCACATGGGGATTGCTTGCAGCTGCTTCCTGGAGAGCGGTGGCAGAACTGGCAGCAACAGCAAACCTTGGCTGCTTCCCCTTTCAGCCTCTGCTTGGATACAGGGCAGAAAAAGCCCCCAGAATTTCATTTCTCATTTTGATCCTCATTTTCTTTGTCCTGAAATGTTTAAGATGTGCCAGCTCAGAGCAACAACAACAACAAAAAAAATCGTCATGCTGGTGAACTGAACCCAGGCCAGAGCTGTGGCTGGGGGATGTGCAGGTCCACCCCTGATGGCTGTGAGTGTACAGCCAGAGGGACGACTTTGCAACTCATTGAACGCTTGCATGCACAAGGCAGGGCTGGCTGCTCCAGTGTTTACAGCAAAAACCACAGGGGATAAATTTAAAAAACATTACAGGTGCTGACATGTCTGGCACAGGACACTCAGAGCATCCACAAGCTGCTTTGAACACCTGAATGAATCTTTTGCACATCTTAGGTAGGGTGAGTTGGATTCCCACAGCTTCCACTCTCCAAACAGGTGCACTGGCATCCCTCAAACCCTGGGATTGGAGGTCAGCCACCCCAATATTCCTGTCATACTGCAATTACTGTCATGACTGGGCTCATTCCAGCCCCAGCAATGTCTCAATGACTGCAATAGGGAACCGGTTGCCAGTTTACTCATTCATCCAAAAGCTGAATTTATGGAGAGACTCCAATCCATTGCTGCTAATGTCAGGTCAGCACGGTGCACGGTCACTTGGAGGGTATGGCAGGGCAGGTGAGGATGCCTGTCTGTCAATGCCTGCACCTAGCAGAGTCCCATCAGTGAGTTTATCCTGAATATTTTGCATCAGAGTGGTCACAGCATTTGATTCATGAAGATCCTTAACACTGGATTGCAGTATTGCTGCACTGAAGCTTTCAACATGGACACATTAAGAGGAGAGAGCAGCTCACAGGAGGTGTTTATTCCTTAGCTGAGCACTGCAGAAGTTGCTAACAGCACTGCTTGCTGTCAAGTCAGGGGATGACTGCACTCAACCTCTCTCCTTGAGGGAAGGAATGTTGCCAAAAAAGTGTTGCAGGAATACCAAAAACTGCTCCCTGAATAAACTGAGAATCAATAACTCTTGGAGAAGGGAAGGAGAGGGGATTTTCTTCTGAGAAAAAGGGGCAGGGTTGTTTCTAGGGGTAGAGTGAAGATCCAAGCAGCATTTCATCTACAACTGCAGAGCCAGGTCCACAGCAGAGGTTGACTGGACCACCAGAAGAAGCTGGAGTACCTTGAGTGATGGAGATTCCCTGGGACTGATCTAAGGGTAGGCAGATATCAACATAGTTTTCTCTAAATTCTATGCACTCGTCCCCACTACAAAGTAATTTCATATTTATCCTACATATATTTACAACCACACAGTGCCCATCTCCACCCAGGTTCACACCGGGTTCTCCAGGCATACACTAATAGGACTAAGGCTCTGGCAGACAGGATCTGCTGTCTTTCAGCAGACTCCAGAAACTCTGAAAAACTACATCCACATGACCTGTCTGTGGCTTTTATACCATTACAAGAAAGCTCAGAAATATTCCTGTCACCAGGCGGGAAGGTGTCATTACACAGTAGATAATTCTGCTAAATTGATAGTTTGCTGCAGTTGCCATGAAATCACCATCATGGAAGATCTGGGGATGGGGAAGATGGCTCAAATTTTCTCCTTGCTTTGGGAGGACTGATGAAGGTCAGCATCGTTGCTTGGAAGGAAACCTGTGGCCTGTCCTCCATAGTAGCAATGCTTTTGAAGAACATTTTAAAGGTTTGGATCTCCCTATAAGTGGGGCTTGTTTGCAGTTCTTGCTGTTTAACACCTGAGGGGAAGCTGAATTTAAATGATGCTGCGTAAACAGAAAATAAAGAGTAATCAAAGTACTCAGAAAAACTGATAGGTCAGCAGTTTAAACCATTAGTTTCATCCTTCAGAACATGTTTCTACCAACATGGTACATGATATAACAAATAGCTGGTTTAGGGTACACAAATAAAATATATAATCATTCTTGCTTAGTTGTGCTTCAGCAGCAAGTAAAATTGCTTGTGAAACTTTCACTTAACCTGTGCATTAGGAAAATTACTTGCATGGACACATACTGGAGATCAGCTGGGCCCCATGCTCCATCTGGGTCAGGAGAGACAATACTCTGGGAACGTGCCTGGGCTCTGCACAGGACAGGCTGCTGCCTGAAGGATCACTGCCCATGTTATGTAGTTGGGAAGAAATGAAGGGGACTGAAAGGGGAAGAGGGACAGTGACTTGCTGAAGTGACAAGCTGAAGAAGATGATGGCCCAGCCAGGGAATGGGGCTCTGCCCCTGCTGAATTTATGATATTTCTAAGTGATGCCACCAGCCCATCAACCCACAGGTGACCCGACGTCTCCAATTCCCAGATACCCAGGGAGCAGCAAGAGGGACGTGTGATGTTGAGGTGGGCTAGGCATGAACAGCTGTAAGGAAACATGTTCTACACACTGAAAATATCCTGTCCTGAGCATCACAGATGAGATGGGAAGACTGACCACAGCCCCCTTGCTGCAGAAGTGAAGAGGGAGGCTCGCCTGTTCCTGCAAGGGGACAGAGAAGACCGCATAAGTACTGGCTGCAGATTGCTGCCACACTGACAGAACTGAAGAAGCACCTGTGAGGAAATTAACCATTATAAAGCCTGTGCAGGGAATACCTAGGTGCACACAACCAAGCCACACACTGGATGTGGATAGTAAAAGCAGAAGGGGGTAAGCGAAGGAGGTGAAGGTTCCAGATATAGGCCCATGGTTGGTGCAGGAGAGGATGCCGGGCTGGACCTGGGATCTAGAGTTATCCGCACTGCCAGCCACGCTTAGCTTGATTCTCCTCTCCTGCCACCTCCCTTCTCCCAAAACCCTTCATCCTAGCCCTGTAAACAAAGTAGTGTGTCATGGTGCAATTACAGGCTGTCAACCTATGTCACCCAGAGGTAGGTGGGAATTAAGGCTCCACTGACATCTAGCATTTTTCTCATTTTTGACAGTCTGACTAATTTCAGTGTAATTTGGTGTCTTCTTGCATTCTTGTTGTTTGGTTTGGTTTTTATCATTATTACTATGATCACATTCCATTTATGTGCGTTTCTGTTTGATTAAATATCAAATAGCAAATACCCACATGTAGTAGTCCCAACAAGAAGAAATCCAGAGGTTTGCTTTTCTGACTCTAGATGGCCCTGGAAGAAACAGCACCTGACCCAGGACCTTCACCCTAGAGGAATGCATGAAATCTGGAAATGAAGATCAGAGAATTGCCTCTGGGCAAAGCCAGAAAAAACAGTTTGCTCCCTGACTCCACTGTCCTTTAGGTCCCTACAGGAATCAGGCATCTTCCTGTCTTTACTCACCTGCTGTCTGGTGCTTAACAGTTGTGTTAACATGTGAGGCATGAATATTGTCTAGAATATTTATTTATGCAACCTCTTAGGTATTTTAGGATGCTTAAAATTATCTTCAGAGTCACTAAGATACATGAGCACCACCATTAGCAATGCTTACTAAGGCACCTACAGCATCTCTTGACCATGGTCAAGATTTCTCTTTTTGGGCAAGCTGTAATTCTTCATCCTGGGGAAAGGTGACACTTCGATTTAGGAGGTTATTTGCAACAACTCTCTGTGATCGTGTTCACTAGACAGTTTAAATGGAAATGTTTTCTGGTGCAAGAAGGTAAGCCAAGGGTATATGTATATATCAGCGTTACCAGGTACAAGCTGGTGGCAATGGCACAGCTTTTTTGGTGGTGAGTGCCCAAATCTGGGTGCAGGGAGACAAAGAGGAAGGACACAAAGGTGAGAACGCAAAATCTACTCCATGCTGCAAATAGGTCATGAGAAAGCCCCTGATCCTGGGGAACACGCCCACCAATGCTGGGTGGGCCATGTGGGACAGGACGGGGGCAGCGAGGGAGGGCACAACGGAAGGAAGCAATTAAAGACAGAGGAGGTGCCTCACCGTAATTGCTGCCAGGGTGGAAGGCATTCTGAGAGACAGTGCACACCCATAAGCTGTCCCAGCATCGGCGGTTGGGCCCTGAGCACTGCTTCATTTTTTAGTTGGTTTGCATTTCTTCAAACCACTGTGGTGGCAGAACCAGACTTGAAAACGTCAGCTCACCTTTTAAGCACCCACAAGTTGGATCTCCAATGCAAGGCACCCCTGACCGGGGCTAGGGATGGATGTCACTATCAAGAGGCACCACAAGGGGAGGAGGTTTAGGCTGGACCCGGCTGCTTGTGAAAGGATGGGGCAGGTCTGAGGTCTTGCCGATGAGAGAAAACTGGCTTTGCCAGGCAGGGACAGTTCTGGCTTGACACAGTTTCAGCTCTTCCAGAACCACTCCCTGGAGGAGAAATATATTACTCTGCTTTGTGACTGCAGATGAGGCTTCCCTGGCCCCCAGAGCAGAGGCTTTGCAAGAGGACAGTCTCCAGACCCAAGACCCACAGGAGCTATTCCAGTCAGTTAAATGGGAGCTGCAGTATGCACTCATCCTGGGGTGGTTTTCTACTGCAGTTGCTGCCCCAGCACATCCCATGGCTGTTTTGTCTCCCAGGACTGTCAGGCATTTCCTCGGGATTTGACCCGGGAAGCACTTAACAGACATGCTAAATCTGAAACATAACAACAGGCTTGGTCAAACACTGAACTGCCTGGGTCAGAGCCTATTTGTGTGTGATACACACAACCTTCTTCCGTAGCTGTCATAGGAAGGGCATAATTTTGCATCACTCATTATTTGAACATCAACTTGTAACATAGCAGGAAGAGCCAAAGAGGGGTATCTCATGCCAGCTGCTCCGAGGAGGAATTTGAACCAAACATGCCCTTTTTGGACCAACATGATGGTTCAGGGGTGATGTGTTTCAGTGTGCAGCCACTGCTTGCAGGGCTCAGAGAGGACCGCTGGTGACCAACCATGTGCACACATGCAGGCAGCAAATATAGGAACTCGCCTACGAGAAAATATGCAGAGACTTTAAACCCAGGAGCTTTTCATCACCCCAGTCAGACCAGTTGCAGCCTGACTAACAGGAGGCCAAGCCTATATTTACTGCAATTTATATAAATCAAGAGAGATCCCATGAAAGACAAGCAACCAACCTAATTGCTCTAGGGACAAATTCCTTCTGACACACACATCTGATAACATCAATTACCTCCCATACAGACTGATTCAAATGCTGTGGGTGTTTTCAGAGGTGATAAACATTATGGGAGGAGGCTGGGCTGAGGCTGAAACACACAGGCAAAGGCCTGTAAAGGAACAACATCCGTAAGAGACTGTACACTTATGGGTGACAGAGACTCTGTTCACATCTCTCTGCACATCGCAGGCCAAAAAAAAACTTCCAGCATCTTATAATAAAATTCAGACTTATAGTAAAAAAAAAAAATTCAAAGTTGGACTGTGCTAAAGCACACTGCTGCATGAAAACCTCCTGCAATAGCAGGGAATATGTTGAATAATAAAAAATGCTTAATACTGTGTGGAGACAGCCGGGTGCTTGGTGCTCAGGTGACAGTAGGCTCCCTTTAGCTGGCAGGTCAGCAGGAGGCCAGGCACTGCCAGAGGAGAAGTGGATGAAACTCCACCCATTACTATTCATTGCTGCCCACAGAGCAAATCTCCCTGCTGCTATGCTACCAGACTGGCCCCTCCGCACACCCATGTGCCCAGAAGGAGCTGTGGCTACCTGGAGGGTATTTTGCTGGAGAAGCTGGTCCAGGTGAGCTCAGACAACTGGAGCAGCACATCTGAGCACCCTGCAGTCTCAGGTAACTCTGTGCCCGAGCTGCTCAAGCCCTTACTGCTGGTGTTGCTTAGCAGGACTGAGCTCTGTGGCTGTGCAATGCAGGTACCTCTCCATCTGATGGCAGCCATTTCAATCTCCTCCCTGCACCAGGGACAGCATCCCCATCCCTGTGGGCACACAGTGGCTTGTGCCCAGCCTGCTGGAAGGTGGTCTGGTCTCTCAGAGCTGGCCCAGGCTTGCTGTCCTGCACTGTGCCCCCACGGTCATTAAGCGTAATTGTTGTTTTTCCATGGTTTTCCAGTTCCGAAGGTCTGAAATAATAGGAGGACCACATCATAGCCTGCCAGAGTGGTGCCTTCTCACAGCAATGGGTGCCAAGGGTGTGTTTTGCGTGTCTTGGGGTGCAGCAGAAGAGCTTTGGGGAGCATCCGAGGGCAAAAAGGGCTGCAGGAACACAGCACTAGAGGACCATCAGGATAAGTGGGGGTTGTCTGCAGCAGGCTCAAAAGGCAAATTTCCCTGGATGAAACAGGAGACACTGGGATGTTATCCCTCATTTAGAGTTGCATTTTAGGGCTCAGAGCAGATTCCATTCTCTGTGGACCTTTGCAGCTGCTATCCCACTCCAGTGAGTGTCTCACTCCTGGGAGGGAAAAGAAGTGTGAAAGGGGAGGAGGAGGAGGAGCTGGGCAGGAGTTCAGAGAATTTAACTGCAAAGTAAGAGACAATGAGGCAGGACAAAAGTGAAAAGTAAATAAAGTCAGTTGAAAGTTGTAACTGCAGACCTCTTAAATGAATTTGTAAATCTTGCAAAGAAAGGGGAAAGAATTGCTCTTATAGCAGGAAGGAAGCACAAGTCCTACAAAAGCTCCTCCATGTCTGAAAAGTTGATGTCAAAGAGAATACAACATCAACCCTACTCCTACACTCGGAAATGTTGCAGGAAACCTCCTCACTGTGTGAAGTAGCTGTAACTGAGAATGGACAAATTTGCACTGGAAGGACCTATGGTCTCCAGTTTTTCCTAGCAGCAGAAGAACCTGCAGTCAGCCACAGGTGAAACACGGGAACAGACGGAGAGGCATATAAAGCTAATTCATCGTGATTTGAAAGAACTAAAAATAAATCCCGGGGGAAGACCTCAGCAAGCAGCATGTCTCCAGGGGACGCTGACTCAAGCAGAAGTGGCATGACGCAGATGAACGGGGAGGCAAAACCGTTCTGAGTAGAAATCTCATTACAGCTACTTAGCTATTCCTGCTAAACTGCCTCCTATTTACTGCCCCAAGGGCTTAAGCAAAGAACATTAAGAATGAGATTAAGAAAGCAGAAATGTAGGCTGAATGTCTGAAAAAATTTCCCTGACACAGCAGGATGAGCCAAGCATGTCCACAGAGATCTTTGCCCAAACCATCAGCTGGCTGGCACAGAGTGGGAGCAGACAGTGACTGCAGCAGTGACTCCTCCAGCCCCAAACAAAATTCCCTGGGAATGCTCCTTCCCTTCAGAGCACCTCCAGGTCCCTGGTGGATAGGGAAGTGGGGATACAGCTACCCCAGAACATCCTGTGGGCAGGGATGCTCCAGCCAGCTGGATTACCCCCACCAGGCTGGACCAGTTCTCCACTTGCCACTCGTCCTTGCTAGGGTTGAGGAGCTGCCCACACATCTTGGGGATCAGGGTGGGGATTCCATGGGAGGCAGAAGAACGTCTCTCTGCCCTGCCTCCCGCTGCCTGGCAGAAGAAGTGCAACATTTTACAAGTTTCTGAGCAAAGGGGTGAGCCTGGATCACTTTTATTTACTGTTGTAGCCCTTCAGCTGCTCCCACAGCCCCCAAAAGCATTGAGGCTCGCAGAGGACTAGCCATATGGTAGCAGTGAAACTTGAATGTGTGCTTACCCAGCCAGCAGTTCACCATTTCTCACCCAACTCTACTTTAGATTCTCTTCAAAACAAAAAAACTTACTAGAAAATGAAAAAAAAACCCTGGGGACCAAGCCCCACTGATGGACAGCAAAGCCTTCCTCACTCTCCTGTCCCCACTGACCCCCTCTCCAGCAGCGATATCTGCACTGACTGCAAAAACCCCTCTTTGCTGGTGCCCAGGCTGGAGGTGCAATTAGAGGCTGTCATGTTCTGTCTGTCTTGTCATT
The DNA here is from genome assembly GCF_009829145.1 of Chiroxiphia lanceolata. NCBI lineage: Eukaryota > Metazoa > Chordata > Aves > Passeriformes > Pipridae > Chiroxiphia > Chiroxiphia lanceolata. The sequence continues at coordinate 71,241,031 of NC_045638.1, read as the reverse complement.
TGCTACGTTTGCACAGGCATCTGTGTTGGTAATTATGCACGTAGTGAAATCCATAGTGCTACCCACAGCCTCTAGGACCAGCAAAGAGCCGAAAGAGCAAGTCTTTGTGAGATTAGAGCTGAGTGAGAAATCTGGCACCCACAGAAAACATCTCGCAATGTGTGTCGGTGCCTCCCTGTGGAGGGCTGGTGGGAAATGACTACAAATATCGACTTTTGTAAACAAGAGCTGAGTAACAAATGCATAAATAACAGCAGCTTTGCTCAGCTTTCCATCCCTTCTGCTATTGCAGTGCTGCCATCCAGGCAGAAATGGTGTCACAAAGTTAAGTGCATTTAGGACTAGGTTTCTTTTCCAAAATCCATGGGAACAGAACAGCAGCCTCTGCCAGGTTTAGATGGATATACGGTCCCCTGCAGTCTGGATAATTCTAGGCTAGAAAAGATTGAGTGTCTGTGGGGTCTGAAGAGGCAAGCAAATCTCCAACTCTCATTTGGACAACCCTGCATTCAAGCTTTTAAGCAGATGTTCAGCTTCAATCACAAACTTGTGTCCCAGCAACAGCAAAAGCACAGGACCTATAGTTCACGATCATGGTAAAACCCGTGCCAGCTGCCAGAGGCTATTAGGAGTTGACGGAGGTTCATCAGGCAGGAGATAACAGTAATTCTTTCTTCTCAATAGGATTTTGTCCTGAAGACATGTTTTCAGCAGTGAAGGATGTTGATACATGTATCTTCTGACCACATCTGAGCCTTGGGGCTCAGACTTCCACTGCCAGGGATCTTCTAACACACAGCAGGGGCAAAATGCCTGGGCCATGGAATTCCTGGCTCTGTAGCATGTCTTGAAATTGGCAGACTGGGACACCCTGGCTTCAAAACCCTGGGGCTAGAGTGGGGACATCATTCTCTTCCAGGCTCCATGCTCAATTGCTGTCTCATCTTGGGTAAAACAATAATCCCACACATGTCTTTTTGCCATTGCAGAGCTAGAATAACACTAAAAATCTATAGAAAAAAAGACCATCCCTTAACAGCGTCTTGCTTTACAAAAGGGTGAGAACTTAATTTTTGGTTTGTGCTTGAACTGCTAAAATAATTAATTACTTCTAGGTACTTTTAATTAAAACTCTGCTGTATTGCTAGTTATGTTTAAAACACTTCACATTGAATCACTCTATCTACAATTTAGTGAAAGCAGCTCCACTGCTGCATTTAGTATTCCAATCTCAAACCATCCTGGAAGTGTTATTTTTGTTTGTACACTTCAGTGGCCACTGGTACTTCTGCAGCTCAAATCAACATAATGCTTTTCTCATTTCCCAAAATGACACCAAGGTATTTGTGAGAACTGTAGTTGTCCAACCAAATTATCATCAATCACATTCAATTAGAGGGGGACAGTTCCACTTAAAATCATGATTTTTGTTCCAAGTTGAGCAAGAGGAGTACAGTTTCTATTCTTCCCCCTTAGCATCCCCAGACTGCACCCCCCATCCCCTCTATTCACGCTGCCTTTGCTCTGCAGGCACCACTACCACATGTGGGGACTTTGCTTTGAGGATGACAAGAATTTGGAGGAGATGTCATGGCATTGCCCACCCAGCACCCAGTGGAGCAGGCTGGGACACCCAGGAAGCTTCAGCAGGAACTGAGCTCACTGGTGACTGCAACAGAGAGAAAACAGATGGAAATCAAAGTTCAGTAGAAGAAAGTTGCCCGCCCAGAGATGCATCACATGACACAGTTGGACTTGAGATGTTCATGAGAGGCTGTAGTTGAACACCTCACTCAGGCATCACAGGGGGCCCTGGCTCAGCAGTGCTTCTGCCCTTCCACTCCTCCATGGCCCACAGTCAGGTCCTTGCCTTTGTGCCTGGCCTTCCTGGTTTGACTCATCATTTTTTGATAAGCAAAAACTGCATTTCCAGAGCTCTCCCTGTATAGCCATTACCTGGCATTGTGCACAGCTGGAGATCATACCCATCTGGGCATTAAAAAGCCCATTATTTTTCACCTAGTATCTCATTCCAGCCCCTCTCTGACATTTGTACGGAAAGAAGCTTTACAGAAAATCTGGGGTAATGCTGCATCCTTGTGTCAGGTGAAGCTAAATAGCAATGCAACTTCAAAACTGTTTATGGTCACAGCTGTCCCCTCTGTTCCCCGTGTTCACACCTTGGCAAGGATGGATAGAGCACTGCCCACAGCATCCTTAAGAAATCCTTTGAGAAGACCTAGCGGTCTTCAGGAAGCTAGTCAAAACACAGGCAGAGCTGGGACTTTTCCTACTGCTTCTTGGTTGTAGGGAGTAAATAAACTCAGGTTCTGGAGCACCAAAGCAATATGTATGAGCTACCACAACCAGCTCTGCCAACTCAGCCAGCTGTTTTGAATGCTGACCACAGGAGTCAACAGCATTGTCATCTGTGTGGTCACACCTGGATGTTCTGCTACATGCCTGTAGTCAATGATGTTCTGTAGCACGGAGCCTCCAGACCCCAAAATGCCAACAGTGATGTGGGGTAAGTGTGAGGGAATTCATCCCTTCTGCTTTCTCTGCTGCTCACCTGCAATGCAACACTGACTGCTGATTGCACCAGCGTGACACCACCAGTTCTCCTCTGACAATAGAGGAGTTTTGCTTGCAAAACTAGTATTTAAATGTGCTTTTAAAATTCTATTCCAGGGACTTTGGACTTGTATCTGACTAAATCAGCACTCTGTCAGTTCTCCTCTGCCAGGAGCAGAAACAGCTGGGGATGACGTAGGAACATCGGAAAACGCAGAAACATAAGTAGCCTCCAGGGACATGGAAGCATCTGAAAATCAGCACCAAGCACCTCCATCCTCTCACCCTCTCCATGCAACACGTGCCCCAACACTCAAGAGCTCCGATTTCACTTTCTCGTTCATCATACAATGGATGATTGAGCCTGGGGAAACCCAGGCAGAAATACCTATTCCGAACACTTTCACGAGCAGATATGGCATCGCGTGGAAGCCCGCCTCGTTCCCAAAGAGCCCTTTTCACTGCAGAGCAGCACATCCACGCAATCCCTGTATTTTCCAGCCGCCAAGGGAGCGGGCAGCTGTGCGGCAGGAGGCCGGCAGAGGGCAGCTGCACCCTGCCTAACACTGGGAATACCGTGCAAGGAGCGGCTGGCCGCGCGCTGCGTGCCAAGGTGAGGCACAGGGCTTCGCACACTGGGATCAGCAAAGGAACAGGGATGATAGTGGCAGACACCGTCTTCTGCCCTCGCTCCCCACGCCTCTGTGCAGTTCGGAGCCCTCCTGTCCTCTCTGCGGGGTATCTTGCGATCTGAGTAACAAAAATGCTGCTGTCCATCGTACCTTCTGGGGCTGCTGGAGACTCGGCGTGGTCCAGATGCCCAGCAAAGGCTCAATTTTGCCCTTAGGATACCCCTGCTGAAGCTACTACCTTTCTGCAGGGAAGGATGTGTTGGGCTGATGTCACCCCCCATGTCTGTGTGGGGTCCCAGAACCAAGGGTGGGTGACAGGGAAGCAGGGATGCTGTCCTCATTCTGTCCCTGATGGGGATGGTTTGAACACTTCCTGGAAAAAGTCCATGCAGCCCATGCTAGAAATTGGGTGAACACCTTTCACCTTCCCTCATGTGCTGGGACTCAGCCCTGGGCAGGGGAGGCTGTCCCATTGTTCTCCCCTCCAAACACTCACTGACACATGTAAGTGAAGTGGTGAGCTGGGACACGATCACCCCATGCCTCACAGAGCCATAAGAAAGGGCACAACCTTGTTAGAGGTGCATTATCTGCAAATCATTCTACAGTAAATAGATCAGAGGAGGCCCAGCTCTTATATAAACTTTGGTAAAGAGTGTCAGTGCCAGAAATTTTAGCCCAGAAATAATTTATAGTTGCTCTTTCCCAATACCTGGGACCCAGACAATTTGTTAGGTGATCGGTGTCTGTGTGTGGCAAACAAACTTAGACTGGAAACTCCTGCTGGCTTCAGCAGTACCTTTGTTATCTTCCCAAAGGCAAAGATCTACCACTGGGTCCCAACTTCTGCCACAGGTGTTTTCTTTCTCCTCTTTCCTGAAGTCCATTTCAGGATTCACATCCTGGCTTTCACCACGCTTTATCTGCACATGGATGCTTCCCCAGAAGGTTTGACTCTAGAAGCAATCATACAGTAAACAGCAACCACAACCATCACATTTCCATCTGCAATATACAGTGCTGGTGAAGGCTGGTGGAGACAGCTCATGTTTTCAAACTGAAAAGTCAGCAGGAAAGAGGCCTCTTGAAGCACAAATAAACTGAGAAAAACAATTAACTGTGACAATTAATTAGGCAACCGGCATGGCAATTTTACACCTCAGGACAGAAAACACACCTGCAACTCATTGCATTGGTTCTCTACCACATTCCTAAGAAAATATGAGGGAAGGAAACACTGCCTGTCTCAGAGGTGTTGTGCACACCAGGGGGACCAGAGGCACATCACACACATGATCCTGGTCCAGGCTGTGGGAGAACATGGCCACAAGAAAGTCCAGGTGCAACACAGCACGAGGACCATGGTGCACTCCCCTCTTCAGCAGCAGAACCAGAGATTTGCTAACTTCTACAAGGACACTGACACCAAGTTAAACAATGAAAAGTGGCACCAGCTCTTGGCACCAACCTACTGATGTGCTGGCACTGCCAGAGTGAGCACTTGCCTGGTGATGGTCCATGACACCATGGGATGAGTGTCTTCTGGCTGCCAGGGAGATGTGGGTCTGACAGCCTGGGCCTGAGGCTGGGAAAACCTTGGGCAGGGGCTGGCCATGGTAAGCCAAGGTGGCTGCTTCCAATGAGTTTTGAAATTATCTTGCATTTTGAAGCCGCAGACCCAGACAGGGATGATACCACACCATGGCGCAATCTCTTGCCCTCAGCCACACAGACAGAGGTTCACTGCCTTCTACAAGGACACTGACACCAAGTTAAGGCATCAAGAATCTAGCATAGCCCTGGACAGGGGTTGCCTGTGGAGGCTGCTCCATTGTTTGTTCTCCTACCTTTTACAGTCACAGACCCAGACAGGGATGGGACCAGACCATGGTACACCCTCATCCCCTCCCTCCACAGCCACTTGGGCAGAGATTTCTGTAGATTTCAACAAAGCCCTTGACCTAAGGACAAAAAGGTACACAGAGCCCCAGTCTGCACTGCACCGTGGTCCTGCAGGCAGCTGGAGGCTCCCCACAGCCATAGACAAGGGGGAACCAGCCTTTGAAGTGTTCAAAAAATGTGTGTATGTGGCACTTGGGGACATGGTTTTGCAGTGAAGATGGCAGTGCTGGGTTAATGGCTGGACTTGATGTTCTTATAGGTCTTTTCCAACGTTAATGATTCTATTGTACTATGATTCAATACACAACATCCTCTGTCTTCATTTACCTGACACTATTTATGGACTGTGACAGAAATTCCTATTCAACTCAGGTTCTCTAAATTATATTCAATAAATAAACTATTAAGGAATAAAATGTAACCTATTGTATATACAATGAACTTTTCCTGGCACAAACACCTGGTTTTTAGTTCTCCCTTAAGCAAGCATTTCCCCAAATGACAACATGAAATTATGAAAAAAAAAAAAAATCAAAAATTTTACAGTGCAAATCACTACTGTAGCTGTAATGACTCTTGACCAACATAGGAACATCAGTAATATGTGATGTTTTCAGAGTAAAGTAATGCCCAAATCAAAGTAGCCACTTATGCTCCCTTGGCCACCACATGCACACCTAGCACCTCACCTGAGTACCTTCCCACTGTTTCCATCTAACACATTTTTATTTCACCATCCTTGAGCTTTTCTGTTCATGTAATTGCCCTAGGGCCCTGAATTAAAGATCTTTGTGGTTTTAGAGGGGCTCTACTACAAAGGAACCAAGCTGCTTCTGTATGGACATCACAGCCCATAGGCTGAGCAAAGAGCAAATCTCCATAAGTCATCAAGTTCTTCTCCCCTAGAGAAGCAGATGGCTCCTGGTTACATGCCAGAGGTGCTTTCGACTCCAGCAGAAGGTGAGAAAAAGAAGTTTTTAGCTCTCAAGTGTAAAACAAATTTTCAATAAATAGAATCACTTTTCAACCATGAAAAAGCAGCGTTCAAATCACCAGTGCCCCGGACCTATTTACTTGGCTACTTGGATGTAGAACATAACAGCTCCAGAGCTTTGTTATGCTCACTACAGGTTTTCACTTGAGCACTTTGGGTGCTCTTCTGGATTGCTTTTAAATAAGCATGAGGTGCAGGCCAATGCTGTGGGGACACCTTGAATGGGGCAGCCCTTCCCAGGCACTCAGAGAAAAAGATCTGCTGGTGACATAGGGCAGAGAGACCAGTAGTTTGTTGACAGTGTCACTTGTCAAGTGCAGTCTCCCTCATTTCCCTAAATAATTTGTCACAAATTAATTAACATGCTTGAAGCCTCAGGTCCTTCCAGTGCCCATCCCTTGCCACACTCTGGACCAGTGTGTTGCTGAGAAGGCAGCAGTCAGTAGTGCTTTCTGAGACAAAAATTGCATATGGAATTATAGGATCATTAGTGTTCCTCATGGTTTTCACAGAAGCAAGTCAAAATGCATCTATGCTGCACAGAAATTGGGAATATTCCTTCACATATTCTGTCGGCTGGATACTCGTTGGCTACATCCATGTTAGCATTGTGAGCAGTATGGTAGGCAGCATTCCCTGAGGCTAGACTTCAGTGCTCTACCATGGCTCATCCATGCTGACCACGATTCTTCCAAATCTTTCCAGGGCACGCTCAGGGAGTTAGCGCAGGACAAGGACCTTTCCCAGTAGGTAGTTTGAATACAATCACTCTGTTTTGGGAGATAAAGAGCTCAATCACACAGGTAGGGGATACCCAAATCTATCTGCCACAGAGCCAGAGAACAGCCCAGGGCACCTTCTAGTCACTATGCAGATACAATCTCCATGTCCTATATGCTGAAGACTTCAAAAACAAGCATGTGTGAGGTCTAGTATGTCATATTGCATCCTCATCTATGTCAAGGTTGTGGTTCTTCATCTGGACCTTTGCTCAGACAGCAGCCATGATATGACAAGCATCCGATGAGCAACCAGCCACAGGTTTTGGCTCTGCATGACAGCACTGCCCCTCAATGGGTTTGATGCCAGATCCTTGCTCAGAGACACAGAGATGTGTGTTTGGGTAGCATTTGCGCACAGGTCACCTTCCATCTCCATCTGGGGAATTCCCCACTTTCTTTTGGGTCCCTATAGGGTCTCTGCCCCAAGGCAGCAGAGCATCCACAACCTTTCCTACATGATCATGACAGTGCATGAGCTTTGGGCAAATGCCATGGCCAGACCTGGGCAGGGACAACTTTGATATATTCTGCATAAAATTTTGGTACATTTGTGTGGCTGTTTGGTACACAACCCTCTGCACAGCTGAGCATGGCCAACAGGACACACCTTCTTCCTCCCTTCCACTCCACACTGTGATGGTCTGTCCCATTTGAAAGTTTGTTAGCTTAATTTAAGAGGTTATTTTGCAAGAAAGACTGACCCATGCCAAAGGAAAAGAACTGTCATCTGTTTCCTCTTTATGAAGTGCTGTTGCTGTGCCAGAAGCAAGGCCCAAACTCCTAATGTTTGATCCAAGACAAAGATACTGTCCAGCAACAACAAAACCACTTGTATTTGCACTCCTAGCTCAGTTCAGTCAGAAGGTAGGGTCTCCCAAGCATCTAAGGCTTGGGAGACATTCTCTTGGGAGACATTCTTTTGGGATAGCCCATGTATGTGAATAATCTGTTGAGCAAAACCCAATTGTTCCAGAGGAGACCATTTCGTTTTGCCAGCATCATTATCCAGTACACTGCACATGTATACAGTATCTTCACGGAAAACCAGACTGAAATAAACACCTCTGAAGAAACCATTCCAGAGCAGCTGGCTGATTAGGTAAAGTAAAAACAGTTTTAGTCCAAAACTTATTTATTCAGAATTAAATCCTTTCACTTCAGAATCGAGAGTCCCTTTGGGAGTTGTTTGGGGACAGGTTATTCTGTTATAGGTGTGCCCAGCCCTCAGTGGGAGGGTGTCAACAATTTCAACATGTGATTAAAATAAAAAATAAACACTAAAAAGACCACACACAAACTTAAAAAAAAAAAATGAAAGAAACAACCAACCAAACAAAAAATACCCCAACTCAACCCAAACCAAAACCAACCAACCAACCACAAACCCCTAACACAACAACACCTGCAGCAGGTCCTGGAACTGTGATACTGAACCAGGGTCTCACAGCTGAGTCCCCAGCATCTAGTGCAGGGTGCTGTCCAATTTGGTGTGAGAACCCAGGGAGTGAATGGGGCAAAGATGATGGCTACATGCCAAGGCACTTGAGGGGTTTACTGCTTCTGACCACATGCTTGCAAGCAGACAGGATGGTACCTGCAAAGGGGAAAGATGGCACCTACAGTAAACTGTGACTCTCTCAAACGTGCCCAGGGTATGTGAATAATTCTCACCTGCCTGGGCCGTTCCACCCAAAACAGCCCTGTTCTGGTTTACAGTCTTTGGCAAAAAGACAGGACTCACACAAAGTGATGCCACTGCATTGGCAGGAGACACCCAGCTGAGCAAGTGGAGCGACTTCTTCAGCCAAATAAATGACAGTGCTTCATAAGGCAACAGACTCTGGATCCAGTCCATGCCTGCCTGGCCAAGCTCACTCAGGGCATGGCAGGGCAAACCTAGCAGAGGCAAACAGGAAAACTAAAAGGGCCAAACAGGGATGCTCAGAGCCCTACCCATGCCTAGCACAGCCACAGCCTCTGGGCTGTTCTGCAGGCTGTTATCAGTGCGCTGGGCTGCAGCAGTGCTCAGGGATGATGCCAGCCAGAGAGGTCATCCATCTCAGCCTCCAAAGGGCCACATGTGTCCAAGCCCTTAGCAGTGCCTGCTGCAGTCACAGCGGAGTGGGAAGAGACAGAGAGAAGGGTCTGGTGCCAGCAGAGCATGGTGGGAAGGTTTATTCCTGTAGGCTTTGCTGCAGGAAGCAGAGCATCTTCCCTGGTTATAAGAAAGATGTTTTGGGAGCAAAGAGTTCAACTCTCACCAGCATGTGCCACAGGGTTGCAAAATATCATTGGGAAGATGTCAGGGCTCATGGATAATATCTGGCTTTTTGAGCTTCACGACTAAATGCTGAGATCCTCATCTAATTTACTACCACATTAAACATATGAAACAACAACTTACTGTTTTATAATCTTCCCCAGGGGAAGTTAAGCTGTTGCAGGATCCTGCAAGAGCTGCAGTGAATGTTGGAGGTTAGTCCAGCATTGCCAGTGATCTCACTGTGAGAGCTCTTCCAGCCAAAAATACAGTAGTATCCATGATCTACAAACATTATGCTCATGCCAGCACCATGGTAGACCTTCTTCAAGCCATCCTCAGTGTGACAGGCACCTGCTCACACTGTGCTGGCAGGCAGCCTCCTCCCAGCATGGTCCTCACCAAGACCTGTAACCCCCAGGAGCACTCTAAGGCAAGTGTCACTGTTCCTTCTGTTCTTGAAGACTTCCCTTCCCTTCCCTTCCTCTTCCCTGACTCCTCAACTCTTCCAGCTTTTCTCTGGGAAGCTGAATCACAAAACCATCACAGCATCAGCTTACACCACAGCCGTCAGAGCATGGTGCAAAGGATGCATGAGTTCACTCATTTTCAGGACACATTCTCCCTTAGCACCTGGGATCTCACTCCATGATATTAGCTGGGATTCCCCCAGCTGTTTGGTGAGAGAAGAAAATGCTTCAGACACAAACTTCATGTGACACTTTCCTGTGATTGACTTGTACTTCATGGTAAAACTCTGGCGTTGCCACAGTTTTCTAAGTTTCAAGGGGTGTTTCTACTCAGTACTGTTCATTTTTCACAATCTGCCTGTCTTAACTCTTTACACAGGTTGATCAAAACTCATTAAAATGGGGCACATATTTGTAAAAATGCTCTAAAACCATTACCTGTGATATGCAGAGTGGTGGATGCTGTCAGGGGGACACCAAGAGCAGTAAAAAAGCATCTGAATGTTATCAGTAGGGCTGTGTCTTAATGTTACATTGGGTTATTCTGCACAGTGGTTGCATCTTCTAGAATTAAACTGGTCTCTCCCTGCCTGCAGAGAGAGGAGCCTGACAGAGCCTATTCCTCCTGCCTGCATCTCTGTTAATTTATAAAACTTGCTCTAGCCCCTGGCCAGTCTGAGAGCTCTGAAGATCCTTTGTAGGTCTCAGAGCTTTAAAAGCAACAGCAGACAGACTTTCTTTGTATTGGGCACTGCACTAATAAGAAAAAAATCACTAAACCCCCAAATTAATCTGTAGTTTCATTTTTTTCCCCTGAAAGCATAAGCAGCAGGGGGTTGAGCTGAATGACAGGACATTTCAGTTCGCAAAGCTGCCAACTCAGTGCAAAAGCCCTCCCTCACTGTGGATAGCCTGACCTTCTCACAGGTGTTGGGAGTGGTGGGGCTGGCTGGAGCAAGGGGAACCAAGGGCCCTCACATCCCACAGGTTCTTCGTGAGATGGGACTCCAGCAACAACCACTGCTACCCAGGAAACGCAGCTTCGCACTGGCATGACTATCTGGACAAGAAATGGAGTGCTGGATGGAAAATGCTGTCCAGAAGCAACATACCAATGAAGCCTACAGCTCTGCTGGTCCTGCAGCTTGCTGGGTCACAGCAAAGCTTGGAGACGCCTTGCTGAGTTTTTTCCATGTCCACAGTGAACTCTTCTTGGCCAACAATCTGTTCTTGGCCTCTCTGTTGCCTAGATTCTCATCCCAGAGAAGTGCCTCCACTTCTCAAAAGCTTCCCCTTTGCCCACTGGCTTTCAAAGGAGCTTTGGGACATTATTCTCTTTTTTCCTTCAATCCCATTTCTTCAACTATTGGGTGATACTTCATGTAAATATCTTCATAGGTCAAGTCACTTCAGATGCTGAGCTGTTGGAGATAAGAGAAGTAACAAGTTGTTATGCCTGTTCAGTTTCTATGGCAGCAAGAAGAGAGATTTTTCATTAGGCTCTGCTTTTGAGACTGCCTCCAGAGTAGTTCCCAGGCTCTGGCAATCAATGGTCCCTCTGTGACCTGTGGCTTCAGGACCTGCCAGACCCACAGACATACTGCTGATGGGGTTGGCTGGCAGTTTGCTGTCTGGAGTAAGACACATACAGTTCTCCAGTCTTGCATCTCAGTTAGGAGATCAGTATGGAGTAGAAGCCCTAAGGCTGAAATGCTGCTGCGTAGCAATTCAGGAGGAGCATGAAGGGGAATAGAAAACTTGATGAAGACAGTCTAGTAGCTGAACTAAATGAACTAACATCTGTCCTCCTTCAAGCAGTCTCACGGGCAGAGGACACTGGCTCCATCCCTATGACCTAAAAACAAAAGACTGACTTTTTGCAAAGATGTGAGAAACTGAACAAGAGATGAGATGCTGTCATTCTTCATGGCATTTTGCAGGGCTGAAAGCGCATAATCATAAATTTAAAATCCAGGAAGAGCTTTGCAATGGTGGAACAATTTCTCTGTGTAACATTTCATTTAAGGTACCCTGTGGAACAAACTCAAGTCTGCTTTTCCATCAATACCATTTACAATGAATGAAAGCCTGTTGGGTGTCAGGGTCACCAGCACTGCTGCTTTGCTAAGAGTCCTGAGGGAGACAGAGCCTTCCTTGGAAACAGCCTACTCCTGCACAGTGGTTTGCCTGTACACTCATAGGTATCCTCCAAAATGTTCTTTTGGGATTTCCACATATACAAAATGTATCTGTCATGTTTGTGCTGACAGAGCATGCCTTTTTTAGATGAGATCAACATTCTTGGCTTTCTTCTTGGTCTTATTGCACTGAAAGGCCAAATTAGTTGTTTTCTTGACCAAAACACAGACTGCTTTTGAGAATCAAGAAGCAATATGTTCTTCTCTCTTTGAATAGCAGAGAAAACCTTTCTGAAGTCTTGTGAGGCAGTCTCTGGAGTACATAACATGGTAGTTGGGCTTGGAGAGGGAGAAGGAGTCACTGCTAACACAGGAGGTAGAGTCAGCAAAGAAAATGATGAATGCTATTGTGATGGGTTGACCTTGGCTGGATGCCAGGTGCCCACCCAGCTGCTCTATCACTCCCCTTCCCAGCGGGACAGGGCAGAGAGTAAGGAGGAAAAACAACTCATGGGTTGGGATAAGGCAGTTTATTTAAAGCAAAAGCAAAGCGAAGAGAAAGATAACGCGGTTTATTCTCGACTTCCCATCAGCAGCGATGGTTGGCTACTCCCAAGCAGCAGGCCTTCAGCAGATGTAATGGTTCCGCAGCAGGCAGCCATTGGAGGCAATGAATGCCTGCCTTCCTGCTCCTTAGCTTTTATATCTGAGCTGACGTAATGTGGTATGGAATATCCCCTCAGTTAGTTTAGTTCAGCTGGCCTACTTGGATCTCCTCCCAGGATCTTGCCCTCGATTGAGGAAGGAATGTTACAGTGCTGATGCTGTGCTCAGCAGTAGCCAAAACTCCGGTGTGTTATCAATATCCTTCTGGCTACCAATGCAAAGCACAGCACTGTGAGGGTTACTATGGGGAAACGAACTCCAGCTCAGCCAGACCCAATACAGCCATTTTGGAGAGGTGTGAGGGCATTGGGGAGGCATCTGGGATCAGAGGATGGAAGAAGGAATGAGGAGAGAATGAGGCACATGGATGCTTTGGTAGCCTGGCCAGGGCAAATCAAGCTGAGGTTTCACTTTTCCACCAAAGGCGAATACATTTTTCCAGTAGCAAGCATAAGTCTTCAGCTCCCCAGCATGAGAAAACGGACTCTGAAAGAGCAGAAGTTGAGGATAGTGGCACATTGCATCAGGAATTGGACGTTCCTCTCTGGCTTTAGCCATATAAAACTCTGATTTGTGATCCCATGAAGGCAAGACATTGCCTTGGTGCTGAGCTTGGTGCTCACAGGGGCTTGGTCCCTTCCCAGAGATGTCGAGCCATGTGGCTTCTTAAAGTACACCTGTAATCAAACACCAAAATGGATAGTTTCCACTGGCCAAGTCTAAGCTGGTTATTCCTCTAATCTGTAGATTAGACTCCCCCGCCGTAACCGATAAAGAAAGACAGTAAACTCTGAATACTATCATCAACATTATCAATCCACAAATCTTAAATATACATCTTAGGATGAGCTGAATCCTCCAAGGGAAGCACACCTCCTACCACTGATGAGAGGGAGAGCCCAGTCAGCCAGCTGGGCTGGATGCCCTACCTCCAAGAGGTAAAGTAAGGTGAGATGACTCCCACCTCGTACAGCCTCTCATATCACCACAGTCTTGCCTAAGGATGCTCACTAGTCTTCTCTTCACCACTATCTATGACCTGAGCATTAACTAGAATCACAGGCCAAGAGGTTACAAATATGGAGTTCCCAGTGTCCACATCCATCTCCAAGGCCTTGGTGCAGCTGCTGCCTCTACAAGAGCTCCCAGCAGTGCTTGTAGGGCACCTGGGGCATCTCTGGTCAAAGAGACCCTACCAGCACAACTCTCCTTCAGCTCCTTTGTGCATTGACCTTGTCCAAGGTGAAATGTTTCTCAATGGGCTAAGATCACACTGCTTTCTTTAATAAAAGTGGTGCTGCAGGAAAATGAAAATTTGTCTCATTTCTATGCCAATAAGCCATCTTCATAGCCTGGATTTCAAGGGATAATAGCCGTTGTCACCTTGCTGCCATTGCCCTACAAGTTACTTCAAATGTATCAGAGAATGACAGAATAACTGAAGTTGGAAGGGATCTCTGGAAGTCATTAGGTACCAGCCCAGCTCTAAGTAGGTCCAGCTACAGCAAGCTGATCAGGGTCATGATTTGAACATCTCCAAGGACAGAGACACTACCACCTCTCGGGGCAACCTGTGCCAGTGTTTGACCACTCTCACGGTGCCAACCTGATGCCTTATATCTAAACAGAATTTCCTGTGCTGTCTCTCATTCTTTCACCACGCATGTTCTGGATTCATATTCCCTATTACCTCCCATAGGGTAGTTGTAGGCAAAAAACAAACCTCTCCTTTGCCTTCTCCTGTGACTGAATAAGCTCAGCTCTCCCCATCTCCTGGTACCTCAATATACTCCAGCCCTCTTGGTAACCCTCCACCAGGCTCTCTCCAGTCCATCATAATGTCCTAGTTAGAACAGCTGGGACCAGTTCATCACTGTATGGATGTAACCCAAAACTGTGTATTCTATGGCCTTTTCCCAGAAACTGCTATCAGTAGACCATTTACACCCTCTGCCCAGAAGCAGCCTGACTCCTCAGGCTATAAACTGGGTGTTAAGAGGCCTGTGAGATAGGAGGATACTCCTGTCCTCATGCCCATTGTGGAACTCCCCACCCTGAGGGAGGTACTGGGAATTCCTGCCTGAACTGAAGGATATATAATCTTGGGGTCTTGGGACTTTTTTAGCCACTCGTGGGATCCAGAGGAAGATTGCAGATCACCACTCTCAACCAGACTGCAACCACCACTCTCGACCGGACTGCAACAGCACTCTCACCGACAGGTTTTCCCCTCTCCTTTTACTTTGGACTCAGGGGGTCCAATGAACACCACTCTGTTCGTGCCCCAGGGTGCTGGGTTATACATTTGGGTTTGGTGGGTTAAAACCAATTGTTTGTCTGTATAATCGTACTTATTATTTTATTAAATTGTTATTCTGACTTATAATTTCTCTGTTGAGTTGGGTTCATTTCCCCTACCGGTTTACCTTTAAACCAGCACAAGTTCCATAACACTTGTCTCTCTACAAGAGTGCTCATCTCCCTGGCTTTCATTCCTCCCGTGAGGAAAGGACACCCTTCCATATGAGTCCAATGAGAAGTACACACAGTAAGCACAGGACTGAGAGTGCCCTCAGCTTCCAGGTTCCTGGAGCACCCCAGCACCAGTGGTCAAAACCCAAGACCAGCAAGGGAGAAGGAGACCCCTTGTCACCCTTGTTCTGAGAGCAGAAGCAGCCTAATAGGGTTTGCAGCAGCACAAACAAAAAAACTTAGGATGGGATCTGAGCATCTTATCAGTCTCCAGGACTCCAAACCAATTTTACAGATACAGAAATAAGGAAGAGGAAGACTAAGGAACTATCTAACAGAAAGCCTTCAAAGACCAGGAGACGTGACACTGGGCACAGGGCACACTACCCTTGAGCTGCCTTGGGGAATCTCTCAGAGATTTTAGAGCAGTTGGGATCAGGTCACTGTCTCTAACATAGGAAGATGAGACTTATGTTGAGGATGTGTACTGAAAATGTATCTGCAAATGACAAAGTGGTTCTGCATTCAGCAAGTGTCACTTGGCATGGGAATTAAGGAACTCAGGAAAACCCACCTGCCTGTGAACGATTTTGCATGCAGAAGACAGAGAGCATAGAAGGCTGTGGGTGCCTTCCTGTATGGGAAGCCCTGAGGGCACCAGAGAGTTTGCAGGGCTGATCTATCCATACCCAGCTGGGGGCTGACCCTGGAAAAGATCAGAGCTTGCCTCACATTTCAACAGAGCCTGGGGGCACACTTTAGCAGGGTTCTCCAAGTGCAGCCGTGCAATACCTGAGTCACTCACCCTCCCTGTGGCTGCTCTGGCACATTGCTGGGTGCCCGGTGCACAGGAGCCTTGACAGCAGCACAGGCTTGCAATAGGCTCTGAAGTGGAAGAAACTATTTTCTCAGCATTTTATTTCAACTAATGTGTTCAGGCTAGTATCACAGTGTGCTATTAATCCTGTCCCAGTTTGTAATTCAGCTTTCATGTTGGCTCCATTTTTCTCTTTTTAATACCACTATCTGGCCTTCTGGTTCTTAAATGTGGGACCTATTTTTTTTGTCTGCTGCAGCAGAATGAGCTCATTTGCTCCTTCACTGTATAAGCAACAGGACTGTGAAGTGGAATAGAAGGCGATTTTATCTCTATGTATGTCCTTGGTCAGACTGATACTAGAATACTGCATCCTGCTGAAGTGCCATATTTAAAAGAGGACATCAAAAGATTGGAGCGGGTGAAGAAAAGAGTCATAAAAAAATGGTTTGAGAGCTAAAGAAAACCACTTACACCGAGAGACTTCTAGAGGTCAGCCTCTGTAACTTGTCAGAAAGAAAACTGAGAAGTGATTTGATGATGTGTATAAGTATATATGTGGAGAGAAAATACCAGATGCTAAGGGGGTACTAAAAATTTAGTCTGAGACAGGCACATAGATAGACAGTGATGGGCACTGAGGAACACGTCGAGATGAATTAGAAATCAGGCACACTTTTTAACCATAAGGATGTTAACCTTCTGGAGAAAATTGCAAGGTGAGTGATGGATACTTCACTTCTGGACGTATTCAAGACAAGTTTGGACGCTAATTGAATGTGGACAGGATATTCCATAGGATAGAGGCAGGGATTCCTAGGGGATGGAAATCGAGGTGAGTTTATGCAAATACAAGCCAGGAGGCAATAGGTTACAGCTTCACAAATTTGTTTCATATTACCTTTTTTCTGTTGCCCAACATGTTCTTGGACAAAATCCTTGGGGGCAGGGAAACTCAGTCTCTAAGGTACTAATAAACTATAAGTAAGCTAAGTGGTCACTTTTAAGGCTGGGGGGGATTTAGGGAAGGAGAACTGAGGTATGAGGATGAATGCTGTGAGGCTGCACCTGAGATGGGACAATCCTGGATGGTCGTACAGACTGGGGAAGGAGATGTTGGAAAGCAGTGCCGCAGAAAGGGACCTGGGGGTCCTGGCTGATGGCAAGTTGAATATGAGTCAGCAGTGCCCTGGCAGCCAGGAGGGCCAACCGTGTCCTGGGGGCATCAGGCAAAGCATCACCAGCTGGTCAAGGGAGTGGATTATGCTGCCCTGCTCTGCACTGGTGTGGCCTCTCCTTGAATATTGTATGCAGTTTTGGGCACCACAACATAAGAAAGATATTGAGCTCATAGAGAGCATCCAAAGGAGGACAACAAAGATGGTGAAGGGCCTTGAGGAGAAGCTGTGTGAGGATTGGCTGAGGTCACTTGGCCTGTTCAGCCTGGAGAAGAGGGGAGACCTCATTGCAGTCTGCAACTTCCTTGTGAGGGGAAGAGGAGGGGCAGGCACTGATCTCTTCTCTGTGGTGACCAGTGACAGAACCCATGGGAATGGCCTGAAATCAGGGGAGGTTTAGGTTGGATATTAGAAAAAGGTTCTTCACCCAGAGGGTGGTTGGGCACTGGAACAGGCTCCCCAGGGAAGTGGTCATGGTACCAAACCTGACAGAGTTCAAGTAACATTTGGACAATGCTCTCGGGCACACGGTGTGACTCTTGGGGATGGTCCTGTGCAGGGCTAAGGGTCGGACTTGATGATCCTTGTGGGTCCCTTCCAACTCAGCATACTCTGTGATTCTGTGATTCTGAGGCTGCTCCCATGTGAACACCTTCAGGACTGTGGAGTATGGTGGTGAATGCCAGCACTCCAGCTGGCCCCAGTATCTCCACGCTGGCCAGCATGGTCCTACTCAGAGATGCTCATCCAGCTCTGTGAGAAAAAGTGTTATCAGGCTCCTGAAACTGAACTTTTCCCACTGCTTCTGCTGGTGGTTGCCAGCTCTGTGAAGCAGTACTTATAAACTCATGTCTTTGATATACAGGAGAAATGGATAAAGGCCATAAAGCCCAAATTGTGTGGCAGAGCTAATCAGAACTAGGTCTGGAGGATCACTTAGTCCACTCCCCTGCTCACAGGCAGAATGGCTCCTCCAGTGCTGTTAAGGGGGGTAGTCTGTAGTTCAGACACACCTCAGTGGGATGGGGCCTCCACAAGACTTTCAGTTTTTGTTGTGGGGATGTTTGTATTCTTTTCATATGTTAACTTGAGCCTGTTTTCCTCTGCCTTCCCCACAGTGGACACCAAAAATGGTATATCTCCTCCTCCTTTAAAAAATTTTAGTATATTTTTAGATTTTTAAAGATTTTTTTTAAAATATTTTTAAAAACATAGACTTTTTAAAAAACTGTCAAGTTAAACCCCCTTATAGTTTTCTTTTTAAAAAATTTAGTGACCCTCATTCTGAGCACCTTCCTTCACAGAGTGTGTTTCTTTGCACCACTTCACTTCTTACTGCCTCTCTGTGGAGGCTCTCAGACATCCTGTATTCTCTTAACAGCAATGCAGGACTGGGGACAGATGCCCAGGGGATGAGGACAAGCCCTTTCTTCCACCCAGAGAGCAGTATGCCAGTCCCTCATGATCAGCGGGTGATGCCCTGAGACACGCAGTTCCTTCCCTGCACTGCTTTTGCTGCTCAAGTCATTCCCCCATCCCGCACACGTACAGTTAATAAATATACCCCCAATTATGCAACTCCTCATTAGTTAACGTGGACCTTTTTAAAGGCTCCTACATGTCTGCATCACAAAAATAACACGTCAGAAAACCGCAAAGAGAAACTTCCAATTAAGCTCACTTTGTAAATCATCTGTGGTTTCCAAACAAGCCTGGCGCATCACATTCCTCTTGGTTTTCCTTGTGACGGATGCTTGCAGTCAGCACTTTGTGCACAAACTTTTGCAGTGGCTTTAAAGTTGAAGTTGCTCTGAGGAAAAACCACGTACCCTGGACCCAGCCCCAAAGCTGTGAACTGCATCCAGCCCCCAGCTATGGCTTCTAGATACACAAAGAGCAAGCTGCTGGGCATGTAAAGCAACTATTGAGCGGTTTTAGCTGTTAACACTTGGTCAAAGGGCTTATGAATCTTGAAAGCAGTTTGAAACCTTTCTTTCCCTGATAATTTCTTGCTCTCTTAAGGGATACATTTCTGCAGATGGCTGCATTCGAGAAGGTTTCTGTCAGCTCGAGGAGACAAGTGGTCTTCAAGAATTCAAAACTCAGAGGACACTGAATCCCTTCCAGCTGAGCTCTTGTGCTCTGCAGCCTCTGTGCTGCTTAAGAAATTTCAGTATTTATCAATCCAGCATGAGCGCCACACCCCAAGGAACCCTCCGTGTACATGGTGTATAGAACATTGAGGAACTTGTGCTGGCTGAGCAAGTGTGTTCTGCACATTCAATACCTGCATATTCCTCTCTGTACAGGAAAATTACATGGAAAGCTCTGAGACTTAAATAAAAACCAAGGCTTAAATGTAAATTCATAATGAGTGCTGAGAGACTGGAAGATTTTTCATGGCATGCTAAACTCATTCTTAAGGAAAAAATGACTTTGTGTCAAGGTAAAACTGAATGTGAAGAGCAGAGCTTCCTGGTGACACAAGCAGTCCAGCTTTGTGTCATGTAGCAACAGAAGCTGGAAATCCTGGTCAGAGCAGAAATACTTCAGAAAGCCAAGATAGGAGATGCACTCTCTTTGGGTGCAAATGGAAATGGTCTTAGCCCTATCTTCACAAAGAGCAGGCAAAGCTCTCCCAGCTGCCCATGTCCCACAGTGCCCCAGCTGGGTCTGGGAGCTGCCCGGCCAAACTATAAGCCATTCCACGGCAGTGATCTGGACAGCTTCCTTCAGAGAAGGCTGTGTTTGATCTCAGCCTCTTGGAAAGCACCATCTATAGGTCTCCTAACAAGCATCAGAGACAGCAACAAACCATCATTACACCCTGGCCGTCTCCATGACAGATCTCCCACTGCTGCCCTTGCCTCCTCCTTTGCCCATCTTGGATTGCCTCACTGGTGTCCCCGGTTTCTTTCTTAGGCTGGGGTTGTCATTCCTGCGTGCCGGTCCACTACCTCACACAACACAGTTCTCTGAAGAGATGCTGTGCCCACTGGAAGATCAATGTCCTTAGCAATGCCCCTGTAAAGGGATCCTCTGTCCCCCTCTCTTGAGAAGAGTGAGGTTGGTGGGCTTGTGCCTTCTCCCACTGGCAGGTGGATGGGAGCACGCAGCCTGTCAAGAGGCATGTAGTTCAGGAGGAGACTGAAAGATTTTTGATCCCCAGCAAGTGACATTTTTTCATTCGCCTCATACCTCCAACTGCCTGTTATCTGGCAGCGACAGCATTTCCTTTGTGTTCCCTTTCACCTCAAAGAGTGTCCCGTGTGGCAAGGAGCAGGTACAGCCCCTGTGCTGCACAGCAGGCAATGGATTCTTGGCCTCCTCATCCATGGCACTGGCTTGAGTAGACGTGGGATGGGCACTCCTCACTGAGGGCTCCCACTGCTTCAAGCTCTCTTCTGAATCAGCTTCAAACCTCTTCTAAAGACAAAAATCTGGTGTGCTGCCCTGAGAGATGAGGGGGCAACCAACACTGTAGCAGCAAGGTGAGATGAATTCCCTTAATGCAGTGAGGGATACTCACTTGGGAAGCTGCATCATCATCCCAGGACTAGCTCCAGCAGCAGGAATTCCTACCACCAGTCTCTTCCTCACCCTATCCCACAGTCCTTCCCTGATTGTGTTCCACACCATCTCAAGTAAGTGTGACTCCCATTTGGGAAGCTACGTGGTGGGCTCTGTCAAGTGGGTTCAGACACAATCTTGTTCCTCTCCTTTACTGAATCCGGCCAGGCATTTTCTTCTTAAGTGTGACAGAGTTTATTTGTCTTCTTAAAACTACTCTGCACCATTAGAGGAAAATACTGGCCAAGCAGCCTGCAGTCAACTTCTATCAGAACGACTGAAAGTTGAAACAAGGTATAAAATACCTCTAGTTGGAAGAAGTCTTTGAGAAGTAGAGTTGCTGGGTCTCTAATGGGAGACAAAGCCTTTGCATTCCCAGGGCCCCCAAACCCTCTGCAGAAAAGCTATGGTCCACACACAGCCACTGAGGGCTGCTGGCATACCCACACACAGCCCCAGCAGAGCAACACGACAGAAAAATCACAGAAGAGCCCCATCACCAAGGAGCAGAAATGCAATAGCTTTATTCCCACCTTGGCTGTAACAGCCACCACCAGCTACAAAGGAATTTCTTGAATAGACTCAGTCTAGGTGGATTCATTTTTTGCATAATTGGGTTTCTGGTGCCAGATACTTAACAGCTCCCTTTGGGAGGCTGCAGTTTTGTTTTGCTTCTGGACAGCTTCAGATCAAGGAGCATGCACTGGAGAATCCTGTACCAGCAGGGTCATGCACAGAGTGACTGGGTACCCCAGCAGTGGGGACCTGAGTGTGAGTGCCTGGGTTCTGTGCACACTCAGGAGAAAGGCAGAGGCAGGGAGACTGGCAGAAGGTCACTGCAATCCATCCTGTCACTCCACACTCACATTCATCCCTGGTTACTGGTGGCCTGGAGTGTATTTGCTGGTCCCAGATCTTTTCTTCCCTTTTGTCTGGGTAGCGTCCAAACATCCCCAGAAATGATGTGATCTCAAACTGTGTGGGTGCACCTGGCTGTATCACCTGCAAACAAAATACTCAAATCTTGTCTCTCACCACCCCTGGAGAACTCCTGCACCTTTCCCCACTTCCCTGTGTATCCCACTGCCTACCAGTTATCTAAGCCCCACTTGCTGTGCAATAATAATATAACGAAGTCTCCTGCCCTCCTGTAGGTCATAAAACCAAATACTCGGTGTATTTGCTTGATTATAGTAACATACCATGACAGCAATTCTTTTTTCTTTGCCTTACTGGGTAGCTTGCTGCATGCAGCTTATGGACCCACCATGGACACCTCTGATGATCTGTGTTAAATAAACAACAGGCTCAGTCGTAAAGAAAGGGTACTGATGAGGATCTGGCTTACTAAAGAGACTGAAGGAGCTTATACAATACAACAAAGCAGAAGGTGTTGCTTTATATGGTGATTCTATTCAGGGATGTAGGAGAAATATCATGGAGTAGGAAATATTTGTTAGACAATGACATTAGCACAAGATCAGATGGATACAAATCAAAGGTGAACTTAGATTGGAAACAAGTTTCAAATCATCTGTGAGAACACAAAACATCTGGATATGCCACAGAGCTGGAAAAGGCCTCCTGGGTCACTAGCTGCAGCAGGCTCCACTCCATCTTAAAACTGATTAGCTTTTCATTTTCAAATGAAAATCCTTTGTGCTAAAATATCCATACTGCATGCCTGGGGAAGTGCTGTCCCCTCTCTACACCACTGATTTCCCTTGCCTGGCATAGATAACCACACAGGGCCTCAGCCCAGAATCCCACAGTACTCCCCCTCCACAAGCCTCTCCCCACCCATTGTTTTTTGCTCCCACACTCTTTACTCAGGGTTGTGTTTTGCAAAAGCACAGCTGCCTTGGCAGGTGAAGGAGGTGATCCTGGACAGGGTGTGAAGCATTTGCTCAAGCTGGGCAGTTCCCAGTTTAAATTAATCTAAATTCCCATGGTCAAGAGAGGGAGGCTGACCCAGCAGTGCCGCCGGCGTGGCAGCCCCACCAGAGAAGGGGCCAACTGCCTGCCTCGCTTCCCCAGAGCTGAGGCATGTGGATCCATCAAGGGCAGGGAGCACATGAATCACAGCTCTTGGTTCCTCAGTGAGGGGGAAGGAGCCTGGTCCCCCAGCACCATGGTAGAAATGTCTAATTAGATACAATAGAGGGATAGATATGCATACGCAGGGACCTTTCCACACAAGCATAAATCAAAGAAAGTCAAATATTTATTTTAAATGGCTGTGCCATATGCTGATGAAACGCCAATCTGCACAGAAAAAGTAAACTCCCCAGAAGCACCTCACATCCACTGAGCTTCATCTTTCTGAGCAAACTAACAATAAGAAAATAAAATCAACAGCATCCATTATAGACTCTCTTCCATAACAAATTCAGGCAAGCTTAGGATGACATGGGCCAGTGCTTTTCAAACCACCATCTGCAGCCCAAAGGAGCACCTATTAAGGGTCTGCAGAGGTTATTTAAGGAAAACAAAGTTGCTCTGTTTAATTCACAATACTAGGATCTTCAGCCTCAGAACAAACAAATACTAGGGGGCTGCAAATTAAAAGCAACTGAAAACTACTACTGTCTGCTTTAGGGTCAGGAACTGGTAGTCAGAGGACCAGTTTTGTCTCCTCCACTGACTCCACAACCTTCCACCTCTCTCCTCATCTTTCTACCATCTCACTCCCCATAAGCATTTGCAGCATCTCTTCTTGCACACCCAATTGGTACCCAGCACAACAAAGCCCCAGGACCCTACAGAAACACGCCATTATTAACATTCCCTTATTCTTCTAGCCCTCCAAACACGCTCCAGTCCCAGCACATGCCAAAGTTTGAAGACATTTCAACTTAGGCAGCAAGCTATTACAAAGTCCAAATTGATCCTCCAAAAGGCAGCTTTTGGAGCAGCAGTAACAAACCAGTCTTGCACATTCCAATGTTTTTAAGCAGCAAGGCTGGGTAATGAAACCTGTTGGAAGTGCCTGCAGTTGGCTTCCTTTGTCCAGCAAGCCACTTCCACCCTCTTACACAGAAGATGCAAAGACCCCCATTTCTATCAACATGCACATTGCAGTGTTGTCAGCATCTCCCTAAGGTTACTCCCTTTTTCTTCTTGGTTGTATTTATAAGCTCTGTGTAGAGTTGCTATGGATTCTGTTCCTGCAAGTCCAATTGGTATTCAGTGCAGTTCCTCTTACCTTCACCATTTGGGTGACCTTTACTTCACAAGGAAGATCTCATGCCATCAGCCCATTCAATTAGATGTCACACAACATGCTGTGCATGAATACCAACCACTAAGCAAAAGAGGGCTCTGTGGAACCGAATCATCTGCAAAGGCTGTCTGAGAGATGGATAAACAATGGTAATTATTTCAAAACAAATTGGAACCAGAAAGCACAACCCAGCTGCACAATTGCTAGACAAAAAGGAAAGCCACAAAAAGAAGAAATTTCAGCTCTCAGTGTCTTGGGTACTCTGGTATCTTCCTCTAGGCAAATATTTTCCTACCTTTCTTTCCCTCCAAAGTCAAGTTCAAAAAACTCTTACTTCCAAGACAGTTTCTTTTACATCAGTTGAACAACATATGCAAGGGCTGCTTATAAATGAGAGCAACACAGTTGCAAACTGGCAGTAAGAATTTCTCTGTTTGTCAAATGAATATTCTAAATATTATATTTAAGTGACTTTTCACAAAGCTACACTGCTTACCGTACAGCCAGACAGTCAGGCAGAATGCGTGATGCTTTTCTCCAAAAGTAAGCATGCTGGGACTGGGCCCAGCATCTTCAGGTACCAACCCAATCATGGGATCTCGAAAATCCCAACCCAGATACTGAACAAATTACTCCATGGCTTCCCCCTAACTCAGAGAAAAATGTTTCTACTACAATAAAGAAATCACAAATACATAAAAGACAGAAAACAGAGCTTGGACACAACACAACCCTAAGTCTGCCTGTGCAGTAGGAATGGGAACGTACCCATACTTTGCCACTTCGTAACAAAGACAGAACTTTCCATGTGGCACCTCCTTGTCTGTTGAGGTAAGTTTTCTTGCATTGGGAAACCAGCCTAGCCAAGACATTTCATCCCACCTTTTAACACTAGTTGGGGCTTTCTAAAGAAGAGGAAAATTGCCTGAATCTTTCCCAGACATCTAGGTGCAGACGTGTAGAAGCATGGTGCTTTAGCTGATCAAAAGACAGCTCTGCACTGCACAAAAGAAGCTCCTCTATTACAGGTACTGAGCTACCGTGTATGAGGTAAGTGGGTCACAAGAACAGGTCACAAGCAGAGTACAAAACCAGACTGGCTTAGAAGGCGGAGAGGGTCCCACATCCCTGTACTGTGGGATACGTGAACATCACTTGCTGCTGCAGGACACGGCTTGTATGGTAGCTAGGCTTTGAACACAGGTGACTGAGGCATCCACAGCCACGTCCAAGCATTCACACAGCGCTCTCGTGAAACACTTAATGTGAACAGGGAAAAAAAATGTGTGCCACCTCTGAAATGCAGCATCTCTCTGCCTTTGCTATCACCAGCATGGGTGGCTTTACACAGTCTGCTTTATTCTATCAGAGGGCTACTGAGCTGGCTTGGCTCCACTCTGCACCTACAGCGCTGTTGGGTGGGCAGCTCACACAGAGTAGGCTCTGCTGCCACCACGGTGCTGACACTCACTATACACCAGCATGTAGCTCTGGCACTCCCAGGCTCCCTGCTTGCTCCCCGGCAGCACAGTGTCACCTGTATGTTCATCAGGTACTTATCTGTCACTACAGATCTGAAAACAATCTCAATCTCCAGTCTGACTCAGGGTGGCTTATTCTGACAACAGAATAAAAAAAAAAATCACTTATTTTTTCTGCTGCTTCCACCTTCTCGTGCCTGGATGGTATCATGAAGTCTTCGCACATTTGATGAAGGACTTCTTTACAGCACACAAGCTCTTTCATCTTTTCCGCAATCAGAACAAGTCAGTGCACTTTTGCTATTTCAGTCTCTTTTAAACTGGGGTGAGCTGAACTTTCTATGCAAAGATTTAACCTCTCCTGAAATCCCCTGATCAGCATTTCCCTTGCTTGCTCTTTCATGTTTGAGGCATTATGAAACACTGGAAACTACACATTCTTTCATAAGGAAGTTAGTGAGAAAATTCGAATAATCAACTCAGTCCTAGGAGATGCGGGATCTCTTTCCAAGTTTGAAAGCTTCTTCCTAATAGAAGTTTTGGTCTTGAAACTCTCCTGGTTAGCAGGCAGCTGATGATACTGCTTCTCTGGAGACTGATTATACTTCCAGCCCAGGGGCAAGTTATAAAAAAGCCTGCCTGGCTCTGGGAGGTCTGAATCAGGTGCTGGGGCCTCTGCTGGGGCCTCTGCTCCCCTCTCCCCCACCCTGCTTGCATGCGCTGGGCATTGGGGCATTCTGCATTTTAAAATTTGTGGCAACAAAAGGCCAATTTAAGAGAGAAAGCATTGCTGCCAGCATTAGCCAAAAAACCCAAACTCTGCTTTAACTGTTCTCCATCCAGGACTTCAGTGAGTCCACCAGCACCATGACATGCTGAAGAGATCTGCATTGTATGGCAGCATTTGGAAACAGTTATCACCAAAGCACTCGTAGCCCCACTCAAGTGAGACAGACAGACTCTGTACGTACATTTATTACTTCATACAAGCAGATTGCATATTGTACAAAAATTAACAGTGCCACGGAAGAGGGCCTTCACAGGTGTTTAGAAAACATGTAAATACAGCTTTAAAACGTTTTTTTATGTAATTTAGGTACAATTACTGAAGCACCACTCACTCTGTGTGTGTGTGTATATATATATATATATATATATATATATATGCATCCACACGTGTGCACATGATCTCCCCACAGAGATGCAGATCGAACACCTTGTCGCAGCAGGCTGTGATATGCTCGTACATTGTTCTCTGAGGAATCCAACATATTTACACAAGGGTCTCCACCAATGGGACATGAACTGGACTTGCACTGAATCAGAGACTCATCCTCTGGGCCTTGAGCTGCTGCCACCATTGACTGCCCTTCTTCCTCGGGTTGCTCCTTGCTGTACCCCACTGCTGGTTCCCCTCAAGTTAATAACCCAGTCTCCAAGCCCACCTAGGTGAGTGTGCCAGCACGACTTGGTAAAGGTGTAAGGGTCAGCACACAGGGCCAGATCCCTACCCTGGAAGGTCTTGGCAGAGAAAGGATGGTCTCGGCCTTCTGGGGTGCCTGATCTAGCAAGACCCAAGTAACAGGTATAATGCTGGGGCACAAACCATCATAAACATCTACTGCCTGAAAAATTTCAATTTTCTGTTCAGCAGCTGTAAAAGATGAATGGACTTGTTAAGTAAAAACATATCTGGGGTAGAAACCAAGACCTTTAGAGAAAAAGACTGCAGCACCTGAATAATTCCTACTAAAGGGAATGCCCAGTACAGTGAATTTTGCTTAACAGCCAAGAGGGAAGTTTAATGCCTTAAGGTAGAAGGTTCATCAAAAAGCTAAACACCAACATTTTTCCCAGGGGCTGTGCTTTCATCAGTAGGAAGGTCACTGCTGCTTGCAGTGGGAAACTGAGCAAACCTGTATTTAGACCCTACTAAGCAGCAACTGCTGAATCCCAGCACTGCTCTTGGGCAGCTGAATAGGGTTGGTTACTGGCATTCATGTCTACTCCCTTCCACATCTTGATTGTGTGGACTAAGCTCCTTGGGCAGCAACGGCCTCTCTAGTGAGAGACCCTGTAGTGCTAATCTGGCTTTGGCCACAGAAGATTTGTGTAGCTTTACTAATTTCTACTGCAGTAAAACAAACAAACAAAGAATAACTGCTTCAGTATACAGCTTCGATAAGGAAGAAATGACAGACAATATCAATGCTTTCAAAGCTTTCTCTCTATAAAGGTCCAGTTATTCCTTGGGAGGAATCATAGAATCATAAAGGTTGGAAAAGACCTTTAAGATCATTGAGTCTGACCGTTAACCCAGCACTGATGTGCTCACCACTAAACCATGTCCCCAAGTGCCAAATCTACATGTTTTTTAAACGCTTCCAGGGATGGTGATTCCACCACTTCCCTGAGCAAAATAGGTAAGTATGTAATCTAAGGCTTTTGCCTTAGTGGTTTACATGTCATCACCCAAGAGACCAGTGTGCTGAGTATATGATATTATTGGGAACTTCCAAGAACTACCAAAAAGGCGCAAATAAAGATATACTCCCATTCAAGAGGAGGTGCTATCTGTTTCTTACTCCAGTTTGTCACATCTGTCTATGCCACCAGGAGTCTCAGCAGAGAGCTGAAGGGTAGAATACCTACCAAACTGCACGGCAATTCACATCCACCAAGATGCTTCAGGCCTACCTCATGAATTCACCAAAAATTTGAGAGCTTGCATATTTCTCTGTAAATTTGGTCGTTTGACCACTCCTTCACATTCCTACCACAGGAAACCTTCATATGTCAGACTTGCAGTCTGAGTCTGTGAAAAGCTCTTATAAGTCAGTGTGACAGGACTCTAGAGACAATTTCTCATGCTAGAATTTATAACTCAACTCTTCTAATCCTGCACTTGTATGAGGGAAGGGAAAAAACAGACAAAAACATAAATGAGATCATACAGATTATTTTCTAAATATTACTAGATCAGTAATATTTATACATTTTTAAAAAATCTTCATTAAAAAAAATAAAGCATGAACAGTTCTACAACATAAATAGGTAAAAGTTCCATTGCCTGGTAAAGGTAGGAAAGAGTTCATACCTAATCAGAAGTGGAAATTCACAGCCATGTGTTTTAAGGATAGTCGAGTTTTAAATACAGCCTTGAAATTAGTGTCTTTACTGTATTAAACTCTTAGTATTAAAATAATAATAATAACATTCACATTTAGATAACACAGACAAAGCATAGAATAATATACAAGCATGGAAGTGCAAGTTATAACCTAAGTCAAAGTGCCCATTGGTCAAACTTCAAAATGTCTACTGGTCAAACAGGTTCAAACTATGTTCAGAGATCAAGTATAAACCGGACTGAGAGCAATCAATGCCTTTTTCTTTTCCTGTCATTTCCACCAGAAGTCATCACAGGTAAAACCAATACAGTTTGAAGTGACATCAGTTCCAAACGGGTGTACAAGAGAGGAGAGCCAAGCCCATGTCTTGATGGAAAACTTATCCTCATTTCCTCTGTGTAATACCAATTAATCCACAGGCTTTGCTCTGAATATCCAAGCACAGAAGGAGAGAATAGTAACTTGGATGCCACATTCAAGGGAGGCAGAAGCAGCTCAACAACAATGTAGCACTTAAGAGCAGGGGGTACAGCGAGCCCTTTTTTTTCTTTGTCTGGAGTCACATCCCCCAGGTGATTTATTGTTCCTGCCATGAAAGATGACTATGAGGAAATTAAGTAACACTAATCCTCATTTGAAAAATCAAAAGATTACCCTCACAGGTATAATTTTTCCCTTCCTGTTTGTCTTATTTAACTATTTCAGAGATAAAATGTATTTTACAATATCAGCTCATTATTGTATTCATTCCCTTTAAAGGCAAATAGTTTAAAAGATCCTGTCACCAGAAGGGAGTGGGAGGAGGGCAGAGGCAGACCTTTTATTAAACCTTTAAAAAGATTTCTAACTCATTTAGTGAGAACAACAAAAGCCATAAAACTCCAGCAAAGGAAAACTGTCACTGAGATTAAGCAGATCCAAACTCCGCCATCCATTTCTCATACTTCTCCAGGTCTGCAGCAGAAACAGATTTGGAGATTTTCTTCAGAGCCAGCTCAAAGTCCCCCTTGGTTACCGGCATCTGAAGCTCCTCTTTAGAAAGTGCACGAATCTCTTCTGGAGTTAAGCCATTAATACGTCGTCTCATTGCCATTAAAGATGCATCCCTGGAAATACAGGAGAAAGTATGGGAGCTAATTGCTAGCAGCATGTGCTGTAAGCCTATGAATTTTGATTGTATTCTCTTGCTAGAAACCACTGGTAGGAACACTTAAGACAGCATCTATTTACCACAGAAGATGTGGTTCACATCTTTCTTAGTTTCCATGTTCCCAGATCATTACATTAATTCAACATAAAGAATGCATTGGCACCAAAACCCATTTAACCATATGGTAAATGTGCAGAGATAATTAAAACTATAAAACTGAAAACCTTTTACAATGATTCATACAGATGAAATTTTACAACTTCAGAGCAGGAAAGGGCAGGGTGGGAGACAAACGGCACTCAAAGACTTTTTTTTTAAAGTAGTCTGAATTTTTACACACCATTCCTTTTAGATTTCAACCTTCTCTCTGCAGTCAGCAAGTGTTCAGAGTGCAGCCCAGTTCAGTTGCCTGCTCATCCATAGCACCTGAATCTGTGAAGGGTGGAGCAGGAGGCATCAGACACAGCATCACCTGCCCTTGCAGTGCTGAGGCTGTTGGTGTCTGTGCCTTCTCATGCCCTGCCTGCTCTGTGACTCCTCCCCAGCTCGGATGCTGCCAGTGCAGCTCACTGGCATGGAGAACACTGCTCATTTTCTCACACCACGGCCCACAGGCAGTCTGAAATTACATTTTCTCTTTCCCCAGGTTTTTCCCAGCATGGGATAATACACGCCTTAGGGAGAACAGGTAATTTCATTACTACGTGACACACACCAAGTTTTCAAAACCGGGGAGTGATTTCACATTTTCAGAAAAGCAGCAGGGGAAGAAAAAAAATTCCCAAGCCATGGTCTTACTGGATTAGTTTTTCTTGAGAGGGCTCTTAAGGGACATAGACTTCCTTCTGATAATTTTTTTCAAATACCTATCCTTCAATGCAAGACTCATTTGCCAAAAATTAAATAAATTGTGGGAACAGGATTAAATACTAATGCTATAAAGTATCTGTAGCACCCTTACACCTAGAAGATTCAGGCGGTCACCAAGACCATGCTGCACTGATGGCTGTCCAAACATACAACCCCAGAGAAGTATTCTGTCAAAGGAACTTTTTACTTTACAAAATTCCAGCTCTTAAACTAATGAGATTTAAAAAAAAAATAAAAATCCAAACCTGTTTTGCACTACATTAACAAATGCAGCCAACTACAGTAAATGCAGCCAACAGTAACATGGGATTTGCTCAGATAATTTTTTTCTCTTCAGATCCAAGAAAAACACATTTCACAGACTCAACATGACAGTAATACATGGTTCCAGTAAAAAGATTTGGGTCTCAAAAACAGACACTGTCAGCATGGCTTCAGTTGTAGTGAGTATTGCCTTTTATCATACAATGCAAATGATGACTTTCCATGCAGTTTTAGCTACAAATTAAGGAGAATGAGATACCTGCAAACATTAGTGATGTCAGCACCAGAATAGCCTTCAATTTTCTCAGCAATTTCTTCAAGGCTGATATCAGGATCCAGTTCTACTTCCCGAAGATTAATCTTAAGTAGTTCTGCTCTGCCTTTTGCTAGAACATAAAAATACTTGTTGCAAACTTGCAAGAGTTACATTTAAAAAAAGACATAAACACAAATTTTTCAGTGAAAAGTACAAAAAAAAGAGTTCAATGTAAGAAAAGAAAAGAGAGAGAACAAGACATACTAAAGTGTATAATCAAATACAGTAAAGTTAAGTGCAGTATATTAAAACAGTATAGTCTAGAGATATTTGTCAAAGTCATATGTCATTAAAAATGTCTGTTATGTCTCAGGTGATAAAGCACTTGGTTACATACTACCCAGAGGCACAAAAGAACAATCCTACAAATGTCTGCTTCTTCTCACATCCCTTTGAATTCACTTGCTGTTCAAGGGTTTAATTGCATATTATATTCACCCAGTTTCATTAGAACCACAAAGATTCTATTAACAGAGCTTCAGACAGCAAAACTCCTTAACAATAAGCTGAACTTTAGGCATATGTTTAAGCACTTTACTCTGTTGGGACCCAAGAAAGCCGCTGAAGCCCAGCAGAAGACAGATACATGAATACAGTAAACATATATTTATATATTTACAATACAAATATCCTGGTATCCCACTTTTACACCCGGACACAGTGTGTACAAAGTGATAACCAGCTCTGTAAATAAGCATTTATGCAGCCAATTAACCATTTTTCTTGAAGAAGGCATGTGCATATGTGCACATGCATATGTGCATGTACATATGTTAAGCAGCCTAAGCTTATAAGAGGGAATTCACATTTGACAGTTTAGGCCTCAGTGTTACTCTGCACAAGGGTGGTAAAAGAAGAGGATGAATGGTTTCCTGGCTTTTACTGTACAGAAAAAACACACCAGCTCAGCATCTTATTCCCCAAGTGACCAATTTTTATGACCTAGAAAAAAAGGACAACTGCAACAGAAGAAGTAGCATTAGGAAAGGCTAAAAGTCTTAAGGAAATGTCCAATAAAAGACATTATGTTTTATTTATTGATGTCTCTAATTTTTTTTTTTTATTTTGGGGCGGGGGAGGAATATAAAAGAAAACAGAACCTTGTCTGAAGCTGCTGCTTTGCAGAACTGTCCAGAGCATAGAGTTATCCATCACATAAACTGACATTAACTATAAAATGGGGATTTATTATTTACAAAGCACAATGTACATATGGCATACCTGCATCAGAGAACATTCTTCTAGTCGTTGCTATGGGGCTAAGCAAGTCTTTGCAGTATTGTGAAAATGAAACACTACAGAATAGATACTTGCATAAAATTCCACAATATACAGGTGTATCTATGACATATCACTTTTTCAATTAAAATGCCTGACCATGTCAAATCACACAGCACAGTTATAAAGGCATCGTTCAGACTTGCCCAGAACAGCACAACATTCTTATTTACAGAATAGAATGCAACAGAACCTAAGATTGGAAATAAAACCGGACCACATCTCCTATGTTATCCAGGGTGTGATACGCTGTGTCAAAAAACAATCTGGTTTAATTAGAAACAAGAGGAAGAGCAGATAGGATTTTAAACTAATTGGTCATAAAGACAGGCATCCTGTTAGGAGCTGTTACTGCCTGTAAGCTGCTAAGACAAGCTCTGCAACTATTAAGTGTCCTTAGACCTGCAAAACTCAATCAGAACCACTGTCACTACTAACACGCATCTTGTTATCTTGAGTGCTCATGCAGGGAGATGAGGCATTCACTGTACCAAGAGAAAAGAAGCTATGCAAACTTCAAGTGATAGGAATCTCAAATTAATAGGACAGGTGAATGACAGCTAGGAAAGACAATACAAGCCAAGACGTCTTAGGGCAGGAAAGCAGCCAGCCTGCTGCATTCTGAGTGACTCAAAGCACAGTAATAAAGGTGAGAAAGCAGTGATTTGCAATGAACTAAGCCTGTAAGTGAAAATTCATGGATCCACTTTTGTCTGCAAGGGCACAGAGTGCATTTGCAATATTTGTGAACATGTCCAAAGGCTGCCTTTGATGATCATTCAAGTACTGACTGTTAAACACTAAAATAATTCCAGGCTCATTAAAACTAACGCTTTTTCAAAATATAAGAACCCAACAATGACTTGCAATGAAATGCCACAGCTCTTTGTTTTTAAGCCCCCAAGCAAGTAGTATTTTTTCCTTTCTCTCACTCTCTTTAAAAATAAAGGAACCCAGACAAACGATTATCCCCTGAATTTCACTGCTCATCACAAAGCCATCAAGACTACTCACAAACCCATCAGTCCTGCAGTAATCCTAAATTTGTCTTGCAAAGACCATTTGAAAGGAAAATGGTCATATCAAACATACCTGTGGGCAAAGGTATATAATCCTCTTCTCCAGTCTCCGTCGGAGAGCTTCGTCGATATCCCAGGGAAAATTTGTAGCAGATAATACCATAACATCTTGGAAGGGTCATCATTTTCCAGAGCACCACCTACCCTGAAAGGTCAGAACAATTTCACTCCAAAGCTCTTATTGATTGAGATGCTTGCTGAGAAACACTGCACAAACATTGTATAAGCCTCCACAAAGCTAAGCAACAGCTCCATATAGTCCTAGTGTCCCTTTCCAGACTTCCTAGTGTTCCTTTCCAAACTTCCCATAGCTTAGGTGACACAAGACCATCATTGTCACAGAGAGAAGGAAACTTCATTCCTCTGCTGAGTCACGGGAGGGTTTTTCTTTGACATTACTAATAACACAGCCATATGTGAGTGCAGTCCTGTTAGTCCCACTGACAGCGCTATCTCTGTCAAACCTGGTCATAGAAGAAATAGGAATCACTACTCAGCTTACCAAATGAGGACTGCAAAGAAATTACCACTTTGGGGCAAAAAGTTTGTTACCGTGAGGTTACCACAATGAACATGCACATTTGAGAACATTTTAAATAGTAGTTAAACAATAGCTGCAATATAAAGGTGGTTATCAAACCTCTACACCATACAGTATTCCTCAGATGGTCATCCCTGTTGTGTGCACCTGCATAAAACAGGTATTAAATCTGACTTAAGAGGGTCATATTAGCTGCCACCACAGAACACAGCAAAATCAGATCTCACAATGGGATTCCACAGTTGGAGGCTCTAGCAAAAGGAAGAAATTTGTTTAAATTGAATACAAATAAAGTCCCTGCATTAACCTGCCCAAATCTCCATTATCTCCTTCTCCTAGAGTCTCTCTTTAATATGAGTTTTCAACTCACCATTAAAATAGCCATTTTAGAAAAAATAAAGCATAACACTCTTCTCTGTTATCTGTCTTTGAACACTCCAAAAATTCACTGGTCTCAAGTTCTGCCTTATTTTTCCCCTATCCATTAAGCTAGGTTTTCCAGATGGCTCAAGTTCTTACATTCCCACCTGTAAAGAAACAGCACCCCAGCCCCAAACCTGGATGTAAGGACTTGTTACCATCCATTTGCACAAGCAGCTCTGACTTGACTCTGCGACTGGCCTCGTGTTCGTCAGACGTGCCTCTGCGGCTGCAGATGGAATCTATCTCATCAATGAAGATTGTTGTTGGAGCATAAAACCGTGCCTTTGTTCAAATGAAAACATCACCATTAAGGCTGCAGCAGCAAGCACAGGCCCTTATCAGACCACAACCCAGTCCCACTACACATACTACATACATATCTTCCCTGCCTATCACAAGAAAAGAATTCAAGATCCTGATTTACAAACTGTCTGTCATATGCTGAAGTTTATACACCTTAAATTGTACTCTCTGGGTCAGGGGTCTTGCAGTGTTGGTTGGCTTTCCTCAGCAAATAGTTTTGCAAAAAGGAAAAGGAACACAATCACAAAACAGGCAGTTTTTATGTCCATGTTTTGTGCTGGTGAAGGGTAAGAATAAGAGACAGAAGGGGGCTCAGCTGATCTCAATAGAGGTTTTAATTGAGAGTATTACAGAAGTGCAGTGAGGATCCCAAAGAGGTGAATGACTCTTCAGTATAGGTCCACATGGGCATGTCCTTCACATACCCCACATGACAGACTGCACCCATAGCTTCACTGAGAGCCTTGAGACCATCATTCAGAACAGAAAGGAAACTAAAACATGTATTGCTTCTAAAACAACAGTTCCAAATCCCTTCCAATTTCAAATCTACTTTCTATAGGATTGTTATCCCATCACTGAATAAGTACTGAATTTCTGTCAAGGTCACAACTCTATATTTAGTCTGGAAAACACGATCCTCAATATGGGTGATGAACCACTTCCTTCTTAATCCTCAACAACATACCATTTGTGGAATCACTGAGATTGTGTTTTCCTGATTAGTTGAGGGGGTGTCAGTTCAATGAACTCCATGCTTCCAACATGCTACTGGAAGGGCAGGAAACCAAGAGTGATGTCCTTTCTCACCTTAGTGATCCCCAGATCACATCATCGAGGACGTACCATTTCAAACAAGAGGCGGACCAGCTTCTCAGACTCGCCTCTGTATTTAGATGTCAGTGTAGAGGAAGACACATTGAAGAATGTCGTTCCACATTCTGTAGCAACAGCTTTTGCTAGCATTGTTTTGCCAGTGCCAGGAGGACCAACCATCAGCACACCCTGAGAGGTGAGATCAAAGGTAATGAAAAACAAATAGAGAAACTTTGCTGTTGGTACACTACACTACTACATCTCAATATCTGAGTCAAGTTCTGGATTTGAATTGTTTAATATTATAATCATCATCAGTGGAAGACAAAAGGCAAGAATCCTGCTTTCAAGAACAGTGTGGAAGTGTTCTGTCACTTCCCTCTTACCACTTCACTGGAGTCAGAACCACAAACCCAGTAATTGTTGATGCACCTAGCACCTAGGAAGCGGACAAGAGATTTACAGCCTTGCTCTGAATCAGACAGAGCCCGGACTTGAACTTAGGCCTTTCCCAGCTCATGAGGGGTTGCACAGACAGATGAAGACAGTAAACTCTTTTTTGGAACAAGGTCCCTTCATGAAGAAAACTTCACAGAAATCAAAATACTTTTGCAATAAGTTGTGTTCCCTCAGTTGAGCATTTTTCTGCAGAAAAAAAATTTTCCCAAAAAATCCTGACAATGAATCTGATTGATTTTTATATTTAAGTATGCACAAGAGCATTTACTGAATACAACAGGTTTGTTATCTTGTTTAATCTCCCCATCTCAGTACTCCTGTGGCCATACTACTGCATCTTAGCAATTCCTGGATTAAACACCATCCTCATCACGCTGTTGGATGACTGGATTGCACTGCTATTTCTATGTTACAGATAAGCAACTGTGGCTCATGTGGACTATCGCTCAGTCCCACAAAAGCCTAATATGAACTTCAGTGATTATTCAGAAAGCTTTAAACTAGAAAACTGAACTCCAGTTGTTAAGTCCCAGGTTGGTATCCACGTCCTCAGACTGTCATTCCATCTGTGGTCTCTGAAAGAGAAAGGAGCACACATCTCTGCAGCTCAGCACATTTACCCATCATTACACAAGCAGGTTTTTGGCTAGACACAGAGTGCTCTCAGAACCCATGTTAAGACTGTAGCACTGAGATGTGTTAGTCACTCTGATAATATTTCTAAATACAGCCATATTTATGGGTATTCTTTCAACAAGCAGCAGTGCTTGAGAAGGACAACACATAGTTCTATGTCTGCACAGCATTAGAATAGGGCACTGTGATTTTAAGTAAATCAGTGAAAATATTGTGCTCAAGCAGCTTGGTTGGTTTTTTTCCCTCTGACCTGCAGATCTTATTAACAAGTTAACAAGAGTTTCCTAAATTGTACTGTATTGTAAGGGTAATCAAATTAGCTAGAGTTAGAATTGCACATCATAATGTGCTTTGCAATTATAACTTACATAAAATGCCACAGCAATAAATATCTGTTAAATGCAAGCCATATAGCAAATTAGATTTCATCTGTTCCTCACAAAAACTTACTTCAAAAAGCACAAAGAATAACACGGAAGAGATCTATAAAAACAAATCAACCGGGACATGCAATTATTCAAAAATGTACTATTCAAAGCAATAGCCTCTCTGTACTCCATTTTCCATTAACTGTTAATACCTTTATTGCCATTTAACACTTAGCTAATGCAAGTTCAACATGCATTCATCAGTAAATTAAGTTAGGAATGTTCCACATCATCTATACAGCTAACAGTCCAGTGCCATTCCTCAGGCTGCCCAAGGTTTCCTAAGGTCCAGAGCAGCAAGTATAAAAAGTAAATGGACACTTTTCCTCCTTCTGAACATTCAAACACTCAGATTTGAGATGCTGCACAGTTATACTGATATTATAATAATATTGCAAATACAACCTTTAGTGACGGAGTGAAAATTACTCAGCCTGTGATATGCAGGTCAGAGATGACTTACTGTTCTCTGTGAGTTTCAAATGTGTTTTAATATTTTAAAACAAGCTTCACCTCAATTCAAATCACACTCAACCCACGTGTTTGACAAACTGTGTTTACTGCAGGACCTGGTGTACAGAGGACTAACGACATTTTTTGGATATTGCTTCAGTCCTCCATTATTACGGAAGGTCAAATTCTGGCTTCAGTTACACATGCTGTTCACTGCCAAAATTGAAGCCCGTCGCTTTGCACCTCCTGTGTAAGTATTACAGGGAGCGTTACCTTGCACGAGATACTGGTGACATTACATATGTGCGTAACACAGGTGCAAAGCAGCCACACCAAGTGTAAAGCCAGGGGAAAACCAAGCTCCCTGGGGATAGAGACAATAGAAATATCGGTTAAAAAAAAAAATAAAAGAACTCGAGTTCTCAGCAAAACAAGACATGCATGGCTGCAAACAGAAACGCATAGGATCAAGTTGCTCGTTCTCTCTGCAAACTAGGAGGCTGCCACTTACTCACTATTTAAAATCCTTGACAAACACAAAGACTTCTTATTCTTCCTCTAAGGCTCTGTTAATCCAAAGTATTCCAATAAGAAGCTGAAATGCACCACAGGGAGTAAGTGTTTTGATGAAATCACTGCAGGGTTACTTCTTCTTGTTGTAACAATCACTAGCAGAGCAGTGGGAAGCACAGTGAGCAACCAGGCTTTCTTGGCACCAAACAGTTCGAAGAAAAGAAAGAGCAAACCACGGACACTCAGAAGCCCATGGCTACAACTACACAGAACCTGTGTTGAAACAGGGAAGACAGCTGGCTCCTTCAGACAGGCATCGTCCTCTGAATACACGCACAAACTGTGAGGGCTGTCTTGGGAATTGTTCTCAGGAGAGTCTGAACATCCAAAACCAGCTTTGGCTGCCTTTTTCCCCTGAATTATTGTCCTGAACTCCTAGGCTCAACAAATGCCTGCTGCTACACTGATTACTGCAAGAAACAGCCTTCACTTCAATACTTCTCATCCTTCTAGCACAGTCAGAGGTCAGCGGTAGGGAAAATGCATGCTGTTCTCTGTGAAAAATAAATTCATGAGAGCTACAGCTTCACAAGTCACCAGGGAAAAGGCTAACAGTGAAGACTCTTCATGGACTTGTCAGAAATAAATTTGCATTTCAGACTGAAGAGAGAAAATAATCTTAGATTTTTTTTCCATGTCTACAACCACCTGGTTTTCAGAAGTGACACTGCTCAGTAGGAAAAGATAATCTCACACAGAAATAGAGATTGTAACTCTTTAAAAGATCAGGCTGCTGTTCCTTTATCCACTGCCACAATACCTGAAGACAAGACCAGTGGCACTTTTCACATTTCCTGCAGTCTGCTGAGATACCTGCCTTAAAGACAGGTGGCCACTACATCCTCTAAGCGTGCTAAGAGGTGGAAATAAAAGCCTAGCAGCTCTTCTTTCCCCTAAAAGGTTTTGAAGAGTGGACAGATGGGGCACCCATAGTCTATAATAAGGGTATGGATCAACTTTCTCTAAGTCAAGAAGAAAAGAGGGAGATTCAACCGTTCAAAATATACTAAAATCTCACCCTACACATGTAATACACAATACCTAGGCTCTGCCCAAGATGATAGCCCAGTTAACCTACAGGTTAACCTCAAGGCCACTGGTACTGACCACAAGCACTCTAAATTCCAAAGGTCCTATAGCCTGGGGCTAGGTTTGCACTGAGTCTAGGTTTGGCTCCCTCTCTACAACTCACTAAAACCTCCATGAACAGCCCGCAAGCAGCAATGTCTCAGCTCCTACTGAGTCTGAGATAAGCATAAGCCAAGGAAGCACACAGACCAATCAGGAAAAGACAGGACAAGTGTTAGTAAATGCTGCTGAACCAGCATAAGGAAACCACAGAAACTACTCACACACATAGCGTTCCCTACACATGCCACTGCCTTGCAGACTCTGAATAACAATTTGCAACAGTCTCTTTTCCCCAGTAATCCTTCTCAGTAACCAAAAAGGTCTTGAGTGGTGACTAGTTATTCCCCAAATAAGTGTCAATCCATCCTACATCAGAAGCAAGCTAATTTTGTTTGCTCTTTACAGAAATGTTCAGCAGCCTCCTCCCTCCGATTTTAGCTCTAAGCAAGGCCCAGACTGAGCTCACACTTGTGGTCCACCAGCCTAGACCAGTTCAGTCCTATATCCTTCCTGTTGCCCGATTTGTAACTCGTTCTCCTCCTCTGACTTTCTCTCCAGCAGCAACTATGCTCAGCTGCAAATGCAACTGCAAAGCTAAATCAACAGATTAGCCCCTTCTTTCTTTCCTTCCTTGAACCATCCAGCCTGTAGTTTGCAGTCTGATCAAGAGATACTTGGCACATTTGGAACAAAACAGTCCAAGGACTGAGTTCTTCTGGGAAGTGGTAACAGCTGGTCACCATAATCCTATGTAGAGCTGTCTATTAATCATTTTTGCTTCAGTCAATATGCCCTACATGCTCACACATACAGGTCGACATATAGAAAGTATTATAACATCAACAAGCTATAACTGAGTAAACACAGAAAAAAATATTGTTTACTGTAAGGGCTACATATATTTCCAGGTGTTTCTTTCAGTGCATTTTACACGAATCATTATGAGACGATTTACTGAACAAATTCTTGATCTTTCCCGTTTACCTTTTTAGCCTTCTGTTACAGGCATCCACAAGTTACAGCAGCAGACATACATAGCTACAGCTTCCCATTTACTAAAACACCACATAAATTCCCACCTTCCAAGGTCTTCTGATCCCTTTGAAAAAATCAGGCATCCACATTGGAAGAACAACAGCTTCTCTTAACAATTTCTTGGCTTCTTCTAAATCTGCTATGTCATCCCTGTGCAAAATGAAGAAGCTTGTATAAGATTCTCATGCAACAATATTTCTTCTATTTTTATACAAGAAAAATAGAAAAGCTTTTCACTTAGTACCATCTCTTTCAGCATGCAACTTAGGCCTCATGAGAGCACTCCTGTAGTACTGCGACCTAAATTGAATTCACTTTTGGAAGACAGGAAAAAAATTTTTTTCAACTCAAGTTACCCAGAGCTGCTTAATTAAAAATTGGTTTGGATAATGTGAACTCCAGAGCAGTATCTTTAAAGACCTCTGGAGCATATGTTCATTTCAACAGTACCTGTAATGAATGTACTGCACATATTATCAATTAGCAACAAAATCTTAACTTAATTAATTAATTAAATTGATAAACTGTTTAAGCAAAAGACCTTGTTTTGCCTATCTTTAGAAGACTATATTGTCTCCCAGTTGTAAGAGTTAAAAGATGGCTATTTTCTCTCATTTTCCATACTAGCAAACCCACTTGAATTGAGAAAATCCTCATACCAATGAATGCTTGGATTCCTTGATACAATGTCTCTTTCAAGAGCTTCGATCAGGTCTTTGTCATAGCCTGCTCCATCAAATTTTGGAATTTCCCCATCACCAAATTCTTGGGATATTTTCTTTCCCTAGAAGTGAAAGTCATACAGAGGAATACATTATTCTTTCAACAGATCCTT
The DNA here is from genome assembly GCF_009829145.1 of Chiroxiphia lanceolata. Classification (NCBI taxonomy): domain Eukaryota; kingdom Metazoa; phylum Chordata; class Aves; order Passeriformes; family Pipridae; genus Chiroxiphia; species Chiroxiphia lanceolata. The sequence continues at coordinate 71,200,151 of NC_045638.1, read as the reverse complement.
TACTAGCAAGACTGTCTAGTTCATCTCTGTAGAAGCCACAGGAAAATATCAAGCTTTAACACTAGGATGTTGTGCTCTAGGATAACCCTGCTTGAGAAGGGAGGTTGGACCAGATGACCTACTGTGGTCCCTTCCAACCTGACCCATTCTGTGATTCTGTGAACACAGCTATCGCAGCACCACTATGGCCAGCAAAACCAGTGGGTTCACAACCTCTGCTCTGCAAAGTCCCCAAACACCTGTGGTTGCTACCACCACAACAGCGTCATGTTTCTTTCATAGATACAGCTCATAGTGACAAAACCCCACCAGATCTCATTACATATCATGGTGGGTAGGTTTGTTGGCTTTAAAGCATAAACTAGACTCTCTTAATGGTGCTAAACCACTCTTCAGACAACTGACACACTTCCCAGCCAGCCGAAGGCATGAATGCAGGAACAGCCTCACAATGGTGGTTATGTCACGACTTAATGCTACATTAAGTCCTAGCTGAAGATCAGAGCATCCAAAGCACATTTTGAAGATGCTGCACTTGCCGCATTACCTGCCAGAGTTAAAAAACTGGCACGATCATCACTCTTCATCACTGAAAAGGAACATGGAAACTTTTACACCATTGTCTTCGACAGAGGAAAACAGATTCAGTCCCCTCGCTTCATTAAAGCCCTCCTGCCCAGCAATATCTCCTTTCCTCAGCTACAAACTAGTCTTCCCTCTCAATTGCAGGCCAGCTCCATAAACAGTTAAAACGCTTTCAAAAGGTCATTTTTACTTAGGGGCTGCTTCAAAGGCCATAAAGAAGCTCCCAAGTCACTTCTTACACTAATTTCTGCAGCATGCTCATTCAGTGACCACGCCACACTTTGCATCTGCCCCAAATGGCCCAGAGTTCCTGGTTAATATTTCCACTGTGCTGTTAAGTTTATGGAGGTGAAGTAACATTTTCCCTTTGAAGCATTAGGGCTCATGCTCCTCCCCTCTCAGTTCCAAAGATAATCGCTTTCCCGTCCCAGCTCAACGGCAGTGTTCGGGGTGCCTGAAAGCAGCTGCGCTGTTTTAACAAAGGGGGCCGAGGAGAGAGCTACTTTAGGACTCTTAACTCAGCTTCTAAACACTATCAGCAGCAAGTTAAAGAATCCCAGCTGGTTGGACAAAGCATCCTAGGCGAGGAGGGCTGAGAGGCAGCTGGAGACACACAAATAACCTCGCAGTGGAAAAATAAAAAGGTTAGCAATTATATCCCTCCCAGTTGCCGTTTGCCCATGATGACTGTGAGGGAGTAGTTCATCTTCCCACTATTTTTATTTCTTTCTTCCAAGTGAACTCTTGTGTTGTTCAGTACTCCTAGATCAGCTTTTTGCAATGGAAACAAAGCTGAAAGTTGTGTTTAAACAAAAAGCTCATGTAAAAAATGTAATGGTCGGGTGTAAAAGGAATGGAGAGAGAAGTCTTGTAGAGTTTGCAAGATTTAAGGAGAGATAAAATGGAATTTAAGTGTAACCATTAAAAAAAAAAAAAAGAAAGGGTAAAAAACAGGACAATGAAATGAAAGGTATTTGCTGTCTGTTACATACTTCTCTTGCTCTGCAATGGACTGGTTTTCCTAGTAGAATTTTTTTGCACATCAAAAAACAATTGCCTGTTTTGGTCGTTTGGGTTTTTTTTCCCCTGGGTGAGCCGCGTTAGGGCAGGATTTACAGAGCCGAGCAGGCAGGGCGCTGGCTGCAGCACACCCCACCGGGCCGGAGGCAGCACTTCAAATCCCCGAGCCCGTGCCCGAGGCCCGGCCGGCAGATCGCGCCCCGCGCCTTCGCTGGGCCGGTGACGCAGCTCGGGCAGTGGAATAGAACAGGAATAAAAGGGGAAGGCCGGCCCGGGGCCAGGAGGGCGCTGGCAGTCCCGGCGCAGGCGCGGGGCGGCGGCACGGCCCCGATCCCAGTCCCGGCCCCGGCCCCGATGCCAGTCCCAGCCCCTCCGCGTCTCATCCCCGCACCCCGCTGCCCGCTCCCGGCGGACGCGCTGCTCCCGGGACCGCTGTTTTTCCTGCCCTTGCGGCATGTCTCGCCAGCGGAGGGCGGGGAGAAGGGCGGCCAGCGGGGAGAAGTGCTCTCAGCATCACCTCGGCTGTCATTGTAGTGACACTGGTTCCTTTTTTTTCTTTTTCCCAGTTCCGGAATTAAACCAAGATTTAAAGTCATTGCAGTTTTCACGTGTAATAAGATTATTAATGCCGGTCCCAAATCCATCCAATCTGCAATCCCCAGTCAGCAGGTAAGTGAGCACAGGCTAGAAATAATGTTTTTAAAAAAATGTCACCTGAATCCAGGCAGCAGGAGTAAGCATCATTTTTTCAGTCATATCCTCATCTCTTCTTCTGGTATTACTTTCCCAAAACAGCTTTAAATAAAGTTGCTGTGATGGCTTCTCTCTAACAAGGTATGCCAACAGACAGGTATACAGGCCTGCAAAAGACTACTCCCACCCAACTCCTTGGCAATCCATCACGTAATCTCAGGCAACCAATTCTGTCTTAAACATATTTAGAAATTTGCTGGGCTTTCCATCAGGAAGAGCTATCAGCCCTGCACTAACCCACTGGAAAAAAACCTTATTTCCAAAACTGATGTTATTTCTACTCTTGTACTAAGTTTGTGCATTAGTTCAGCAGATCTCTCTCAATGTGTCCACCACCTTGACATACTTGCATCATGGGTGCAAGTACGTGCTCTCCCTTAATTTACCAAACCAAATAAGTCTCATTTTGGAACACAAGCTGAACACATTACCTGTTCACTTTGGCAACTCTTTTTTTCCTCTTCCTTCTAACATTAACACATCTTTCTTGAGCATGGCTGTACACAACATACTCCAGCTGTTGTCTCACAAGAGCCTCCTATAAATGGTATGGGTACCTTCTCTCTGTTAGTAACACCTCAACAAACTGGGCCTAGGATTTGTTTACATTCATATCCATAGCAATATCATACTGCACCCTTACAGTCAACCTCAGACAGATCAAACACATAGGAAAACTCTGACGTTATTTGCAATGACCAGCATTAGGCCTTGAAGATGTCTTGCTTCCTGCAGGTTCTTCCCACTACACACAAATGCTGAACAACTGCCAGATGCACTGTCCACTGCTTGCTGCCAAAGCTAAAGGTGGCACCTGGCTGTTCCTTGCTCCAGCAGCCAGCCCTTCCCATCACCACAGGAAAAGGTGTGTGCCAAACGGAGGTTCAGCCTGATCCAATTTCTGCTGATACATCCAAATCTTTCTTCTCCTCTATGGCTGAGCTCCCAGCTTCTAGCAGAAATTCTTGTTATAGTCTCCAACTACACAGCCTGCTGCTCTGCACTGCTGAACATTATCCCATTTCCATGACTCCAACACAGAGTCATCCAGTTCTTCCAATACAACAGCCTCATTTGCCTCCTCTGCAAATGTTCTAAACTTAGTACACTGTTTAGATAAAATTAACAACTCCAATTGCCTGGATCACTTTTCCTTTGCCCTTCTCAATACAGGCACTGTCAACACAACTCACCATTCACGAGACAAGAGCAGATCAAATAAACTTTACTGTAAATCTGCAATTTCACCTACCAGTTCTTTCAACGTTTTCAGATGGAGATTATGCAGCCTTCCAGTCCCACTGCACGGAGGTCTATGTTTCCACATAAATGCAACTACCTCATCTCACTTCTGATGATGCACATGAGAATAAGCAAGCAAAAAAAATTAATTTTTTAATTCCTACCTTCTTTGATTTTAATATTCACTTCACTGATATGGCAGTGCAGCCCGTGGCTATTTCATATCCTTCACAATATTTACTGGTCCTATCCACTGACAATCTAAAGTAATCTAAAGAGTACTCCTAAAAAAGTGTTCTAGTACTTAGATACGGTATTGTGACATTTCTAGAAGACATACAGGTAGCATTCATGCTGTCTCTTTAAGCTGAACTACTAAACAGAAGCTAAAACTCTTGGTAATGCTCCAGCAGAGGGTTACCCTGAGAACAAGCCTAATCATTTCCAGTGGAACTAAGAAGAAGCACTTGAAAGAAGTATTTAAGAAAAAAGGACAAGTAAATATAAGGGTTTAGTGGATAGACACCATCTGGTGAATTGTAGTTCAACGCTGTTTTATATAGCACTACAAAAGTTCATTTTACTGGCATAGTCAGGTTAAAATTCCTTATCCCAAGATGGTTACCGTCAGAATGAAAAGATATTATGGTCTGAGGAGGAGAAACAGTGAAAGAAGGCATTTGCCTTAAGTGAGGCAAAACACTTCTAAAATGTACATGCTATAGCTATATATACCCAGGAAAAAAAAAAAAAAAAAGCATTACACTGTGATATTATAGCCAGGACACCATATAACCTATTATACCACAGCCAACGTCTTCAGAAATGGAGAGCTCATTACATGTTCTAAGTAGTCCTAGCCATGTACCCAAACCCAAAACCTACAGAACTGAAACATTAGTATGAGCCAAGATACCTGGTTACTTAATTTGAAGCTTCAGTTTGCCCTATTATTTTTAACTGAACATGAAGAGTTACCAAATCTCTTTGATTTGACATACCAGGCTACAAAGTAAGCTTCTTGATGCTTTAAATTCAGAAACTGAAGAACAAACGCTGTACTAAGAAAGGATAAAACTGAAAGTTAAACTTATTTCAAGCCTGTGTGTAAAATATAGAAAGCTGCATTAACTTCTTTCATTTCTCACATCCAGCTACTTCCTCTTTCATTCAGACTTTTCTTCAAAGGCAAATCATGGATTCCTTACAAGAATCATTATATAATACATGAGAATTGTAAGGTGAGGTGATTTTCTCTTACATACTTCAGACAAAGGAAGTAAAATAACCAAGTAGCTAGACAAAGGGGAATACAAGAGCACATGTATTGGAACTTTTTGAGGAGAAGACATATTTTACTTCTGCCACCTAGTGACCAACTTATTCAGATAAGAGCAGCGTTCAAAATGTGCCATATTAAAGGGAACACCTTTATGACTCTTCCTCCACCTCACAGCAGTAGTGTTGCTAATCATATTATTCCCAGAGATAAGTATTATACAAGTCATGTTGTAGGCTCCTTATAGTAAAGCCCTATAATGCTCATCACTGGAAAGCCTGGTGAGCAGAGTTCACCCTCATTAGAGCTAAGACTTTGAAGGCTGCCTTACACAAGCACAACTGGTGAACCTGTCACACACCATGACTCCAATCCCCATATAGCTGGCAAAACTTTAAATAATTTCCCAGATCTTCACAAGTTTTTTATAGCTTGTAGGATGCACACTTGTTATTTTATATCTTACTGATCTGTGGTAGAGAGATTTCAAAAATGCTTAATCTGTACAGTCACTCAGAGGCACTGCTGAAAATGGGCCTGGCCCTACTTACTGCTGGTGGTAAGGGCTGGGATTACTTAATAATTTTACAGTGTATCAGAAAACAATTCATGATAGAAAAAGCATATCTCGCTTGTGCTGTCAAGAAGCAACCTGTAATAGAAAGGTTGCAAAGGGACTAACCACATTAATTTGGAAGAAAACTGGCCTAAATATTTTCTTATTCATCTGACCTGTACAATACTGTATGCCCCCATAGGAAGGCCTGTCTTGTAACTTTGTCTGTCAGGAAAGTAATGTTACTTCAGTACACTCTCAACTTGTATAGCTCATACCACAGAGTCCTAGCACTAAATCCATAGCTGAATTTAAAAACACAAGTGTCTCAGAAACAGTGATTTGGACTCGGATATTTTTTCCAGCCAAAAAAACAGTCCTGTCTTGGACATCACTACTTCATAATGAATCTCTGTTTCTCCTTTTCTTTCACTTCAGCACTGCTTCTTTTTCATGCATCTTCAGAAGAAAGAATCTCAAACTTACTCTAATTTAATTAATTGTTTTTATTTTAAAACAAAGCCATTCCAAGAAGCTTCTTCCTAAACACTATAATAAATACAAAACCATTTTCATAAACCAAAGAAAATGAAAGCTGCTAAGAGTTTTCTCCTTCGTACATCTCCCTCATATAATTTTCAAATATATAACTTCAAATCATATGGCACAGATTTACCTAGCATCAATGCATTTACCGAACTGCCCTGGACTTCTAGGCTCACCTAAATTTTACTATGGTATGGCAGAGGCAATGGGACTGTGGAACTCCATTCATAATGCTTAAAGTCTAGAGAAGGGCACTGGCCTCACTTTTGCACTTTTTTGATAAGTATGTTTATAAAAGACCTGAAGTTGGGGAAAAGGAGGAGCAGGGACTTTATGCCCAATTGACACTTACAGATTAGAGTCAAGCCCATGGTCTAACCCAGAGGGTGAGAAACCCCTGGCAACAGGACACTATGCTTCCCCCCATCAAAAAAACTCACACCAAGACAGAGCAAACATGACAGAACTTTTCTTAATTTGGTGTCATTATTAATATATATCCCCATGACACATGCTTTGATCATGGGGAAAAATGAAAAGCACTGAGTTTTTCTGCATGGGATTATTGTAGCTTCTTATTATTATCTGTATTAAATGACTAAAAGAGTGCTTCCCTTTGCCACCTGCTGCATCATAATGCTTCCCTGCCAAGTTCTTTCCCACCTCTTACCTTGTCATCTCTTCCTCTAGCTCTGGATTCCCTTTCACGGCTGCCTGCAGACTTCTCACCCTTGGATACCACATGTGCTCTGCCTGCGGGCCCACGTGGCTGCAGTCCTGGGGAGTCCTTCCTCAAAGACTTTCCTTCTCGGTTGGGACGTTTTATCTGAGGTGGAGCTCTAACAAGCAAACACAATAAAATATGCTAAAAACAGCAAAAAAAAAAAAGGAAGAAGAGAGCAACATTAAGAAGGAAGGATTCTAGTATTTCATTAATTCCCTTGGGTATTATTACTAAAGCTGCTAGGTCCCTAAGTCTCATCTCACTATATATGTAAATCCAGCGATGCATTTCTGGTTCTGTCTGACACCCAAAGAAAAAAATATGAAAGGAAAAACTAACAACACTATTTGATCAGTAATCCTTACCAATCTTACAACAAACCAACACCCATGTAACAAAAGAAGAAATAATTTAGTAGAAGTCTTGAAATTGTAGTTTCTGCTGATTCCAAACCAGGAGACTATATTAGGCTACATTCATGTTCCCAAGTTCTACACAACCAGATGACTTTTCTGCTAAAAGGAAAAAACAAAAAAACAAAAAACCAAAGCTGTCTAATAGCATTGACAGGCCCCAAAACAAAGGAGTGAGGATTTTAAAACAATCCTCCTACCTCTGACTCCATTCCCCTGGGTGAAAATGTCAAAACATAAAAATTGCCTTGAAAGCAAAAGCAAACAGAGCCAAACTGCAACCACCTATATTTATGTACATCACCTACAATGTCAAAGAGAACTCAGCAGTAGCACAAGCAGAAAGAATTTGGTTTTAAGACAAGGTATCCCAGTCATTTTGCTCTGGGGACTGGATTTGAAAGACATAACTAAAATAAAAGGCCAGGAATGTCACCTAAATTTAGTAAGTGTTCACTATTAAATCTTGTTCTAACTCCTGTTTTGAGTAACTCAAAATTTGTTAACTCCAAAAACATTTTCCTGGAATATGGCTTAAAAATGTATGTATGGCCAGTCTTCGCGAACGAAGATTTGGGAAGGGTCTTTGCCCTTCGAGCCTGCGCAGTGGATTTTTTAGGTGAGACACAGTGTGCGCTGAGCTGAGCCCACCCTTTAATCCTAAGGTTCATCTGCCGGGGCCGAGCAAGCTTGGACGGTGGCAGTGAGGTCCTCAGGACGTAGGTTTTTGTTTAGAGTGACCTTCTCTTAGATGGATGGCCTTACAGGGCTAACGAGCTCCATCTACCCGGGGGACTCCTCTGACCGGGACCCGAACCCGGGCCGCGGCGGTGAAAGCGCCGCATCCTAACCACTGGACCACCAGAGGGCCCCCGGCTTAAAAATAGTACATTCTTAAACACACTGTTGCATGCAACTGCAACATTTTGCTTTGTATGCATTTTCTTCAAACTTAACAGCATAGAACAGTGGCTAATTTTCCTTTCTTATTTGCTCAAGATTTAAATTTCAGCTTTAAAAAAAAGCAGATGAACAATTGGACCTCTACCTCTAAGAAATGATACAACGATATTGTATCTAAGAAAGATACAAGAATAAATAAATACATCTTGAACTTTACATAACATTACTACAAAAATTCTGACAGGCATTTCTACCACTCACAAAAGTAATCAGCATTAATATTATTTTACACTTACATTCTTAGGGTTTTTTTTTTTTTTTGAAAATCAAAGATCTGTTTGATAATCATAAAGCACAGAAAACTATAAATAAACTTGGTAATTCTTTCCATTAACCAAAATCACTCATTTTACTCATTTACATTTGCTCCTTTGCTTATGTGAGTATGCGCACATTAAAATTCTCTGCTCTTATGTTAGAAACATGTTGGCATGATTAATGTCATTCTTGTCTGTAAACTGAATCTGTTGTTTCCAACAACCTGTGTCAAGCTCTATTAGGGTAAAAATAGGGATTTCAGAAAATGCACAAGCATCTATTTTAAGAAATCTATTAGCTAACTGAAGTTACCTTAAATATGGTTACAGAGAAGAAATACCATATATACTAGAACATGTTTAGCAATTAAACTAACCAATGGATTAAACACAGGTCATACTATCTGTAGCTAAGGAGTGATTTCTAACCACTATGTCCTTCAAGATCTTTAAGTTCCAACTCCTTACAGACTCCTCAGCCATCAATGAATTCACCTGCTTAAATAAACTGAAATGGAAAAGTTTTCTTCCTGCACATAAGAACTGTCACCAAAAGCCCAATAACCTCTGCAGCAGACTCTAGTTCCAGGCACTTAAGTCACTCCTACCAGAATAAAGGAGTGGCTCTAGAATGTCAGCAATAAATCTGATTGTAGTTTAAATACCTTTTTCCCAATGAGTTAGATTTATTCTTTATTACAAATGACTAAGGGGTAAATTAAATATGATTTTCATGTTACAAAAGCATTCAAAACAGAACATAAATTAATGGTGTTCCAACTTTATTCCACCCACTCTGCTTCAGCCTCTCATTACCTGTGTTCAGCTGGAACAGGAGGAGGCCAAACAGCTGGATCTCTAAAAGGCTCATCTTGACAGGATACAGAGATGTCTGGAGGTCTGTCCATTTTAAAACTCTCTAAGGTGTTGACAATGCCCTTAACTTGTTCATATTCTTCAACTAATTCTTGTCGGACCTTGAGAAATACATATGTTATTTAAAAATCGTTACAATTCAAACTTTAAAAAGAACCAAACAAACACAGAAAGTGCCTCAAAAACATATGCTGCCCTCAAAGGCAGGGACTCCCAAGCCTCTCTGTTCACAAGCCCTGGACCTATCAGGGTGACAGTACGTCTTTAACAACAGCATAAACAATTGAATCTCTGTTGAATTCATTTTCCTGTTTTTTAATGTCACAACCAGACATGAGTGCTAGTGCAGCGATCACTCTTTCATAACACATGCTGATGCTGAGATTTATGTTTGCATGTTGACATATATGTACACATATTTTTATACTAATAAGGGTGTTGCTGGCAGATCTATAGTATATTTGCTACTACTTTAGCATAAAAGATATTCTCTGATTATTCTCCAAGGTCCTAGTTATAAAACTGGCCAAATCATTAAAATATGATACTACAAAATTAATTCTGTGAGGGGCACCATACAGTCAAAGCACAAGCAAATTCTTTGGTGGATTGCAAAGATTAGAACAGAACATGGGAACTTTAACACTCTATAGCATAAGTTCAAATAATAAGTAAAGTAAGTAAAATAAAAATGAGAAGAAATTATGTTTCAGAAAGAAATCATGTTGCAGAATTCTTCAGCTGAATTTTATACTGGAAGTTTCTATTGGCACTAATCAGGGAGTTAGAAGTACTACAGTAATTTCAAGATTATTTACTTGATATTTGTTCATTTCAATTTTCTTCCATGAAGCCTAGGAAAAGTAAAATCTGTACAGAAATTTGCTCTGTTTTAAGTGGTATATCTTGTTATAAGCTCAAGTTTTGGATGCTGAGGTCACTGGTTCTTAGTATACACCAGTAGCCCAAAACTGCATTGTACATTCTTGCTCAGAAGCACAAGCTTTCAGAGCAGTCATTTAGGATGTGCTAGGATTCACCTGAGTGGACTTGTACTGCATCTTACCCATCTTCCACCTATCACTCAATGATGCCTTCTATCCTGTGGGGCCAACCTCCATGATTACTTTGTTTTTTCCCCACTTGAGGGTCTTAACACCCTGATGTTGCCTCTTTGCTGAAGTGTTGGTGCATAGCTAAAGTGAATTCATGCATTGCTGTGCACACTTGGAAATCAGTACTGGCACTCTGCAGCAAGGATTACCTTAGGCCAATATGAATCTTGCCTGTTATAGGCTCACAGGTGGAACTACAGAGACATCCTGAACATTTTCATTCACTGGAAAGGCACATAGGTTTTAAAAGCTCTCATGAAAAAACACTACAGAGAGGATATTTCCAGGCTGCCACCAGGCATACTACTGAGCTAGGATACCCTGCAAGGCTGAATCCAAAGCCAGGATCTGAAGTCAGCTTACAAGGAAGCCAAGGAAAGACACCAGACATCCAATTGTGCTCATATCATGCATCCACATGAAAAAGAGCTGGGAAAAATATTGCCTGGGAATCCTGCGACCAGACTTCACTTTGTGGCAAACAGAAGAAGGCAACTGAGAACAGTATCAACAGATGTCAACAACGTTGCTTGAAATCCAGACTCTCCCTACTGTGCAGATTCTTGGTAAGAGGATAAGGAGAATGGAGGTCTGCAAATCCAGCCTATCTGAGGTTATAACAGCAGCAACTCAGGGAACTCGTACTAAACAGCATCACACCTTATGTCTATTCTTCTTAATGGTGTGTACTGGTGAAAAGATATGGCCACTACCCTGAGATCTTCCCCTCTCCCTGTGTCCTCTGAAATGAACTACATTGGGCATGTGCAGGGTGCTCTGTCTAGTCAGCATACTTTTAGGAGCATGCCTCTTCCAGCCTGACTTTTACCTCCTCCTCTCATTTCTCTTACATTCTCATTTCCCCTTTCAGAATGGCATCTTTCTGCAAATCTCCCACTCTACATATTGAAAACAGCAGCAGCAGCCCCCCACTTTTTGTGGGACAACTTCAAGGCAAAAAGTGCTACCTGACTTACTGTTTGGTGCTGTGTGCTGTTACTGTGCTTATTGTTGGGTAAGGTAAGGTAAGGTGTACAAAAGAGCGAATGATTAAATTGACAGCACTCAGTAAAAAACACATATCACCTCTGTAAGCTACAGTTCTAAAATGCTACCAGGTACACCCCACAGTAATTTATTGTTCTGCTCTATAATATTTTCCAGGAATTTTCCCACTACAAGGACAATTAGATTGTTTAAATTAGCTGGTTTAAAGCACTATATCCAGGCTGGAAGTTTAGTCCTAATTGGCATCAATTTGAAAGTGAATTATTACATAGAGTATATAAAAGAACATGGATGGGGGATGTACTTAAAGGTTCAGTACAGAGACATGACAATATTCCTGAAAGATGTCTCCCCATTATGACATCAAACAATCAACGGGAATGCAAAAAGGCTCCTACCACCTACTTAAAGTAGAGGATGCATCTTTCTTGAAATGATTCTTTCTACTCACAGACTTTTATGATAGAATTTCTCAGCTGATCCATTTCTGATATGGATCTTCCTAAAGAAAATTTACCAATTTTATTGTCACATAGATGTTTTCTTTGTGGAGGCATGGTTGCCTGCTTCTCCTCTCCCACTTTTGCAACTCCAGCACCCACCTAGTTGACCAAGGAAAGCCAGTAGATGTGCTGGTTTGGGATTTTAGCAAAGCTTTTGATATTCTTCTAGACAAAATGTCCAGCACACCTAGACAAATCCCTAGTACAATGGGTGGGTGAGCAACTGGCTGATAGATTGAGTTCAAAGTGTTGTAGTAAATGTGGTCGCATCAGGCTGGTGGCCAGTCACCTGTGAGGTTCTCCAAGGCTTAATCTTAGGGTCAGATCTCTTCAATGTTTTTATAAAACATAGAATTGAATGTACATTAAGTAAGTTTGCTGATGGCAGTAAGTTGGAGAAGGTGTGGACTCCTTTGAGGGTAGAGAGGCCTTAAAGAAAGGTCTGTATTGACTAGAGGGCAACAATGCAGGTTCTCCTACAAGTGCAGGATCCTTCACGTGGGACAGGATCAACCAGTACAAACTGGGGGATGAGAGGCTGGAGAGCAGCTTCACAGAAAGAGATATGGGGATTTGGGTAGATGGCAACTTGAATAATGAGTCAGCAGTGCCCTGGCAGCCAGGAGGGCCAACTGTGTCCTGGGGGGCATCAGGCAAAGCATCGCCAGCCAGTCGAGGGAGGGGATTTTCCCGCTCTGCTCTGCACTGGGGCAGCCTCACCTTGAATATTGTGTGCAGTGTTGAGCACCACAATATAAGGACATCAGACTATCAGAGTGTGTCCAGAGGAGAGCAACTAAGATGGTGAAAGGTCTCAACGGCAAGACTCAGGAGGAGCAACTGAGGTCACTTGGCTTGCTCAGCTTGGAGAAGGCTGAATGACGTCACAGCAGTATACAGCTTCCTCAAGGGGGGCAGCAGAGAGGGAATTGCTGATCTCCTCTCTCTGGGGGCCAGAGATAGAACACACAGAGATGGAATGAAACTGCTTCAAGGGAAGTTCAGATTGGACATTAGGAAAAGGTTCTTCACTGAGAGGATGGTCATTCACTGGAACAGGCTCCGCAGGAAAGTAGTTGTGGAACCAAGTCTGCCAGAGTTCAAGGGGTGTCTAGACAATGCTCTTAGTCATGTTGCTTAGTTTTAGATAGTCCTGTGAGAAGCAGGGAGTTGGCTCGATGATCTTTATGAGTTCCTTCCAACTGGAGAGTTTCTATGATTCTATATATGATGGCCATCAGCAAGATACTAGTATCGATAGAGGCAAAGAGAAGGGTAAACTCCCAAGGCCCTGCACAGTTCTTGTAACACTGCATTTACTTTATCAGAAGCTCTACGTGCATCTGTACAAAAGGAGCCTCAGGTACAGGAAGAACTTGATCATTTTTCAGGGCAAAGCAGACTTCTTGCTCATTCCAGATGGGGTAACTATCTTTTCAAAGGCACGAGATATCCAGCTCAGGCAGGATTGCTCCTACCCTGTTTTGCTCTCTTTGCTTTCTCATCACACAATCAGCAGACACATTCCCCAGTGCGAGAGCTTCCCGCTGAGTTACAAATGTGATTGATTACTAACTCAGTTCCTTCAAACTGTCTAACACGCAATCCCCCCCATCCAAAAATAAATCCAGCCAAACAGCTGCTGTGAGGTACAAAGGAATGATACAGCATAAATCCTCCAGGGCACTGCTCCACAAGGGACAGCCACTTCCTACTCTAGGAGTACTGACAGGATTCCTTCTATCAGCCTTCCAACATATGCAGAAAATTTGGTGGAAAACAACTTTTTAGCATTGATGGCCAGAGTGCTGTCATGCAGCTCGCTGGACCAGCAAGGAGGATGGTATCTGAAAACTGAGGGAAAGTGACTCTTTGATGCCTTGGAAGACAAAAACGAACTAACATCTGCTATCCATCTCTTAGCCAGACCTGAGCAGATCAAACTCCAAAATAACCACTCTTTTGTTTAGTCAGTACCTGGCAAACCAACCAATAAATAAACTTCAGTGTGCTTAAACAACTGGACCACAAAGCAAAATAAGTGATAAACTCCTTAAAGAAACCGAGTCAGATGAAATAGGTGCAGAATGACATTCTTGCAGTTGAGAAACAACCCAAACATGAGCCAAGAAAGGCTGTGCTGTATTATGAAGTAAACTGAGCAGAGTCTGAGTGATCAGCGCTACTCTGAAGAAACCTAGGAAGGCTGCAATCAGGAAAATCATTTGTCTCGACTTACCTAGTCTCTTACCTACCCTCCATCACACACACCCTTGGGTGCCAGAACCCTCATGGGGCTCCAGCACAGGTTGTATAGAGCCTGAAGAAAGCTTTCAGGTTATTTATGTTTAAGCAGTTTCAGGACGTAGCATGGGCCAACTTAGCAGCTCACCACCGCCAAATAGGAAGAACTCACTTCACTTCTTCTCCCCAACCACACTCTGCAAAACCACAGAAGCTGCTCTCCTGGATCCAATTCTGGCATCTCAATACAGTAAGACAGCTTGGTAAAATAGCAAGAAGCTGGCCTAGGAGGGTGAAAGAAAATAAAGGACACTTCTGCTGGGTTAGCAAGCTGCACTTGCACACTATCCTGTGATCAGGTGAATTCCAGGGAAAAAAAAATGGCAGGAGGAAGAGGAGGGAGAGAAGCTGGTGCTGACTGCAGGGAAGACGAGATGGAGAAGAGCTTGGCCTCTCTGGGCATGGCAGGATGTTAGCTGGGTTCAGCTACCATGTGAAACTGTCTGCTCTCCACAGTCATGCTCTGGTACACCAGCCGCCCCTACCAGCCACATCGCCTCCTCCACTGAAGCAGCATTGTGGGCACTGCATGATGTTGGAAAGCCCAACAAAAAGTCTTTCAGCTCAGACGATGGCCCCACAGTTTTGTTTTGACATTCCAGCCACAAGGATTTACGGTAACCAAGCAGAAAACTCATCCTAATATATGGATATAAAACCAATGACCAAGCATTGAGTTCACTCTTTCTTAGCTGTAGTTCCAAAACCCATTTCAGGGAGAACCCCTGTATTTCACCATCTAGCAGCTGTTATAACTTTGACATCACCAGCTCTTACTTGCTATGCTAGAGCTTGTACTTCTACACAACTTCTCATAGCAGTGAGCATGGGTATTTGTATCTCGGTAAATATAAATAATGTGTGGGATTTTTTTTTAATTCTATTATGCTGAAACAAAATCAATCAAGTTTCTACAGAAATATTTTCCAAATCTGAAGTTACCACCCGCAATTAGTGTTAGTTGTTCAAGCTGTGTTTTTCAAAACGTGAAAATAACAATTCCCTAAACCATATCCAAAACGAATGCCCTGTAATGCAGACTGATTCCATGGAGTGAAGGTATAGCTCCTACAGTCACAAATATTCATTAGTTACCTGCAGAATATTCCTTAATTAATCATGAAATAACCTACTAAATGTTAACAAAACAGTCATGAAGCAAAAACAACATAAGCATAGATTGACTGAAATGTGCTTAAAATAATAAAAAGTAAAAATCATCCTTTATTCTTGAAGCAAGAGTACAGTGCACCTAATCACCTGCACCAGTGACCATTGTCAATAAGGGTGCTTTGCTGGCTGCTCCGAGTGTTCAGAAAATCGTTGAACTGCCTCGGCTCCGGCTGATGCTCCTGTGCTCTCAGCTATTGTGCAACACAGAGCACATGGTTGTAACACACAGCAGGTTTTGCTCGACAGCCGCTGGCCTTGTTGTAAGCCAGTACTATCTCCCGGGGGCATGCTCTGCTGTCATTCTGCAGCTGCTGAACTGTCACTGAAGCAGCTCTTTCCTACAAGCCAGCTGTCTAGTAAAAAGACTTCAACAGCCAAGAAACTCTCTCAGAATAAACAAGGAGAATGTCAACACAAGTAAAGTTCACAGTAGCGGTCATGAGAGTAAACCTACCTTTTGGTGTTGGTAAGAATGAGTTGCTTCTGGTTTTAAATCTTTCCAGTCCCAGTCTGCATTTACATGGATGAATATGCCCACCTGTCAGTCAAACCTCAAAGCACATCAAAGTGACTTTTTCTTTTTCAAATGAGCTAAGGAGGCCTAGGAGTGAGGATAAGAATGGAGCTACACTCAGCCCACCCAAGAACAAGCTGGGAACTCCTTGGATGCAAAACAAGTAAGGGTTTAAGAGCAGGTCACCCTTGATATCCCCAAGACAAGCTAGTCAACAGATGATCAACAGATGAATTTTCCAAGGGATCAGGGGAATTCTTATGCTGTCACATCTCTGCTTTGGTGGACCCTCCAAAGCATGCATCTTTTGCCCTATTGAAGTTCTGCAGGTTGTGCCAGACTAATAACAAAATCCCTCTCCCATGGTCAGCACTAATTTTGAATTCCTAGAGGCAGTATTGCATCAAGTGTAACTGAGCCAGCCAGTTGTTCCCAGGGGAGCAGATGTTAACATGTTCATATTTCTCTTCATCCTAACTATCAGCATCAAGCAACAGGAATCCTTGTAATCAAGGTGCCCGGTTGCAAAGTTGAAGCTGTCTGATTGTGCGACATGAAATACAACCCACCAAATATTTGCACAGAATATCATTCTGTCCAGACCAACCTGTTGAAATTTGAAAACAATGACACCTAAGCAAAGAGAGGTAGATCCATTAGGGTATCTGACTCAAAATCCCAACTACTTCTGGTTCACCTCTGCTTCTGCACTGCTCAATAAACTGCTGGAAAAATCCTCTGTAGTTCACAAGGCAACAAAACAGATCCACTAGGCATGAGATACCTACTCAGGATGGAGCACCCACTGTAGAGAAGAGACCAAATAGGAAGAACAATGGTGCATGTGAGAGGTGTGAGCTGGTAAGCTGCAGTCACAGCTCGTACTATTCTTTGAGATGTTCCTCATATGAAATTTCTGTTTTATGAGGGAAAACGTACACAAACATCTGAAACTTAGTTCACTGCCTCAGAAGTAGCAGTAGGACAAACACCCTGTTAGTGCTCTGCATACAAACATACAGAAAGGAAGGGCATGCTTCATACTGTCAGTTGGTGTCCCAGGAATCCTTCAGAAGGTTCAGGATTGTGAACGTGTGTGCAGAGAGTACATCCCACAGAATAACTGCTGTAAGTAAGAATCTTTGCCTTCAAGCACTTATCTACATGGACATTCATGCTGTGGAGCAGTCCCAACAGTAAAAGCTCTACCCACGCAGTGTCTGCTAGTGATTGCTAAATGCCACCTTCAAAAGGTACCAATGCTATTTGTATAATCCTCTTTGGATTCCTCAGATGATGGAGAAACTGAAGAACCTAAGGAACAAGCTAGTTTCATATGCTAGAGGAGACAGAATTTCAGGTAAAAATCAACTATGTTAATCCCCTTAACTATGACCTAAGAGTTGCTTTGCTTCTCTAGCCACTTGCACACAGCACACAGGTATGAGAATCTTTTCCTTCTGCACAAGTGGGTTAGACCTGAATTTTGCTAAACTTACATAATGTGTATGGCGTAACTCTTTAAGGAGAATGATCTAAAAATAATATTTTAATATTGTGAATGAATGCTTCTTGTGATCCAACTTTTGGGTTAAATTTTTTTCAGAACAGGTTGTCTGTCAAGACAGATACTGAATGTGACTGACCATTTGGATGTAGGTGCTGTTGGAGCTGGAAAGCAGCGCTAACATCCACATCATCAGACTCCCTCTTAATCTGTCTCAAGGAGTGAGAAAGCACAACAATTATTTATGAAGAGTGTTTAAGAAAGTAGGTCTACCTCTATAGGTGTCACCAAACCATTCAGGTGCAGGTATGGAGAAGTGGTTCCAGGGCTGCATCGTTTGCTCTCAGGGCTGTATCATTTTGTTCCTATAAATGAATGAGAAGGCAAACAGCCAAGGGATGAAGCCCTTCTTTTTTTTTTCAATCACACTTCTTGCTTTTTGGTGTTTGTCCCTGAGCCAAGACTGGCATCAGTAATGGCAAAGCAATATTCTGACAAAGCTCATCTGCCACCACTGTGTTGGGAAGTTTCAGAATTCACATGAGCGCACAGTGTGACAGATGCTACCCCACCTGCTGCTGATCTTTCTGGAGACACTTCTCTAAAGCATTTATGGGACATGGTCAGGGGCCATTCTTCTTTTACCTAAAATAGGATAATTTCTGAGAAGGTGCCAAGTTCAGATCCTCTGCTAGAGAGCCGGCTGCGTTCCCCAGGGAATAATCCCGGAAACTATGTTAATGGTTCTTTTGTACGTGAGGCTTGTCTCCAAAGTGCAGCACGAATTCCATGGTGCACAGGCTTCTCTGAAGCAGTTCAAACAACACACAATAGCACAAGATTTGAAGTGACCTTCACAAGATAAGAGCTGTTAAATGTTTAATGGAAGAACCAATCTGATCAGAGGAAACAGTAAATACCAGATGTGAAGACAAGGCAGTGATGGAGCTGCAGGATGAGGAAAGCCTCATGGTTTACCTTCACGTCAGCTACAAGTTTGGCAGGAACTAAGGACACGCATTGGGCATGAACACCTTGTATCAGCATGTACTGGGGTGGGGAAGAGCTTGAGTACAAGTACTTGAATGTGAGTATCTCCTGTACAACATTCAGCTTACTTCATCACCAGGAAAGGTAGGTACTATTGCTGATGCTTGTGCATGCACATGCTTTGCAGACAAGCTGCTAATAAACAGACTTCTAATAAACAGTTCTATGATAAACACCAATGAACAGTACTGTTATTACAATGTGATTGCTAACAGTGTTGTTGCTATCAGTACACAAAATACTCTACATTAGTGTCAGATGTTTCAAGCATAAACCCATGACCAAATCACCTGCTGCAATAAAAAGGAAAATTTGCTTGTTTTTAAGTGATATCACTTAAACATATAATATTTAGAAAAACTCTTCTTGAAACCATCTCTTCAGCTACCTCCTGCAAAATTTTATCCCTTATGGGAGCTATGTCGTTCTTTCAAAACATAGTATCTATGCCACATGAATTCTGTATTCTGGAAAACACTTTATATGGTTTTCCTCTTCTTTTTTTTTTTAATTGAACACATTTTCTACCATGAAAACTTAGACCAAAAATGTAAGACATACTTAAATACCGAAAGTGTTAAATGGGGGTGCTTGAAGTTCTTACATTTCACCTACAGATTACTTCCTTGGCTTCAACAGTACTCTGTTTAGTGGGGAGATGGATGTGTGCAAGACTCAGGCTAAAAGTATTAGTTGAAGTTTTAGAAACCTCATCCAAATTTGTGCACTGTAGCCTTATAGTAAACTGCTATTCTGACAACCATTCTGGCGATGCTAACCAACCCACTCACGTCTTAGTTTAGTGGACATTAGATGGCCAAAAGATAAAATGGTAAAAGGAAGTCCTCAGTTTTTCCAAAGTAAGCAGTCACAGACAGTATGCACACACAAACAGACTGGGAATCAGACAGACATCCTAAGTTAAAACAACAAAAAAATTGATTCAATTAGAACAACAAAGTTCCTTTTGAACATGCTATAAAAATTATTTTCCCATAAAAATAGACAAAATATTTGAAAAAAAAATGTTGCAAACTTCACTGAAATATAAGCCCTCTACATCTTAAAAGGTTTGGGAAGTATAGTGGGCTTTTCAAATATCAAGTAATAGAATAAAGGCAACCTTATTTCACCCTACCTGTTGCCATTTGCCCTTAATTGCTGGATCTCTGATTGACTGGCAATGTCTTTGGATTTGCTGGATGACACCCTGGTAATATACCATAGAAGAGTCATAATTCCCAAGGAGTGCATATTCTCTTCCTTTTTTGGCATTATCACAAATCTCCGCCAGGTTCATCTTCACTCAGAAATCTAAAAGAGAACATAATCGTCAGAAAAATGAATTTTATGTGCCACAGAACAATTCAGACCATGACAATTTAGTTTTGTTTTTATTCTCACAGCTGAATTGTGTCTTTCTGCCCCCCATTCACATCCAGTCCCACTCTTCTACAACCATTTAACTCTAGAGTTTCTCTTTACTAGCCTATGGATTCAAATCATGAATCATAACTCTTTTATGGTGATAAAAACCACAACTTCTTTAATGCCTTTGGTCCCAATTCTGTTAAATTAGTTCAAGAAAATTAAATGCCCTGCCCACACTGAACCCAACAAACCAAACTTTAATTTGCAGATCACTACAATATACTGGTAGCCATCAACCCATGAATCACAAATCACACGAGGCATTAAATTGCTTTTTATACTGGTGTATAACATATGTGCCTAAATGTGCCAACCAGCATCAGGGAAGTCTGTGCTTAGCACTTTCAAGAGCCCTCATCCTAATAAGATTATGATATGGTTGAATGACTGCTCTACTACAGACAAAGCTGAGAGCCTCATTCTGTTCAAATATTCCTTCAAAGTACTCTAACATCCACATCCTGACTTGAATTTTTTCATTAAATTTAACACGTCACTTTGGGATTTATGGCACAGTTAGCAAACCAAATTTACGATTCCTTAGAACAGTGATTCCCAAAGTACAGCCTTCCCTAGTCCTCAAAACAGTTTAAGATTTACAGATTATACTAACTTTTTTATACAAGTAGTAAATTGCAGCATGACTTTAAGGCAAACCTACAGCCCAGCTTCTCCCAGTAACCATTCAAGAAAGCAGTATAATGCACAAAAAAGCACTAACCCACACATTCAGAAGTAAGCTGTGTTGTACAGCTAGGTTTGTATTTAAGGTTGAAGATCAAAGCACTGCCCACCCTTTTATCTGAATCTCATGTGACCAAAATTCTAGGTCCTTACCACACAAAAAGAGCATCAGTTCCTTTCCCTTGTTCTCTGACTCAGGACGGGTGGGGTCCCTGACATTGACCCAGATATAAACCTCTGGAAATCAAAAATAAAAAAATTGCAATTCATAGCTATGCAATGCAGAGTTGCATTAATCAAGAGGGAGGAGGCCAGCTCAGGAGGGTTGTCCACCAGCTGCATCAAGGGTTTGGCAAGACCAAGGAGGTGAAGAAACAGGGAATGTGGGATACAATCAGATAGGGCCTGGCCTAGCACACAGTTCAGGCTGCACAGCTGAAGACAGCCTGTGGTGCAGGGGGTACACACAGAAGGAACAGGTGGTAGCAGACAGAAGCCAGAACAGGGAGAAACAATCTTTTACATCCTAGTGGGTTATAAAATTGTTAGTAGAGTTTATAAACTAACAAGATGAGATCAAGATGGATTAAGGAGGATGTGTCTTATGCCTTTGTATTCCCTTGTGCCTAATAGAATTCAAACCTATGACAATTTAAACCGATATCCCCATGACTTTCATTCTGCCCTCCCTGAATGCTGCCTCTAGCAAACACATGCTCCACCTCCCAACAGTGCCAAACTGATGATCCTCACTGCTGCCTGCAGCTGCACATCAGGTCTGCTCCACCACCTCGTCACTCCTGCTCCCTGCAAGTAAGCCATGGAAGCCTGTCACCCTCACTTAAACCCACAGCTCACACAGGTTCCACATGGTTGAAGATTTTGATGGCAAAAACACGCTGCTACCCCACAGTTGACACTCCACACAGCACAGCAGGACATACTGGGGCTTACTTGTCCTCGTGCTGTGCTGCACATTTCAGCTTGCACATCATTCCCATTGCCTGTTAAAAACTCGTGGGCAGGAGAAAGCTTAAGGTGGAAAGGGTGACAACCCTAAGTTGGTTTTCTCACTGCTGATATATCCTGATATAGGCAGGATACATCATTAGAGAGCTCTAGCTCTGAGGCAATTAAGACCATTTAATTTTAAATACAGAAGATGATAACTAATAGGAAAAAAACTGACGTCACTCGCATTGCAATGGAAATGGATAAAAGGATAGGAACTGAATATAGATTATAACCCATTCAGATCTGATGAGTCAACGTATAAATGAACAAAACACCACCTGGGGCAGAATCCATTGACCTGTCTTCAAACACGTCCAAGTGCTACACAACCAGCCTGTCACCATAAGGAAAACAGCCCTCAAATCTCTGGAGGTTTTCCCCACAGGTAGTGAAAAAGAGAGAATAAATAATTTCTAGGGAAAGGCTGCATTCAATTCCTAGAATTCCACTAAACAGAACATACTTACTTTTACAACCTCTTGGGTCTCTTTGGTACAGCTAGTTTCCACCCTATGGGCGTGTTTAACTTCCTTTTGCCTTAAGAAGGCTGACACTCGCATCCAAGTCGCCTTGATTCCAGAAGAGTCCCCTGCTCAGCAGAGAACACAACCTCCTTGTCTCTGTATCTGATGGAAGCTGGGTCAATCCATGGGCAGGAGGCAAGGCATAGGAGCCACGCAAACACATGCCCACTTCAGGAAAGAGGTTTCACAAGGGAGCTGGGAAGCAGGAGGCAGAAAAATTTACATGGTCTTAAAACTGCAGGAGCAAACCAAACAAGACTGTCCCATTTCCTCCAGCTACCAAGAGTTTGGGGGCTTCTAGCCTCATGCTGGTGACACTGAAGCTTAACCAAGAGCTTGATGCCCAGTGTCACACTGGTGAGCTTACAAACATCAACAGGCACTGCAACTCGGGAGTACACAGGGAGTCTGGTGGACTTAAACCTATGTACCTACTGAGTGGTCAATATTTCCAGAGCTAGGCTGACAAAAGCCTCTGGATCTTTCTCTTAGATTCAGACACTTCAGTTTTTACTTATCACCTACCCTAGACACAAAAGCCAGCCACATAGCTTGAGAAGGTGAATATAAAATCACCCATATTCCTGAGTCATGTTTGAAACAGCAGCTGTAGACCTCAGTCCTAAATCAGTGCTTCTCTGGGATCCTGGGCAGTTCTCTGAGATTCTACTGAAAAAAAGTATGGCTATTTTAAACTAATAGCTAAGAATGGTTTAGACAAAAAACAAACCTCTTATCCACACCAGTGATGGTAACATCACTTCAGAATAACTGAAGCAAATCAAAACAAACGTCCAAAATTAAGGAAAAAATTATTTTTAGGAAGGAATTCCCTTATGAGTTGTTTTCTGGACATCCTACACGTCGGGGGGAGGAGGAAGAAGTAGCTAGACATAGGTGGGGGCTTTTTCATGTCATGTACTCATTTTTTATTATCTGTTCTACATTATATTATAGAGTTCATACAACACCAGAAACATCCAAGGAACCAGACATATAGAAATCTTAAATAGTGCGTTTCATTGTTTGTTACTTGAAGTTTTGTTTCAATATTTGGTTTTCCTACCATATCATAGCCACATTTTTTAAGTAAATATGCAGCCAGGGACAACTGTTGTCAAGTACATTTACAACAGCTTACACATTACTTGTGACACCAGCTTTTCATTCTATCATTGCGTGCTTCTTTCCTGCACTAGACCGTAACAGCTCCACTGCACGTCAAGATATCCTTGGAGATTCCTTAGTTCACGGATCATTGACAAGAAGAGACATTACAGACATTCATGTTGGCATAGCTGCCACACATGGGGTCTTAAGCCCACTTGTTAAAAACCTTGCAGCAGCCAGGCTAAAAGGTCGCAGGGGATATTAATCTCTATTCTTTGGAGCATAAGCTGAGCTGATCCCTATCTGGGGTCAGAAAAGAATTTTTCTCCCAGAACTAAAGCAATGCACAATCGAGCAAGATCCAAAAGACAGTCTCTATTTTAACATTTAAGCATTATACACACAAGAGTATTTCCAGAGGCAGACACAGTGACTGTGTGAAGGATAGGAAAAGGGGGACAGCTTGCTTAGCAAACTTGTCTGCAACACCAGTGAGAATGAATACAGGATGACTGACCCACTTCAGCCCATGTTCCTCAGCACTACCTCACCACAGAGGTACCAAAGGCAGCAAATGCCCTCCCCTGTAGAGGGGTTCTGTAGCAGGGCTCATCCTATTGTTTGATCCCGAACATCACTCTGCAAGTGCCAAAACAGAAGGCATCTCTGCTATCTTTACATGTCTTTTTTATGCATGTGTTTTGACACAATCAGTAACACAACTGCATCCCATTTTCTCCACAGGCATTCAACTCTTGAACAGGATAGATGACTCATATAATGAGGTGTTACTCTTTTTTTGCTTTACTCTCATTGTTTCAATAGTCTCATCAAGCTTTATTTAATGTCTGCTAATCAGACTTTTCTCCAAATCAGATGTTAATTCCTCACTGATAGGGCTATACTATACCTGGATTTTTCTGGACATGTGTCTTTCTCTGATCAAAATTTTACCCAGGCAAAGTAAAAACGTTCCACAACTCCCTAAGATTGTTGGACACGTGCTCTCAGGTCATAGCAGTTCCGTAGTACTGCTGACTGGACAGCTGAACATCTGGAATGGCCTGAACATACACAGATGAAGACTGGTGACTAATTCTGTTTCTCATTTTCCGTAAATGAGCTGTGCAGCATGATGTCGGGCATCCCGAAATGCAATGTAAGAGACACGACTAATGTTACAAGACAGAGTCACTCTGTTAGGTACCATCTGCTGGAATACAATGCTGAGGTATGCCTATACATGTTCCACTTCTACAAGACAGACTCAGGATGATCCTCTGCCACTGCACAATCCCAGAACAGGTCAACGGCCACACAGAGCAAAGCAAGGAAGCAAATTCCAGTGTTAAGAGGTGTTGATTTTCAGATTTATCCACTTTTTGTGTGCATCCATTTCCATTACCAGAGTCTAAGCAATGAACTGAAGCCGTTCTTTCCACAAATTCCTCTTACTGCTTGGAATCTTTTCCTTGCAATTAACTGAAACCTGCACTTCTCAGGTTAAGGCCATATTGGTTTTGTAAGCCAGCTTTGACCAGTTTCAGCTTCCTCTCTCTCAATTATGTCTTTGCTTCAAATAGTACAGTGATCCTCTTTTCAGTTTCCTCTTCAAAGTTACAAGTTGTTAAAATAGAGACATGCAGCTATATGACAATGCCTTACCTGGAAAAGCATAAACAGCAATACTAACTGGACCGTTGTCAGAGGAAGAAAAAAGTACTTTTTCCCTGCATGATTTGCAGTTCCTACTAGAAGCCTATAGAAGTCTACTTCTGACTGAAATACAGACTGTATTTTTTTCATGTGCTTGATGTATTTAATTTGATTTTTAAGAATAAGTTATTAAAAATGCAATTGTTCAAAAAAATTTAAATAAGACTTTCCTGCTTTATTATAAACATTATTCCTTTTATTTTGGACTTGGGTGCAGAACAACTGATCTTCATTTCTCATAATTAATTGTCCCTGTTCAGATGCAATCACTGATGCTGCTGACAGTTATCAGACATTACGTTTGCACGACAAAACCAACATTTTAACTGATCACTGTCAGACAAAATACAAACAAACAAAAGGCTTGCCAAGTTCCACAGCCAAATCCATCTCTCCCTGTTAACATGGCTTTGTTTACACATGCAGCTGTGGTCCCAGGGACTGGTGTGGAAGCTAATGATAATGACCTCACAGGATCAGAACTCCTGTTAAAAATATACCTATAAGTAAGAATGTGGCTCAGTTCCAGCAGAATTGGATTTAAACTACATTTAAATGAGATGAGAAGTGTGCTGTGCCAGTGCTATTTTCTTCCTTTTGCTGTGTGCATCAGCAGTGACACGAACGGCTACAACTGCAGCGGTGGCCCTGGGGGTTGCCATTGGAGTGTTCGTGCCCTGGGCTTCTTCAAAGCAGCACACATGCCAATAAAACATACACACACATACTACAGCCCAGGAAACCTAGCACCGAGGGATCTCTCAAGTCAGCTGCTTTCTGCTGTTTTTTGGCTTCTTTGCACTGAAACTCTGTTTTGCAATAGCAGACGTGGAGTTAATGGGGAAATGTGTATGGAAGTGGGAAGAAGAAGAAGTATGCATGCAGGCCTCAAACTATTTTTGTGTGAAATCTTCTGAGAGCTAACTCAAAACAGAGAGTTACTTTAAATGCAAGTGAAAAAAAACCCATCTTCAAATGAAGTAAAGAAATTCACCACAAGTTAAAAGTAAACATATAAGAAACCACTAAACAGATGGTCATTGTTTTAATTAGAAATTAATTTAGAGATTTAAATTTGAGATTTAATTAGTTTGGTAAACCAAACAGAAAGTATCCTGGAGAATGAAATGGTCATTTGCAGAGCCTTTGTACTACAATTTTCTGAAGAACTAGAAAGAGAAGAATCAGAGATGGCCGTGCTATTCCTTAAACTGACTGCAAACCATATCCCTCTCCAGGCACCTCATGCACCAGTTTCAGGCACATCCATATGGTCACATCACCATTACTTGGGGTAATGAGGTGTTCATTGGCCAGGCTGGATAACATAAAGGGAAACAGCTAACACAAATGCTGTGGGGCACTCTGGGGACCGTACTCCATACATACACAGTTCAGGCAGTGAGAGGCTTGCTAGCTTATGCTCCGTCTTAGCCCTGCTGGACCCAGGCTGGCTCCATACATCTCTCTCCTCTCCAACACAGCCTCCAGGCGTTCTGGCATTAGTGCCACATCAAACCCAAGCCCGCGTTCAGGTGGGAGCAGCCCTGAGGTGACAGATCTTTCCTCTGACAGAATGCAGGGCCTAGATACCTGAAGGATTCCGCAGGGCCTGTCTGGAGCTCAACAAAGGGGAACTCTGCGCAAGTCAATAATCCCTCTGGTCCTTTGTGGAGCCACTTGCTTCTCTGCATATCGTGTGTAAGCACTTCTGGTAGAGCAAACATGCCACCAAAGACTCCTAAGATGGGTCTGTGCAGAGCCAGCTTGGGTTCAAAGTGTTTATCAGGTTGGGCTCTGTGCGAATAGAGTTAAACTGTTCCTGCACCCTGGTCCTGGACACAGCACACCCATGTTCCCCCCATGCTGCAGCTCAGGAGCCCTGACAAACCATAGTCAGCTCCACAAAAACTCAGTTCTGCTGCTGCTACATTCCCAGTGCAGCCAATCCACATCCCAGATAAACCTGCCACGAATAACTGCAAGTTTAATTGACTCACACATGTGTTTATAACCCTGACTCACAAGGTCAGAATTTTGGCCTGAATACTTTTCCACCTTTTGAACTCCTCTCTGAATTCCAAAGAATTGGGTTTTTAGGACTAAGAATGCGTATTTCTTAACTAGAATCTTGCTTTTTAGAATTGTTCTAAAGAGTAGTATATATTATTTTAAATATACAGTAATAAGCATATTGTTCTTAGTGCTACAGAGCTGCTTTTAGTCTTCAGATTTCTCAGCTCATCCACAGAAGAATGAGCTTTTTTTTTTTTTACACTTATTTACATAGAAAACCAGATAAAGGCCTGGTGATGCTTCCTTGTCTTCCATTTAGTTCTCTTTCTTGAGACTGAGATCAGCTCAGGGCAGGATCCATTTCTCTCTATTACCTGCTCAAAAGCCCAAGTCTCCAAGAGCAACGCATCCTGGAAGCATGCTGCAGCTGCGATGCTCACTTCTGCAGGCTGGCAAGTACCAGAAGCTGCAAGAAGCCTAAGCCTGCCTAGGGTGTAGCTGACATAGGAGTGGGGGAAAGGGCAAAAAAAAAGAAACCACTCAACAATCTGCAATTGCAATAAAAATCGAACACCCCTTGGAAAGAAACCTAGCTTTGTGACATGTGAAACTGTAGTAGGAGTAGACATTCAATATTCACATACAAGGGAGTACTAATGCACTGATGCTTTTAAGATACAGATTTTCAGAAAGGAAAAATAACACTATCTAACATGCCAAACATAAACATGTATATTTTAAGTATGATATTGACAGAATATCATATATATGAGTAAAACTGCAATTTTATTCCCCCTCATGGCTGTTGGAGAATACAAGATAAAGAATAACACTAGAACTGTCTTCAGAGAAAATGGAGAGAAGAAAGGGAAAAATGCCAGTACTGATATCATGACAATAATGGGGAGGGGGAATAGAAATGTAGCAAAATTATTTTTAAAAAAGTAACACTGTGGCTAGACTAACTACTGCAACAAAACCAACAGAGCCTAAGAGTGGTTGTAGGACACATGAAACTGCAAACTATAAACTCAACTATTTGGAGAAACTTTGCAGGCCTCACTCTGACCATTGCCTCCTCTGCACCCATCACCCGGCCTCCACTCTGCTCTGCCTTCTGCACATCCCTGCCCTCCCATCTGCTCTGTCACTCCTCCTCCGGCACATCTCTCCCATCCATCTATCCACCTACGTTCCCATGTGCCTCTTTCCTGGTATTCTTTCCGTCCTCAACCTCCAACGGAGTCCTCCACCGGCATTCACACACCACCCAACCCATCCTGCCCCCGCCGCACCCCCGAACCGCACTCCCCCACCCGGGTTTCTCGCGCATCCCCGCACCCCGCCTCGCGCATCCCCTCCGCAGCCGCAGAGCCCCCGCGTAACCCCCGCCTCCCTCCTGAGAGCCCCGCAACGCCCCGCGCCCACCCCCGCAGCCGGCCTTGCCGCGCCGCCCCTCCCTCCAGCCCCTCCCGCCCCGGCGGCGGCACAGGGGCTTTGCCCTCGCTGTTCCGGACTGATGAGCACCCTCAGCGCCCTCGTTCAGAGCGAGCCTCCCCCTCCCCACAGGGGTCTCCTCCGCAGCACCCATCTGCCCCCCTCCACCGAGGCCGCTGGGGGCTGTAGTTCTCCCCCGCGGCCTCTCCCGGCAGCCCCCAGCGCCCGGCGGGGGGGCGCGGACTACACTTCCCGGCACGCTCCGCGGGAGTGGGGGGGACCCCCACCCCACCCCTCTGCCAGCCTCTACCGCTGGTTCCCCCCCATCCCCGCCGCCTCCCGCAGCGCGGCGGGGTTCGAGCTGCCGCCCGCTGCAGGCAGCGCCGCCGTGAGGGGCTGCCCCGCCACCGGGCCCTGCCGTTACCTGGGAGAGCCAGGGGTGCGTGTCCGCGGGCGGGAGCGGCGCGGGGAGGGGGCGCAGCGCTGCTGCTCTGTCGGCCCGGGGCGGGGGGGCCGAGGCGCGGGGGGCGGGCGGGGAAGGGAAGGGGGTGCGCGCGCGCGGCGACGGGCGGTTGCCATGGCGGCGGCGGGCGCGGGGAGGGAGGGGACGGCACCGCCACCGCGGCTCCGGCCTCGGGAGCGCGCCCGCCGCATCCGGCCGGCGGAGGTGGCTGCGGGCGCCGCCGCCCAGCCCGCGTTCGGCAGCCCTCGAGAGGGCTCCGTGCCGAGCATCCCGGGCGGAGGCGGGCGGAGAGCGTCCCGATTGCTGCGCGAGGGGCGCAGTGCCCGTCCGGGGAGCAGAGGAGCGAGTGCCAGAGCTAAGCGCCCAGGCTCGCTGCTGAGCGCCGGCCCTGCGCTGCCCTGCGCCCGTGCTCGAGTCGGAGTGGCTGAACACACAGGATCACAGGATGGGTCAGGTTGGAAGTGACCACAGCGAGGCATCTGGTCCAGCCTCCCTGCTCAAGCAGGGTCATCCTAGAGCACATGGCACAGGACTGGTCCAGACGGTTCTTGAATATCTCCGGTGAGGGAGACTCCACAGCCTCTCTGTTCCAGTGCGCGGTCCCCTGCACAGTAAAGAAGTTCTTCCTGATGTTCAGGTGAAATTTCCTGTGCATCAGTTTCTGCCCGTTGCCTTGTGTTCTAGTGGTTAGCATCGCCGAGAAGAGCTCTGACTTCACATTCAGAGCTCATTCCCACTCTGAATGCAGACCTCGTCTGTCTCCACCTCGGCTGAGGGAACAGCTGGGAAAGGCAGAATGTGCATTTGTCTTGCATGGACACACAGAAGGGCACTGAACACTATCTTTGCTGTAGTGGTTTAATTGCTTTTATAGTACAGTAAAGGAACAGATTTGGGGATTTGCCCTATTTCTGGACCAAAGGGGTACCTGATGATTATAGGCAGCCTCACAGCGTGGGACCATCCAGTCTGTGTTGTCTGCTGAGAGTCAATGTACCTGGTGTTTCTGAAGTGTGCAGCTCATGGTTAATATGAGCAACCTGGTCTCCTGCAAGGGGAGCCGTGCAGTTATAAACCTTTCTAAGGATGTAATTTCACAGTTAATGCAAGCCAGCTTATGTCTGTATTGCCACCAAAAAGGGCAGTCCTGCATTCCTCTCTGATCATGACCGTGCCTTCCTGTTTGTTATTTACACTACAACAACACTGATGTTGCCATCTGGCAAGGCAAGCCTGGGATCCGATCTGGTGGAAAGGCAGTTATGCCCCTTCAAAAAAATTACCCGAATTCATCTGGATGAAGTTCGTTCATTAGCTGAGCCTGCAGAACTACTGCAGAGGAAGGCAGAGTAGATGTGAAGGCAGGAACAGCCAACTGAGATCCCAGCGGATCCGAGCTGTGTTTCTATGTGCAGCTGCACCACTGCAGCAAGTCCTTGCTGCTGGAACTGCTGTGTGACAGCTCTGAGAGTGTCCCAGTGATGATGACCTTGTGAACACTCCCTATAGTAGTACGTGATTTCTGCAAAAAATGTCTGTTGTAGTTACTTTAAGGTAGCAGCATGAGGTTGTATCTCACAATAAGGTTCTCAGAAATGTTAACTGACAGAAGTGAAAGAGCAGGGATTGAAACTAAAAGCTCAGTATGCCTCTTAAACAATACCGCATGTATGAATGTGTCACTCGTGTATCTACAGATCTTACTTCCCTCAAAATCATGTGGAGATTCTTATGTCTTTGTGACTATTTTAGAACTGGGGCCAAAATCGTGATGAATTCATAACAGCTGCAACTCTGGCTTCCCCCTTTTCCAGGTTTTTTCAAACTTGCCTGCCCATGACATCAATTCCTGCTGGTTTTTCACATACCCAAAAGCATAGATACTGTGCAGACCTTGCAGAGTTCAGTGTTTCTTAGGGAGAGCAGATGATAAGCAGCCTGTTCCCAACACTGCCATAATATCCCTTCCCACTAGACTATGTACCTCTTATCACATAAGGCAACACATTAACCACTTTGTGTGAGGATTGTATCCCCCAGCTAGGAAATCGTGACACAAAGAAGACTGGTTATTTGGTCATAATCTCTATTTGTTTGGTTGGTGATTTTTTTCCCCCATCCCTTTTTTAGTAATGCTGGAGTCAAGCAGGGCTGCTTCCTCATGGCAGAGGATACCCATACTACTGCTGACCTCCCTTTGAAAAGCAGTTACTCAACACCAGAGCAATACCAGTGTCAGCCTAGTTGGATCCCTCAGAGGGAAATTTTGGAATGCATGGGTCTACACAGTTTGCCAAGATATGCTAAGTAATTGGGTCGGGAGGAAGAGAACTGTATCTCCAGGTTCCTAGCCGTACACATTAGGATAATTCAAGTTGGAGGGGACCTCAGGAGGTTATCTAGTCCAGCCAGACAATTAGAAGTTCATAAACCTGTTAATAAGGCAGACGAATGACAGCTGTGAGCATGAAAATTTCATAGCCTTTCCTGCTGCCGTGGTTAGACTCCATCAAATCTGGCTGGAGTGATGCAAAAAACTGCTACCCTGACCATCTACTCCACCTGCTTACTGAAGGTTCCCGCCTCCACAATAGTCCCTGGATTGGAAAACACTAATGTTCCTAATCCATTTTATTAAAAAATATGGTATTAAAGTCATGTTTGGGAGCAGTTTAAGCGAATTTGCTGGACCTTGTATTGAAGCAGCTGGGACTAGTGCATGCGTTTCACTGCACTGACTCTGCTGTGAGGCAGTAATCTCAGGCAAAAAGAAGGTAAGAAATTGCTGGGAGGGGTGTGACACCTTAAGCACTGAAGCTTGTTCTACTATGAGTATATTCTCATGGCTTACAGCTTTTTATTTTTTGATAGAGGCTTTAAACCTAGCAGCTCTGGATAAGATGTGAGGTTGGTGGGTGTCAGCAACTGTGGTTAGGCAGGATCCAGCCATGGTGGTGTAGGAGAGCGTTACTCACAGCCAAACCCCAGGGATTTATCATGCCCCTTTCCAGCAATCTGTGAATCTGCCAGCAGAGCTGATTTTGTGCCCTCTCACTCTGATTTATTCTAGTCAGTTCAAACAGGAGCTGATATAAATTAATGTAACTCTTTTGCCATGAACATTAGGTTTGGTTCAGAAGTGTCTCTTCAGCTAGAGTAATTGCAGACACTGTCAGAGAAGTTTAAAGCTATCCACTCTTAGGGTCTGTGTCAGATTAACAAAACTGGTTTCTGAATTGATTTGGTTATCATTACATAAATTCCAGCAACTTGAGGGCTGGCACAGGCTTTTAGCACAAAGTAGCAGAGAGCTTCATTTGTAACCTCCTCCCACACACAAAGTTCTGCGGGAGAAGGTTGAAAACATGTGAGAAGTCTATGAATTATGAACTGCCCTTTGATTTTGTCTTGCCTTCCCCTTGCAATTATATTTAACCAGCCTACAGGAATTATTGTGCCTTCATAATAATCTTTAATGCTCACATGCAAACCTAACTCTTTACCAAAGGTCTTACAGGTTGTGTGGAGAAATATTGTAATAATGGAAAGTGAAAAACAATAGGGAAGCAATAGGGAAAAGAAGATGCATGTTACATATTCACAGGCATTAACTTTCCAAGGGAAGGTATGCACAAGTCAGTAGAGGCATCAATAGACTGTTAATTTTCATACACACAAAGTAATTGTTCTTCTGCATAGATATTTTTATGTTATGGTATTTATCAGTGTGACATATCCACCGATTTCTCTCCTAGGAAAGAACCTCAAAGTCTGAACCTTGAGAAATTGTGATGGAGTGGCAACACAGAAACATTTAGTCAACATCTTTCCCCTAAGGCACATCTCAAAATGATGTGAATTGTTAATAGAGAACAGTTTAAGGGAAAGCAGTTGATTCTCAAATGGGATTTCATTTAAGTTGGAAAGTGAGAGTAGGAATGGGCAAGGGTGTTTTTATTTATCTGGTCAATGTAGACATCTGTCTTCTAGGTCTCTGCCTCTGAGTTAGCTTTCTTCTTAAGTGAAAGAGGGAGAGAGTGATACTTTGAGGATACAATTCCTGTTTTAACCAACATGGACTGTGCCCTGAATGTGTTTAGTTTTTTTTCAGAGCTTATAGCTGACCTACCTGATCAGCATAAATATAAATGTTTGCACTGTAGATGCCTAAAGGTAGGTGAGAGGAGTCCTACCCAATATGTTTGTTGTATTGTTAAGCCATAGCAAGGGAAAGCTGTCAGGCAGCTTTGAGTTGGTTAATTAAAATGACAAAGAACAAGCTAGTGTCACGTTAATGGAAAACACAGGCAGAAGAGAAGACGGATCTTTGAAATGGATTGGAGCAAGCCCACAGTACATTAAAAAAAACCCACCTGTTCTGTTTTGAGTCTGCAGACAGAAATTAGAAGAATTAACAGGAACTAGGATATCGTGTTTCTTTTCTGTGTATACTCAACATGCAGAAGCATTTTGCTTATGTTAGAGTATTACACTTTGGAGAAGAAATAAGAAAGTAGCTTACAGTAGTCAAAACAAAGAGAGAGGAAGACTTGGACAGAAACGTCAGAGAAAGTAGAGTCAGGCCCAGGGAACTGTGTGTCAGCAACTGTTAAGTGAAAACCTGGACACAGAAAGAAAGTTTATTCACAGCATCTCAGTCCTGTGGCAGAGCACTAGACAGTATCAAGTGGCAAAGTTCCCTTAATCTGTCTGCTGGGGTTGACAACTGACAGAAGATCTCTCGTGATGTGCTTTTGTTTGGCAGTATAACTCTTTCAGGGTACAGTGTGAATTTTAAGCTGTTTTTCTAAAGATGTGACACTTCTGGAGTTGCACACTGTCTGTCCCATTGCAATCATTTTGAACTTCACTGGCCAGTTTCTACTGCATTTGCAAAAGGATGGTGGTCTAACTGAGTTCCTTCTAGTTTTGTAGTAAGTAGCACAGTAGAAAAAAATGGACACAGCTGGTGCCTCTGCTGAGCACAAGGCAAGCTGCCCAGTTCTGCTTGTGTGAAATGACCGACAGCTCCCCTTTTAGGGCTACCTGCAATACCTACTTCTGTGCACAGTTGCAATAACATGTATGATCCATAGGCAGCTTTATTGAAGGGATGAGAGCTAAGTGGAAATGGACACAAAACCAGAGGATTCTGGGCTTTGATAGTTTGAACCAGTTACATCAGATGAGCCTGTTAGGCATGGCCATTAATTTTAAGTCATGCTGGTATATATTATTCTCCTGTAGGTGTTTTTTTGACTTAACAGTGGCAGTTTCAAATAAGGGAGCTGTTGGACAGCTTTTTGCACACACTGTTTAGATGTCCAAACCACTAGAATAAACAAAGCACAGTCTAATACATATTAATGGCTTCCCCAGGATTTTTGATTTCTTAGGCATGTTAGTTCCAGCTCTGCAGTGTGAGATACTAGAAATTAAATTTGTATTAACAATCCACTGCTGCAAACATATTCATCCAGGACAGAAAAAAGACACATTTAAAGAGCATTCCATAATGGATCCGTAGTCCTTCCAGGACTATCTGAAATAGCCCTTTGAATAGTGCTGTGATCAATGGCAATGAGGGTGGTTACATTGGAGAAAGATGTGTTCTGGTGTGTGCCTAATTATTGGGATTTTACAGGACAAGAGGTAAGCCATGCATCTGCATTGAAAGAACAACTTCACAGCCTCTGCCATTTATCAATAACTTATTAAATCCCTATCACTGAATATGTAAAAATTCTGAATAGGTAGGAGCAATGTATATATGGCAAGATGTAATTACAGATCAAAGTTCCTAATTGAAAACTTAAAAATGTTTGAGGAGAGCAAGAAAGTTAAATATATGCTGGTGATCATTGTGAAGAATCTCTTTTCCCTTTCTGGTCCCCTACTACAGGGAACAAGCAGTGGTTTCCATGTGAACAACTTAATCTGGTTTGTATTTTGAGAGTAAAATTGGGAATCTTTTTTTAACTTCAAAATTTGGACTGTAGTTGAACAATGTGCATTTTGTTAGTGTTGTTCATTTACCTAATAAATGAGAAACATGATTGTGTCAGTAGAGGATCAGTGGCACAAAGAACAGTATCTCATAAAAAAACCCAGACATTGGTATCACAGCTTCAGTTAAACATGTTTTAAACTATTATAACATCCCATTCACATTCTCAGGGGGAACATTCACTGCCTACGTTTAAACATATAACTTAGATGCCTAAATTAGGAGGCTTGTCTCCTTAGATGCCTTGCATAGTTGAAGGAATGAGAGAGGCTCCTCCAGAGAGCAGTTCAGATTGTTAGTTAGGCTTCTACTCTGAATTATCATCTAGAGGAGGCTCTTCAACTTTGAATGCCATCCTGTGCTATTTCTGTGCATGTTTTCGTTGGCAACTAAACTGACTTAACTGGTTTTCACCCCTCAGCACTCGTTCTTGCCTTCTACTTTACGTATCTCTCTGTCGCTTGCGCGAGTACAGCTGTTGATGTGGTGGCCCTGCCAACTAGGTTGGTGAAATCATCTGGGTTAAAAGGAACCCTGTAAAAGAAGGTGTAACTTTTAACCTAGGTCATGTCTCTGATTTTGTTTACTGCGTGACCTTGTATACAAGCCAGGCATGTCTGAGGAAGGGATGAGCTTCAGCAAGGCACAGAAATGCGTTGTTGAACTCAAGAGATCTATTTGCCCACCTGTCAGCCAAGGGCTGCTAATGTTTCAACAGATATGCTAGGTGCAACATACCTAGCTTTAATGGTTTACAGTGCAGGCACCTGCTCATAAGCTGGTTGCCTTAAATTCAATTCAAAATCAAATGGAAATGCCTTCTGGATGCTTCATATGACTTGTAAGAGATACTCATATTAGATATGAAATACCTACATTTGACCAGCTGAATCGCACCTGCAGGCTGCGCGGCTGCTCCTTGTACATAGAACTCTGCTGGTTACAACAAGTGACGTTCAATTGCCTTGTGTGCTAACCTCTAAAACCATCCAGGCTCAGCAGTTAATATGTCACTAAAGCTTCATTTTCTGATTATTAAACATCATTCCAGTTCAGAGAAACTTGATGCCATTGGTGACCACCACCAGGACACTTTTCCAGTCCCTGGCAGTTAAGGTATTTCATGTAGCTACAGAATTAACTACCTGTTATAAAACAGTATTCTTTTAAAACAAGCATATATTAGGAATTTTAGCCACAAACCCAATAAGGTGAGAGAACTATTAGTAGCTTTTAATAGTTACTAAGTTTTGCATGGCATCTTGTGCTGCTTTTTAAAGTACAGTAGTGTCAGATAGGCATCTCAATAACCTGTGAAGAGATCATTTAATTATGTTTATCTGTGACCTTCCATAGCTTGACCTGTCTAATTGCTTCTTTTAGCTGAATTACTCACCTCTTTCTAGTCCTTCTCCATGAAAGTGAGAATGAAAACATTCCTAAAGAATCAAGTAAGGAAGAAGATAAAATCCACAAGGAAGCACAGCTGAAGCTAAACTAAATATGCTAAGCTGGAGTTAAATCTGCTGTTGTCTTCCTGCGTGCATTCCCTCATTCAAATAATTTTTCATATCGCCTTAAAAGAAAAAAAAGGAGAGGGGAAGCATTGCATTTAATTTTCACATTCAATGCATTTTTAAATGTAATGAAGTTAGAAATGAGTCTGTTGAGGTTTAACCCCAGTAGGCAGCTCAGACTCGCACAGCTACTCACTCCTTGCCCGGTGGGTTGGGAGAACCGGAAGAATAAAACTGAGAAAACTCATGGCTGAGATAAAGACAGTTTAATAGGTAATGCAAAAGCCACACAAGCAAGCAAAGAAAATTAAGGAATTCATCCACAACTTCCCACAGGCGGGCAGGTGTTCAGCCATCTCCCAGGAATGCCAGGTTCCATCACGCTTAATGATTACTTGGGAAAATAAATGTCATCCCTCTGAACATTGCCCATTCCTCCTTCTTCCTCCAGCTTTATATGCTGAGCATGACACCACATGGTATTGGATAACCTGTTTTGGTCAATTAGTGTCAGCTGTCACAGCTGTGTCCCCTCCCAACTCCACGTGTACCCCCAGCGCACTCGTGGGCAGGGCGGTGTGAGAGGCAGAAGAGAATTTGATGCTGTGTAAGCCCTGCTTGGCAGTAACAAAAACATCCCTGTGTTACTGCTGTTTCCAGCACAAATCCAAAACATTGCCCCATACCTGCTACTTTGAAGAAAATTAACTTTATGCCAGCCAAAATCAGTACAGAGCCTTAACTCTTCACATTCTTTTACAGTGGAGAAATACATGTATGTTGAGGGTACTTGTGCATAAGAATATATAAGATTGAGGTTTCCATAATTACAGGTTAGAAGAACAAAGGTTATTAAAAAAGCTGTTCCAAGAGCACAGGAGAATAATATTCTACAGATTTCTCAGGATGGGAAAGGTGATCCTGTGCTGTTTCTCCTTGTCCCTTTTACCATTTTTATTCTGGGTTTCTGTTTTGCTGATATACCAAAAAATTCCCCTCCTACTGAGACAGTCTTTGGGACCTTTCCACCTGATGAAAGCAGTCTCCAGCACCACTGTTCAGTGCAGTTCTTACTGGTATGGGCAGACAGCCTGCGACGTTATTTGCAAGTGTGTATCCACGCTCAAAAGTGCATATCCACAGAAGAGAGGGAGCAGTTTTCCATCCCAAGGCTCAGTGATGCATGCTGACTCACATCCAGGATTCTTAGGGCTACTACAGATTGCTCTGTCCACGCCACAGAGCCCTGTACCCTGGATTTCACATTTATGTACCTTGTGGTGTCCCTCTTCTGTACTCTGAAGAGTGTGGAGCCTGCGGGAATAGTGTTGAAAGACAATATGGGTCTGAGGGAGCTAAATATAATGTTCTTGACCTTGGTGTTTGAGGGGAATCCCAAGAGTGAACTATTCAAGATCCGTGCCTTATCTTGAATGCATAGGATGTACCTGGACAGATCCCCAAAGACAGAGCTAACAATTAAGCAGAGGGGACAGCTAGGTGCTCAAACTTCCTCCCATGACCTCAGTGTGGGAAATAGTGTAGACATAAAGTGCCCAGTTCTAGTCCTATGGGGGGATGAGCACAATATAAACACATAGATTCATACAGATTAGCTGAGCACATGTTATTGTATACAGACTATGAAAACAGAAGTGGTTGATATCATACATCAGAAGCATCTTATTCTTTCATACACACTGCTGAAATAAAACCACTTACATTCCTAGCTGGTATCTCTACCTGCAACTCAGCAGAGCTTTGGCTGGGTCTTAGATCTAAAAATAGAATTTTCCTTCCTGAGACCTTTTACTTCAATGATATTCTTAGTAGCAATGCAATGCAAAAGTGGAATAGATTATATTAATTGTTGTCTCGGAGCTTTCTATCCACTGCATAGGAAACATTCATTGCATTCTCCATCACACCATATGGCATCTAAATATAATGTGATAAAATTACTAATGCAGGGCAGTAAATAACATTATGATTATGTGTTATGGGTGCCACCTCATATGTGCAGAACAAGTAATTATAGTTGGAATGAGTAATGAAGATTTGAGTGTTATATCTAGAAATATATAAGAAAGGACAAAATTTGTCATTAAGGATGGTAATTGTCTCATCTGACTTTGTGGATTCAGTAAGTCAGTGTCCATACCAAGCCAGTCATCTGTGACTGCATCTGTGATCAGCAGAGAGAGGAACAGGGACGTACGAAGATGAATGGCCCCTCATCTCTCAAACAAATATTTTCAGAGGAATGCATCTCAAAATCTCACACAAACAGAAAATCTTCAACAACATCTTCCAGGCAGGAAAAAGAGAACACATCCAGAAAGACCTGGTCACACATCATAACCTTTCTCAGATGAATCTCCAAGTTTATTCTCTGCCTCAGTGAACAATCATCAGTAGTGAAACTTTTCATTACATTTATTTAAGCCATTTTTCACATGTTCCAGTGATAAAGTTTTACCATTTCTCTAGGAAGTCTCTACCAATGCTTACTTTTCCTTAATCCTGGACAGTTATTGAGTGGTTTAATGTAAATCTACTTTGCTGCAACTTACCCTAATTTCTTCTTGTTCTAATAGACACAAATTTACTTCATCCTTCTTTGCAAGTACTTTTCACATATTTAAAGATTCCTCTGCCCCCAGTTTTCTTTGTTCGTGGCATCATTTATGTCTTGACACTGAATTAAAGTACTAGTAAAGTGGTACTAGTAGGATTTATGTAGAGTTAAACCTTCTCTCACCTACCCCTTCATGGCCCACAGTAACCTCAGTGGTCCACTGACTCCATGATGGCAATGATATATCTTGTTGCACTCACAGCTGTGATACCATAATGGTGTTGATCTGTCACCCCTGTCTAATTTCAAGTGAGCATTCCCAGCTCATTTAGTCTTTCCTGGAGAGGGTTAAGTTTGATTGTTTCTGTCACTCTTTTATGGATACTTGCTGGTTCACAGCTTTCGAATGCATGATGTCCACACAATTGTAATAGTCTGGGGGCTCATTAGCCAATGTTTACAAGTGTAATGTAGTTTTTTACTCATATCTACCTTTTTTTTTCTTTACTTGCCAATTTCATTGCCGTTCTATGCTTTCTAATTTCTTCACAGTGATAACTTCATAATTTCCACAAAGCATTAAACAGAAATCCAACCATTTTTTTTGAGTGTACTGAAATATGTTTAAGGATCTTGTGGTTATGCTTAACACAGAACACTTCACAGAACTATATATTATACCACAAAATTGTTCTTAACATGCTAATTTAAAACATATTTTCTTTAGATTAGTTCATAAAGAGAGAGGAAAGAAGATATTTAGCTCCAGACAGCACTTGCAATAGAAATCAGTTATTTCTGTACAATATCTTTCCTTTGAAATATCACTAAATGATTTCCAGAGAGAGGAAGAATGTAATTTAATGATCACTTGCACAGCTCAAAAACCTTTCATCAGAGCATCTCAAAGCATTTCAGACAAGCCTGAAAGCTTGTCTGTTTTTCCCCAACTATTTCAGTTGGCCTAATAAAAGATACTGTGTCTTCCTACACACCTTGTATTGTTTAGCACTCAAAGCATTATCATACTTGTTTTACAGATAACTGAGGGGCACAAAGAATCCATGTAGTTTTATTTCTGCAGTGAATCTGAGATGAACTCTGTGGGGTCCCATTTTCACTGTGTCTCCTGGATTTGCAGAATACATGTTCTCAGATTACAAGCAGACATGGAGTGAAATCTTCATCTCACTGACATCAGTGGCAAAATTCCCATTGATCTGAATAAGGCTGAAATTGTGTCCTAGCTTTTCTAGCTGCTGCCTGCCAAAATCGACTTCAGACCTGTGCATCCTTCCTGTCTTCTGCATCACCATTAGTAATGAAGGTTCTGCGGTCCACGCCATGTCTGCCATTTCGCTCTCAGTAAATGATCAAGGCAAATATAAATGAGGAATGAGAGACCCCAGCAACAGGAGGAGGTCTGCACAGAGAGTGTGTGGTGTGTGGTTAGCAATCTCCTTGCAGTTACTGCAGATAGATGCATCTGCCTGCATCCACTCTGTGCTGACAAAAGGAGCCATACACGAAGAGCCATTTGGATCGTCTGTCCTTGCTCGTGAGTGTCCCAGGTTGCAAGTGTGCAACCAGAGACACCACCACAAAGACTATGTCAAGTCTCTGCTATCATGTCTGACCTTTTTAATTAAAGGACAGTCTAACCATTTTGAGACAATCTAGCAGTCTCTTCCAGCTTCATTTTTGCTTAGTTAATACTGTGGATTTGGGCCCACAGCACCAGATGCACCCAAAGAAATTAGAGTCTTAAAAGAATGATCAATAAGTCTTTTTACTATAATGTCCGTGGAGTATGCACTTTCATCAGAAGCCACATTGTACCACAGAAATATAAGCAGTTTAAAATACAGATTACAGAAAAGGAACACAAAGGGAGAAAATGCCATGTATGGATGTCTGCTTCTGCTGTTGAGGATAGCTGAATATGGTGCTGATGAGAGAAAGAGTATGTGTTCATTCTCACTCCCAGTATTGTCCATTTGTCCCTTGCTGCATGGGTCTTCTCAAGCTTGATGGGGGTGCAGCCATCCAGTTTTAGTATATTCTCGCTTATTTTCTAGCAAAATGCTTACTAAGTCCTCTCACTGTTGTGCTAGACTGAGAACAGAAAGCTCTTGCACATCTGGCATTTGTTATCTTCAGCTGCTTTTCCTCTTTCATAGGTATTTCAGGCTATGGATAAGCTAGAGGAAAGTTGTTGTGTTTTTCATACCACCAGTTTCAATTTGAAGGTAAAGAACACCAAACAGACAAGGCCTGAGAGTAACTTCTAGGCTCACAGAAACATTCTCATGTCTTTTTGGCTAAATTAAATGTTGGTCTTTCTATGTACATCTTGTATTACAAGCCACTTGCAAATCTGTATATCTGATCATTCTCTCATTGTGTTGGAAAACAATATGAGGGAGTTTCTTTCTATACTAGATCTTTGTGGGTAACTTGCTAGTAAACTAATTTTACATGACTCAGATTTAAATAATAAAAAGGCTTAACTTCAGTCTGAGAAGAGTTTATTGTCTACAACTGTAGCCTAGAGACAAACTCCAGCACCTTTGGGACTCAGCTGAG
This sequence comes from Chiroxiphia lanceolata, assembly GCF_009829145.1. Taxonomy (NCBI): domain Eukaryota; kingdom Metazoa; phylum Chordata; class Aves; order Passeriformes; family Pipridae; genus Chiroxiphia; species Chiroxiphia lanceolata. Next base: position 71,158,680 of record NC_045638.1, on the reverse strand, counting down.
GCAGCAATTAGGCAGCATTTTATTGTGATGCAGTGAGTGCGCAAAAGATGAAGCTGGACTACTCTCAAGAGCTTAGAAACAAAATTGGCTTCCTGGAGAGAGAACATAAGAAATCTGGCAACGTAAAAATATTTAAAGAGCTTAGGGCTCCCAGGGGAGAATTTCAAGCTATTGAAGTGGAAAAGACTGAGCATTTGCTAAGATTGAAAAAAAAAAAAGGAGGGGGGGGTTACATGAAAAAACGACAAAGTGGGGTTTTTTACTGTAGCATGTTTCAAAGGGAAAAATATAATAAACCTGAAATCAATCAGTAGCACAGACTTCAATGCAGTGTTCCAAATCAAACAGCCCTGTCTTGAAAACAGGAGTCAAAAGAGAATTTTTTTTTCATTTCAGAATTGTAAGGGATTGAGGCCAAGAAACCATTAAATGAGGTGAAAGGTCTGGGCTAGAGGGCATCTTGAGCAAGTCTAATGAAGTCATGGTTGCTTCAGCAGCCACGTTCCCAAAGGGTTTTGCTGTGTCTGTCACTGTCTCTCTATTCCTCTGCATCTGGCTCCCTGGCCTCTGCAGTTACATGCCAGAGTGTGCCCCACCAGGCACCCTACGAAGCTCCCTTCTAGCAGCCCCATAATATGTAACATCCCTGTGTCAAAACTAAGTTGTACAAAATGTGATTGATCTCACCCATCATTTGGTGTGTGTCGTACAGGCATTTACCTGTGAGCTACTCGTGCTTGACTCCATATATTGTCAGCAGGGAGAAGCAGGAGCTCATGAGACACAATTTAGCTCAACTGAGCGTAAATTTCTATCATATGCCAAAAGTGTCTGTTTCTCTCTGACTTAAAATGGCATCCTAGGGTGACTAACTCCCAAATGGACACCTACCATTTAAGCATCTACATTTGTTCAATGAACTCTACCCACATAACTGGCATTGCCTGAGTGCACACTACGTATCACAGGTTTCTCTGCTGTGTTCAGGCCCTGCCTTCACACAACGTGTATCTAGGACTAAGATGAATTGGCTGGAACAGTTTAGCTCATGTCCCAACAGTAATAAGAGGGCTAGAGGGTGCAGAGTGTTTACCTTATTGTAAGGTAAACACTTCTTGCCACCGTTCCTCTGCATTATGCTGTCAGCCCTGTCTACATCACTGCTCCAGCCAGGTTTTGGGGCTGAGGGGCAGCTATTGGTAAGGAGGGAGGGGATGGATGGGGGACACTGCAGAATGGAAATGAAGGAGGCTGGTGGAGGGAAGGAAGCAACATGAGGAAGGGCCAGGATGCTTTATATGCAAAGTAATAGCCCAGTCTGTCTCTCGGGCATCCCCAGGGCAGTGCAGGCTGCAGTCCTGAGCTCTGCATGTGTAAGGTAGTTGAGGGATAGATACCCACGATCTCCACCTGGGTCCTGGATCAAGAGCACCTGGGGCTGAACTGCGGGTAGAGGGAGCATGCTGCATGTTATGGCCATGAAATAAACCCTGCCACACACATCCTACCTGCATCTGGTATTACTGCCCTACCTCAGCCATCTACTGACGTGATTTCATATGTCAGAGGCAAACCCATCAAATGACAAAAGAAACCCCAAGAGATCTCTGAAGGATTCCTGCCCCAAGGGTAGAGCCAAGTGACTTATCAGAAAGGAAAGTCTTGTTCTGCTCTTCTGTACCTGAGAAAACTTCATCTGTACAAACTTTTGATGTCTCTGTTGACTGACTAAACTAGTAGGCATAACTAGTCACTGATTTTTAAATAGTCCCCTGAGGATTACCCATTCTGTGCTGAAGGTACTCAAGTCCTTCTCATAGTCCCGAGGCGTTCCTTTCATGTATTTAATGTCATAAGCTTTCCATGTGGTTGTTGTGTTGCTAGTTTGGAAGTTTTATGATCTGTGGCTGCAATTTGCAGAACAGATAAGGTTTGTTGTTCTTATCACTGATGCATCAGTCTAAAGGCCTGGTGTGAATGAGCTGCCCAGTGTAGAAGGCTTTGTTGAGCCCTACACACAGCACTGTACATATTGTAAAGCCATCCCGCTTACCCTCCTCTTGATTGTTGGTAAATTTCCCAGAATTCATCTCTTTTGTTTGTCAGAAATTAGGATTACAATAAACAGCAGGGAAAAGGACAGCATTATCTTCTTTGAAATGCACCACTGTAGCAGCAAATTTCTGGACGCACCATTCATAGACCAGAAAGCAAAGCGCTGGCTTCTGTGTAAATATAACAGCAAACACAGCGTTCCCTGGAGAGGCTGAGCTGTAATGTGCAGAGACAATATGGGGCAGTTCTGGATAAGCAGAGGACATGCGTATCTCAGTGTGCTGCAGACAGCTGTGGCTCTGGTATTGCATGGTGCAAGGCCAGATACATATTTAAGGCATTTCCTGCTTCATCATTGTCTGCTAGGAACAGAATACACTTTTTCTATATGTCCAGAAGACCTAGAGGGGGGGGAATCGGACCCTGTGCCCAGGACCTGGGTGGAAGTGCTCCATGATCACTGCTGTGTCAGTGATAAGTATCAATGCACACTGCATGGCACCCTACAATGCTGAAGAGGAGACAGTGCTGAGGACCTGCCCAAATACACCTATCCCAGACCTGACCTGCTTTGTGCTGGAGATCCTGTCACTTTGCTGAAGTGATGCAGAGGACAAAAAACGTGGAGGTCAAGTTCAGCAATACGTGGCAATGCACAGCCTGGACTATGAAGGGAGGTGGGTATACCTTAAACAAGTTTTGTTGCTGACAGTGGCAATCTGCAGCCTCAGACTCAGGACCTTACAGTAGGAATTCAGAGCCTGTACCCTTCTACAGTACACCCTTTGTTACTGGATGAGCATTCACAGACAAAGCACATTTTGCAGCAAGACTTGAAAGAAGCAGATATAATCCATTGTCATATTGCTAGGTGGCAAAAAAATAAATGCTTTTATGCCTACCAAGATGTGACTAGCTCATCAGTTATGTAATGCACTTGTTCATGCTTTTGTCACGATCAAAAGACCTTACACAGATTCTAGGCCCTTGGAAGCCCTAAAGGTCTGGACTGCATTGGACTAACATGATGCATACCTAATAGAAAGGTTGGAGAATCTTCTATGAACTCTTCTTGTGGCCATAATTTGCTGTTCTTAGATTAACTCAAATCTGCAATATGCAGTGATTTAAAAACAAGCGGACTCTTTTGAAAGGCTTTTTTTAACTTCATTGTTGCATATTTAATAAACAGTTCACCCAAAACACAGCTTATTTTATGGTAGAGTTGTGGTAGGGGATCAGATGTGTAAAGTGTCAGATCAGAACAGATTAGTTTAGGAGACACATCACACTCTTTAGAAACACCCGTAGCACTTTGTACTCTTGTCGAGATGTGCTGTATCGTCTCAGAGTGTTCTACAAACAAGTAGTTGTGCCTCTGCCATAAGAGGTGTCAGTATTACTCCCATTACGGATAGGAAAAGGGACATGGATTTGTCTCTTGTCAGTGGCCAAGCTGGGATTGGATTCACTTGTCCTGATTTTTTGCTCTAAGCACCAGCATTGTTTCTCAGGTGTTACCTTACTGATGAACAGTAAGGCAGGAAGCAGAGTAAAGCCTTATGAGGCTAATGTTCATCTCAAAGTAGATTAATACTAATGGATCTTGAGTAGCTGCTTGGAAATTACTACAGGTTAACACCTCGATAATATCAGGAAGATCAAGATCATTTTGTTGAGGAAAGAGGTCCTCAGGGCAAAACTCACACAAACTAAAACCAGACTACAGGTGAAGGACTAACTTCTGATTACGGTTTCTGTTTATTTGTTCTTTGTGGTATAACTGAGTTTGATAAATGGCATTACTTTCCTTGGTTTACAGTTATTTTGTTTTGCATTTGGAAATCCCAGCTCAAGGAACCTGTTTTTGCTAGGTGCTCTGAACACACAGTTTATGGCCCAGGGCTCTGTGACCTTCCTGAGCAGCAGGGGAAATAAAGCTAGGCAAGAAGATGGCAGAGGCAAGGAGACTTGCCTCAAGATGCAGAAATGAGATGGCACTGCATGAAACACAGCCAGGGCTCTGGATCCTCACATGCCATCTGTGTCACTGTAGACACTGACTCACTTTTAGAATTACAGGTTCTAGGTTGAGGAGTAGAAGGATAAGAAACAAAATAAGATCCCTTCCCAAGCAGAGAAGAGCCCAGATGAAGTCCTTTGAGTGCTGTTCTGGTGAGGAATGCTTTTTTAGCTTCTGTCATGTGCATGAGCGACTTCCTTGGAATGTCCCTCTCTGCCGGTCTTCTCATCCTCTGCTACCCTCACTCCTGGGCAGAGGCCGATGCTGTCTGGATGTGCATTGTGGCAATGAGCTTCTCTCTTGGATGGAGGACTGCATGCTGCCTTTGGAGAAAGAGAGGGCCATGATTATTGCCCCCGGGAGAACTGGAATAGCTGTTTACCCACAGCAACAAAATGTTATTTTGGGGGCAAAAGGGAGCTGTAATGTTTTCCTGTTACAGTAGTTGGCAGCATTTCTCTATAGCCCAAACTGTTGTTTCTTAATGGGATCTTTACTCATAGCTGTAAGTTTACTAGAGGGAGAAACATATATGAACAATTCTGGAATTCAAACACAATATACTGGCAGACAGGTTTAAACCTTGGTAGCCTATTGGGACCAAGTGAAGAAATAGCAGAGTGGGACCCAGGACCAGGAGACTGAGCTGAGGGGATACTGGTGTTGCAGAGAAGTGTTTCATGTACTGTGATTTTCAAAGCATAGGCTATTTGGAATATGTACAGTAAGGACTCACAGCTTTTTATGGGTTCCTTCAGATATTTTGACTTACTAAATTTTAGTGATGGCATGGGGAAATGGTTAGCTAAGACAGCTGCACTTGGAGGCTGAGGTAGCTGAGTGAGCTGATCTAAGAAATCAAGGTTCATTTCATAGAAATACATAAGACAGTTGGGTAGCAACTCAGCTCTCCTTCAGAACTGATTATAAGCCATCCCAATGACCCTGGTTTTCCTCTCCCATTATCATCTTAAACCTCCTTTGCTTCAGGGGAGGGTTAGTGGAGAGGCTGCTGAGGCTTAACCCTGGCAGAACTTGTCTTACCACTTAGCTTCATTTTACAGGGGCCACACACTGACTCACAAGGGAAAAACGAGCTCTTGCTTCAGGGAATGCCAGGGGGCTTCTTGTTCAGGTGGTTGCCAGTGTTTGCCTGATTTCCCTAGTCAGTTGTGAGCACTAGATCCTTTTCTGCATATCTTGCCACGCACCTGCAGCACTGGCACTTCATGAGATGCTCTCCCCCAAGCCAGGCACCTACCAAATACACTTTGCCATCAGTAACAGCCATCAGCCATAAACAACAAAGGAAGACACTTGGTTTTGGACATAATTTTGTTCCTTGGAGAGAGCGTTGCTCATGTTGTGGCACTGGTGGCTGAGACAGCCAGGGTATAAGCTGCTGTTGTAACTATAGCCATGGTGTAGCAGGTGTTAAATCTGGTGCTTGTGTTGCACTGAATACATTTGTGGGTTGGGTGCATAGCTGGATGCTAAAACAGTAAACACCTCAGGCCTAAATACCACAGGAAACCCCCTCACTTACATGTGTATCAGATGTGTTTTCCTCATGGCACCATTCTTTAACAGATGGTTTTGAAACCCCTTTCTCCTGTGTTCAAAGGAGCAGAGGAATGTTTGCATCCCATCCTAAGGCAGTGGCCTGCCCCGACCTCCCACAGCATTTGGGGCAGTTTGCCAGGCACTGCAGAAGCCCACTGTGGTGCATAGCCCTCTGGCTCCTGGTGGCTCAGCCCACACTGCTGGCAGAAAGGCCAGTCTTGCACTTTCCAGCTTGGCACCCCTCACCATCTCCTTGTGCCAGCCCCAGTGCCCACCCAACCATTTGACCAGCCAGTTCAGCAAACCTAATCCTACCAAAAGGGAAAAAAACCAGGAGGGGAGGATTGTATCGAGACTAACCAGCCCCTGCTGCCACAGACCCTACAGCCAAAGGAGCACAAGAGTCACCGGAGGGGGAGAGCTGCCTTTTGGTAGGAGCCCAGCTGTAGGTCAGCTTAGGCCAGTGTGAAACCACACAGCCCCCAAGGTGCAGAGAGAGCCGATGTGCTCACCAACAAACCTCACCATGGGGAGCTTCACTGTTGGTGTTTGTGTTAGGGAGCCTGTAACCTCCTTAATGGATCCAGCTACTTCCGCAATTCATGTCTGAGACCTTGAAGATTTAATGCCTATATCCCCAAGCAAGAAAGGAGCAGATTCTTACTACTCCTGCACTTCGAACGCCTGAATGCCCGGCAAGGGTGATTTTGCATTATCCCAGGAGAGGAAGTGCCTCAGGGCAGAGCTCAGTCTTGTTCTTTTGCAAAGTGAGAGGCATAAATACTTAATAGAAGAACAAAAGAGGACAGCTATGCCACGGTATACACCAGGGAAAGTGAGAGCACAAATTAACCTTATGACTTGCCTTTTGAAGAACCACATGAAGTTTTGGATGTTTTTCCAGCAGTGTTGCAGCAGTAATGCTGTGAGGCTATAAGCATGGCAGAATTTATAGGAAGAGATAAGGTCTTTTACTAGACCAGCTGTCCACACTGTAGAAAGCAGACACATAAGCTCTTCTTTAGGCGTTTTTTAGATTTGAAGAACTTGGGTCTCTGAAAGCATATTTTGTCTAGGAAATAGACTGGTCTAATAAACCTCTTTTCCTCCGGTCTTGCCCCACTGCTGATTTAAGGGCACTCTTCAGGCAAAAGTTTCAGCTTTTTGGAATGAAGCTGTTTTCAGGACATCCTATTCCTCATGCTGGAAGTTCAGTTCTCACCCTTAAATGTTAACTCGTAGACCCACGTTGTTAAAAGGCACATCAGAGGCTGGAGAGCAGTGCAGCCAGTTGCACAGGGAATTAATTCTTCTCCCTTCTCTCCCCCCTGCCAGGCACGGCCACACGCCATCTAGTGAAGTAACAAAGAATGCTGCCAGACATATCATGCACATGTAGGCTACATTTATCGTATTAAACCATGAAACAATGCCTACTGGAGAGAGCAGGCTTTTTTTTTCAAACTCAAGTTACTTGTTTTAAGATAGGTACCTAAGGAAAGGGCCTTTTCCAGCCTTTGCTGTTACATAAACTGGGGTACTTATCAACCACACCTGTGATGGGATTGATATGAGCAAAAGACAAAATTTACAGAAAAATTGCTTAATACATGTTCAGTAACCTTGAAGGGGCCTGTAAGGTAGCTGTTGGCTAAAATACTTCCTGACTTAAAGGTAGATGCTGTTTAATCACTGTAACTTCGGCACAGAGTGAACTGGACTCCTTACCCCTTGAAAGCCAGATTCCTCCCGTTGGTGCAGCTGCAGCCTTCGCTGAGGAGCTGAGGAATCCCTGTGTCCTTCCTGCTTCGGGCTGTCAAGCTGTAACTGCAGCCAGTGCTACAGGAAGCAGTGCTGAGCACACACCCTCCCTTTGTGCTTTAGGAACCTTACAAAGGCAGCAAACACTTGTCTTTTGTCAGTGATTAAAGCAGAAAGCGTAAGACACAGAAGATTTATAGGTTTAACACCCCTGTACTGCGTGCTTGCATTTATCCTCTCTTAGATCCCATTTACTTTAATAGGGAAGTTTCTGCTAAAACCCAGCATGATGTTTAAAATATTTACCCCGTAGAGGGCAGATAATCTGAGAAGTGACAAGGTGCCATTTCCTACCAAATGTATTCTCTGACTATAACCACATGTAAATGGTACAATTTAGGGCCATGCTAGAGCGAAGCTTCAATTCACCACTTACCAGCACAGTTAAGCTGTGATGCCATGTGAACTGGGAGGGTTCCATTTGCTGTCACATTGATATTTGTCAGATAGGAAAAAGAAAAAAAAATTAAGATACCAAAAGTGGAGCATCAGGCTTCCTTGTGTGGCTTTGCTTTTCTTATTTTTTCTTTTAATCCTCAGAACAAAACAATTTTTTTCTTGGAGTCCAACTCCAAAGTTTATTAGATTTCTGTGAGCACTGCAATGGTGCTTGTCACAGGTGACCAACGCAAATGACACGGCAGTTCTAGATACCATATTAAGCATGGTAGAAGGATGCTTCATGTCAGGAATTCTGTCTTCCTTTCCCAGAATGTCAAAATGCTGCCTAGCCTTTCATTTTGCCAGGATTTTGCCCATTCTGGTGTGGACATCAGTAGATTTTATTCTGTCGTTTGCAACTTGAAGCAAAGACAGGAGCTGGGTTCTCTCACCATGTCACCTACCCCTTGCTCAGTTCTCAATAAAGGCACATCGGCATGGCACAGCACAGCTTAAAACCTCCAAAGAAGCCATAAAGCCCAGCAGTCCCCATGAAATTTTAGCCCCTCTCCTGCCCAGAATAAAGTGGTGCTTGATTGACTCTCCTTGCCGGTGGACAAGGAGACGCGTTTTGATATATATTATTGAGTGTGTTGGGAGGGATTAACCACAGCCCCTCACCTTGAAATGGCTTCAGTTTGATTTCTAATGGAAATGACAGCTGAATACATATATCTCAGTCTTTGCTTTTCTGCATATCTGCCCTTCCCCCAGTAACTTCTGAATTCGCTGACCAATATCAGCAATCTGTAACAGAGGAGTATCAGTCTTTAAGATAATTAAGTTGCTAAATATTCATTAAAGTTGGCCATGAACTACAGGAGAAAGAACCTATTGTCATTTAAAATAACAATGTGGCTCAACACTAACTTGTCCCAGAGAATCCCTACTGGCAAGGATATTATGCAAAACCTTTTTTTTCCTTCCTACACATGTGGTTTAGCAGAGCAGGATCCAGCCCTAAAAACTGCAATTTCTTTCTAGATTGTTTCTAAGGTGGGGATCCCAGATATGTTATTGCATAGATAATTAACCATCAAACACTAATGAATTCCATCAAATATGGTGCAAGGCTTCATGGACAATGTGCTGTAACATCCTGCCAAATTAAGCAGTTAATTCAAAACTGTAATGGGATCACTAGCAGTGTTACCCAAAACACTAGAAATAATCTAGTGGGATTAGAAAAATTCACTTTAATGTGGGATACGAGGTAGCATCCAAAGGGTTTTCATTAGGTCTTTGCATTGAGTTTAACATACATGTTGTTGTTCACGTTTTATACTCTAACCCCATGCATTTTGTGTGCGCTAGTGTGGCAGCAGCAGCAGCAGCTCTGTCTCACGGAGTTTGCAGGGAGGCATCACCTCACTTTGTAGGCCCACAAATATGAGAGAGCAGAGTCTTGAAGCACAGATTGAGCAAGTAGGTGACATCGCTTCATCAGGAGCCCAAACCCCCTTGTACTGTGACACAGAGAAGGGGTGGGAGTGACAGGCGTTCCCTGCTCACCCCCCAGCCCAGAGCTACCACTTAAAACAGATGTCTGTGTAAAAAAGGCCTCACACCTGCCAAACCACCAGCCTCAAGCTTCCTTCCTTGTTTTTTCAGTCCTCAGAATAATAACAGCATTTGTGCAATATGTACTGTGGCCTGTGGTTTTCTCTTTTCCCTGTAGACATGCTGTCAAATCTCCCCAGACCGAAAACTCAGACAGCAAAGCCTTACAAGATGGGAGAAAAGAGGTGAACAGTGAAGCAATATGCACTTTGCTTAGCTGAGTTCACTTTTTAACACCAAAAAATGAGGAACAGCATGAGCCAGTGTTGCAGACCTTGCCAGAGAGGCATTTGAATCTGATAAATAGTAGGAACACCTCATTTGCACGTATTCTGCAGAGCACTAAACTAGAAAAAAAAAATCCATTAACAGAGAAGTCATCTTGAATCAGAAACTTTCAAGATTTTATTTTAAACTATGGTGAGAATTTAGTGTTTTATTGCTGCTTTGCTTTTGGTTCCTGTTTTTGATAGCATTGAGAAATGAGGTGCCTTAGGAAGCCACATGGTGTGTAACAGGCAGGATCAGCCTGTATACAAAGGAAGGAAGATGATGTGGCAGGACATTGTTAAGGAAAGATCCTGTTTGTACAGGGAGCTGAAGAATAGTAAACCAGAACAGAACAGGGATGCAGAAAGAGCAGAAATGAAAGGAAATCAATCCAAAATGCTCATGAATCCTGTCTGTGTGCAGGAGCTCACTAGAGCCACCGAAACAATTTAAAAATCTGGTTTATTTGTCTTTTCTCAGATTTCTTATCCTGTAGTGGAGGAGAGAGAAGAGGACAGACACGCTCAGTTGAGTTCCCCTACCACTCTTTCCTCCCATGGCAATCCTGCAGCAGTGACTCCAGCAGCAGTCAGGTTTGCATCAAAACTGCCAAAGCCGACCAAAAGTTTCTTAACAGTAATTCCTAGCTGTGTTTTATCCCACGGACACTTGTTTTCAAGAACAACTTCTGAAAAGGTCCTGTCTATCTTTGTGATTTTTTGAGATGTATTAAAAAAATAAAATCTCTTAGTTTATTTTTGTGAAACAGTTAACTGATTCAATGAGCTTCAATTTCTGATAAGCATTTGCCTGTTCTGCAGATACTGTATGTGTAGCAGAGGGAAATGACTTCCCTGCAATGTATGCCTATTTTGGGTCACGTACTCTTTTGTTAGCCTTTTTAAAACACGACCACTTAAGGTCATTACACTCTCTAAATAAGTCTCTAACATGATTTTCGGTAAACCCATCTTTTCGAAGTCATATCAAACATCTTGATAACAGGGTATCTTGTCCCTGCAACAGGAGGATTAGCCTGTGAGTAATCTGGGTGGTGCTGCAGCAAGTGTGTTTTTTTTTTTTCTGAATTGATTCAAGCAGTTTATAGTCAAATTTAGAGACCAATATGCGCAAAGCAGCAAAATCCCACATCCAAAACAAAGCTCTTAAAGTTCCTCTTTGCTTGTATATAAGGTTCTTGCATTGGTGTGAACAACTTTGATCTTTGATACAGTAACCAGCTTCCTGCAGTAGGCGGAGAGACATTCTTAACTGTATCTGCAAGCTGTGTCAAGAGTTTATCATAAAGTTGCTGACTCCTAAAATTCAGGCAAGCAGTGCCACAGCACATACTATAAATGACTTTTTTCTCCTGTCCCGCTGGCTGTAAACAAGCTTGATGCAAATTTAGGCAAGGAAAGCACCATGCTAAGGTATTTATTGATTTCTCTGTTGTTGATCTGGTGCTTTGGGTGGACTCCCACTGAAGCCCTCTATAAAAAAGGCGATGCATGAAAATGCCTCTCCCATGAAATTTGGAATAATTTTAATTGTAACAAGCCAGAGATATTCTAGCACATATCAGAGCCGCCCTGGACCCAAGCAAAGAATAACATGATTCTTATCACAAGGCATGCAAATACAGTCAGCCAGTGCTGAGTGGAGAGTGAATCATGGATTCAGTGAGCTTCAGTTCTTGATAAAATGACTGGGAGAGAAGTAAACGGTCAGGGATATTCTTCTAGGCATTGAGACAAGCCTGTTTGCTCAGGTAATTTCCACGGGGAATTCACCTGTTTTGTGCTTTGCTATGGGTGATGAATGATATCACTGGATAATTTTGGTCATTCTAATGGCAGGTGCAATATGGGGGAGCAAAGGGAAAGCAAAGAGGGTTAAAATCCCTCACTTGTTTTAGGTACCTCATCTCCTGCTCCTTGTGATGTATCTGCTACCACTCACTTTCTGTGCTGGTGGGGTGGGGTGAGGAGCTACTGGAAACAACCAAAGCTCTTGTGTGGAGCTGCAGTAAGGTAGAACAGGGCACTGTTCTACCTGGCTCCACCAGCTCTCTGCCAGGCACGGTGAGGTGCTGTATGGCTTGGAGGTCCCCAGACATAGTTAGGTGCCATATGGCCAGCACATCTCAGGACTGTGAGGCTCGTGGGCAAGTATAGGCTCTAGGCAGCAAGTCCCGACTTCCCATGGGGTCTACCTATGAAATGGGAGTAGACCTCTCCTAGATGTTTCTTCCCATGCTGGGGACACATGAGATGTATGCCACCCCAGCACGTACACAGTCCTTTTCAGCACTTGCAGTAAATGACCCAACTCTCTTTGAGGCAGCAGTGGTGCTGCAAATTTTAAATTAAAAAAATGCCCCTGCATGCTTCCCAGTCCCTAAGTGCTGATGTCTGAGTATGCTGGGTGGCATTCCAGGAAGGATGGGAGCTCTGGACATGGACTTCAGGTAGCCATTGGCACGAAGGTATGTATCCTCAGGATGTGGTTATGGGCACCTGACAGGACATCAGGAAATGCCTGCCCAGGTCTGCCTCTGCTGCTTCAGTGTTGACTAGGCACATTAAAAGTTTCATTGTGGTAAGGAATGTCCTCTCTTTTCACCATTTTGGTAAACTTGTGCAGCCTCTCTGGGTTTGTATGATGCATGTCTGAAAAGGAAACAGGAAGGAGCTGCAAATGGAAATTTCAAGCTGTTGGCAACAGAGAAAACCCCAACCAACGTCCCATAGTATGGGTGGAAAACCCAGACTGTGCACTTCAGCTTCAAGTGACAAAAGACATTGAATTTTACATAGTCTTCTGAAATCAGCAAGTATTGGAGTTAGAGTGAAAGAAGTGACTTTGTCTTGGCTGTACCTGCTCCGGGAGAGGGCCTGGGTTCGAAAATTCCCTGACACACCTCTGCCCTTTGCCTCTGAGTGCTCCCTGAGATGCTGTTCCTCAGGCTGGCCACCCTTTTTTGTTTTGGGGTGGCTGTGGGAGAGGAGCTTACCATATATAAAAGCTCTGCTGTGCCACTTGCTGATGGGGAACAGAACACACCCTAGTCTGTTTTGTTCACAAGATAAATCACAGTGTCACATTTGTCTTTAGTGTCACAGAGATGTACCAGAGAAAGTTTTAGCCTGTAACTGTATAATGCACGTCCAGCTGCCATGAAAATGCATGTGAATAGAGCAGGGGAAAAGATCTATGATCTGAAAGCCTAATACTTGTATTGTCAAATATTTCTGTATGTACACCTTCACCCCAATCCAGAATGGATCTCCATGAGCAGATAGTTCATGGAGGAGTATTGTTATAGAATTTATGCTGATCTCTGCTTAATTAGTTTCTCACCCAAGGACTGATGAGTGTTTGATCTTGTCACGGAAAGAGCCACTCCCACCAGCTATATAATTTAACAAATCCACAAACCAAGCAAGTTGCCATCCTGCAAAACCTTCATACCTATGGGATTCTTATTCTCCACAAGGTGTGGTTTTCAGGTGGACACTATTGGATTTTTTGATTACTTTGCTAGGCTGAAGGAGATGTGTATCTGTAGAATGATATAAACCCACCCAAGAATAAAAAAAATTAGCGCTGAAAGTGTGCAAGTTTTGCAGACTTGCAGTGTTCCACAGAGGTGGTTGTTGTGCTAGTCTGCATTAATGCGGGTAAAGGCTTCTTTCTGTGCCTGTGTGAGGACAAGTGAAAACGTGATTGTCCCGTAGTGTTGATGGTTTGTAAATATAATTTTGTAGAGCCGTGTACTCCAACACTAGACTTGGTGAAATGGAGAGAGGATAATTTTCCTTGAAAAGACTGGATAGCTGAATAGGCGTTCTTTTAAACAGAATGAAAGCAAGAGCAAGGGGTGCTGATCATCAGAGTGCTTTGCAGCTAAAAGAGCACAAGAGAAAAGGAGAGAGAGGGCAAGTCCAGAATATGTGAAGGTAGGAGCGTCATATGGCCTTGCTGCCAGGCTTGTTTTCTGTGCTAGTGGCCCAGAGAACTGGTAAAACTCAACCAAGATAGTAAAGGCTGTAATCCCAATTCATCATTTATAGCCTCCTCGTAGACATGTCTACCCCAGCCTTCTCAGATACAGCGAGCTGCTGCATTTCATAATCATGGGAAGGGCTTCCCAGCTGCACGCTCTGAACGTTTTGAAGTGACACATGGTGCATTATATTAACTTGGTTCAGACAATCAGCTTTAAACATCTGAATCTGATTTCTTGATGCTAATTCCTCTTGCTCAATCTTTATTTCAGCTGTGTGGAATTCTCAGACCTTTCTGACCCTGACTTATTGTTTCCTGATGTTTTATTGCTAAGTCATTGAGGTTTCAGGGAGGCTGATGTTTCTGAAACGTGCACACCTTTGATTGTATGCATGGCTAGCATGTCAGACCAAACTTTTCATATGCTCTGTGTATATCATTGTCTCCACTGCTGTGTCCTCTGCAATTCCACCATTCAGGGCACTTATCTGCATGCCCCATTAGTGCAGTCCTCCTTAAAATGTGGTTATTATTTAAAGCTTTTCAAAAGCTCAGCCTCTACACAGTACAAAACTTGATCTGAGCCTACGTCCGCTCTTGTCACTCATGTACAGGTTCCATCTGTTCCCCTTTTCCTCTCTCGTTTCTGCTTGCCACATCCAGACCACATGCTGCTTATACATTGTACAATAGACATTTCTGCACACACACTTTTGAAAATGTGGCTCTCAGTGCTTTATTGTTCACATGTGTCTTGTTGCTTCAGGCAAGTTTTATCAGTAATAATTTTGTTGTTTACCGACACATAGAATAAAAGTGGAATACTGGAGGAGAGGAAAAGGACCTTTGATACACCAATTACACAAATTCTGCCAGCTTTCTGATCATTATCCCTTGCCACCACTTCCCCAAATTCTGTAGTTGCCGAAGGATAAAGTAAGATCCTAACATCACTTACAGCAATGTAAGGGCTGCTCCACTCTGCATGAGGCTGCTCCATGTTGGTAGCGATTCACCAGCACCTCCTAAACTCCTGTGTCTGGTGAGGAGAGAGGTTGGGACCTTTTAGCACTCCCTTCCAGTGAGGCAGCCCTAACTTCTGCTTTAGATCTCCTTTACAGGTCCCCAGTGTCACCTTTACAAAATGGTTGTATTCTTCCATTTGGGGGGAAAAGAATTCCCTACAGAAACTAGTTCTGGAAGTGGAATCAGTGCTAGGAAGGTCTAGGAAGACACTTCTCTTGCAGGAGCTGAGCTGAGCTCTAGCAGCTAACCCAGTGCGCAGACTGGAGCAAACTCAGAGGTATGCAATGACATAGGAATTAATGCATGCAGATTCCCTGAGAGCCATCTCAGGTCTTTCCTGTCACACCTTGCTCCATAGCTGTGGTGAGACTGGAGTATCTGCAAACAGATCACACTGGCTGCAACTCCCAGTAATGTTCGAGTGTCTGCAGCGGGGATGGCATAGAGCTCAATACACTGGATTATTGCCACCCAGGGATTTCCCACACCAGGAAAATCCCTAGTTGCCCAAAACCTCTGGTTTCCCACCTGGAGAAGCCCAAGGCCTGCCTATGGTGATGATAATACCTGTTACTGGGGAAACATACAAATGATAGGAATAGACACAGTTTCTATCAGAGACTTGTTCTGATGAAAGCTTTCTCTGCTAAGGACAGTGTCTGCTTCTGACTCAGAGACAGTCTGCTGCTCCCTTCCCAAGCAGAGGGGCAAGCAGCCACACAGCTCCAGTTGCATCCTGCATGTGCAACCAGACACTGCGTGCTTGGCACTCGGTCTCCTGGGCATGGCAGAGGTGCTGGAGAGGTGACGGCGACACTCTCAGGTGGGAGCACTGCTGAAAAGAAGGCATGAGAACAGGAATATAAAGACCCTTCCATTTCTGTCCATGGACTGCAGCGACAGCTCATAGGGTGCCTCATGACTCTCACACCCCTCTGTGACTCCCATTCTACCCAGTCCCCTCTGCAGGTCATCAAAAGTGACAAGGTCTCTTCCCTCTGCCAAGAGGTGGGGAGGAGCCAGCTTTTGTTTGCACTAAAATACTCATAATTTTCACATACAATTCGCTGAATATTTTGTGTACCACCCTGTAACAAAGTTGAGGCCATTCACTGGCCAGAGGAGAAGCATGAAGGATACAAAAGAAGAGAATGGAGGAGAGCTCATGGCAAGCTCTTATAGATTAGAAAGGAGGCAGGTAGGAACAGAGATTAAGCAAGTGCCTTAAAGAGTTATTCAGGAGAAATAAGGGCTTTAAGTGATATTTGGCTATGGGAAAGAAATCAGTATCCGTGGTTTCCACTGGTGTTTGGAGTGCTAAAAGCAGAAGTGGTTGCTGAAGTCTGAACAGGAATGTTAGGCTGAGCTCTCAGCTTCCTCCTAAATTGTATGATTTACTGTCTCACTTGAAGAAGAGATCTTATTTTATAGAATTTCAGGCTTTTTTGAAACTAATTGCTTTGTGAGCAGTGGAACTAATGGTTCTTGGTTTCCTGTGGGTCTGTGACCATTGCTTCATAGTCATCTCCCTTCTCTCCTCCTAAAATAAAATGACTGCAACAAGCCCAACTCTTGCCTTGCTATATGCTCTAAGATCCTTTACTGGGCTGCAGGCAAGTACATATATGCTGTCTGACCAGCTAATGCATACGTGGCCAGCCAGCATGCACATACTCACTAGCCAGGTGAGTGCTGGCTGCAATTCTTTAACTGAGGTCTCTATTCCTCACCCAGCCATCAGTTTGCACAAAATTTAGGAAAGAAATCAATAGCTTTTGAAACTTCTACCTTTCCCTTGTGAAATCAGGTAAAAATTATTGATGGAGCTGGACAGACAGATTGAATCTGAGCTAAAAAGGTTTTGTTGTATCAGCTTTGGATGTACATGTAGGACATTAGTCCAGGTTCTGGAATTCATTTGTCTCTCTCTCTTTTTCAGCTATTTTTAACCTGGATGTGTTCTGTGATTTGTTTCCCACACAGCATTGAAACTGGCACAGCTGAGGGGTGAGTGAGTGATGGGAGAGGGGAAAGGGGAATCAAGGGATGCTTATGTTGGTGCTGCTGCTGAAAGAAGTGCAGCATCAAACTATAGCCTCTCAGATCTGTATAATGTGGAGTTCCACACCACCCCATGGAAAAATTGTGACTATAAATATATTCACATCTTAAAGTGCTCAGATATAGGGCAAAAAGAGCTAGAAAAATTGAGACATATTGTAAAAACACTCAGCAGAAACAGTGGCTAGTTTTGAAATGTAATGTTTTCTGTCATAGTTCAACATCTCGGTACTGCCCATATTCCTGTGTGAATATCTCTAGACATCTCTCTATACAGGATCTCATAAGAGAAATCCTGTTTGTAGTAGCTCAGTCTGTACAGACTGCATATCAACTCAGAAACCCTTTATCTTAGTTACTGTACATACAAACCTTGAGCTCCCAAGAACAGAGGTTTGATCTGGAAAATACATAGGAAAAAGCTTCTTGAGCATTAATTTACAAAACGAGACCTCTAATTGTGAAGTGTTTCTTCAGTCAACTATAGATGATTATAATGTGTGAGATCTGCTTTTTCACCCTGTGTTCTGTTTAACACTGTTAGACATGAAAGGAAAAGAGGATTAAAAGGGAGAGATGGTATTATAAACAACCCTTCGGGGAGGTGGGAAAACAACAGTAACTCCCTCAGAAAGAACACGGGGATGCCCTTAGGAAAAGGTTTTCAAAGTGTCCTGCATTTGAAAGTTAATGAGTAAATTAATCTCAAATATTACTTTAAAGACTGACAGTGCCATCTTTAAGATCTCAAGCATGCACCACAACTGAGAAGAGACAAAGGGAATTTTTAATGGGCAATAAATGGACTAATATTTTTGGATGCAAAGCTACAGGCATGTTAGTTCTGATGGGATGTGGGTTTGTTCTGTACTTCCTGGCACTGTGACTTTATTGGGTTTTCTTGCTTTACACTGTCTTTTGATGAGGCACCGCTTTTTCCTTTAAAAAGTCAAAAAATGTGGTCTTAGTCAGTAATCCTCCTTTGAGTTACAGTAAGTCCATTGGGTATAGAGTTTGATGATGTGGGGATTTGTGTAGGTATGTGCCAGACCATCTCACAGCTATTCTGTGATGCCTCACTTCACACCTAGCTCAGGTGGCTTGGTCATTTCTGCCCCTGCAGTGTTGCAAGACCACCTTGTGTAGGTGCCTCCCACACAAGTGAGAGGCTGGCAGGCAGGCAGCAACACCCCTTTCCACCAGAAGATAACAGCACAGACACTCCTAACCCTGCTGCAGGCATGCCCCTGTCATCTCCCAGCCAACGTCCTAGACTTGACAACTTTCTTCGGAGCAGTCTCAAGGTGTCGCATACAGCTGCACTTAAAATGACCAACCTTGGTTACCATGTTGCTGGATGTCAGGCATTTTGGAGGAAAGCTGGTCTTATCTAGAGCTTTTGTACAGCTCCTGTCATGGCCTCCTGACCCTTGGGGTCCTCTGGGCATAGCTGTCATGAGCCTTCAGTAGCTACAGTGGCTTCCACAAGCGTGACTGTGCCTTTGTGGCCACAGAAGGAGCCATAGCAGGAATTCCCAAAGGCAGGTCTTCCTTTCCTTCACCCAGAGCTACCTGCCTAGAATCATTCAAAACCCCACTGATGTCCTCCAAACCCTTTACCCACTCAGGGTTCCCAAAAACCAAACACCTGTTCCCAGCTGACTCTTACTTTTCCTTATACCTCAGAAATGCATGAACCATTTCACAAACCTCCTTCCTATCCCCCATTTCTCCACAAACTCCTCTGCCATTAGCATAACATTGAGGCAGACCTGCTTACACCAGCGTAAGGTGACAGCCAAAAAAAAAGAAGAGAGAATCAGCTCCCTGAGTTTAGAGACAAGGACATGAGGAAGCACATGCCCAGCCTTGAGAGAGTGCATCAATAGCACTTCCACCCCGTAATCACAGCTGCTTTTTGGCTCACTAATCCTATTCCTAAGGGTCAGCCACCACCTTCCAGTACTTTCTCAGTGGATAAAAACCACTTAGTTTAACTTTTCTGCTCAGCTGTTATGTACTACCTCTTCCAGAGCAACTAACATCCCAGTCTGCTCACACTTTCATGCCAGACCCTGCCTCTCAGAGCTATGGGTTGTACTGCTCCTTGAAAACCTCCCATCCTTCTTTCAGTGCTCAGCCTCTCTCCATGAGACATCCTGACCTAGTGCACCATCTGCCCTCTCTGCAGGAGGGGTGCCTGTGGCCTGCACAGATCATATGACTTGCGTCCTTGCAAGCTTGAATACTTCAATACTTGGACAGAGAGACAAGCTTGGCTCCTCTATGTCCTCTGCCTCCCTTCTCAGGCATTTTTCAGTACATTCCCAGTCTCCCCCCTCTCATTAGCTTCTGGTTTAGTCTTGCTGGAGCTTATCCCTATCTAAATGACAGACTGCCAAACAGGCACATAACCGTTCATTTGCTAGGAGTATGAATGAAGCCAGTTCTCCTGCCCCATCAGTGACGACACCATGTGGGATCAGCTCTGCTGTGACTTCTCTTTACCCTTTGGAAGTTATCACCAGCAAAAATGCTAGCTTTATACTATTCAAAAGCAAGAACTGTGCTTAGTCCATTTTTCATACACAGGTATACACCTACCTACGTACGTATGCAGACGTATATATATTGGCTCTACTGAGTCCCATCCTGCTTCTGGCATCATTCTGAGCAACTGGAGCATGAAAATAGAGAAGCAAGAGAATGCTGAGCTGCAATATGTGTTTATGAGAGAGAGAGAGACTGCTTGCACCAGTGGCCGTGTTCTGGGCAGCCTCAGCCATGGGCGCTTGGAGGACACAGCTAACTGGCACAAGGCTCTAGCCAAGCTTGTTGTGACCCTCTGGAAAAACTCAGTAATTCAGCTTTCATCTGGCTGATAAAGTTGGTATTGTGAAGAAACCAGAAATACTAGTCCTGCTCAAGAGCTGTGCTGTGCCCCAGGCGAGAATACGAACACAGCCTTCTCCATCCAAATTACAGTGAAACAATCAGGTATTCTCAGCGCAGCCCCAGGTGGCAAAGCCCTACTCGCTGGGGGTGCATGCAGTGTGTGGCTCCAAGGGCAATAATGTGAGACTGAGGACAGGTGGAGCAAGGGAACACAAACCTATCCTATAAAGGATTTTCTCATGGTGCAGAACCAGAGGGGTGTCAGCACCATGCCTTCCTTAGGTGAAAGTCAGGTCACCTCGATGCCTCGTTGGATTTGACTCACCAAGAACAGCATTGCATTCAGCACAAGGTGAAGCACAGAGGAATTGCATGGGCAGGTGTATGCAGAGAAACAGATGGAAAAGGTGGATGATCCAATACTGTTATGACAAGCATTGAAGAAAGAGGAAGAGTTTGAAGAGGGCTAGAAAAAAACTCAAAATTCTCCTTACCATGCATGAGATCACATGTTGAGCAAGGTTAACTCTGGGACTTTTTAGTGGGAGGAGGAAGCCTCCCAAGCTAAAAACTGTTCCGATTTCCAGTTCTCATCCACTGCCCAAAGACTCATGGCAAGCATCAATATCAAGTGTGAAACACCATCCCTAGTAGATATCAATGTAGCAATCCTTAAATTCTAGAAAATGCCAAATTCCATCATAGCCCAGGGGATGTCCAGTTTCCCAGCTTGTTTCCTGCTCCTTCTGTGCCTTGACTTGTGCTACAGATGGATTTATTCTTCAGAAAAAGACACTTGGACTGAACAAAACAGTCCTGTTATCATTCCTGAAAAACCACACTTTGACATCCCTTTCCTCCAGTCCCCTCACTGCAAGCGTGGTGCCAGGCATAGGTCATCTCTCCAAGCGCAGGTGTCAAACTCAGACAAAAAGAAAAAAGGCTCAAGGACTCCAGTAAGTGTACCATCTGGATCTCCACTGACTGTAAAAGGCAAGCTACGTTCCAGGACTCCCTAAGACCTCCCAGAAACCCTGTGGATGCACAGTTTGACACCTAAAGCCAGACTTATAACGTGCTCCAGAAAAGTAACAGGTTTTTTGAGCGTCTCACGTCCTGCTAGGAAAGGGACTGTTTGACACATATTTGAGAGGGAACACATCTAGACCCCTAACTCTATTCCTGTCCAAAACTGGTGTGTATTTTAACTTGGACAGTGCCCAATCTGCAGAGTTAATGTTTTCCACATAAAAATGCCTGATTGGTAAACTTCCAAGAAGTTCTATTTTTGATTCAATGAAGAATGGCAGCTTTCCATGGAACTTACTTTCCTTCTTTCCTCCTTTCTTTCCCCACACCCCAAAATAAGATTCCTAAAAAAATCCATAAATTTTCATTTGGAAATTCCCCATGGATGTCAGAGTTCAATTGTCCTGTTCTGCAGGAGGTGGGATAGTTTCTTTAGAAGTCCTTTTGTACCTTGAAAAAATACTGAGGTTGGAGGCAGGGGGGTGTCCCATCCTTACCTTTTTGTTGAACTGTTTTTCCCTCCTCTTGAAAAGAGTGCAGAAGAGGGTCTGCTGTAGACTTCTGTAAACTCTCACGTTTTTTAACACTGTGCTGCTCTTCCTGAGGCCATATGGTCACTCGTGACCATGAAAGATGAGGGGCAGAATCACAGCTGTGGAGAAGCCACTGGGGTTCACCTCTCCATGATCAGAATACAAATCTGCTGATGTATGATTGCCTCCGAGTGGGAGATACACACAGATCTTAGAGAAAACCTCTTGTTCTCCTGCATCCAGGTTTACCCCCTTCTGCATACAACTTGTCCCACAGCCTGTGGGCCATGTCCTAAATAGCTGAAATTTACAGGAGTATACCATCTTCTTATCAGCTCCCACACTGTGATACATTTCTGTACTTGTTTTGTCCCATTCTATGTCTCCAGAGTTCTCAGCAAGCAAGAACTGAGCTCCTTCCAAGTCTTAACGACGCTCACTTGTTCACTCCCTCACAACCAGAAATCACTTTGGCCAACAGCCAGGACGGCAATAAGGGCCAGGCACATACCCCGGCAGCTTAAAAACACCTCAGCTTTGGGAAATCCTGCTGGGCTGTAAAAGCTGCCACAAACCCAAATCATATCAAGCAAGGCCTGTCTGATAATTCTTTGGCATAATCCCCAAACTGACTGAACTGCTTTTCCATACAGAGTATTTCCAGGTGGGTTATTAGATCTTGTATCCCTTCCATCTTGTATCCTCTCATGGTTGAAAAAGACACTCCTTAGAACAAGCTATTTTTAAAGGAAAAGCAAATATTCTCTTTTATATTTCTGGCTCCTCTAAACTAGAAGGATACTTTGCAAGACACAAACTGTTCCTACTGAGTAGCACAGGGGTCTTCCCATAGTGCCTGTGCCTGTGCAGGACTTTCAGCTAGGGAGATAATTTTTATTTTCATAAGGAGATTGATGCTGGTACAACTGTCAGTGTGAACAGTTATGCAGTATGAAGGGTCATACCCTGTTAAATTTAGTTTCCCTTCCTGTATTTTTATAGCAGCATCACTGCAGCCACATTTCAGTCTGTGCTGCTTTAATTGTACCAGAAGAGTTAAAAGGAAAGAGCTGAGCCAAGCATGTCCCACAGCTGGTTGCTGGCTGAGCACTGTGGGTTGCAATGTGAGGAGGCAGGAGCCTGGCTCTAAGCAGCTCTTCCAGCTTCAGGTATGCACAGTTGTGCTGTTTTACATGTGTGCACATGAGATTCATCAGTAAAGCTTAGCTTTGCCAAAATAGCTGCATCTACATGAAGACCTCATGGTGTAAGACAAGCTTTGATTGCTTTCTGTCTGGGAGGGCTGTTTTGCTGCACTCCCTGTGATGAATTGGGCAGGTAGACCATTTGCTGACCTTCTGTTATTTTGGCCCATTGCAATAATCTATGTCTAACGTGAACAGGATTGTTGAAAATAGACCACAAGTATTGAATGACAGAAGTAGGTAAAGAAAATAGACCACAAGTATTGAATGACAGAAATAGGTAAAGAAAAGAAAGAAAAGATAGGATTTTCATTTGAAAATTGTAAAAAAGGGGGCAAAAAAGTGTTTTGTTGGTTGATTTGAGTCTTTGGGGTCTCTGCAACCCCAGAAAACAAAGAGAGGTAGAGACAGAACAGTATGAAAGTCAGAGGTTTCTGTGAGTTAAAACGAACTGTTTCACTTTGAGACGGTTTCAGACAAGATGATTTTGACATGTGTCTTTGGAAAAACATAACCCACTGTGACCAGTAAAATGTGACCAGGCAGTGAGCAATCTGGGTTTGAGGCAGTGCTGCTGGTGCGACCCCTGTCTCCAGGGAGGCCTGCTTTGCAGCACGCGCCTGCCAGCCAGGATTTCTTCCATACCGCTGCTGGGAAGAGGCAGGTGTTGATGGGAGCGCTGTCAGCTGCGTGATGCCTCGGCAAGCCTGTGCTCCCGGCTGCGGTGAGGTTACGAGGGCTGCACTGCTACACAGGCGCTGTGCACCGGCATGACTCAGGTTCCCGGCAGCACAGATGCCCTGCACAGCCTTCATCCCCGTGTCCCTCTGCAGGCCGTGAGATTGACATCGCCCACTCTGGATACCGTCATCTTTTTCCAAAGACAGCCCTGCCAAGCACTGCTGCCAGCCGCTCATGGCTGTGCTAGGCACTGAGCCAAAGCTCCTGCCCTCAGCCCACTCCAGCTCAGATCAGTTGATGAGACCTAGTGAGAACACTATCAAAGCTCCTCTGAGCTGCAGAACAACCTGGGGGCTGTGAATCCTGGAAAAAGTGAGTTATTACGAGCCTGGCAGAGCCTGGAGAGCCCTGTGCTCTTGAGGGAGACCCAAACAAGGCAGGAGCTGTTGCAAAGCATTTTCATTTCCTCTCGGTGAATAGTAGAAAGCCCCACCCAAATTTCACTCCTCACTCCCACTTTATGTTAACAAAACAAACAAACTCAAAAAAAAAAAAAATCAACATTTGCTACTGAGTGTTGCCCTTGCTTCCATGTGACCCGGGCATGTGATTAAGTTGTTGATACTTGTTTTTTTATAGGATCAAATTCAAAGCTGCTGTAGAAGCCTGTGCAACTTGCCAGAACAACTCTTTACCCTGGCAACTTACACAAGCTGAGGAGATTCTCCCTGCCGGAGAGTATACTCCCTATCTCAGCCTTCTCCCTGCATGTGAGGCTCCTCCTCTCTGTCCTTTTGCAAAGGCACCAGCTGTATACATTTTTAGGAAAACAGGCAAAATTCCTCCTAGCTGCACTGCAGATCTTTGTGAGAAGCTCCTGTGATGAGGCAGGAGTTTGATCCAGCCTTTCTTCCTCTTGGAAGTGTTGCTTAAATAAAAGAAAAGGATAAGATTCCACCAAAAAAAAAAATTAAAGAAAAGAAAAAAGAAAAAAATAAAAGGAGAAAAGCCCAGCTTGCCAGCCCACCGCGTGCTCAGTGTTTGGTTTCCGCTCACAGCCTGCACAGCCCTGCCTGTGTGGATCTGTTGAGTCATGTTGCATGGCTGGATGGGATGGGGCTGTTTGCTTCAGGCCTGGTTTTTTTTCCCAACTCTCCTGAATGACCAAATGTTACCCATGCTGGGGAGCCACTGTGTTGTCATTGGTCCCCTTCCCTCCTTGGCAGGCAGGAGCTCTGGGAATTGAAGGGGGCCGTGCAGAGCCTGTGTAAGGAAAGCATGTCTTAGCATGGAGACACTCTTTTCCTGAGGCAGTAGAAATAACCATGGCTCTACTCATGGTGTCTCTCTGTGACCAGCGTGCACTGTGTTGGGCCAAATCCCAGCTGCTTCTCAGGTCTCAGTAGTTCCTGTGAATAATGGGGCAGCCTCTACTTCAGTGACTGCCTTTACTACAAGAGAAGGGACAAGCTTTTGAGATACCTTCACAATCCTCTGCCACTACAGTTGGCTGGGGACCAGGCCAGCACCTGATCTCAGGTGAAGTATTTACAAACCTGGAGTCCAGCCACAGGTCCATGGTTACAAAGAGTCATGAATGGGAACAGTGCCGCACTGTTGGCCCTCAGCACCCTGTCAAGGAAACACTGGGGGTTTTAGGTGCTGTGTCTACCTCTGTAGTAATTCCCAAGTACCACAGAATCACAGAATGGATCAGGTTGGAAGGGACTACAGTGGATCATTTGGTCCAACCTCCCTGCTCAAGCAGGGTGATCCTAGAGCACATTGACAGAATTGCATCTGAACACCTCTATGGCTTATTGAGGCAGGAGATAAAAGATACAGGGGTCAACATTGAAGAACTCCCCAGTGTGCCCCAAATCTGTGTGTGCTGCCAACTGATGCAACACACTCTTCTTGGGATTTGCTTTTAATTAAAAATGAGCTTTTTGTTCACAGTAGTAAGTACCAACCTTTCTTATGGGCTTTAACTGCTCCCAGCAGCCTGGGGTGTCCCCTCCACCCTTTCTCTAGACCTCACTTGCTGTTGATACCTGTACCTGCAACCATTACCATGCTATGGAAACACTACGTGGTTTTTGAAGTAGGGATCGGATGTAACAGTCACATAATCTCCGACATACAGAAAAAGTCTCTCTGCCCATCCAAGGGCACTCGGCAGAAAGCAAATGCTCACCTTGGCCATATGACAGGGATACATAGAGTTGTTGTACTCTCCACCCAGCTTTAGCTGGGATATTAATCTGTGTATTTCTCACTGGAAATAAGCATTCTACTTTCCTGTACATGGTTTGTTTTGTTTCTGTCAAACATAAAGCCTGGAGGCAACACTGCACACATGCTTTTCCTCTTTCCCAGTGTTTCCCTTCTTCTGTACTTTGCCACTCTATCTTCCCTCTTGTTAGAAAGGTAAATCTTTGAACATAACAGTTTATTGTGCCCTCTTTTCATACTATCTGGATTGGAATAAGAAAGTCACAGACTCTAAAACTCATCGCAAGCTCCTTGTGTTGCCCCATTTTGGGGAAGGGGGGGGAGAAGTTGGGAAGGAGAGAGGTGAGGTTAATGTTTTTCTGTTTGAAAAAAACCACACCATAGATGGTACTTGGAAAAGGCACATTGCTTTTAATGGTATTTCAGACTGTCAGAACCAACAAATTTTAGGCTTCTTACTTTAGTGCTGAAATAGGAAATTATAGAATGATAATTTTATTCGGGTTGGAAGAGACCTTCAAAGATCATCTAGTCCCCCCACTCTGCTGTGGGCAGGGACATCTGTCACTGGATCATCCAACCTGACTTCTAACATTTCCAGTGATGGGACATCCACTTTTCTGGGCAACCTGTTCCAGTTTTGGAGTCAGCATACATCACACACCCAAAATATATCTATTTCCAGATTGTTTAGTTTTTCTGTATTCTGGCCCTTTTGCTCATGACCTCTGTGAGCACCCAGTTGCTTGTCTGGGCTCTAGGGCTCTCTCCTATGGCACATTAGTCTGAAATTCCTTACTCTCTCCCAAGGATCTCAGGCAACTCATGATTGGTTTGCATCAGAGCTCTTGTGCCTCTGACATACATAGAATTCTCTGTGCCCCATTGGTTTCTTTTTGCTGAACAGGAACCTGTTATTATTTTTTTTTTTAATTTTATTCCCATGGCTGGGTAAGGTTCTCTTTTGCCAGATCACCAAACCGCCAGCATGGAGATGCCAAATATCCATATGTCCCTAAGCAATTAGTTGGATAGGGTTTGGTGTGTGGTATTCAGGAGTAGTCAGTATCATTTGGGTTTCTCGAATCAGTATAGCTTTCTGTTTCTTGTTGAAAATTACTTTCTGCTTTTAACAACTTCTCTTAAGCACTTCTCGAAACTCTTTTTTGAAGAAAACACATTTCTGATATAGGAATAATAGACCTTCAGTTTTCCAAATTTCAACTTAAATGTCTACTTTTCACATTTGAAAAAAAATTTAAAATGTTTAGAGAAAGTCTGTCATTTTTCTGAGAAACTCTCTTAAAAATAATTTTCAGTTCCTTCCTTTTCTCTCTGCCAGTATTCTCTGGCAGGTGGGTGATTTTCTGGCTGGGAGGCCTCATACACAGCTGTTTTCTTCTTAGCCTGGCAAGGCTTATAGGCCAGGGATTGCCCCTGTACTTGTACAGCTGCTGAAAGCAGAAAGCTGAACCTCTTCACAAAATCCAGTTCAGCTGATTTCATTCTCCCAACTCAACACCCGGTCACAAAAACAAAGACGTTTTCTTACCAGTCTCAGATCTCTCTTATTTCCCCATGAAAAGTTACACAGACTTCTATGGTAGCCAAGGGGGAAGCATCAAAGCTCTCCTCAGTGGTCATCATGATTAACCTGAAGCTGTGAGCCAGAGCTGCATTTCATGAGCCCAGAGTTTTGCCACGCAGGAGGCTTCGGCTGCAGTGAGGGGTGCCACATTAGAGAGGAGCTTCCAGACTCTCAACAGCAAGTCTTGCAATAACTGTTGATCAAATAAAGTTTCTGTTCACAGCGCAGAGCCAAAAACTGGTTTTGATTGCAGCCTTGAGGGGTATTTCTTGGCTTGTAGTCAATGTTTTAAGCAATGTGCAGCTCTATAAGTCATTAACAACGTTTGAAATCTCTTCCTTCTTACTATTATCCTCAGAGATGTGGAATGAAGACTGTTTACCTTCCCCTCATATTTCCTTATGATTATTAAGCCATAGGAATAAAGACGTACATGAGAGTTGAATATAGCAGGCCTGTTCTAGCTGTGTCAACATTATTTTCAGAAGAAGAGAGTATATTCAGAAATATGGCTAAGTTTTCCTTTTTTCTTCTTCTAACTGTATTTGTGTACAAAGATTTTAAGATTTCACAATATCATGTTATATATGCACTCTTTTTGAAGCAGTAATAACAAGGTTTCTCACTGCCACATTACCAAGAAACTTAATCAAGTCTCTTCATTAATAATCTGTTGCCTATACCTTCAGATTCCAGTGTCTGGTCTCACCACTATTTGCTCTCAGCTGCCTTCCTTCCCCTCACTGTATTTAAAGCTATTTTGGATGTCCCATCTGTGCCACTGGGTCCTACCAGCTCCTATAAAACAGATCCTCAGGCCATCTCTGAGAATTAAGGAGAGACTAAGGTCCCACACAGAGATGATGTGTAAGCGCTTGCAGATGTGTCCCCACTGCACCCCCGCAGCAGCTGTTTCCAGCTGGTACCACCACTTACTGCTGTGCAGTGCCAGGCAGAGGTGCTAGTGAGGGTAGGATGCAAGGATATCTGCATTAGCACTGGGTTACATGGCAGCAAAAAAGCAAAGCTTGTTCAGCCAGGCTTTGACCAATGTGGCTGTGCTGATCCTAATCCCGGGGGCACCTTGGGCCATGCAGCACCTTCACTTGGCACAGTGTAGGTACATCTTGAAGTCCTTCATGACTTTCTATGGTTGAGCCCTGTTTTCAAACATTTACTTGACGTGTCCACACATTTACTATCACAGTCAGGCTCCTCCATACCAAAATCTCTTCAGAAAATAAAAGTTGCTGTTATAAAACACTGCAGACAGTGGGGGGACTTATTGTCACATCTGAGGTGTACAAGTGTTAGTTCTTTTAGCCCCTTTTTCTGAGAACAGGAAGATTGCAGTGGTGAAGATGCTGCTATTGCTGGCAGTGGGAACAGACAGGGCAAGCTGCAATGGGTACAGAGCCTGAACTGTCCTCTCCTTCCCAAATCCATTTAAATTTTGGATTGGCATGTCGCTGTGGAGGAACATGGTCACCTGATACACTTGTTCCCTAGATGGAGGGGACTGAAATTTCTCAGGCTTTTAATCTGTCTCATTTTATGAGACAGAGCAGTACAGCTACCCTTAAATATAAATGAGATGTCTGCATAGCCCACGTGCATTTTCGTGTCGTACAATTTTTCTCCTAAAAGCAAGGTTTTGCCTGCTCTGAAGAATGTGCTTTTTTGCTGGACACATCAATTTGCAGATTCTCCTTATTGGCCATGTCCTTTATCCTCTGCTTCCAGGTCACCATGGCACTATGTTGGAGTCTGCAGGAGCAGGGTCTGTCTTATGACTTGTTCATGTAGCACCTACAAAAATGAGATTTTAATCTAAACACACATCCCTAGCACATAAATGCAATAAATTGGCATAATGAAAATGGATAAACTGGGAATGCAGCTCACTGTGGAAATAGTACCTAATATGGGAATAATTTCTAACTCTTAAGGGTTCTAGTGTTCCTTTCTGCTTTGCTTTGAGCGCTCAAAAGCATGCTCACTGCAAGATGGTTTGTGTTAGGAATGATGACGTTTGCTCAATTAAATTTCAAAAATATCTAAGTGGCAGCCCTCCTGGGCCAGAGTCAAGAACTTTTCTTTTTCAGGTTTTCTGGTGCTCAGGCAATATTAAAGGTTGGTGACTAGTGAGTTTTCAGTTCATGCTTTTAACAACACATTGCTGATGGTAAATATAATTTAATTCTTCAGTCTAGAAGCCTTATCAATACAAATCTGTCTTTATAACCTAGTTATGCTTCACTAGCCAAAGGCAGAGCAGCATTAACTAATAATTCTATAGATATGTGGATGGCTTTTATTAATAGTATAACCAGGCATTTTATCATAGAGATTCTGCAAACTTTGTTAATGTCACTGTTGTGGTCCCTAAGAGCCAGTGCTCATAAGCAGAATCATGCTACATTGGAGTTAGTGAGGAACAAGACACACATGCTCCAAAGCAGTTCACTGTAAGAAAAAATTGGATGGATATAGGAGGGGTCATGGCACCACGAGAAGGTAGAACCAAATGTAAAGTATAGCAGTCACTTGGGCTTTTTCCTAAGTAGCATCATACAGCCCTCAGATTATTATCCATTATTGTTTTTTCAGGTTGGCGGCAATGAAGTTGCACCAAGAAGTCCAAGAGCAATCAGGAGAGACTTCAGGGCTTCAGGATGGTTGTTTAAGGGGTCGGGAGCACAGGTACTGTTCTCCCTTATAATTCCAATTGCAGATCAATACCTGGCTCTGAGCCTGGTGTCACCACAAAATTTTGGCATTTTTGATTGTGGGTTGGTTTACATGACAGCATTGCTCCTGGTGACAGACAGAGCACTGAACACCTGTCTCAAAGTGGGAAAGTAATCTTTGCATTGGGTATTAGGAAATATTTTTTCACTGAAAGGGTTGTCAAGCATTGTAACAGGCTGACCAGGGAAGTGGTTGAGTCACCATCCCTGGAAGTATGTAAATGATGCGTAGATGTGGCACTGAGGGACATGGTTTAGCGGTGGACTTGGCAGTGATGTATTAATGGTTGGTCTTGAAGATCTTATAACTCTTTCCCAACATAAATGATTCTATGATTCCATTCTGACCTATCCATGTGCCTTTAAAAAAAAATACCCAAGATCCTTTCCGTAGGTAGGTCAGAACTTAGTTGTCTTGTAAGCAGTAGCAAACGTTCAGATACCGGTAAGACCATGTAAAGCTGTGTGTGTGTATAAAATGTTGTTAATTCCCAGCACTTGCTGGTACTCCTCGAGCTCCAAAGCATGCATACAATCCAGTATGTGTAGCAGCTCCCGCCAGGCCTTTTGACAGTATCCCTGACAGATGAAAATGTGTTTCATGTGGGCGGGCTTTCTAATTGCAGCACATTCCAGCAAGGTGCAGTGTTTGGTGCTAGTGCAGCTCTGAGGGAACTGTAGCTGCTCTGTGTGCATTTTTCCATGATGCCATCTTTGCTTTCCATTTTGTCTCGATTCAGTTGTAATTAGGATCATCATAGCTACCACAATACTGCTGCTGCAGAGCTCCCTAAAATGACTGGCCCTGTCAGGGTACCTGGGACAGTGAGCAAAGGTTGTGGGGCCGCTGTCTGCCAGCTGAGGAGAACAAACGGAGCTGCTGGGAACAAGTCATTGTGGACTGAATATAGTTTGGGGTGAAAAGGCTAGCACAGGCACTTGGCTGCCGGCGTGCTCTTGGGTGGAGAGAAGCCCTGAGTCAGGCAGCACTTTAGTGCCATGTCTTCACTTTGAGGTTTGGGTCTGGCCTTGAGGGCATCTCAGAGCCATGGGAGACATTGAGGGCATTATTGTGCTGTCAATTCATTATGGAATTCAGAAGGCAAAAGTAAAGCTTTTGGCCAAAGAAACAGCAATTAGTGAGGAGGTGCTTACAGCTGGAGAGAACAGACAGAACAAGTATCCAACTGGACAAAACAAGTTGTATATAAACAGTCTCTAAAACTGTTTACAAAGTCCAAAAGAAATCAAAATACAAAAGAATATTTTTCTGTCTGAGAGCAGAGGATACAGATGTTGGTTCTTTTTCCCTTCCATTAGTGTTGGGCAGCAGTGTTGGTGGTGACACTGTCTGTGCCTGTGGTGTTTTGGGGTGTGAGGCTCCCCATATTGCGCAAGTACTTCTGTTAGTCATATAGCCATTTCTGCAGTCTCTGCCATGTGCATCGGGAGAAGCATAACAACTACAGGCACCCCCTCATTTGACTTCTTTCTCTTCTGCCATTCTCCCTGTATCAGAGCACCAAATCATACATTGCGCTGCAGCAATCAGTCATTAATAAGAACCTTGCTACTGCAAGGGCACTTCTCAAGCCACTGCAGTCAAGGTTACTTCTGGGAAAGACAGAAAACAAGTTAGATTTTCAGCTGCTGCAAAAAGGAAAGAATACCATTTAAAAACCTATGTTTTTAATTTTACCTGCTACCCAGGGCAGCACTGTAGGGCTGCAGCACTGCAGAGGGATGCCTTGTTAGAAGCTTGTCTTGCCAGTGCTGCCATGATGAGTAAGTAAAAACTCAGCAAATAGGTCCCTTTTTCCCAAAAGAGGGGACACCCAGAGGATGAAAAGAACTAGCAAGCATTACAGAGTTTGGGGCGTGAAGTTGCCAATATCTGGCCAGAGAGAGAAATTGCTTCAGGTGGCCAGAGAACGCTTCATGATTCCTCTGTTTAGCAGAAAAGGAGCCTGCTGAAGTGTCTGTGTGGAAGCAGAAATAAAGGACTATCGCCAGGATCGTCAAGGGAACAGAACCTGCTGCAAGGAAGCATGGTCTGGGTTAGTTGACAAGAAGCAGAAATACCAGCAGCAATTGCCTCCTGCCCTGGGATATCCTTTCTTCTATCATTTAAATCTGAGTGAAGCAGCTGGACTGTCAACACTCATGGCAAGCCCACGTATGCAGGACCACAAGTCATGTTTCTGTGGCAGAGTGTGGGCTGGAGGAGAGCACAGCATGCTGCTGCTGGCTGAGGGAGGAGGAGGCAACATGGAGGAGAGGGGCTAGGATTTCTTAACCTTTACTGTTAGTTTCTCAGAAGGAAGACTGCAGGACCAGCTCATTAGCTAGCATAAAAAGACACATATTCATGGAGCTGAACAGTGTTCATTTGCTTCACTAGGAAAAGCACAGAAACACAGAAATGTTGGTTGGAAGGGTCCTCTGAAGGCCCAAGGTCCGCCAGGCTCCTGCTTAGCACAGGACTATCACACTACATCAGATCAGCTTTGGCATTGTCTAGCAAAGTCTTCAAAGCCTCCAAACATGGAAAATGGAGAGTCTCCCTCTTGGGAGATGTTTTCCCTAATGTCCATTCTTCTCTCCCAAGCTCCAGCCTGGACTTGTTGTCCCTCATTTGTCCGTTTGTTGCTTGCAGGAGGGATTAGGCTCTGTCAGTCCCCCATTGAGGGAGGCATGATTTGCAATAGGCTCCTGTTAGATCACCCTCCATCCCCCTGCCTATGGACTAAACCCACCCAGCTCCCCCAAGCTCCTCTCCTGCTGTGTACCCTCTGCCCCAGCCATCTCAGTACACCTCTTACTAGGCCTGCTTTCACTTAAGGGTCCAAAGCAACATGGTATGTTGCTGGTGGCCTCTGGAGAACAGCAGCTTCCATCTCCCTGCCAGCTAATGAGCCTCCTTCTGCAGCCTGCCAAGCACTTTGTCCCATTGGCGATGCCAGCACATGCTGGGCTCAAACAAGGTATGACCCGTAATTCATAGCAACGTGAATACCAGCAGAGATTTCATTCACTGCATTGGAGATAGTACAGTAAGCAAGCAGTTTCAAAAGCCAATTTCATAGACACAGAGATTACATTAATCTCTTCTAATAACTAAACAATTCAGTTTTCAAGATAGGACAAAGCATGGGATATTCTTGACAAAACTGGTGCTTCAAAGGTGCCTACACCAGATTTAAAATCCTAACTCTTAAGCTCCTAATGATAGAACCGATTGTATCTTTGCAGATAGTAGTGCTGCAAAACTTGCATTTAATCTCCTCTTTTTATAACACGGTAGCTGCCTGAGCTTGCCTGTGGGAAGCAAATGTAGATTGTCTTTGCCTTCAAATACCATATGAGGAAACTTACTCAGCCCTCACCAACTGATCTTGGGAGCCTGTGGAATGATAAAAGCTCAAGTTATCAAAGTGTCTGTAAACTGCCTTCTGATTTCTAGCTGGAGTACCTCCCTGAATCTCGACCCTTTGATTTAAGGTAGCTGCTTTCTTTCACCATGTCTCAACAGGCAGTAAAGGGCATAGCTTTAATTCCTGTTGGCTCAGTTGCATTAGCTCAACATGACTGAAAACCCCTCTTCACCTCCAGAAATACAGAAGTGAATGTGGATCTACATTGGAAGCTTCTGCCTGTGTACTAAGTACCTTGTAATATTCAGGGATGTTTCCATATTGCCAAAAATATTGGTGTGATTTGTTTTTCTTTTTGACACTGTTTTGCTTGGAGAACCCAAATTATCTGTCCCGGAGAAGGCACTATTTATTGAGCTAGACTGCACATTTTCAGAGAATTTTCAGGTCTTGTGGTCTAGCCATATCCATTTGGGGCTGATTTCTAGTGTTTGTGTTGTGATTTAGGCCTCTGACAAATAAGGTCTGGCAAATGATGGTGAGGTGACTGACCCACCCAGCTGTTTTTACTGCTCTGCTGGCAAAGATTACGGTCCCTGCAGCAGAATTGGCAGAAGACAACATGACGACATACGTCCAGGGCAGAGCTGCTCCAAATGGCATCTGAGTTGAAATCTCCAAGGACATGGGATTAGACTAGACAGAAGACTGTGAACTAGAGATATTCAGATGTAGTCTATAGTGGTTTATGCCCACCAAAAACAGCACTGCTTCTGTGCCTCAGGTCCTTACAGCTTCTACCCCGTGTTTCTGTCCCCTCTTTGCACCTGAACTGGCAATCATCTGATCATAATAGGAGATGATATAGACAATTCAAGCCAGCCAAATTATTCACCTAGAAGGTGTGGAAGGGACTAAAGCACCAATAATTTCTATCAGATTAATCATGATACCGCTCTCTCAGATAATAGTAAAAGTGTCCTTGTGCCTCAGCTGCACTCTAGCCTTTGGTGGTAGAGTGGTATCAAGCAACAGAGGGTGATAATGTCTTCATCTGCTCATTTGTTTTCCAACCAAACAATAATCTGAGGGCAGTCTCCCCCAGATGCTCCTGTATGACCGGCTAGCAAGGTCTCTGCTGCCAGGGATATTACCTCTTATCCTTTTGGGTAATCTCCATTCTGCCATGGGAGTAACCTGCCATAGTGATGGCCCAGCTGTCAAAAATGGAGCTGGCATTGGCCCTTGTCTCTTTCCTCTCATGAGTCAGAGAGTGGCTGGCCTGAGGCTGCCCTTACACCCTAGTGGAACAGCGAGCAGGAGCCACAGCAGAAGCAAGTTAGAACTGACTGACCTGAGCAATATTTCCAGGCTAAAACACACAAGAGTTTTCCTCTCCCTGGCCTGTTACTGACATGGCAAAATTCAGTGGGAAAACAACTGGGCTTTAAATATATAGTGAGCCTTTCCCCACCCATTACCACCTAACTGATAAGCTGCTCCAGGCTATCTTGTTTATGAGTGTTTAATACCTCTTAGCATTTGTGTTTGCCTTGAAGCTACAGGCAGCTATGTGCTGTACTGTGCTGAATATTCGTACCGTAAGTACAAACAGATGTTTGAAGATCTGCTTTGAAGCAAACTTGACCCTCTGCATTCTCTCTCAAGACTCCTCAGGAATATTATGCATCACTATATTCAGAGCAAAGCCTTGAAGGGCAGGGAGAGAGGATACACATAGGAATAGTTAGGAACAGGAACACATAGTCACGTATCTATCACATAAATGCTTCCAGCAGCACTTCGGACATCAGTTTGCATAAACGAATTTGCAGGACCTCATTCCTATAAAGCAGCTTCTGCTGCGTACAGATCTTTCAGGCTCGCTGATCTAAGATCAGGCTCACTATCCAGATACTTGTTGCCCTCAAGAGCTATCGCCTGCAACCCCAATAATTGTCTTGATACCAAAAATCTCAGAGTAAGCAGAGATAGTAAAACCTGAGCCATGTGCATGGATGGCTCTTGTGCACTCATATTCCTTCTGTCAGCTGCTTTTAGGGGTTGAAAACCGTCAGAAGGCAGATACAAGTGATATGAAATAACCTGAGTTAAAAACTCGACTCTGAGTCGAAAACTCAGCATCAAAAACTGTGAGATACCCCATGATACTGCATGCCACATGTAGAGTAATGGGGAAGCTTAAATGGCTTCTGCCTCAGGCAGAATGCAACAGAAAACCTGACAGGGAAAGGTAAGATGGTAGCGGTGAAAGCAGCCAGGATTGCATGGTGATTGCTGCATGGGAGGTTGCAGCCAAGACTCTAAAATGACTTAAACCACTGTTGTATACTTTTGGATTTGTTTCTTCTTTTCTTACGTTTTGGAGGAGAAGAGGGTGTGTCTGGAAGTTCAGATGGTAGCTTGGGACTTAGGCCATATTTATCCAGGTTTCTGCCTTGCCAGTGACTCCCTTCGGTAAGCTGCTCCCATCCTTCTGCCTTTTGCCCCTCATTCTCCAAGGAAAAATGGTGCTCCTGTACCCCTGAGATGTATGAAATTAATATTTGTGAGGCATTCAGGTACAGTGCGAGAGAGAGCCATATCAGGCCCTGAAGAGGTCTGCTCTGCATTACTTTTGACTGTAGACCGTGGACAGCCAAGGGGATCCTTTAGAGCACTCAATGTAGCTGACTTTCAAATGCAAAGCAGTGTTTGACCTGAGCTACACAGGAACTGATGTTGAGCTGTAAATCTCTCTCATTCACTCTGCAGAATGCTATCTCTTAATTCTGCTTCATTTCACACCTTTCACATTTCTTGTTTAAACATGAAAACTGTTCATATCTTTATTTATATAATTCATTTTCTTTTGCTAGTAACCACTCTTTTGTCTTGCCTAATTCCACTTCGTCTGAAACGTTCTTCCTCCTTTTCTCCTCCTCCTCATCTATGAGCTCAGGTGGGAACCACCCATCACTGGGACACCTGCTAGGACTGTGCGAGCAGGTAAATCTCAGGATTTATAGATCCTGTTTCCCAGCTCCTGCCTCCTGCTCAGCACCCAGGTGAGGCTGAGGTGAGAGGTTATTCCTTCCATCTGTGCTGTGGTTGCTGGTTACAGAATAGGTCAACGTGTTCTGAGCAAGGAGTTGGTGAGCAGCTTGGTTCCTCCATGGGCTAGGCCTCTGAGAAGCACTGTGGTCTGAAACTGGAGCTTGCTGGAGGGGTAGCTGGGGAGAGAAGGAGAGGCAGGGGCAATAGTATGGGATCACTGTGAATCCAAGCCTTTAAAGGTCCTGTCTCTGCCCTCTCCTTATTTTTTTTCCTTTCCCAATTTGTAAGAAAGGTCTAGCAGCTAAGAATCTAGGCTGGGACTCACGAGACTTACTTGATTTAGTTTGATTTCTTTGGTTTAGATATGTGAAACAGCATTTCACTCTAGGGGGTAGGAGTCAGCAAAGTCAGGAGTGGGAACACAGGACTAGAGCCAGTAAGGAGCTGACCACATCTTCGGCAAGAAGCTGTTAGACTGACTCAGCTGTAACATGCAACTGTATCTGCCAGCCAGTGGGGCCATCCATGTTGTCATCCCGTGGTCCTGTGCCCTCTTGTTAACAGTCTTTTCCTTCCCTTGTAGTGGTGAAGTTTGGGACAATGAAAGAGTCTAGTAAGGACTGTAGCCATGATCACAAAAGTATCTGTTTGGGAGCCTGGCAGCTGCTTGGTGTACCCCTCTTTACTCAGCACTCCCTAAAGTGACCTGAGCGGAGATAAGAGGCCATTTTGGGGGATAGCCAACCGCTGGGCCTTCTCTTGAGGATTTGTACATCAATAGTGTAGGTAACAAATCTTGTCAGAGATGGTGGTGCCTGCAAGTCATGTACAGCAGGTCTCCTTTAGGTAGCAAGGAAATTTATGATGTTTTTGTTTGACATCTGCAGCCTCTGTGGAAAGAAGACAGTGTGACTCTTGCCTTGCATTTGCAGCTAAAACCTTATCAAGGGCTGAAAAGAAAATGAACCCCCATTTTTTTAATCTTCTGCAGTTCAAAGAGTGTTTTTCTAGTGTAAACTGAGAGGTGTAGGACTCTGTGGGAGTGATTACCTACTAGAAATTTATTTTGCGTGGATGTGAGTGGCTCAGCAAGATAGAATGGGAATAAAGAAAGAGGCCAAACCTCCAGATAACTCTGCACGTGAGGACTCGTTTGCTAGGTTCTTTCACTCTTTTAGTCTCTTGTTCCTTCAAGACAAAGGAAACCTTTCCAAGGGAACTGACACCTACTGATACTGTTTTGTGTTTTGTTTTTTAAAGAAAACCCAAGTTATGCTGGGAACTATGACCTACCCAATTTTAAGTCAAACCAAATAAATATGCTTGGGGTTTGCCTTTTGTCTGTTCAGTACCAGCTTTTCTGTGCCCAACATGAGTCTTTTGAGAAGAATATGGAGGTCAGAAAAGCAGCTCCCAGGCCCTGTTGCCTTCACAGTGGCTGACAAAACACATAAGAGCTCAGGCACCCAACAACCCCACATCCCAACAGGTCAGCACTCCATTTTTCCCAGTGCTGACTGTTCTCTCTGCAGGGTTTCCTGGTCAATCTCATCTTTCAAGGAGGGACTGTGTCCAGTTCCCTTTTAGAAAAGACAATTTTTAAAGTTGTCCTTGTGTGAAAGAAAA
Source organism: Chiroxiphia lanceolata (assembly GCF_009829145.1). Classification (NCBI taxonomy): domain Eukaryota; kingdom Metazoa; phylum Chordata; class Aves; order Passeriformes; family Pipridae; genus Chiroxiphia; species Chiroxiphia lanceolata. The sequence continues at coordinate 71,120,876 of NC_045638.1, read as the reverse complement.
TACTGTATTAACCAGCAGTGAAAACAGGGGGCTAGGTGCAGTCTGGCCTGTGCTGTGCTGATGTGATGAGGCTGGGCCATGAGTCCAGCGAGTTCTGCTCATTTCTACACTGTGTTGTGGTAAGCCAGCATGTACAGTATTTTTCCTTTACCTTAGAGCTTCCTCCCAGGACTCTGGCAGTAATTTGATCCTGCTTTGATAAACCATCATGCAGACACAACATGGAACTGTAGTCCTAATGACCTGTGTTATTTGAAAATCAAATGACACTTTCTGAGGAGGAAGTTCTTTAGATACAGTGTTTTCCTGAGATAATTATATCAAGGCAGACGATTACCCTCCCCTGTAGTTTCATTTATTGCTCACTTTGTCTAAACTCTTGAATGCTATTGCACTGCATTCTTTTGTCCTGCTCCACCCCATCATTTCAAAATAGGTTGCCTGTTTGTTTAAAAGTACAGCAAAAACTTTAAAGTCTTGGAGAGAGATGCCATGTATTTACTGTTATGAGGTACAGTTTGCCAGTTCGATTTCAACTGCCTTGTTGCACCAAATTGAGAAACTCTTTGACTCTTCATCTCCCCTGTCTTCTAAACTAGCAAGATATAAACAGGAAAAGGGGTGACACCTTTTGTTTGATATTGTTTGACTCTCAAGTCAGTTTGGGCTCTGATACTAATAACTTCCTGTTTTGCTGTAAGTCTTCAAACAAGTGAAGAGCCTGCATGTGCATTCACTTTTCAACTGAACTTAAGCAACTACATGACTAGCATGTTCCCAGGCTCTGGGCTACAAATTCCAGTTTGCTGCTTACCTCCAGGCCAAATTTTTAGAACTGGGAGTCAAATCGCTGGAAATCGGGTGCCTAAAGCCACAGTTGGTTGCCAAAATGCAAATGACCTGACAGCCACAACAGCCGAACACCTGCTGACCCCTATAAGAAGCTTGGAACTTGAGAGGGCAGAATCTATAGAAATTAGACTAATTTCATGTTTGAACTCAAATAAGGATCCTAATTTGAAATGCTGGACTGCTAGGGATGTGCTCAGAAGCTAGAAACAGAAAAGAGGATCTGCAAAAATATGGAGAAAGATGCATTTGTGTAATATTGCTTGTGCAAGATGCTTGTGAAATGTAATATGTATTGCATTGCATTGTTTTTCACAGACGCTTAAAATACCAAGACTTTTTCTTTTCCAGCTATCTAAATAATTTTCCATGTGAACTGAACTGCTCCCTCTGGATAATACACTGTTTTTCTACCTGCTGGAGAGGTGGAGTCCCCCTGAATGTACTGCTGCTCTGCATAACCAGGAACTGCCTCCTGAACACAGAGTAAGATAGAACAGCTTGGACTTAGCAGTCCTGTGAGATTTACAAATCAAACCAGCTAATCAAGATTTAAAACAGCTCTGGATTGAAAAGACTAGCAAGTGGTCCAGCTGTGAGTTAATTCATTAGTTTCAGTAAATATCACTAGAAGAGCTTGTCAAAAGGAAATGTGAACCAACTGAAAAGAATCATCCTTAAAGTGAATGTCATAGGCTTTTGCAGCTGTCATCCAGTGGACTGGAGATTCCAGGCATTGGAGAGAAAATGAGGGTGAAAGAAATAAAAATTTGAGTACAGAGGATAAAGTACTAGTTCCCACTGAGTGATTATAAAGGAAGCAATCTTACCACTACAGGGACCTAATTAGAGACTGAATCTCACAACTGTCTAATGTCTCCTCCAGGACTCTGAGAAACCCGAACTAGCTAACGCAGTCCACTCAGACCAGCAGCACTAGGAGGCTCTGCTGCTTCAGGGCACACTGGAATGCCACATTTATGTAGCTGTGGGCATTTTCCAGTGTTCTTGTGTCCTGTTCAGCACTCGCTTAGAACCAAAGCAGCAACATTGTTTTCTTGCCTGGCCAGCACAGCATCATCTTGGTCCTACAGAAGGCAACAATGGGCTTCTACTGCCACATACCCGAGTATCCCTAGGGAAAGGCATCAGGACCCATTGTACCAGGCAAATATGAGTTAGTTGTCAGCATTAACAAAAGAGAATTTCACATTTCTATGACTGATCTAATGAATCACTACTTTTCTGCTCCCCAAAATGTGTAGATCAGGTGTGAGTCCTCAGGCCTTCCTGGAGTCGCCAGTGCTGTCAGTCAGGGCTTGCGTGTATCAATTCACTTAAGCCTGGGTGCAGGGCTCAGCTCTCCCACCTTGATCCACCTATTGCTTGTCTGAGACACTGTCACCCTTCTTTCCATCCTTGTGGAAATGTGGAAACACTGGCCATAGTTTGAGGCTAACCTTTGGCAGCAATGCCCACTGCTTTTCTAGCTGCTCCTTCCAGCTTCTGAGCTGCAGTGCATCACCTCATCATTGATGTGCCAAGCAGAGAACTCCCTGACTTAGGTTTTTTCTTTGTTGATTTCTTCTAAGCAGCAACAAGTTTTTGCTAGATTTTATTTATGACTGATCATTTCTGGCCCCTGGTCCTCGGTATTTCCCTCCTGGTGCAAGGAAGCGCTGTGACAGCAAGTAGCCATGCTCTGGGGTCAGCAGTGGGGTGAGCAAGGAGGAATCTTTTTGCCTGGTATTGCCATGAAAGGCACGTTTAATGTAACCCTGTCCCTACAGAGTGATTCTGTGCAGGTGAGGCTTCAGGGAAGTACAAGGATCTCTTCCAGTATTACTGCTACTAGCAGTCACATTTTTCTGTAGCAGGATTTTCCAGGCATGGGGAAGGTCTGTGCCTTCTGAAACCACTCAGGTAGTTCAGTGCTCCTGGGAAGAAGAAGGATAACTGCACAGATGCATCGTGTTTGCAGGGACAGTGGTTTAGAGGTCTCTTCTGAAGCTGGGAGGAGGTAAGTGACCAGCCCAGAGAGAGCTCAGCCAATATCTGACAAGGACATTTTCATAACCGAGATAAATAAACAGATGCCTTTTTTCTCTAGGGAAATAATTTCTTCTTTGCTACTAGCCTGAGACCATTCGCTTGGCTTAGCCTGTATCTTTACCATATGAAACAAGCCTGAACCATTTCATTTGAGGTTGTTATTTATTTGGGTCAATATGAAACATTTCTGGCATTTCTTTTCCATTTTCCTGCCTTTATATGTTGCTGTCTTCACTCCTGTGTATATGTTTTCTTCTCTAATATCTCAGTTCTCCTCTCTTGTAATATTTTAAATCCTTAATTGCCTGATGCTGCAAATGGAGAGTATTAGTTACTTTCCATGACCACTCTGACCACAATGACTTCCTTTGCTTGACAAGGTGATTAATTTGTCAAGTTGAATGTTTAAGTCTATCTGGAGTATCTCTGTGTATCTTGTGCAAGATTGCAGTTGCAGGTTTGTTCCTTATTGGACATGCTGTTTCTTCAGACACAGAATACCTCTGAGGGGCTTTTCTTCCCCCACTTCCCTACTGAGAGTGATGCTCCTGCAGTTTATACCAATGACCATATCCTGCATGTCCCCTAGAAGAGGGTAAACAGCAGGTGCAGCATGGAAGCCATAGCATCAGCAGTGCTTTCAGATTGTACAGTGGATATAATTGAGGGAAAATAGCAAAACTCAAGTAAATTAAATGCATTTTGTAGCAGTTCCTGAGGGAGAACAGACTGCATTGTTTGTGAGCTTCAATCCAGGTCAAGCAGGCCGGATCTTCCACAGAGAAGTTGCTGACTTTGGCCCCAAAATATCATTGTTAAGGTAAGAAAAATATCAAATTTCTCTTAATTTTTCCTAGTTGGTACATTGTAAAGGCATTCAGACCACTGTAGACATAAGCATTCAGGAAACAACACTAAGCAACACAAAGAACAAAAACCAGTAGGTACTTCCTGAGAAGTTTGGAAAACTGACTCTTATGCCACTGAGGGAGGGTAAGTCCTAATAGCTACAGTAGCCACATGTCACCTGGGACCAGAGTGTGAATGATTCTTTTGTAATATTACTTGGTGAATGTCTCAACATCTTGAGCTCATTGCAGAAGAGAAAAGAAAAAGCTGGACAGTGTTATTTTCTGATGGCACTGGAACATTAATTTCTCTGTGATGGTATCCAACTGTCTTGGATATCTGAGCAGGCAGGTCAAAGGAAAGCAATGTGTAGACTTGATTTTCGAAAGCACCTTTTTCCAGTAAGTGTGAACTTATTTTCTTTTAGGAATAATATTTTTTCCTGGCATATTGTAACAGAAATAATAAAATAAACAAAAGCATGGTATACTTGTAAGATGAACCTCAGAGCTATACCGGGCAAGAAGCTGTCTCAAGGCAGCCTTCGTTTCCCCAGGGACTTGCACTCCAGCCACTCCCTGCCCTGGGCTAGTGTGCTGTGATGCCCTGGCCTGTCCCATCCTGGGCTCCCCCCCGTTCTGTAGCTCTGAGCCCTGCCACTTCCTGTCCTCGGAAAGGCAGAGGTGGTGGAGCAGGCTCCCAGCAGCTACAGAGGAGCAGAGGGTCTCCTTGCAGGAGATGGAGAAGACACCTCTGCCATAGGGCTGCAACAGGGGCAGTCACAGGCTTCCCTCTACAGCTGGCAGCACTCTGCTTTTTCCCATCATTTATTATCTGATGTCTGGTTTTGTCTGTTTTGTGCTGGCTTGCTGGCTTTTGGGACACCTCCTCCTTGGGCTGCCAAGGATGGTGGCAGTGTCCTCACGCCGAGGGTATTGGCCCCGGCCCTGGGCACAAAGCATCCATCCCCACTGCTCGCCTGACCCTCCCCTTGAGACCTACTTTTGCTGGGAGAAACAAGGTAACCTCGCCACTGAAAATAGCTGGGACGGCAGCCAGTGGAGATTAATGGCATCATTAACGTTCTCAGTTTATTTATAGGCTTAAAAATGCCTCGGACCTGCAAACTGAGCAGAGTTGTTCTGTGTAACACAGGGACTGACGAGTCTCCTGCTTCTGCCTTTCCCCTATTTCATTCTGATTGCTGGGACTGCAAAACCTCCGGAGCAGGGACTGTCTCTCATTGTGAACCTACTCTGTAAACCTTCCTAACTGGGGGGATGCACACAGATACTTTTTTTTTTCCAAGAATGCTGTATTTGTCTGGTCTCCTTCCTCCACCAACTCCTTCTGTGCACACTGTGTCCCATGGCCTTCTTTGGGAAAATTATCTTTTTGATGAATTCCTGAGGCACGAGCTGAGCGGTTGTCACAGGAATTTTCTGTGATTTTCTGCCTTGGGTTTTAAATTATGCGCTCTGTAAGAGGAGGACTAAGATTCTCATAGCTGTGGAGAGCACCTAGGATACGTAGGGCCCTAGTGAGACTGTAGATGCAATTAATGATCATGGAGGTCTTTCAACAGGAGCCAGCAGAGACAACCCAGCTCCCAGGTCCCCCAGGAACCTCATGGGACTAGCGAGAAAAGAAAAAAACACCTCAGGTGTGTTGGCCCCAGAAGAGGAGTTTTCAGCATGTAATGTGTGGCCACATTGCCTGGCCTGTTTCCCAGCACTTAGTGAAAGGTAAGTGAGAAAGGAGACTTGTTGTCAGCAGGCACAAATCCAAGGGATTGGCTGTGTGACTGGTAGATGGCTTCATGGGTGGGGAAAAAAAAAGTAAAAATGCCAGTAGGGAGCCCTTCTACCCAGAAATATGGAGTGCCAGCATGGCAGCTCATGGAGGTGATGCCACTTCAGAGGACAGCTAACTCTGCAGTTTGCTGTTGGGTTTTTGTTGTATCAATCTGAGATAAACTCCTGTGTCAGTCTCTCCTTGGCCTTTTTCCTCTAGGGGGTGAAATAAAGAATGGGCAGAGAATCACTCAAACCACTGTTGTCTTTTTTTTCCCTCTGGGCAATGAGAATACTTCAGAGCAGAGTGAAGGAGCCTAAAATGGTAGAAGGAGGATTTCTCTGTCGTGGCCACAACAGGTGAAACCGCAACCCTGGGAGGCCCTGATCCACCAATATCTGGTGGGTTTGAGGTATCTCAGGGCCTTGCTTTCCCCTTCCTGCTTGGGTTCTTGGCTCCAGATCTCCTCCATCCCCCCTTGGCCATGCCCCAGCTCTCCCGTCTGGGGAGGACAGTGCCTGCTCAGAATCTCACTGTCCATGGCTGTTAAATGGGACCATGATGTGTTCAAGTGCTCAGGGCCAGGTTGGATGGGGCTCTGAGCAACCTGGTCTGGTAGAAGGTGTCCCTGCCCATGGCAAGGAGATTGGAACTACACGATCTTTAAGGTCTCTTCCAACCCAAACCATTCTGTGATTCTATATCGTGGGGTTTCTGGGGGGTCACTGCCGGCCGCTCTGAGAAGGTTTTCAGGGCTGGAGTCACCCCCCCGCTGCCCGTCCCTCATGGCAGGGACATGCGGCGGAGGCACTCAAGCCAGGAGACAAGAGACCACGCAGCACGCAGGAGTCCAGCAGCGAAGAAGAGAGTTTATTCAAATTTCCCACAGCTTATAAAGGCTGCTGGGCCAAAGCGAATTGGCCATTTGGCTAGCCAATGCAAGGAGACAGTATAATAACTATGGCAACACAGAAACCAGTGGTAGACAAGTGAATTAACAGCTTCCAAACCCAACACTATATAGTCCTTTGAAGGACAAAAGCATGAGTGCAGTTATTCAGCCGTCCGAAGATCCTAACTGGGAGAGTATTTTCATGTCTGATATACATGAGATCCTGTATCATTTTAAAGGATTCAAGGAAAAGTCAGGTCATGTGCAACATCTGAGACAAAGTGGGGAAAAGGTAATATCTAACTGTATTTATTTATTTTAGGAAAGAGATACATCTTATACAGTTGTTTCTCATCTAAACTTCTGAGCACCTAACCAGAAAAGTCAGCACAACTTTCTCACACTGATGTCAGACTAGGGGAGTGAGTCTTGTGGCAAAAGGGACCATCTGCATCTCAAACTAATTACCTGCTTTGAAAAGTGAATATACAAAGTGGTAGGTTTTTTTAACAAGGTGGCTAAGCCATTTCAGCTCTGGGACACGTATCTCTTGGACATCAGTGCTACACAGTTTCTGTGGAATTGCTCACCCCTGATACAGAAAGCAAGAGCTGGGATTTTTTTCCTGTTTCAATGGGCTACACCCAGTTGTAACCATATTTAACCTTCCTTTTTCTTTCTGCCAACACTGGGTGGCACTGAGTAACTCCTTCTGAAGTTTTACAAAATTGACTCTAAAAACTTGAATCACACTGACTTGGCTCCACTCTGTCCTGACAGCAAATGGTTTTGTGTGAGAAACTTTCGATCATATGGTTGTTGCATAGAAACGTCTGACTTGTATGGCACGTTTTGTACTTCCCTGGTTTGTTAAGTTGTTAAAGCCCCTCTGAATCTCTGGCCTCAGTCTGGTAAAGGTTCAATGTGCTGTTGGCCTTGAAAGCCACATTTCCTGTATTGAGTTGAGAATTGATGGAATACTTGAAAATAACTGTGCTTTATGCCAGAGGTTTAAATAAATCTCACTCAATGGTTGAGGTTGGAAAGCACCTCTGGAGATTGTCTAGGCCAAGATGTCCTCTGCTCAAACAGGGTCAGCCAAAGCAGGTTAAACCACGTGGTCCCCAAAGGGTTCCAGGAGTCCCTCACCAGCCCCAATGTCTTCTTGGCCTGGACACTACCATGTCTGCTGGCCACCACAGCCAGCTGCACACTGTAAAAGTCCTGCTAAAATAAATCAGATTTTAAAGAAGCACACCTACAAACGCCTGGCTTTCACCCCCACTGGCTGTGGTCGACCTACAAGTGCCAAGGCTGCCATTTTAGCAGCCTGTTATGGCTCCAGTGGGCTTTGGGGGACCCTGGTGACTGATGCTGGTACCTATGGTGATGGAGGGGGGAAAAAATCAGGGCCAAGTAGTTTGTCCTCAGAGGACATCTCAGGTCAAGTGGGTGGCATCTATGCCCATGATGGGGATTTGGAACTAGATGATCTTTAAGGTCCCTTCCAACTCAAACCATTCTATGATTCTGTGATTTGTGGCCATTCTCAGCTAAGCCACCTGTGAAGTCCCACTGACATGTCCTGGTAACAAACATTAGTGTTACTGTGTTTATATTTGTCCCTAGGAAGCTGTTTAAAATATAAAAGACAACAGATGGCATAACCTGATGGGGTCATAAAGATTTGTGTCCTGAAAGCAAGGATATAGTAGTTAAAAATCCTTGATATGGAAATTAAGTAACCAAATCTTGACTTGGCCATGCTGAGGGCAGTGGGAGAAGTGTGGCTGAGGAAGAACCTTCCCACAGTGAGAGATGAAGTCTGCTGATGATCCTTGGTGTCTCCAAGCAGAAGAGCAGGCAGAGAGTAAGACCAGCTGGTGGCTACATTAGAGCCAGAGCAGAGATGATCATACATGAAGCACTACCTACAACTTCCCTTCCCACTCCTGTTGCAGTGGGAAGGGAATCATGGCTAGGCTTCGCGAACGAAGACCTGGGAAGGGCTCTACTCACGTTTGTTACAATCGCGCTGGTGGCTAAAAAGGCCAATATGAGACAGGCACGTCTGGTTGCAAAAGGCACAGCAGAAAGACTCCTTAGGTGGTATGCAAATGTGGGTAAGGCCTTCGAGCCTGCACAATGGATTTCTTAGGTGAGATGCAGTATGCACGGAACTGAACCCACCCTTTAATCCTAAGGTTCATCTACCAGGGCCGAGCGAGCTTGGACAGTGGCAGCGAGGTCCTCAGGACGTAGGTTTGTTTAGAGTGACCTTCTCTTAGATGGATGGCCTTACAGGGCTAATCAAGCTCCATCTGCCCAGGTTTAGAGTTGTCCTTCTCTGTGTGCTCCGAGGCTCCCCCTCTCATCTCCCACAAGGGCACGGTCCACGCCGGCGAAGCTCCCCCTCTCTCTCTCCTTTCCACACCCGGGGCTGGGCCCGAGCACCCAGGGCCGGGGCCACGCCATGCGCCCGAGTTCCGGGCCAGGCCGGGGCCACTCCATCACAACAATGGCCCCGGTTATTCATTGTGGGAAGGTTATTCAGTGGGAAGGGAATACGAGTAGATCAAATGATTTCTGAAGAACAGTTTATTCATTGAAAAATACAGTTTCTGTTTGAGCAAAGCTATCTGATGATTGGTGCGCAATCCATTTATCAGAATTAGCCCAGAAAATTAAAAACATCAAAATTACTTGCTTTTTTTTAAAAAAACCTTTTTTGAAGCTGATCTCACAAGGAAGCCTCAGCTGGAGTGTAGCTGTGCTACATCTTCAGGCTGTGGGACAACCTGCAACAGGGCCCTTGTAATCCTCTTGCTTGGAGTATAATGTTGTCTAAATTACTTACACTGTTTATTGGACCAGGTAGAGCAGAAATATCTGTGGGGCTAAACTGCCTGAAACAGAGAGCTGCCCTGGGATCTGGGAGGTAGTGGATGAGAGTAGCTGTGTCAGAGTAGAGTTGGCTGCTCAGGGCCAGCCAACATGAAGTAGGTTGGCCCTGACTGCATGACATGGCACTTGACTCCAGCTTAGCTTGGCCCTGTGTGTTGTGCCTATGGACCTAAGAGAAAACTAATATTTTTTTAGGTTTGGTGTTTTCTTGTCCCAGCATAATATGCCCAGGATAATGAAGACAATGCTATAGCTCACCAGTGTTGGGATTCCATAGGGTGTGTTGCATGCCCTGAACTGAGGAATGAGAGCATTCAGGAGAGCTGGAGGATAGAAAGGCTGAAGGGACCATGCTGGAGGAGCATCATGAGGGAAGGGAGACAGAGCTTGTCCATGTCACTCTTGAAAGTTGTCCTTGGAGTAGCTATGCCCAGAGCAGTGCTGCTTGGCGGATGGAGGGAGCTGCTTGTCCAGGTCCAGAGGACAACACAGGTATGTGCTAACCAACATGATGGGAACAATCAAGGATGAGGGCCCACAAGTCAGATGGGGAGTTGTTTCTGACACTGTAGGTGCATCTGACAGGCATATCTACATCACCAGCAATGAAGAGATGGACTCCAGCCCTCGACTTATACTTATTCTCTGCTGAGCTCTTTGCTAACTCTAAGATCTGGTTTGGATCCCTACAAATAGCTGTTTCCAAGACAAATTCTATCCTCTGGAAGCAAGCTCTAGGCATGGTGCCTGTGAGCTCAGCAGTGCCATTCTGCCCTGGCCTGCTTGTATTGAGCAGCATAGGCACGGCTAGGCTAAGCCAGTCTCCTGCCTTGTTCTCCTCTCTCTCAACATGCCTCAGGTGCTGCCTGGCACACTGGGTGTGATACTGCTTCTAGGAAACTTTTTTTAAAATACTTTTCCATATGAGAAACTGAAGGGGGTTGAATTTTCATCCTGTGTGCTCTGAGCCTATGTTGTAGGCAGTGGGTTATAGTGGGTGATAGCTTCTCTTCATAGGCCTTGGGGCTGAGGACAAAGTCTCCTTGGGAATCTGCCCTTCCATTTCTGTGAGGAGTTTGGCGTTGACCTGTACCATGCATTTTTAGCTTTTAATTTGACTACCAAACAGAAAGTCAATTATTTGCAGATCTGCCTTGTCAAATAGACAAAGGCCTAGAGAGGCAGAAGGTCTTTGGAGAGAGGCCCTGGCTTTTCAGGGATCATGAGGCTTTGCACAGAATTCAGAGGATGAACCTCACTGTCCAAGAGGGTAACTTGAGGAAAGGGAGTTGCACAGGATTTTTCTGTTGCTGTAGGAACCTTTACTGTAATTCAGCTCATGTTGATTAACCCTGGATGCTAGATTCTTAAAAAGTGATTAGTGAGATCATACTGGAAATAGAAACAGATGTGCCATCTGTTATGCAGTGCATGGGGTTTAGAGGGAGGTTTTTCTGAAACATAGTTGATCGTGACACTGAAATGAGACTTCACTGCTGTCATCTTCCCATTATGTCCCCAGAAGCTAAGCATCCCTTTGAATGTATGAAAAGAACTGGTGGAATTTGCTGTCAGTGGACTGGTTCTGTAGTTCTGGCCAGTGAAGAGGTTGAGAGCTGAGCTCAGCCTTTAGAGAAAGCCACAATATAGGACTTTACATCAGAGACACTTTCCAAACACCTGAAATCCCAGATCAGGAAATCTGGGCTTCATTCTGAACTTGTGCTTTTGCCTCAGACAATCTTTTCCCTCAGTGAAATGTAAACACTGAAAGGTTAGAGGTGGGTTTTTTTCAATCCTTCTGCAGAGTTGTTCCTGTGCTCTTATCCCTGCCCCCAATACTCTCCCTTCAGATACTCTCCCTTCATACTGTAGGCACTCACTGCAGATCTCAAGGATTATCAGAAGCACTAAGCAGCTCTCAGACAGCAATTGCAATTATGCTTCTACAGCTGTGATTGTCCACAGCCGTGCTTTCTGTCTTCCTCCAGAGCAATGGAGGAAGGCTGAAGAAGGCAACACATCCATATGTGCTTTCCTAAATCTAATCTGGCATCCTTCTGGCTTTCCTAGCCTCTGAAGAGCAAAGTGCACATTTGTGCTGTTCATAGCACTGCTGCCTGATAACTAATATCTGCTCTAATAGGTGAAGCACTGCAGCACCTGGGGAGAACAGGAGCGGGTTCCCTTTGATCCGCAGGGCACCTCTTTCAGCACAGCTGTGCAGCCAGGTAAAAAGCTGTCAGGATTCTTGTTTTCCTCTTTTTTTCAAAGTAAATCTCAAGTCTCATACTCACGGCCTCTGGCAGGCCTCCATGTACAAATATAATTACTATTTATTATTTATACAGGAACAGAGAAAGGCCATTGCTTTACGACAGTGTAATAAAATGGGTCACTGCTCCCTGTAGGCTTTGAAGCCCAGGACATGATCCAGTGGAGGTAAAAAATAGGACTCCAGGCACTGAAAAGGGATTGCTATAGTGGATCCCTTCACAAAGACCAGACTGAAATGCACTGAAACATGCCTACAAAGCACAGGTATGACTTTACAGGGGAAAAGGAGTCCGACTGCCTCCCTCCAACAGTGGTGTTACAGGGGAAGCTGAGCACTGCTCCACCAACACCCATGGGGATCAACTGACTGGGAGACCTGCTGGTATTGCACTGGTTTTGCCTGAGTAAAGCCATCTGACCCTTAAAATAAATAACTTACCTACCCCCCTATTGCTCCTCTTGCCCCACCTCTACCCACTATTATCTGTCCTTGTCCCTGGAATCTCCATTGAGACCAAGGCAGGGCAGAAGGTGATGTGCCATGAGGAGGAGAGTGACAAGACGGATTCAGCACAAAGTTGTTCTTTACATTTCCAGAATGTCATCTCAGCCCCCACTGCTGTCCTCAGGTCCAGCACTTCATGGCCACCCCCGCAGCTTGTTCCCCAGGATGCTGGGAGGAGCTCAGTTTGGAATGCAGTAGGGGAGAGAGGACAGCCTGGAGAAGGCCACTGAGACCTCCTAGAGGCCAGAGAACATCTAGGGGCAGGTAGAGACTTCAACAGCTGAGCCACTATCTCAACACCCAACCTATGTGGCAAGGAACCTGGGTGCACCCCATCAGCTCCATTCACTCCAACAGAGATTTGGAGACATAAGCATATATGGTGAGCAAGAAGGGCTCATGTTTGCTCTTTGGTTCCCTATAGAGGCATTTTAACACCTTGCAGAGGGATTAGGGGACAGGCAAGCACAGCATGGGTGGAAAGCAAGGTGCTAACAAAGCCTGTGGAGCAGCCAGCAATGCCACCAACATCTCTTTTCCCCATGCAGTGGCAGCAACCATTTGTCTCCCATCCCAAATGGAGCAGCCCCTCAGCAAGCCCAGCTGTCCTTCAAGGATGACACGGCTCTTCTGGGCTCTCACTTGTTCATGCAAGGCTGATTCAAAAAACATGTTGGCAGAAGATGTTACGAACCTTTCAAAATCTCTGTTCGTACTCTGGCACTTCCTCCTCTCCATCTTCAGGCAGGAATCACACAGGTCTGGATCGCATTCCCCAGCCCTGGAGCCTCAGCAAGCAGAAGCTGGTGCCCAGCAGCAAGTCGTCCCAATTACTTCTTTTGAAAACACTTCCACCAAATAGTTGATTAATCCTACAAAGTGCTCACCCCAAGCACTGTGTGCTACGTACAAGGATCGTACACCCACCACCTCGGGAGAGGGTGAGGTCTGAGCTCCTCCCACAAGTCTTAATGGCTGAGGGGAGAAGGGATGTTATCAGGAAAGGCAATGCTTATACTGCGGAAAAAAGTCACATGATATAATTCTCGTCCATCTAGATTCCTCATACGCAAGACATGGAAACAAAAAGACATCCTTACGCTCTTTTTCCATGGAATTTTCATCAGAAAAATGGAAAGCATGTTAAAAAAAAAGAGGAAGGATGTGGGGAATCTTACCAAAGATACCTGAAATCTCTGAGCATGCCTTACCAGCTCTGTTAGCACACTGACTGCCTGGCCCCTGTGCCCTGGAGCTCAAGGGAAAAGGCAGCTGCACCCAGAGCAGGTTTTTCTCTAGTCAGCGTTCACACAGCTGAAGCAAAGACACAAGAGAAAGTGCTGGTGGTCCTGAATGCTCTTCTGAGCAGCTGCAAGAAGAAATGGTTTCTCCCACAGTTTTTTGGAGTAGCATCACAGTAGTGTGGCTGTGCTGGCACAGCCACAAGGTCCCCACTTGACAATGAAGGTCTGCATCCAAGGGCACACTGGAGCGCACTCTGACATGGCAACCCATCCTCCTCTGGGACAGAAACCACTCAGTGCTGAACCTACAACCACCCATGACAACCTTGACGCTTCCCCTCAGTCCCCCCTGCCCAAATAATTCAGTAGTAACTCTCCACCTCCACACACCCCACTACAACCATGTATTTTTCCCAAGTGTTTAGCAAATGTAACCTCTGTGTTTTATACTCTTCAGTCATTGATCAAGCTGATGTGTTTCTCTTTTGGACAAATAGTCATTACATCTGAAAGTTTATGGCTGGGCTTTGAAGTTAATGTTCTCTGAGATGAAGGAGAAAGTTCACACTTCTATTGCTTCCAGTCCCTCTGGCTGCAGACCAGATAAGACAGTGATGCCTTCAATTTAAAAGTGATGAGTATTTTTGCAGACAGAAAAGCCAAAAAACTTCTTAATGTAATAATGGCTTGAATAGTGCTATAGTGCTCAGCAAAATGCTGGAAAAGGAGGGAAATGAATCCAGGAAACCTATGGGTGCCTCAGACCTGTTATTTCTCTGTTTACTGTCTACGTTTCCTGTGAGATTGTGTTTTCTTTCCTCCACTTTTGCTGTTGTTGCAGCCACATTGACTCAGGTTGTTCACAAGTCACTATTTTCTGCCAACAACCTGTCGGGAAAAACAGCTTCTGCAGACAAAGAGTTTTTTCCTGAGTATTAGCGGGTCCCTCCCTCTAATTGTCCTTGAATAGGCAAAGAAAATGCTGTTTTACAGCATATTCCATTAACAGGCAAGAACAAGTGTTTAATCTGGAGAGTGTTAAGGCATCCAGTTCCTTCACACTGGTTTGGAAATTGCAGCCTCAGTGTGACCTTTTCAAACCTTCTTCTTATCCTTCTTCCTAGTGCAGTATCAGCTAAGCCCAAGTGAGCTGGATCCTCCAGCCTTCACTGGGAGAAGGCTTTTAGCATCTCTGCCTGAGAGGATTTCAAGAGGCACTCTGTACAGAATGCACAGAGCCAGAGTATCACTGCCTGCAAGCTCCAGTGGGAGTAAGCAAGGCTGAAAGGACTTTGGAGAGTTCCCAACGTTGGCTGGATGAGGCTCTGGAAAACCCCATCCCTCTCCAAAGATGGTTGAGCCACCACCTGAGTAGATGTGCCTGTGCATGCCTACATCCTGCTCCCCTGCCCACCATATCCCTCTGGGCCTCTTAACTCAGAAGTGGCTTTTCCATTTGACCCCACCAGTCATGAGACAGGCCAAAAAAAGAAATGCTAGGAAGATCTACATGTACATCTCAGTTGAGGTTATCTGAACCCGTGCTAGGGAGATGTGAATGTAGTTATGAAAGGAAATCCTGCAGAGCGTGCACAGGTATCACTAGCACTTTGATACTGCTAACAAGTGGATGCTTGTACAACTAAAATAGTTTCTGAAATGTGATTTACAAAATGCCGAGATTTTTAATAATTTGGAACTGAATTACATTCCTGGTGTAGTATGTTAAAGAAAGGATCAGTGTACTGCAGCTCACAGCTGGGCAGCTAAACCCACTTCTCCCATTCATTTAACTGTCTTTGATTTGTTTCTCCTAAATATTCAGCTGAAATTCAGCTGGCTGGCATCGGCCATGTTCAGATCAGTAAGGTATCATAGGATGAATGCAGTGCTCTTTGTAAAGTACAATTTGGTACCTGACTGGAGGGATCACAAGCCCCCACAGCAAACCCCGCTTTTTCCTCCTATTGCAGAGGACAAGCACTGCTGGGAACTGACAGCCAAGCAGCACAAGGCTCTCAAGCCTCCCTGGCACAACCACAAGGATCATTCAGAAAATCCCTCCAGGAGGTGATAAAAAACACCAGGGTGCCACCAGCATCCCCCAGACCAACTGAGAGTCCCTCTGTCACTACAGACCTGCAGCATCCTTTGCCAAAAGCAGTAGTTTCCTTTCATTGACATCTGTGCTGCTCATTTGCCTCTGTCAGAATAACCAAGTGACTGGATGGGCTCTGGGGGATTTCTGTTGATCCTCCTCCATGTCTTGGCAATGGGATCTGCCTCACTGAACACTCAAGAAATTACCCCCTCCTTTATTTTACTCCATTTAATCTTTTGCTAAATAAATTCGACTTACTGTTAACTGTGCCGCCCGACAGCAGTGGTTATGTTTGCTGCTGGTTTAGTTTCCAAGTAATTTAAATAAACAACTGAACCATAAGGAGAAACTATTAAACATCCTTTTCCCCTGAATATCATGATGTGCCAGGCCATTAATATTTCTTTATCACTGCAAATTTTGAGGCTCAAAATCCATGCCTTGGATTGTTGAACAGGATAATTATGAAACATTTTCAACTACTGAGCTAATGAGCACTAAATCCTGCATTGTGGTGAATGTGATGTTGTGCGAGTTTCCTCGAGAAATTTGGGCCTGCAATTAAGCAGGGAGGTATTTCATCTTCTAAGGTGACATCAGCCACTCTTGTCCTGACATTAAAAGGCAGCCAATGCCCCTTCCAGTTTTTCCAGGCAATCAGCAGACAGAAAATCAGTGCTGTGCTTGGGAACATCAGCATCAGGCGGTGCAAAGGTGGTTGTCCTGCTACAAGTGTTGAGGCTAACCTCTGGGAACAAGCCCCAGTATAACACCTCCTCTCTGTCAGTAAATACCCAGTCTTTCCTTCAGAAGCACCTATAAGCACTTGGCAGTGCAGTGCCACACTGGGGGCATGCTGGATTCATCTCCCCCCTCAGGGGAATTTGGGGATTGGAAGCCAGATTAGGGACTTTGATGATTTTCTCTCCTTCCTCTAGGGAAGGCAGGGCCAGCAGGAGGAGGGGGCTGAATACCAGAGGCACTGGAGCATCCCTTGGAGTATCAGTGGCACCAGGACATCCCATTGTGTGGCTTCTGCTTGGCTTGTGCTGCCTGCTCACTCTCATTTTCAGAGGGTGGCATATCTGAAAGCAAAGCTCTGTACTCCTCGGAGGAGACACTCTGGAGAACACTAGCCTGTTCCCCAACTCCAGTGCAAAGTAATTTTGTTTCACCATAAAAAAAAATCTTACTGCCCAACACGGAGCAGGTTTGGAACAGTCCCTGAGAAGTACAGGGCTCTGCATCCCATTAGCGCTGCTTGGAGGAAGCTGGACACAGTTTTTATTAAATCAAGTTCAGGCGATGCTTAAAGAAGGGCTTTTTTGAACTAGGAGCTGAACCTCATGTTTGGTGCCCTGCCAAGCTCAGGATAGTGTGAGGAGGAAAAGGAGATGTATTTTTGGACTGCATGTCTGCGAACAGGCTGTTAGATAAAATTAAAGAGGCTGTTTATAAAGAATCTGCTGGTGCTGAAGCAGATGTGGAGGCCCTAGTTTACGACAAGATATATTTCTGGAGTTGGCATGAACAATCAGTTTCATTCAGGACTTTCCTCATGCTGTAATGATTTGTTGGTTTGGGTTTGATTTTTTTTTTTTCATTTCATTATTTTAACTGAAGCTGGCACAATGCCCTCATTACTTGTGATAAACTTGTTTGTTTGCTTATGTCGTGGTAACTGGAGAGCTGGACTTAGGCTCTGCTTCCTTGGATGCTGTTCGCTTCCTACCAGAGCACTTGGAGTTGTTTGACACTGGCAGCAAAGCAGAAATACACCATTTCCTTATTTTCTTGCCATGTTGCATGTGGATGATGAACACTTTGGCTCCCCCAGGCTCCTGAGCGGGCAGCCATAAGACCTTCTCTTACTGAAACCCCACAGTACAAGGACCCCCAGCCCTGCTCATGCCTGGCAGGCACAAATGCAAAATACCTTTACAGAAGTCAACAGAGCTACTTCCTAGAATCACAGAATGGTTTGGGTTGGAAAGGACTTCTAAAGGCCATCTAGTCCAAACCCCCAGCAATTAGCAGGGGCCTTGAATGTCTCCAGGGATGGGGAGTCTACCACCTCCCTGGGCAGATCCCAGAGCAAACGTCTGAGTGTTCTTCTGAACTGATGTTATTCTTTACTAAGCTATGTTTACCATCCAAGAAAATGCTTTGGTTTGTGCTTAATTTTACATGAATACATGGAATGTGTTTAATAGTTACTCTTACACTCTTACAGTGTTTTAAAAACATTCTGCTTTCCTCAGCATTGCAGGCAGCAAAGGCATCGCTGTGCTTTTACGAGAAAAATCAAGAGCGCAAGAGCACATTTTGAAGTGAAGGCACATTGTCAATAATTATGCACGGTTTGGGTTTGTGCTGTCTTGCCACTCATCCTTGGATCCTACACTGAGTCCTGACTTTCTTATGGCACAGATAATAACTTAAAAGAAAGAAACCCAACAGAATTTCCACGATCTATATCTACAGCATCACACATGGAAGACATAACATTTGATGGTAAATTTTTGCTTTGACGTTATAGTGGAAGTTAAGGGAAAAGGTGTCATCCTTGGCCTAGAGTTTCATAAGTGCCACAGGCAGATGGGCTCTTTTAAACCTTCTTCTCCTCTTCCAAAAGGAGAAACTCACAATCTGGACTCAATTGAACCTTAAAGCCATAAAATTTCAGGTTCCAATAAATCTTCATTTTATAAAAACACATCCAGCATATATCATAACAGAAACCATAAAAGAAATTAAACATGTGTGGGTCACATACTCTGTTGGATGCTCCTTAATAGTTTTGCAAAATCAGTGGAATAACGAGGTGCAGTTTTGCTCTATGAAGTTATGGTATCTCCCTGCAGCACAGTTGGGCTGCCCAGGGTGCCCACCCAGAACATAAGCAAACACATGGGGAAGGAGCTGGCAGCTCCACTCCCACATCTTCTTCATCCTTTCCCAGTGCAGATAAGCTGGGCTGCAGCCAGCATCACCAAAGGCCCAAGGCCTGTGCTTGGCTTCAGATGCTGGAGCGATGGCCTGCTCCACACGGCCCAGTGGGCATCCCACACATCTTTCCTTTGGGGGGCCCCGCAAAGTGGGCATTTGCTCCACCAGCCCCAGGGAGTGCCAAGGCCATGGTGAACAAAAGCACTGTAAAATCAAAGGAAAGGAAAAGTAAAGCGATATCTGGGGGGAGGATATGCCTGCCTGTTCCCATGAAGTGGAAATGCAAAGCAAAACCAAAAGGAGCTGGGATCACACTGCAGAGACATGGACTTTAACAAGGTCTTTTTCAGGGCTTTAAAAAAATTATTCATATGATGTAATCTTGACATTTCCTGTCTCACTGGTGAGTTCCTCGGATCAAACACCCGGAATGCCGGCAGCTTGTCACCACCTCATGCAGCTCCTATTACCCGCGGCATCCCGTGGGACACAGGAGGAGAGAGGCACAGGGGTCTGGGACAGCAGGCAGCACCCTGCACCCCTCTGCCTGTGCTCCTCCTTGCCCTGGCTGGGTGATACACTGAGCACACACCTTCCTTTTTAGAAATTCCCCTTAATTTTGAGGGTTGAGGTTTAAGGCTCTCTGCCAGAGGTCCTGCACCCAGAAGCCTTGGCAAGGAGACTAAAGCCTGTGAGGACCCTGGCAAGGACAGACCCTCAAACTTTATAACAATATATAATCTATGTTTTTCAATCTATTGTATAATGGCAATTATACAGAATTCCAGGTGACTTGCTGGAGTAGTCATGACCAAGTCCAAAAGCAAGCAAAGCTCTATAAATTTTGGGAATCTTCTCATCATGAAGATTCATCAAGGTTCTGCTAGCAGAAGCTGAAACTAGAATGTTAGGGGGGAAAGGGAAAAAAAATCCAGCACACCTTATTAGCATTTTGTCAAGCATTGGAACAGGCTTCCCAGGGAAGTGGTGAAGTTGCCAACCCTGGAGGTATTTAAAGATGTGTGTTGTGGCACTTTAATGCTAGATTTGGCAGTTCTGGGTTAACAGTTGGACTCAATGGTCTTAAAGGTCCTTTCCAACCTAAGTGATTCTATGATCCTTTGATTTTATGGAAGTATTTCAGTTCATATTCAGAGCTCATTTAACATCTTCTTATTCTCCTGAATTCGAGGCCTCAGGGAAAATGCCTATAAGAGCAATGGGATGTCTGTCCAGGAGGTTCAAAACCGTGGGTCGGAGCAGCATTTCCTAGCAGTGGAATGTGACAAGACTGCCATGGAATCTCAATACCAGGATGAACAGTGGGCAGGTAGGTGGTGCATCCTGGGTTTCCAAAAGGAGCCCCAAGAGCCCCACTCAACACCTGCCACTCATGGGGAGGGGGGGACAATGGGGCCATGTGGATGATGGACCCGTTGGGCTGGCAGGGATGCAGTGGGGGAAAGTCCAGGAGCCAGGTCATCTTGTACCATTATCTCTTTGCAATTCTCTGAATATCCAGCACCACAAGCATCCCTGCATTTTCCATCAACCCCTGGAAATGGAATACATTAAATCTGGCAGCTCAGTTACAACAACAAAATATGAAAGCACAGTCTTACTTACGCCCCACTCTGACCACCGCCCCCAGCAGTGCCACTGGTATAGGTAACATTTTGCAGTTCCTGGTCTCAGAGTACCTGCTTCGAGTCACAGAATCACAGAACATGTTGAGCTGGAAGGGACCTACGAGGAATATTGAGTCCAACTCCTGGCCCTACACAGGACAATCCCCAAGAGTCACACCATGTGCCTGAGAGTATTGTCCAAACACTTCTTGAACTCTGTCAGGCTTGGTGCTGTGACCACTTCCCTGGGGAGCCTGTTCCAGTGCTCAACCACCCTCTGGGGGAAGAACCTTTTTCTAGTATCCAACCTAAACCTCCCCTGACACAACTTCAGGCCATTCCCACGAGTTCTGTCACTGGTCACCACAGAGAAGAGATCAGTGCCTGCCTCTCCTCTTTCCCTCACGAGGAAGTTGTAACTGCAATGAGGTCTCCCCTCAGTCTCCTCTTCTCCAGGTTGAACAGGCCAAGTGACCTCAGCCAATCCTCATACAGCTTCCCCTCAAGGCTGTTCACCATCTTTGTTGTCCTCCTTTGGATGCTCTCTATGAGCTCAATATCTTTCTTATATTGTGGTGCCCAAAACTATACACAATATTCAAGGTGAGGCCGCACCCATGCAGTCAGCTCCATCGTCATCACAGCTCCTCCCTCCCTCACAGCAACTCACTGGCACGTGATGAAAATCATCTGTGTAGAATGTAAGTCTTCTTGAAGGAGTGGAGGGTTTTTTTATAGGGATGAACTATTGAGTCAACCTCAGTATTTCACTGCCCTGAGGAACTGCAGCTTTTTGGAAAATCATTCTTTTAACCACGTTTGCTGTTGGCTGCATTGGCAGTGTGTGGTTGAGTCAGCCAGTGCCACACAGATTCCATGATCTCCCAAGGCTGTCAGTGTGCACATCCTCATGGGAAAATGCTGGGACAGAATCAGTCTCTCCAGCTCAGGGGATGCCACAACCACAGGGGACTCAGCAGGTCACACGGCAAACCCACATCCTGACTTGAGATCCTCCAACATCTGCTGTAGTGGGTAGAAGGATTAAAAACACAGACTCTTCCCAGAATTTGTTATCTGGATCTCCAAAGACTGTCCAAATTTGGTTTGCTCAGGAGCTCTCTATTATTAATTACCCTAAAATGAATAAAATCAAAGACAAGCAATGAAGGACCTGTCTGGGAAGCACTCATACCATGATGAGAGACTCCAGGCAGCTCTTTCCCACCTTCTCTTCCTCACCATGGAACCACTGGCAAATCAAACTTCTGGAGATGAGTCACCTGGAGGTTGCAAGTGCCAGGGGATTGGGTTGGCAGGGGTAACCCTTCTTGTCTCGGCCAGGATGGACCTGGCAGGCTCAGGCTGGCAGCACCTTTGCTGTGTGTAAACAGGGGAGTTGCAGTTTAGAGGTTAATGCAATTCCCCTCTTAGAAAGTATTTAGAAAGGGCATTTAAAAGGGTATCACTGACTAGTTTAATGCAGCATCAGCGTAGCTTTAGAGGTAATATTAAAAAATTTTAATTTTATTATTTAAAAGAATATATATTTTGATTTCCATGCAAACAGGGTAAGTAATTGATGGAGGATGTTGCAACCTGTCCAGTGCAGCCTTGCACAGCAGAAAGAGAAAGTGAAACAAATCCCTCAGTGCAAGCTGTAAAGCCTTCAGGCAAGCAGGGAGACAGCAAGGCCAGGAGCCTTTGGCAGTGCTCCTGCCTGCCTGCTGCCTGCTCCCTGCCCGCTGCCTGCCCCGGGCCGCCAAGGCTGGGTAGCGGAGTTATTAGCAGAGATTAGTTAAGCAGCACCACTGCTTTGGTTTCCTAGACTTGTATTCACATAATCCCCCAAGTCTTGTATTAACACACATTGGTTGGGTTTGGTTATTAGCTTAATTATATCACATGTTCTGGCTTTTTATATTCACTTAAGAGACGTAGTGTGGTATTTTCAGACTTGGGTCACTTCAATTTTATTATTACAGGTGGCTCAAATAAATTTTCACTAACTTGTTCATGTATCCTTTTTAAAGAGAACTGTAAAAAGAACAGTTTAGAGCTTTGTTGGAGTTTTTGAATAAGGATAAGGAGCAGCTTCCCTATCAGTTGCACAATTACGGTCTCCACTTCACTTCAACCCTCACATTAAATGCAGCATTCCAAGGCCAGAAAAATCAACTTACCTGACAGATGCAGATATTCGGATACACGAATCAACTATTTATTACAGATATTTCAGGCCATTTGAATTGTGTTACACATCCCCGTTTCCACATTTCTTTCCTGTCTTTTGCTTCATTGAAGTCCTTCACAAAGCTGTATGCATGTAATCTGCCTCACACAAACAACCTTCCAAGGTTAATTTATTACCAATTAATTTGAGGTGCTCAACACCTTTGCAAAGACTGGGGTGAATGCTCAAATTCTACAGCTGAAAATCAAATACAGGTTTTACTGTATTAATCAATACTCTGATTTAAAAAAATAAATAAGGAACATGATTAGTAATCTTTTGGTATTTGGATACCGACCCAAAAGCAAGTGGAAAAGGGAGCAAGCCTAATGACCACAACCCTTTTTAGGAGCAAAGTTACACAACATGCAGCACAGTAGGTTCTCTCTGAAGCATTTTTTAAAGTCTTCTGTGGGACAAAGGAGTTGTCCTGAACTTTTATTGTTTTAAAATTAATGTGAAAAAATGGGAAAATAGGGAGTTTCCTCTGCAAAAGTCATGGACCAGTGATTAAGCACAGGGGATATCAACTTGAATTCAACTTTTGAGAGCACTGAACAGAGAAAAGTCCATGTACAATTCCCAGTTTGCAAGTTTACCTTTGAAAAACCACCTGTGGAGCCTCCTCTGCCTTTTGCCCTTTTTCATTAAGTCCAGGTGGTCATGGTGCTGCAAGATTTTTGCACGCTGCAGGCACGAGCCATGGCTTGGAGCAGCGCTCTGGGATGTGTAGTCTCCTTGTTTATATTTCAGTGCTACGCATGATTAATCCTCCATTTCATTCATTGTCTTTTTACTTCTCTGCTACTGGGAACAGTAAATAAGAGGGAAGTTGTAACAAGAGCCTCCCTTTTATTCAGAGACCTTCTGTTTCCTGCAGGCTGGCGGCTTTGAAAAAAATCACAGCTCCATTGTGCTCCAAAGGCATATTGAATGATTCAGATGGAAAGAAAAGCCCACGTCAGTAGGAACAGGGGACTCAAATACGAGCGTTGAGGCCGACAGACCAGAGGCATCAATCCTAGGCAGTAGCATATCCTGGCAATGCTGCACCCTGTGACAGCACTGACATTATGGTTTCCCCCTCTCTGTTGTGGGTGTGTGGAAGGCAGGTGCTGCTCCCGGTATTAGGGGTGTTCCTGAGCACCCCTGGTACCACAGGAATGGCACTGATTGCCTGGGGGTGGTGGGGCAGCAGGACAACACTCCTGTCCTACCTGGGGAGCGCAGATCCAGCCTCCAGCAGCTGGTGGGGAGGTGAACTCACTGCTTCCTCCTGGAGCAGGGCTGGCAGCAGTGGATGTTAGGCAGGGCAGGAGGAAGGGGATAGGGTCACCACCGAGTGACCCCTAGCAGAGGCAGAACCTCAGTGCTCCTGCGTGGAATCAGAGCATGAAGTGCTAGACATGTTGTTGCTGTTACTGAACATCTGGTGCAAATGCTCCCCAAAAATAGATAATTTCCTTCTTCCACCTCAAAGGAAACAGTGTTGGAAGGAGTCTCAGTCATAGCTGGGCTGGTGCAAGGAAGGGTCCCTGCGATAGGCGGGTTTACTGGCAGCCTCCAACTTGGAGATTGTTACACCTCCTGGCATGTGACTCGGACCAGCCATCAGTCCCAGGCAGGATCCAAGGGGTTAGTCCTGTGAAATGCCCTGACACCCACATGGGTGCTGTGCCTCTCAGCCCCTGCCTCAGAGCACAAACCCACTAGCACTTTGCCACTGGTGGGTGACAAAGCAAACCCAAAGCCTTCAGTCCCAAAAACCTGCTATTAAAGCTGCTCCTGTGCCGAGGGGCTCAGACTGTGATCAGTCCTCACCTGCATTTCCCAGTTCCAGTTTTACATTACAGTGGTAGTTCACAGCACCTTCCTTATTGGCAGGCATCAGTAGAAATGCGTGTCAACAAAACCGAAGCGAGCGTAAGCGCCGCTGCAGACAAGTCTAATAAAATATGAGTCACTGTTATTCAATCATTTACCAGCGCACATTCTACAACAAAGTTCTCTCCTCTAGGATCACCACCACACAAATTTGAGAGTTTTTTTTTAAAGAGAACTGTGATTTTACTTTTAACTGCGTAGCTGAGTCTTCAGAGGGCTGGTGCCTGTTATCCCTGCTTGCAGCCCGGTGCTCTGCTCCCTGTGCATCTGACATTTTCAAGCCAGGTGTGCGGCACCAAGCCCTGGCACGACCCATGACTCGTGCTCAGCCTGGTGTGGCCATGGGCAAGAGCTCCACATCGTCCTTCCTCCTGGCAGTTTTCATGCCTCCCCAGCACCAGGAGCGAACTGGCAGCAAGGCAGGGGCTGCCAGGGAAACCCCCCACTCCAGTTGCCATCGATGGCCCTGCACTGCTGCACGCCTTCATCATCTGTAGCGCCACTGGCTGGTGTTTAGGGATAGGCATTTTCCCCCTGGGCTGGGATGGTTTTTAATTTTTGGTAACAAATGCACTTGACAAACATGGCAGCACACCCTCCGTAAGCCTAATTTTTTGAATGGCATCTTGCAAGAAGCATTTAAATGGTGACCTCTTGCTGCTGTAAGATATGTGGGGAGATGGTCCTTTCCAGGCATTCAAGCTGTAGTGCTTGGTCTTTCTTGTTTTTACCAGGGAACTTTTGGGAGGTCAGAAATATAGGAATCGAGGTTTTGCTGCCTTAGCGGGTGAAAGGCTGCTGGAAGCATGCAGATGAACTTCCTTTGTGCCAAGTGACTGTCATTTAAGTCAAACACTTTTTAACAATAGAAGCAAGATTTTAAAAGGGTGTAGCTAAAAACCCCCACATTCGCTTGTCCTCCTTGCTCTGTGCTGCTGTGCCGTCTTGCCGCTTAGCTTGATCTTGAGCACTCCCGCTGCAGGGAAGGCTTGAGCTTCTGATGTGGCAAACAGGTAGACTAAGCTAATTTAGCGCTTAAGTCTTTTATTCCGTCATAAAGTGGGAAAAGGGAAGGCTCTTCTCTCTTGCGGGTCACCTCTAATAGCAATTGCTTCAGCAAGATGGATTTCAAAATTAGGTGCTCTTGAAGCAGAAGCCACACTGTATTTTTCAGCAGCACAAAGCAGCCGTAAGAGCAATCTGACCTTCATTCTTCATAATAAATTCATTGGGGGAAAAAATCCATCTTTGTTTTTCAGCTTGAAGTACTGTCAAAAGAAAAGCCAGGGTACGACATATACAAAATAAAAAGTACAAGACAACTTCAGCAAAATGATAAAAAACTCTCAGAGATTTACTTTTCCTGTTTTTTCTTATTCCAGCATCGGAAGAAAGTCTGACAGCTTGTCTACAAGTACATTATTTTGGAATAAAGGCTGGTGTTAATTTGAAGTGAATCTATTCTAGACTAAATTAATACCATCTCAAAAGTGGTTTTCAGATGTAGGGTGCAATCCAGTAGCAAAGTCTGAGGAAAACACATACCCACACTTAGGTACCATGTTGGACTAACACATTTGTAAAACGTCCCTTAATGTATTTCAGGTGCTAAAATAATGTCTACTGCAGCCTGACAAAGGAAAATGGCACACACTGTTATTTTCTTCTAAAGCAGCCCCAAAAAGATGTGATCTGTAGTCAAGGGCAGACCCGTAAGCTAAAGAATATCATAAAGCAATGTTGTTTGACAGTATTTGGCATTTTTGTTATTAATGAAACAATTGGTACATTTGAGTCCTAAAAGCCTGTAACTAGTCAGTTGCTAATGGTACAGCATGGAAACAGCAAAAATTAATCATCTCTAGTATTAAATTCTATCTTTGTATTTTGCCATGTCTCTGTTACAGACACTGTATTGAATAACACATTATAACCCAACACAGCACACTGTCTTTATTCCTTTAATCTCCTGTCAGGCATAGCTGGGAAGGCAGAATGGGAATGTTTACTCTAACAGGTCTAACCCTTAGGCTAGCAAGAATTGGGAGAGGTTTTTTCCAAGCTGGGCTTGTCACCCATCTAGAGAACCTAATGCTGTGGCTGCAGTCTGCCTGGCTCCTCTTCTGGAGGAGTCACTCAAATCCATCTTGCCGCTTTCTAGCAAGCCTAAACCCAGCTATTACTCAGTCCTTCTCATCCTTCACGATGGGCTGGTTACACTGATAAAAGCAGCTGTGAAGAGACTCAGTGTCGGCAGTGCCAACAGCACCCTAATTAGGCTGCAGAAATCAGCCACTTTATACCAATTAGTTTAGCTTTGCAGGGGCCCATCTGCCTGGACAGAAACTTTTTGTGAAATTAGCTCAACTTTTTACTACGGCTGGTGTGATTGCTGAAAGCTCGGCAGAAGAGATGAACACTGCCTCTGTTTAGTTAAACCAGTTTAAAGTTACAGAGCGTACCTAGATGGCAGGTGGCTGCAGCTGTACCTCCTTTCAGGACCAACTTGAGATAAAAAGCCATAAAATCATTCTGGCTCCATTTGGCATTCAAGGTATCATTACTACCACTTATTAACATTCAAGTTCTCTCCAGACCAAAACATTTTTGTTGCTTAGAACAGGAAAAGCCTTTTTTCTCCTCTACATCAGGCATTTAGCATTTATGAGAAGGTTAAACATGTAAGGAAATGCTTTTTTACTGTTTTGACAGTGATGCCAGTGCTGTCTAATTCCCTTGTAGGCAACCACTGCCTAAACAATTGCAATTTCACTGCTCATTATTCCCCAGAAAGCAGCCACTTTTAAAGATCAAGGGGAGGCATATTCAAGCTCAAATGTCAGTAGTAACTGACCTCAGATCAAGGAATCTTGGAATGGTCAAGTCTGACCTATCTGTGTCAAGAATCAGAGTTTTGACCAAGAGGATTATTTAAGTGCTCATGCTGCTCCCACCCAACATCAGCCTCTGCAGCACAAAACAGGCAGTTCCAGCATTTATAGTTATTGTATTACCTACCCTCTTCAGCCTTGACACACTTTATCAATGTTCTAACCCCAAAGACAAGGCATAGGCCACGCCTGGCTGCCAGGTAAGCACTCGCTACTCTTTTAAGTTCAGCTGAATCCTCTACGTTACTTCTTGTCAGCATCAAGCACTGAGAAAAATGGCAAAAGATTATAGGGATCTCATTTACTATGTTTGTTCCATGAACAAGAAATGTGTCTACTTTCCTCTGATGACCTGGTGAAACAAAAAAACCCTTCAGCACAGAAAATTTATTTATCATCAGTTACGAGCATTTGAATGTGTAATATCTAGTTTAAGGAGGAAAAAAAGTCTGTCTGTCCTAAGCTTTCTATAGAGACCTTGCAAACAGCATTATTCTTCTGCTTGAAACAGAAAGCAGGAATGTACATATCTGAGAACACCAACACACAAAAAAACCCCAAATCCTTCGGATATTAAGTGAGCCATTTAACTTAAGTATTTAAAACCTCTGCAATTATTAGTTTATTAGTATCATCCAGGATTTCAGATGTTCAATATTTCTCCTGAAGTTATACATAAATGCAAATTGAAATAAGAATCTGAAAGTCAAAATTGTATAACAAAACAATACTCCATCACAAAAGCGTGTAAAATTACAAGAATGCTTTTTTTTTTTTTTAAACACTGGCACTTAAGAGAACCATAATTTTGTAACCACAAAATTGCCAAATTGTCCCCCAAACTGGTAAGCAGGTATATGTGAAAATAGTTACAGCTGCCAGCACTTGAAGTTTTACTAAATATGCAAAAAACCCCTTAGCTTTGGTTTTGGAAGAGAACTGTATTTGACCAAATTAGACATTGTTGGTATACCATAAACATTTAACTTTTTAATGCAAAATTTAATAAAATGTACTTTTCCATACAACTATATTTAACTTAAAAATGGGCAAACATCAAGAGTGCGGTATAAAACCTAACAGGAAAAATACATCTTATCTCATTTTCAATTTGAGACAATATACAACTTTTTTTAAAGGGCTAAAACTAGAATTTCAAGAATACAAATATGAATTTACATAGATTTAACAAATAATAATGGTATCATTTATAGAAATCTTAGAAAGAAAATTCATTTCTTGTGGGCCATTTGCTACCAGGAGTTTCGTGGTATAAAGCCCGTGGCCATCACCAGACCTGTCACCAAAAAATAATATGGTCATTTCATGCTTTTAACTTTACACATTTTAGGTACGCTCATCGCTCTCAGGTGTTCAGAGATTTACAAATATAACTTCCATTACATGGTAACAGAGTCACACATGTAAATTTCTCTACACCGGATGGACATACACTCTTCCTATGGGTCCTTCTAGGACGAAATTTAACATTCCCTCCCTCCCCACCCCCCAAAGTATTTAATTTCTGTAAAATTGAACTCTGTACTTCTCAACTCTCCAAGACTGGTAAATTCATGCAACTCGATAGAATATTACATTTCACAAAAATCAGAACAAGTATCAGTTTGCTGAGATTGAATTTTTTTGTTTTGTTTCCAGTTATGGAAGTATATTCTTTCATCATATGCCTATATATTTCTTTTCTTACCCTATCATGATAATGCAGGGTATGCAGATCAAAGCTTTGTTTATCAGCTGGTTATATGAAAGATGAAAACTGTAATATTCCCGTGATCCCATATGGGCATTCAATAAAGCAAAAGATGAGTTCCCCTCAAAAAAAAAAAAAAAAAAAAAAAAAAGAGAGAGAGAGAAAAGAAAAAGTGTGATTCTCAAGGGCACCTATTAAAAGGACAACAATACTAATAAAAAAAAATTGTATTTACTTAGAAGCATTCAGAATGTCAACAAAACAGCTGCAACTTTTTTTCTTCTTTTTTTGCAATTACAGAGTGGTATTCAGTTAACAGAACAACAATTATTTTTATGATGCATCAGAGACAACTGAAGATGGGAAATGAACTACATCCCCGAATATAACTAATTTGTGCTGTGCACCAACAAGAACCTGCTTTATAACTCCCATGCCAATTTACAACCCCCACACTGTACCAGGCAAGGTTAGTGGCCATTGAAATACCACTAAGGACAGGGCTATCTAAAGACACATTCGGTAGTGTGTTAACTATACAAAAAAAGAGACACTGTACAGTTTAAAAACAAATCTTACACAGCCTTACATTTCAATTTTGTTTTCTTTAAAAGGAGTGAATTGTGTACAGGGGGGTTAAATGCTTTATAGACAAGAAAGAAATTGCTCTAAAAGAGACTTATTCATCATCATCATCATCTTCATCCTCCTCTTCTTCCTCCTCTTCATCATCTTCATCCTCTTCATCTTCATCCTCATCTTCCTCCTCCTCCTTCTTCTTCTTGCTCTTCTCAGCCTTGGCAACTACTTTTTTGCCTCCATCAACCTTCCCTTTGGCCCGGTATGCAGCAATATCCTTGGAGAAAAAAAAGCAGGAAGAATCTCAAAGATTTAACCAGCCAAGTGGTCCGAGCCACTTCCAAACAGTACTTGTGAAACCAGACCAAGCCAAGTATCTGCCCTTTCTCCACATCCACTGGGGTTGGACTGGGAGCTGCAGCTTCAGTTACAAGGTGAACTGAGGCCCAATGCCAAAGAAAGGGGAACCCTCTAACACAAAAAGAATACTGGCACAAGACAACACACTGCTTATGACTGCTAAGGAATCTCCACTGTTAGGCTTCTGCAAACAGGCTGGAAAAGCTGCTGCCTCTTATGATAAAGGCACAGCTGAGTCCACTATCCCATACGGAAACAAAGTAAGGAGACCTCTTAAGGTCGCTTTCTAGCCCAACCTTCTACAATGCCTAAAGAAATGCACAGGAAAACCCTTGTTTGAGGCACAAAACTGGAATTACCCACCCAGAACACATGGAATGACCCAGCCTAACAGTTGCAATGTTATGCCTCAGCGAAGAGCAGTTACACAGAATTCTGCCTAACAGAAATTTACAAAATAAAAGGTACAAGAACTTGATTAAAGGGTAGACAGTGCCACCTTCTGCACACAGTAAATTTATTCCAGTAGTTTATAATGCACAAAACTCAGTTCCTGTTACAGGGAAGTCTGAACCATACCTGGAAGGCCAAGTCAGAAAAGCAGTTAAGACCTCCCAACTTTGTGCCAAAACAGTAAGAACAATTAGGTAAGAGAATTGATCTACAAGACTTAAACACACCAGCTACAAAACAACATCAACATGTTTATGCAGATCTTTAAATAGTTCCCACCTAATAAACACTACATCACTAATCTTACAGGTCCCTTGGACTCCCTTGAAGCTCAGCATGAAATTCTGAGAAGATACAATAGCCACTAACTGAAAGGTCAAGCAGTGAAATACTGAGATAACTCCACCTTAAAACCCATTTGTAAGTGTAAGAAATAAACACAATACTAGTGAAAACTAAAGTATCTCTGCATAAAAACTAATAATTCTACCATTTAAAGAAAATGTCTTATGAATTGCCTTGGCTGTATGTACAAACAATTACCATGATACTGTACACAAAGCATCACGTGGGAAAGCTTCTAGACCTGCAACTCCTCGCCAGTACGTAATTAGGGCTCAAAGGTTCCACCTTGCTCACTACAGTGCTAAGATTTTAAAATGGATTTGTTTGCCAGCAAAAGCAATACCCAGAGGAAGGTCATGGCACACAAACAGATGTATGTGCTATACATTAGCTATAGGTGGTCATTGACCCATTGTAAAGCATCATCAGGGGATCCTAATGTGCACCCTCCCCTTCTTTGGCTCCCGCATACTTTGGGATGGGAATTTGCCTCTAGAAATAAAACTATGAACAGCACAACCCCGTGTGCACAACAGAATTCTACAGCTCCAATTATGACAATGTGATTTAGCTTTAATAATTAAAAAAACTGTATGACAAGTTGCTTTATATGTATAATTAACTAAGTTAATTACTAGAAGAGATAGACACAAAGTAGGTCTAGGAAAAACACATGTCTAAAACTAGCATCTCCTTAGTGCTTTGTCATTATCCCAAGAATAAATTTTAAAACGCATCAATGTGTATCAATTATCCTAATGTTTAGGGATGCTCATCACTACGGCCAAAATTAGGGAGAACCAATTCATTCTTTACTAGTGTTACTTACTAGTCCCTTAACTCAGATACCACTGTGACCTATGGATTTAATAACAATACAAACACCATGGCGTCTATTGAGCCATCGGTGACAGCCAAAAATTACAGATGAATGCCAATAGTTCAAGACAAATGACTGCAATTTGATGTTACAGCAACAAACCATATGCCCCCTTATGTGGTATTTTTCAATAAATATAATGAAATCTGTAATTACGGATAATATTATAATTTGCAACATCAGGTATCAAGAGTTCATGAGAAGGAAAAAAAAAAAAAAACTGTCTAAACTGAGACTTGACCCCCCCAACTATCTCCATAGATATCAATGTTACCTTTTCATACTTCTCCTTCAGCTTAGCAGCCTTTTTTTCATAAGGCTGTTTATCGTCTGCAGCGGTGTTGTTCCACATCTCTCCCAGTTTCTTTGCGACATCTCCAATGGACAGACCAGGATGCTCTCCTTTGATTTTTGGACGAAACTCAGAGCAAAACAAGAAAAAAGCCGAACTACAGAGGAAAAATATGACAAGATTATTTTAATTTTAGACTTCACTATCACAGCAACTTTTGTGATCTTTGTTACTGTTCCTTAGGAGCATTTCGGAATAGCACCCAAAGTGAGACAAATGTTGATTACAATGGAAGGTATTAGAGCTAAATGACCTACT
Organism: Chiroxiphia lanceolata; assembly: GCF_009829145.1. Lineage (NCBI taxonomy): Eukaryota > Metazoa > Chordata > Aves > Passeriformes > Pipridae > Chiroxiphia > Chiroxiphia lanceolata. The sequence goes on along the minus strand of NC_045638.1, from coordinate 71,088,886 downwards.
TTGTGAACTTATACACACTGCTGTCCCTTAAGTAATGCCATACATCTACTCCCGTTTCTGGCAGGACCCCCTGAAAAGCAAATTTTATATACCGCATGCAAGAAAATCTCAAAAAGAAGGAATGAGCGAATAATACCAAGGAGCAAATGTTATGTCAGAACTGCTAAAGGCCAAGGGGCTGCAATATGTGTTATGGAAGTTAAGATTTCCTGATGACAGCATTAGCCCAAATAAGAACATTAGCTTGTAAAGGAATTTCCCTGTTCCTTTCAGCATTAGCTCCATTTCAAACACACACACAAAAATGTATTTGTAGAAAGCATTGGTGTGTAGTAGGAGACAAACCTGAAGCCAGTTGTCATTATGTAGCAGCTGAGGTTTTAATTCTCCAAGTTGGTTTTGAGCAAGATCATCCCTCTAACCTGTTCAGTGTAAAAGTCTCTAATTTTAAACAGACTGCCAACCAAAAATTCTGCTCAAGCCAACAGGTGATGCCCACAATACTCTACTGCTATATTACACTAGAAATACTCTCTTAATAGAAATCAGAAAAATCAGTCAGCATCACACAACTTCAATTTTTGCATTTACCTTTAAAGGCTGCCATTACTCCAACTTCGATAGTGGGACAGCCTGCCTGAAAATAAAAGCCTAACATTCATAACTAATATCTCAACCTATTTTTAGGCCACCAATTCAGGAAAAACATGTAGTCTGGTATTTCTGAAGCTCCTAAACCTGGAAAAAATTATCATTTTATAGATACACACCAGTGTGATGGTCCTGAACAAGACAACCTAAAACTAGAAATCTACTTACGGAGGCCTCTTCGGTGCATTTGGGTCCTTGAACTTCTTTTTTGTTTCCCCCTTAGGTGGTACATAGTTTTTCATTTCTTTTTCATAACGAAGCTTGTCAGCCTTTGCCATATCTTCAAACTTCCCTTTCTCCTTAGAAGACATAGTCTGCAAGGTAATTAGAATCACAGAATATCTCAGAAGGGATACAGAAAGGTCAAAACAGTATTTTAAGATTCAAAATTCAAAAATGTATCGAAGTCCACTTCAAAATTTCAGCTGGGGGAGCTAAAGGTAAGACAAGGACAATGGATAGTTACCACTAATCCTTCAACTGCACTTCGTACTTACCTAAAACCTGAATTTCTAAATAAATCATTTACAACCTCAAATAGTATTTCACACAAAGCAGTCATTTAAAGCTTCTTTTTAAGAAACTATTCCTACCTTCCATCGTTCTGAGCATTTTTTTGAGAACTCTGAGAAGTTCACTGAAGCATCTGGATGTTTCTTCTTGTGCTCCTCCCGGCAGGTTTGCACAAAGAAGGCATATGAAGACATTTTACCTCTCGGCTTCTTAGGATCGCCTTTGCCCATTTTTGCTGATTTTCTGTAACAAAGCAAGAGAGACACCTTCAAAACTTGTACTTTCAACAAACTTAAGCGGGAAGTAAGTCACAATGAAGGATCACGCCAAACAAGGCCCACTAGACCAGTATTCCAAAACCATACAATAGGAAGAAGTTTGCCTTCTGGAAAATTTACTGAAGATTTCTGTCATCCCTGTCTGAGGCAACCTGGACGCAAGCAACCTGAAATCTCAAAGGCCCTTCAAAATGTCCAGTTCTGGTTTCCCGCAAACAAAAACTCTCCTTCTAAGAAATCTGAAGGCAAGTACTGCAGTGGAGACTGCACACTATGATTATTACTAGTGTATTAATCGTATGTTTGGGCAGAATAAATTCTATCAAGAGAAGGGAAAAAGTACTCAAGTATCCTGTCTCAGTTGGCCTTCCGGGTTACTAAATTCTTTCCTTCTACAGTCCATGTTTCTACACCCCTGTAGGCCTTGGGTGTTCACTTACAAAATATATGTATTTTTTATTATTTTCTATGTGTCATGTGACATATATTGTCACTCTCCTTTATGTGTACTGCAAAAACCTACTCTCTCTTTGTATATATACCTAGAAATACAGAAATGAAACACCGCACTTGGTCAAACTTGTTCTAACCTAGGCAGGGAAAGTATGACATTTACACACAGCCTGCAAAGCTCAGTATGAGGACTATCTGATTCTTTCAGGGACTGAAAAATACCTTCCTGGAACTTTCACACCCAAGTCAGACATCTAGACTATTTCTCCATAGCTCCCTGGAAAAAGTCACTTGCATCCTGACAAACTGTGCTCTTCAGCAGGAGTTAAAAGAAGAAGAAGAAAAAAAAGTGTGGAAGGAAAAAAAAAAATAAAGGGCATGCAGTGCTTGCCCGTACTGCCACAGAAGCTGCATTTCCTATCGGTTTGGCGGATAGACAGAAACAGATTTCTGCTCTGTGACTAAACACGTCCGGTTTGAAGTTTCTATCAAGTAAACAAGAAGGCTGAGGAACCAGGAGCCGCTCCTGCCTGCCATGGAGACGCTTCCAGCGCCAAACGGCACGGAGGCTCGGCCAGGCCGGGGCACTCCCAGCTGGCCGCGGGGTTGGGGGTGAGGGCAGGGGGGGGTCTCAAGGCACGGAGGGGCCGCGGGGAGCAATGGGCACCGCGGCCGAAGGGCTGGCGTTTAAAAGCCTCCTCCTTCCCGCCATTTTGGACGCTTCCCTGTGAGGGGGCAGAGGGAAACTTCAGAACTCCCTCAAGAGACCTGCTGGGGGTGAGAGGGGAAAAAGGGGTGAAAAAAAGAAATTGAAAAAAAAGAAAAAAAGAGTCCCGTTATTAGGGAAAAGCTGTGGAAGTTTTATTTCGCGTTCAGGCGAGGACTCGCAGCAGGCCGGCGGGCGGCGAGCACATGCCCGGGCGCCGGACACCCACCGGGGTGCGGCTGCCCGCAGGCGACGACCCCCGGCCCCGGCGGGACAAAGCGCTCTCCCGCCGTCGCCCCCGTCCCCCGAAGCGGGGGGGGGGGGACGTCCCCATGCCCGGCCCTGCCCGCTCCGGCCGCCATGAGGCGAGGCAGCCCCGGCCTGCGCTCCCTCCCTCCCTGCCGGCCGCGACGCCGCAGCGGCGGTGTCGGCGGGAGCGGCCGCCATGGCGCAGGCTCCTGGCGGAGGAGGTCACCCGCCGCCGAGCCTCCTTCCATTTTGTGCGCTGAGGAGCAGAGCCGGCCGCTCCCCACCCCCCCCCCCCGCCGCCACCACACCCCCCGCGGCCGGGCGGGGCGGCGAGCCCAGGCCGCGGGACCCCCGGCGAGAGGGGCCGCGGTGGGGCCGAGCGGCGACCCCCGCCCGCGAGGGCGACGGCAGCAGCGCAGCCCGGGCGGCGCGGAATGGCCGCTGTGGCGTCGCCAGCTGCCGCCGCCGCGCAGAGAACATGGCTCCTTCCTCCCTTCCCTTTGTGTGAGCGCGCCGCTACCCTGGCGCACACGCTCAGCCATTGCAGCCGGGGGAGGGCGGGCGGGAGACAGGGGGAGGTGGGTGGGAGCGGGGAGGGGGGGGGGAAAGGATGATTGGGGGGGCGGCCGGCGCGCTTCCAGCGCCTACCCGAACCCCGGCGGCGCGGGCGAAGCCCCACCGGGGACCCCCGGTTCTCTCCCGCGCCCCGCCGAGCTGTGCGGCCCCGGGGCTGCGGGCCCCGCGCCCGGGCGATCGGCGGCTGCTGGAGAAAAAAGTTCCCCCGAACTGCGCCCCCGCTCGCCCGAGCGCCTCCTCTGCTGCTCCGCCGCCGCTCGCCTTGTTTTCTCGCTCGCGGCTCCCGTCAGCCATGTTACAGCCGGGCGGCCGCGGGGCCAGCGGCGCCCCGGCCCGCGCCCCGCTCTCCCGCGCTCCCCGCAGCCCCGGCGGCGCGGCGCGGCTCGCCCAGAGCCCCCGCCGCCCTGCCGCCTGCCCCGCCGCCGCGGCGATGGCTACGGCGAGGCACCGTGTAAGCGGCTTACGGCGGGGCATGGCGCGGCCCTCGCCCCCCGCGGCGGGCGACCCCCGGTCACTCGCCCGGTTCCCTTCGCCCGTCTCTCTCTCCCTCTCGCTCCCTGCCTCTCGCCACCCCGCTCTCCCGAAGTCGCCCGCCGCCCCCGCCCCGCCCCGGCCGGGGGGCTCGCCGCCCCGGGAAAGGGTCTCCCGGGCACAGCCCCGCTCGCCTTTGTGTGCGGGCGCCCGAGCCGGCGCTGCCCCGCACTCCGCGGTCAGGCAGCGGCGACGGCGGCGGCACGACGGCCAGCGCCGGCTCATCGCCCGGCTGCGAGCGGGCAGGCGAGCGCGCCCGGCCGGCCCGGCGGCCCCCGGCGCGTACTCACCCGTGTCAGACAGAGTCGGCACGCAGCCCTAGCTCGGCCCCGAGCCCCAGAGACGCTCCCGCGGCCGCCCGCCCGGCCCCAGCGCTGGCTGGGTCGCTGTGCAGCCCGGTGCACCGCAATGGCTGAGCGCGGGATCGATACGCAGCCTCCTCACACTCGCGGCGCTGGTAACATTACTCTCAGCACAGCCCCGCGCCCATTGGCCGCCGCCAAGCCGAGCGCCGCGCCCATTGGCCGAGGCGCTCCCATTGTCCTGACCAGAAAGCGGCGCGGGTTGGGCGCGGCGCGGGACACGTCACCGAGCAGGGAAAGGGCGCGCAAATATAAAAGTGAGCGCAGGGAGCCGGGCGGCGGCGGGACTCGAGCGTGGCGGGGCCGGTCGGTGCTGCACTGCTAACTGCCAGGGCCGCGGGCCCCGCCGCCCCCGCGCACGCCCCCCGCCGCCCTGGGGGGACCCCCCGCCCGCCATGCCGGGGGGAGCGAGGCACCGCCGCCGTGGGCGCTCCCGCGTCGCCCCCCCGCCAACACCCTGTGCGGCCGCGCCGCCCCGCCGCACGGCCGCGGAAAACGGGGCACAGCCGGGGCTCGGGAGCCGGGCAGAGCCCGCGTGTTCCTGCTCCTCTCGCCCGGCTCCAGCCGGCGCACGGCGCCGTCCTGCGCTGCCGCGGCGGCGTCCGCGGCGCTGCCCCCTTCCCGACCTTGGTGGGGGGGCGTATGTTTTGTTCTGTTGTTTGGGGGTTTATCCGATTTTTTCTCTTTTTTTTTTTTTTCTAGAAATGAGTAAATCACTTGTAAGAACAAGAACCGGCAGGTACTGGGTTTGCTTTTTTACACCCCTGGGTGACAAGAAGCAGGCCGGAGTGGCCAGGTAGCGCCCCCCGCCTCCTCCCCCCAAGTTCTCAGCAATCCCGCAGCGATGGTTCCCGGGCATCCCGGTGCAGGGCCGGGCTGAGCCATATCTCACCTGTCCTTCACTGCCGCTCCTCTCCCTGCTTTTTTACTGTCACTTGCACCGCACAAGTCGTCTGTAGAGTACTAGCGAACAGGAGAAATATCCCTTTGCAGTTTACATCTGCTTTATTGATGCAGACAACTCAGGGAGGAGCGCTGCTGTGAAAAACCCAAACCCACTGCTCTACCCCAAAAGGCATTTTCAGCACCCTTACTGTAATAACAGAAACTTAAGTGAAAAGAGGTGTACCTTGGTCACAAATATTCACCTAAATATTCGATTTCAATAATTACTTATCACGCGCTCTCAAAATCTTCTTTTATCTGTTAAGTTTTGGAAGGGTCTGTGATCTGACACACAAGGATTTGTCCCATTTTCATGTTTAGGTGGCCTACAAGACTTAAGGATCATACAGACCACCTCTTACTGTCACCTGTTACTAATATTGGCAGTGTAAAAAGAGTTTCAAGGTAAGAATGGTTTTTAAGATGTATTCATCTGATCCCCTTATTTAACCTAAGTCCAGTAACTTCTGTTCCAGATCCAGTACCCAAGCCCACCTTTCTCCTCCATGAGCTGATACTTCTTTCAAGATATTGCTGGTGAGAAGGCAAACGAACACCAAATCTTCTATTGCAATTATCAATCATTTGGCAAGGCATGGTGCTTTATGGAATGGTGCACCAGTAATGGCCCTAATTCTAAACTCCCTCATTTGTGAAGAAGTGCCAATGGAGATAGGAAGACAGTATTTCTGCTATCTGAAATCAAGCAAAAATACGTGAACAGTAAGGAACACTAATGTTTGTCTAAAGGAAAGGTTTTAGGTGTTTCGGGTTTTGGTTTTTGTTTTTTGTTTTTTTTCTTTCTGATTTGTGTCTTAAAGTTCAAACCTTTATACTGAATATGGAGCAGAAGAAAATCGTAAAAATCACTAGCATTTATGTGGCCTAGTGTGCAGAAGCTCATAGCTTTGCACATACAGAACTTCTTTAAAGTTTCCTCTGTGAAAACCAAACCTGAAAGGAAGGCAAAGAAATGTTTTTATTCCCAGCTGGTCTAGAGCAAAAACTTCGGTAAAAGCCAAGATATGAGGAGGTTTTGATTACATGACACACTCCTGTAAAGGTTTTTCTTCATCTCTGCTAGTTATATGCTAAGGCCTGTACAGGTTTGCATATCCCAGTGGGTTTCTTCTGCAGCCCTTGATGACACACACACACACACAAAAGAATTTACTCATTGGTTGCAGACAGTAGCAGTTTTACGGAAGCAGTATATGTTTCTTCTCTTGTTCATGCTGTGCCACATCCCTTCTGATACTTTACAAACATGCCTTCTTCTGCAAATCTCACTGAAGTTCAAATCTGTTTCAAATTACACTTCACAAGACAGGAGCAGTCACTGAGATCACTTGAATAACACAAGACATCTTTGACTTCGTGCACAGAGGCTTTGCCCACAGAATATTTGGGTCATAACAGCCCAGTACAACTGCTTCAGGAAAAAAAAAGTACTTATCTGCACAGGAAGTTTCAAAACCTCTATTTAGTAATTTTTGTGTTTTGCAAACTAGAGTACACTTTGGGAAAAGTCACTCGGATTGGATGTCATATTGCAAAGCAAGAGTAAGACTATAATTTCAATTTAGACAAGTGTTTTAAAATACTTCAGGTTTTATGATATCTTTTGTAGCTACTCACTTAGAAAATAGTAGAAATATTGGTAAGGAGCCTTTTGGTTTAACTCATTTTCCATGCATGGCAAGCTGAACTTGGATGGAAACATCCTTTTCTTAAAGCATCTTTTTGTTTTCCATTTTTCTTTACAACTAACAGAGAAAGGCCTCTCCAAAGACAGAACTGTTCTTCTTGAACATGTATTGCTGAGTAGGAACAGAAAAGTTCCAACTGAATGATGAAAACAGTTTTATTTTATTAAAATTATCCTCTCACTTGAGATCACCCCCAATGATCTCTAGCAAAGACAAATGAGGATGGAGAATCCCAAGAAATACAGACTACCTGGCTGGCAGTAAAGCCTGATCCAGAGAGATGCAGAGCGGGGATCTCATTCTCCCCAGCTCCCAAAATAACCATGAAACACCTCGGTGAGACTACTCCAGCAGAATTTTTGAGGAAGTCACAGTATATAAAGAATCTTAGAAAGCTTCTGCCCGCTTTAGTGCTGTGATTGCTGACAGAAGTGGGGAAAGGCACTTGCATCAATTCAGGGAGACACAGGATGAGGGGTAGCACACCTCCCACGCCCCCACCTTCTCTTGCAAATTGTGCCTTCTGTGAGGGACACTGCTTACTCCCCAGTGGTTTTGGCTGGCAGGCAGATGATTTCATAACTTGCTTTGACAAGGAAGAGATTCAATGTCGTCATGGGACCTCCGGATTTTGTCACTCTGTCCTCCCTCCCAAGGAATGAAATCATTGTTTCTTTGGGTCAAAATTAAGAGACTATTACAGGTAAAATGGCACAATAACAACTAGCTTGTCAGTCAAATCCAAAGCTCCCATTAGGCTATTTTTAATGAGATCTGAAAGCCTTTTTCAACAAAAACATTACATTTTCAGCTTAAACTGGGAGCAAAACATCTGCAGAGACAGGGCACCTGGGCACATGTACTTATGATGGAGCTGCTGGTAATTTGGATTGTCACTGCTGCTTTCAAACACTTCCAGCCACGGAGTCGATAGGTTGTTCACAGCATATCTGAAGAAAAGCACTGGCCATATTTGCCCTTTTCCTGAGGCTGCCTGTATGCAGCCCAGATGAACACAGTTCTCAGCTGCTTATATTAGATGCAGACTTGCAACCGATCTTTTCCTCTGGTGTCTTATTTGAAATTTGCGGAAGATACTTTAAATATTTCCTTAAAATCATTTCTGGAAGAGAAAGACTCCAAAGAAATGAGACTTGGAGTGTCTGCAAACAGTAACAATGCATGCAATCTGCTTTGTTTTACCTTTCTGTCTGGAATTGCTCACATTGTGTCGGATAATCTGTACATATAGCTCTCTCTCCTCTATTAGCCAACAGGGTTTCAGAAGGACATTTGTCTGCCCACCGCAGATGAGTGACTGGCTAGTGGTGTCCGAGCGAGTGGTAACCGTGGAGGAGTGACAGACACACAAGGTAACCTCGGCTGACTAAAGGAAGTGGTCTGGGAGAGGCAGGCAGGGAGCAGGCATGGCACTGGTGCTGCTGCGGTGATTTCCTCACCAAGCTTCATGTGTGAACCAGTTGATTTTTGTTGACATGTGAGCCCTGCAGACAATTCCATCGTTTCTAGAGCTTATACATTCTTAAATCAGGGGCAGTAGTTACACAGCGCTTTTATCCAGAAAATGAGTAACACGAAAATTTGCACACTTCTTGAGGAATTAACAGATATACAGTAAAGTATCCAAGTAAACAGATTTTCATAGCAAAAGTGTATAGCCACACTGTTCTCCTCAGGAAGTGGGCAAAAATGATGAAGATACATCAGTATGGACTTTTCTTCTGATGATCAGTATTACCACAAACATTTTTTAGAGTGAATATGTGTATAGAAAGTAATGATTTCATGGTAAGGTTAAGAGCTTTACTACTATGAAATGTGATTCCTTTAGCATCTTATTGCTTATGCATAAGTACATAACTTCTTTAAGTGCTTCTGTGAAGCTCTTGATGCGGAGTTTCAGACAGATGGGAACTCTCTTCAGCTTCAACAGCAGAAAGGAGTTCAAAAAATGTTCTTTCAGGGCTGCACTATTTCTGAAATCGCTGACCTGCTGAGATGTTTGCTTTGCTGAGAGCACAACATGCAGTGCAACATTTACTTATCTCTTCAACTTTCTCGAAACACGGCATCAAATACTCAATTCCCTCCAAAATCTCCAGATCATTTATGTATTGTACACTCAAGCCTACCATTGAGATAAGAGTTAACAGCTGCTTCTAATAAACCCAAAATGCTACTGTCCACCTTCATAAACCCTCCTCTAAAGGTGTCAGTTGCCAGTCTCCCTCACTCCAATCTAGAGGCAATTAAGCTTCTGATGCTGATACCACTATTAGACTTCTACACCTGAATAGGCAGAATCCATCCAGGCCTAAGGTGATGAAAAATACCTGAGAATCCCTTCCTTCCTATTTTATTCAGCCCAAAAGATTCAAAAAGATATGTTCCCTCATATCCAGGACTCCTTTAGATAGACCTCAATGCTACATGTCAAATTGGAAAGATTTGTTGAGCCATGTATAGTGCTGGGACAGAGCTACTACTCCCTTATCTGTATGTTTTCTCAAAATACACAATATACAAACATCACCTGACCTCTACTTTGATCTTTATATGGGACTCTCTCTCTTTCTGCAACACAGGCTAAACCATCTGCTTCTGAATATGAAGATGACACCTCAACACCAACACGGTCCCTGATATTAGAAAGCCTACCACAGACTTATCTCCACAAAACGGGAAAATAATGTGAACTTATGGGATGTTGATATCCAAAGAAACAGGGGATGCACATCACTATTTAGTATCTACACAACATCTCCTGTGATGTAGACTGCACACAGTTACAGGAACTGCTGGAGGAAACAACCATTTGCTAACAGGTTCAAAAAAAGGAACTTGCATAGTTTGACAGGACAGTCTTACCCTTTTGCTGAGTACGGCCAAGTGTACATGGCTGTCATTAAGTAGTGTCCACCTCATCCCTCACAAGGCATACTACACAACAGAGTGTTTCTCATTCAGCCAAGGAATTGTCCACATACTCAAGAACTTCATGAACTTGCTAACTTCCCAATCAGATATGGTGGTCAAGGAAGATTACAAGTACTACAAGTTATCAGAGTAACCACTTAGGGAGGGCAAGGAACATATCCTGGAAGAGCACAAGAAGTCTCAAAAAGCTGTTATCCTTTCTCCATCTCCGTCCTTTCTCTCCCTCCATTCAGTCCTTATTCACCTTTACTTCTTTTCCAGGATTTTGAGAGGATTTTAAGTCTTTTACATTGTTTTAATTCTCATTTTTAACTCATTTACCATGTTTCCATGAACTTTCATTTTGCTGTACCAAATGAAGTCCTTTATTGAATACGCCCCAAGTTTCACAAAGGGAAGGAATGTTGCCATAACAGAAAGATGTACTCCCTTTGAAGTCAAAAAGCAAGTCAGTTCAGACAGAAAGACCTCAAATTTTTGTGAGACACAACATTAGACAAACTTGCATTAAACTGATGAGCAGCACTGAGAGTTTAAACAGTCTGTAGTTCAATATAATGAAAATCTGATAGTTTCCAGGGGGATAAGTGTGGGGCTGGGAGTGCAGATTCAATTCAGATGCTGATATGCATGATATGCATAAAAGTCATTGGGTAAGCTGAGATGCATTGACCAGGCAGGCATCTGATTAGTCTCCTTCATGTAAATTTAACTCAACCTTGTCTTCAAGTATGAATAAAGATAAAAATTAATAGCCACTCCTTTGGAAAGAAGTACTGAAGCAGTAAAACTTTCAAGAGCCTCTTTGAAGCTGTGAATTTTGATTGTTTGAACTCTTATATAACTTAATGGTGACAGCTTTTGTAACAAAAGAAATTCTCAATACTGTTATTTCTTCTATTACAGCGTAAACTGTTCTTGGGTTTCCAAATATAAGCAAGTAGCTACTTACGGGATTACGTGGATGTAAAGGATGTGTATATTCACATCCATTCAGTCTCTATTTCCAATGGCCTGCAACAGTCTGTTACTAAAAGAGGTTTTTCATTCAGTCCTATAAAATTTCAGCAAATACGTATCACTGTGTTAAACATAGCAATTAAGTTTTGATGAATTACTGTTGCTTTACAATTAAGATTATTATTTTTATTTCACTTCTATCTCCTTAAAAACCTCACACAAATATTTTGCAACCCCTTCTACACACCCACTCTTGCTGATTTTTGGATCATTTTAAAACATTGAAAAACATTTAAATGTTTTTAAAACAATAAATCGTTTTCTGTCTTCTAATAATTACACTCAGACATGCAGAAGTCATATCAGGTAGTTATTTTATCTAACCTTGCAAAACCATCAATTTCTAACCATACTAACACAAGAGTAACCAGAGAAGTAATTTTACTTTTGTATATGTGACTAGTAAAATACAGTTTTATGTCTCTTTTTTTAAAAGAAAAAATAGAGAATGGATAGAAAAGAGCCACAAAAATCATCTGTTTAGCTGTTTCTTAAAAAAAAAAAATAAAAAAAAATTGAGAAGTAACTTGATTACAGGGTAAAAGCACCTTCCTGGGGAGAAAATAGTGAGTCCTAAAGAGCTCTTTAATCCATCAGAGAAGAAATAACAAGAATCCATGACTGGAAGCTGAAGGCAAACAAATGCAAATGAAATAAGTTAGAAAATTTTTAGCAGCAGGCATGATTACTACTTGTATTATCCTAGTACCTGGAAGCCAAGTCATGGATCAGGGCTCAAGTAGCTCAACCCAACCCAACCCACCCACTCCTCTCCAAAAAAGACCCCCAATGCCAAAACCAAGAGGGAAAAAAAACAAAACAGAAGTAACATAATAAATCAATGATAATATTATCTGATATGACAGGCAGCAGTTTCAGGCCATGGTTTCACGATACAAAGTGTTGACTTGAGATACTGGCTTAAGGTGATTCTTTTGTATCAAGAGCGTTTCATCCTGATCCCACAATTTCTATACAGCTGTGAAATGATGAAAACTGACACTTATTAAAAAAAACACAGTGTTAAAAGCAGGGGCTTCATTTTTTCTTTGCAACAAAATGACAGTGGAACTGATACCCTTTTGCAAGCATTTTGATTTTCATGAATTTCAGTTAATGGGTTGAACAAATTTTCCCTAACAGGATCCCCACCTGAGCTGTTTACAGGACATCTGAATTTGCTGTGGGGAAAGACTGCATATCCTAGGGAAAAGCACGCAAAAGCAAAGTATGAGATTGTTCTGTTTTCCTCAGAGCAAATCACTAGCTTGGTGACCAAATCTCAAGTGCCATCGATAGATAAGGTAGACATTAACAAAAACTGAAACCGAACCCACAGTCTGGCAAGATTTCTCTGAAAAAAACTTATCCTCCTAATAAAGTCTAAGATAAAAGATAGAGACATAAGTTTGTGATTCCCAACAAGATTGCTCTGGCACTGGAGCCTACACACCTTGGTAGCTTAAAAACACAGCAGGCCACTACGTTTTGACTGGGAAGAAGACTAAAGGGGCAAGTCAAGAGCAGTATTTTCTATTATTTAAGTTTTTGCTACCTATTTGTGAAATCAAGGATCACACGGATCACCCCTGAAATTCATTGAGGAGAGAACTGGGAGACTCCGGGAGCATCTCCTCTTATCTTCCAACAGAAGAACACAGGAGAAAAGCCCACCTTTGATTTCTGTTTCTTCATTTAAATTATTAGCAGACTGCAGGAACACCCCCAATGTCTACAGCACTGAGTAATTCTGAAGGAGCCAGTTTCTTTGGCTGGAAATGCTGAAAAGAAAACAAAAGCTAAAAAGCTAGGGTCAATGCCACACAAATATTCCCTGAGACTCAAAAGCAAACTGGGTATACCCCTGGCATTTACTACTCAGCCTTCTTCCTTCCCTTCCTCCCCAGAGGTGGCCAGCCTCCTCCCACTGGCTGATGTTCTGTATTTCACTGAGCTGGATATTCATGTCCACATGCCAGACAGGGAAACTGTTAGAATCAGTTCTAAAAGCCTTCCTTTTTCTCTTGTTCCTTGTTAAAAATACTTCAAGCTATATCTATAATAAGCTACATTAAAGGAACGCCATTTCATTGCAAAGTTTAAATACTTAACAGCCTTAGTATTCGGCCTCATGCACCCTGCTTAATTTTTTTCCACAGGACCGCGGCCACCCTGTGTGTGCAGGACATGCAGCTCAGGAAATGAATCAGGGTTGTGTATCGAATTAGATTATTTATAGGTTGATATATGTGTTTGCTCTAGGAGTTATGAAAAGAACAAGACAGACAACTACAGGAAGAGAGCGATGGGCATGTGGTTAAGGCAGTTGAATGCCACACAGGAACACTCAGTTCTGCCTTCGCCATCGGCTTCTGTGAGCAAGGAGCAAGTCAGACCAAGCACCTTGGCAGATGGCCACCAACCCTGTCTTCCTCATTTACTGGGAGTCCAAACCGTAACACCTTGGGCCTTTCACACAGAAATGCAAAACAGATGATGATAATGGAAGGTTTGGCTCTTGAGGGAGAAATGGAGCCAGAGGCAAAAGGTTAAAAGGCAGGAGAACCCAATTAATATCATTGACTTTACTACTGACTGAACAAGTGGCTCAATTTTCTCCTTGGTCAAACAGGACAGTGGTGCTTTTCTGTTGTTCTGGGAATATGCAAAAATTCATCAAATACTGTGAAGATCTTAGCTTACAGTGCTTACAGAAGCACTGTAATAAACCAACAAAACAAAAAAGGTTTTTCTCATTCTCTATATACTGAGAAAGTTTTGATCTTTTAATACGTTAATTATCACATATTGCTACGTATTTGCTTTTTAAAAAATACACAAAATAAATACTAAGATGCATAGAGATGAAACAGATCTGTTTTCCCTCTTGAACTCTTTTAATGTGATTTTGCAAAGTCCTTTCCAGCTTCTATCAGGGCTATAACTTTAGTACTTGGTGAAACTGCAACATGGTCATACGGAATACATAGGGAACAGCAGTCAGTGTAATCAAAAGATATTCACCGGCTCACAAAAAAAATAAAAATATCCTCACTCTCAGCTGTATGTCATGTAATCACAGCCACAGAAATAGAAAAGCAACAGGAGATCTAGTAAAAGTTAATGCCTTTTCCTACTTATTTTATTGATCTGCATTAGAGTATCATCATATTGAAAGCTTTCAGTACTAGTAGGCTACTAAGTTTGCAAAATAAAATAGATATACTCCGTGTCCGCCGAGGAAAAAACAAATCTACCCACATCTTGAAAAAAGTTCTGAATAGTTTCAACAGTTACTCTGACTTAAAAATCTGAGTTAAGAGAAATACCACAATGACCGAAAACACAGGTGATGATCTCCATTTTAGATAGGAAGATAGTAAATGTAAAAATATAACACAATAATCAGAGCAATCATGAGACATTGGCACATGACAGAACACAAATATTTTAACAATGTCTGACAAAATCCCAAGCACACAGCTTCTGAATGCTACTAAAGTGATGTGCATAAGACTCAAAGAAAATACAGTTTTTTGGATAATTTTCATCAATCAGAAGCAGGTAGACAGGGGAAGGAGATAGAAATTTAGGTTCAGGCCTACAATCAGATCTTCAGAGTAGGAACTTGCAGTCATCCAGGAGTCCCATCAACTCAGTCAGGCCCCACAGCCATCATGGTCCATTTGAACAAATCCAGTGGCAGGATTAGGGTCTAAATATCTAAATAGAAAGAGAATGAAATCAGGTAACACTGTGCACAGGTCTAATTAAAGAGACACCAAACTAGTCACAGAAAAATAATCTGAGTGCCTAGACCATGACAAGATCTACATTTTTACCATAAAATCTGCAGCTACAGGAAAGGCTACAGTGATATCTTACAACAAGAGGCTTATACAGCATTAATTGGTCACAGTGTATTTCCCTTCAGGCAAACATGAGTACCTGCAGTGTGTTTGCTCACCTCCTGCATGCTGCTGCTTTTTCATAGTTATATATAATTTGTTTTATTATTTTTCATAAAAGAGAGTAGTCTAAAATCAATAGAGGTAATATATTTATCTTCATCAATTAATTTCCAGACAAGTAGATTTTCAGCCTCTTAGTAACATGGTGGCAAAAACTAACATGAGATAATCTCCCCATATTTTAAAACACTGTAGAACTGAGAGAAAGTAATAGTATTTCTATAGAAAGAGTGATTGTTATGCCTATCTGAAGGTTGTGAGAGGTTCTAGCTTGGCAGTGTTTCTCCCTAATGTTCCAACAAAACCCCATGGTAGCATCCATCTAGTATCATACAACTGTCAACGAAAAAATATACTGTTTCCAAAAATGCCTCCTTTATAATGAGGTTTGCCCACTGAAATATAGACTTTAGTACAACAGGAGTGTGTGACAGCAGCAGCAAAGACATTACAGGAACACCAGGTTTATGGTGCAACAAGCACACAGACTCACAGGCTGCACTGCGGAGCATCGTGTCATCCAAACTTCAACACCAGCTCTTTTCATCCACCTCAGGAAAGCGTCCATGCTTTCTCTCTAGCTGTGACCTTCCCGTGGGTATCTGTCAGCTCAGGAGGGTGTAACAGCCAATTCACCATGCCTGTAAATGTTGCTGCACCTTGTACCTTCACTGGTACAACCTCTTTGAGACAGCTAGACCAAAGACAGAATGAGGTCCAGGAGTATGATACCATTCTTCCCGTTACTATAGTAGAGTTATGCCTTCAGAGACCAGCATGTAACCAGATAACTCAGTATGAACGCACTTTCTACACAATAAAAATGTTCAAGACTATCAACTACCTCTGATTACTTTTGTATCTCCTACAGGATGGCTTAAGATGCAGCAAGATCCTTTGTATAAAATAAATTAAAAAGTGTAAAAATTATCTCAAGATACATGAGGACACGAACGCATGAAATTCAATGAGACGTTGGTTTGCCTGTAGTACTGATGGAGAGGTAAGGACTCAAACTGCTTTTATTTTTAATGGATGTTTAGAGCCCTTTTTGCCAAGATGAGAAACTGACTTTACTTAGACTACTTATATATAAGGAAATTCATAGATATGCAAGGCAGATGAGATTTCCAAAATTTGTGAAGAAAGGTAATGGTTTTGTCTTCTTAAGAGTCGGTGGTGCTGGCTCAGGATAGACATCAAAATCTTTATTTCCATTTTAATGTTGAATTCCCACTTCCATACCACATGCATGTCTGAAACTGGTACATGGAAAAGCACCTATAACACTGCACTAATGGTGTCACATTTTGGTTATTTTATCTCAAAAGAGTTACAGATTCAAACCTGGCTGTTGCTCTGTAAACATACCGTGTGGTTGGGGAGCTGAGCATGCAAGCAGGGCACGTTTGCTCACAAATTCATGATTTCACAAATTTTTAGCAGGTAAAGGGTCATTTACCTTCTTACCTGGCTATCACTACTCTTTCTCTGAATAACTTGAAATTGTTGATGGGCTATTAATATCAGATTCCTTCCCAGAGTCACATTTCTGAGGAAAGGCAATTTTTTAATGTCTCTTCCCTGAGCATACTACAAGTATAATCTGGACACCTAACTACTAGATGCCTAAGACAACCTTTCTTCTTGCTCTTGCAAAAATGCATTAACAGTTTAAATTTCCACACCTGGTAGAAATGTATCTATTATAAAAATAACAAGAAAGAAAATAAAAAGCTGTTTGATTTTTTTTTTTCAGATCATGCCTCCTTGATACTAAAGTTGCCTCATCTCTGGTTTAAGTGAGAAATACCTAGAAGCAATTCTAATTCATACCTGTTTGCTACCATGCCCATATGAATACATGCCAGTGGAAAATTAGCCAAGAGCAGATGTTATTTCCTCTGTCCTTTCTCCAGTATCCTTTCTCAACCTGTGACTTCTGGGACATGCTGAAGGGGGAAACAAAAGATGACTGGTGGTATGGAACCTGACTATAAAAGCTTCAAGGAAACTGAAAGCTTCCTCCTCTTGGGGAGAATTCTTACATCATCAGGCAGCATCAGGATGAGGAACAGAATCAATTACCTATTTCTGAAGTGCTACAGAGTATAGTTATTAGAAGACTTAACTTAATAATTTAATTGTAAAGAAATTACTGTATCCAGTGTTCACTATTACTATAAACCAAATGAAAAGATCAGTGGCTTCCCAGCAAATGCAAAACACATTTTTTCATTCTAGGCACCCCACCATGACATTGCAAATCAAACTCAACAATTAACGTCCAGCCCTTTGTGGCAGGTAGGGAAATATTCTAAGCAATATTATGTGGGAAGCAATTGTAGGAGTGAAGAACTTAATAATAAATAATACAGTTATATTTGAGGACAGATCTATACAGTTTCCATATGAATGACTTAATTGGTGGTGGCACTCACAAAGCTGCGTAGCCACACCATCATCCTGCCTATTGTGCAGACATATAACTCTAGCATCACCTTAGATCCCAAATATACTCCAAATCCCAAGATTCATATTCATAATTTGCAGATACTTTCAATGCAATGTTTTCAAGATGGTATTTTTCTTAACTCTTCCAAACAATCAGGTTAATCATCATCATCACGTTTTGATTCAGCAACATTTTTTCTCTCTGCCTTTGAGAGACACAGCTTAATATTGCATGCATTCACTCAGAAAACTGCTGCAAAGACCCTTTTCCTAGTTGATCACTTAGAGAACACATAAGTCTCCACAGCTCTCCCTGGCTACTTCTGCAATATCTATTACTTGTCTTCAGTTTCAAGGCCCATCCTTGCTTCTCACCACCACACCTATTGCTCCTTAATCACTGTCAGGAAGACAGTGTGGTTTGCTCCCATTTGAAGCTGGGACAATTTTCGTGAAACATAAAGCTTAGAAGACCATTAGATCATACTGTCTAATTTGATTTTTATTTTGTGTTTGGCTAACACATTTTCAAAACCCTCCACTTTTTACTGGTAAAAAAATAAAACTCAGAGATGCTTCTCGCATCGGGAGTCCAGTTTCCAGCTCCTCTCTCACCCACACGTTGTAATTTCACACAAATTTCTTGTGCCTTTTTCTGTTTTATACCTTACACTTTATGGTAACTCCCTTAAATATTTGAAAACACATCGCATTGCTGTTGTTCAAAGCTTTCTCTGAAATTCAGCTTACTAACATGACCCTACAGCCCCTCTGAGCAAAACGTGTGATAAGCAGTTATACACATATCACGTATTTTTAAGTGTCTAAAGTAATCAAGGGTGAGATGTAGGAGACATATCTTACTATACAGTAAGTGGAGAGGCTCCTGTTGAGAGTGATTTGGTTGAAAGAACTCCTGAAACATTCCAAACTGTTCCCTGAAGGAGTCTCTGTATAAGCTGTGGAAATAGCCTAGGCAGATCAGTCTTTTTATTTAGGTATCTGAGTTGGATCTCTAAAGTATGACTGTTCCCCCTAACTACTAGCATTTCCCTTCTCATCTATATTTTATATATTTTATTATTATATTTGTGTATATTTTCTATTTTCAACTGTATTATATTTACATTGCCAGCACTTAAAATTGCAGATCATCTTTTCAGCCTTTGTCTGTGTGGTGCCTAAAATCATAGGAACTAATAATTTACAATTACACAAACCAATATTTTATTAAACAGTACCTGATCATATAATTATCACAAAATTACACATACACATACCTGGTAGATGCACAGCTATGTGCATCAACTTCAACTTTGGTATTTCCTAAATTCCTCAATCCTATAACAAAGAGCTGGATTGTGTTCATGGCTGGCACCAGCTATTTTCTCCCCAGTGTGAATCATGGGCAAATCTTCAAGACAATTCGACACAGCAAATGAAGAGAAGGGAGAATCAGAGTGATGGGAAGGTATAGGGGGATCCAGGACACATACAGAATTTTTGGCAGAAAAAGCAGAGTGCAGGAAACAAACTATGGAAACCCTTGTCATGTGTATGACAGATGTCATAAGCTATTTTCTGAAATAATTGATGAGAAAGTGGTAAAATGTAGGACTGCTAAAAGCAAGAGTAAGAAATGGAAGGAATCCCTTCATATATGTGAAGAGTTCATGCCCCACAATGTACGCTTCTCCCTGTTAAACTTACTGAACTTGAAATCTACCCTATTAAAAAAGAGATTTCAGTAATATAAGGTGGTCCCTAAAACCCCAAAATTATGAAGCAAAACCCACTGACATACCTTAGATGCTAAGAAATTCTCAGGGTCTCCAAAAACATGCTTATTGCTGGGAAAAGGATAATAAAACATTATGAAGAAACAATGAACTTCAAGAAATCAGCTGAATAATCAAATAGGAGTCTCACACAGATTTAGAAATCTTATCCTAACACAAACAATAAGCAAAAGCCATACTAGGCATCATGTAAAAAAGAAACAGAATAGAACAACTACTACTGATGATAATCTAGTTCTTGCTCCAGATCTAATGATCTAGATAACAGAAAAATTCTTTCAAAGCCTAAAGTAGGAGAAAAATGCATCCTGAAGGAACAAAAAAATGAGGACACACGCAATCATAGATCAAAATCTGACCAAAATCTAAACAGGGTAAAATATTGGATTAAATGATTGATTTCATTATAATAATTTCTTTAATAGCAAATAGTTAACTACAAAGTGTATTAAAAAAATGTGTTTGGTCCTGTGTTATGGTACAGTGGTAGGATTGCATCTGTTTAATGGAAGTTGTTCATTAGGTCAGTTATGCCATAGTGGGAAAGTACACCAGTTGCTTTGGCCTCAGGAAGGAACCAGGGCCCACTTCAGCAGTTTAGTGAAAGTCTCTGCTCAACACCACACTACAATCAAAATAAGAATAATAAAACAGGCAGCTTAAACAATGGAAGAGAATTAGAAGAAAGCCAGTGTAATAGGATCATAAAAATCAATGCTCTGACCTTACCAGAAAAAGAAAATCCCATATGAGGTACAGGTCACCCCTTCTCCAAAAGGGTACTAAAAAAACTGGATAGGGTTCAAATGTGGACAATAATAAACATGGAAAATTCCTAGGAAGAGAAATTAGGAAGTTTAAAATGTAGAGTCTCATGCATGGACACATAAAATAATAATTGCTGTAAAGAGGTCAGATCAGACATTTCTATGCTTGCTATCTTACAACACAAGAAAATAACACAAAGAAAAATCCAAAGTATGGAAAATTCAAAACTGTAAGAAGAAATGTTTTTCACATCATCTGTAATCCATTCATATTGATTGCCAAGGAAATTCAGTTATTAATCTAAATACAATGTCATAACGATGAGAGTATATATCAAACCAGTTACTACATAAAGAAATCAAGAAGCAACTTATTTGGAGTTAATATCAACTGAAGCATTAGGATGTATTTACTAGTGAAAGAGGAAACTGTATTATAGTTTGAACAAATATAGTAATCCCTGTGTAAAAATATCAATTAAAGAAAAAGAATAGCAACGTGATTTCATTATTAAAATTTTATTCACATTACAGTAATGTTTCCTACAGTTTGCAATAAATGCTATAATAGCTCATTAACAACAGTATAGTCATAACTAGAAGATTTTGAAACAACTGAAGTTTGGACACATTAAGCTTTTATTTAAGCAATAAAGGCAAATACATGAAAAAATGAAAACCAGTACGACTATAAACTCATTTTCTCCTTCACTGCAGGCTCTACCTAAAATGCAATTTTCCCTGATTTACAATCACAGCCAGCTTCTTAGAAGTTTGTCTATTCTTCAAAGACATGACATTGAACAATTTTCCATTTACCACTTTTTTAAAGAATTATTTTAACAAGCATTCTCATTACAGATCTTGCTAACAAGCGCCCAAAATGTGACTACTAACTGATCACCCACTAACAAGGTAGCTAGAATTAGCTTAAGCACTAAATCCTTAGTATGCCACCACTCTACTGCCTGGTTATCTTGATTAGATCATCCTGGTTTAGTTTGAAACGCATATTGTCACTGCCCTGTTGTATTAGTCATTACAAAAACATACAGAAAATTTTAATTTTTTCTCAAAGAGCAGTGAGTCCTAATTTTACTAGGATAGGCATGGTAAAAACAAAAGAGAGTGTAAGGATCTGGCTTCATATATTTTATTTTATTTTTCCCATTGTATCTGAGAAGGCGAAGAGAATATTATATTTTCTGAAGGTGGTGGAACAGGAGAGGCTGCCAGCAATGTCAACGGGAGGTTGGCACTTCCTGGGGCTAGGGCAGGTAAACAGGGCAGAAGTAAATGGCTAAAGCATCATGCGGTACAGTAGAAGGTATAAATGAAGACTCAAAACATCAATAATACAGAGAATACAGAACCAGAAAGACTGCCTGGGAACTCTCTCTTGGACAGAGAGTATACAGCTTGTACTAGGACACGAGAAACTGAGAAATTTAAAGAGCTACATGAACTTCACGTGGTGATACTCAAATGTAGACATGGGTACTGGTTCTGGCAGAGAAGGGAATTTCAGTCAATGGACAGCTATGAGTCTAAGAAGACCTTGCTGCCTGTAATGACAGAAAAACTGCCTGAAATAAAAGCAAGCTAACAGGTTGCACAAAGGCAACATAAAATTTCTGAAACCCAAAAGGCAACATACCTTTCCATCTATGTTCTGAATGCGGCAGATCATTCACCACCAGGATATTGGAACATAAAATTATTCTCCTTGTGTAATTTACTCTGTTTTGCTGTTTTCATAGACTGCATATTTGAGTGAATGAACTGTTATGTGGCAGATTTCCCTTTCAGTTGCATAGCTTTTGCCTGCGATCATTTTAATAACACGTTTTCTAAAATAAAAGGAACATTTTCTTTTCTAAAGATATTATATGCTTGATAGGACATTTTGAATGCACATAACTTGAAATATACTTCACTGTACGTTTACCTGCAAAGTTGCCCCATGCTTTTTTTCCCCATTTTAAGTGAACAGTGGGTAATAGCAATAAACTAAATTCATGGGGGAGAAGGTGTAAACTAACTTCATTTAGGTGTGAAGGAATTTCTTGTTAAGGGCACTTCTTTGTTCACACTAACAGTATCAAAGCTATTTATTTGGTAATAAAAGTTTCTGGACTGAAACAGGCATTTCTGAAGTTGTTGATGATTAATGTGCAGTTTAACAGAGCCATTACTTTGTGACAGGCACTATAGAAGCCAAATGTCAGATAATATATCAGCTTCTGCTCCACTTTAACTCGATGGTCAGAACTCTTATTTTTAACGTCTTGTTTTAAATATTACACTGTAAAGAGTTCAGCAGGAGACGCAGTAGTTGGAGTGAAAGTAGAATACCTGCCTCGTAGTGTTAACATCATGTAGGCATTAGATGGGATGTATTTTAACATTAGCCAAGGCACGTTTTCGAATACGAACGCTTGCCACAATCCACTGTATAACCACTAAAGGACGCTTTAAGTTTATGCTACATACGCGCGGAAGAAAACAGACACGAAGCCAGCGTGGAGCGGGCGCGACGCCCGCCCCCAGGCACCAGCTGGGCCGGCGGGCAAAGGTCCCTCGGCCGCGGCACCGGCCCGGGCCCGGCCGGTTGCGGGCGGCTGCTGCTCCCCGGGGCCGCCGGGAGGGAAGGAGGGAGGGAAGAGGGAGGGAGGAAGAAGCCGCCGGGTCCTAATGCCGCCAAGCTCGGGCAGGAGCCTCCCGCCCGCTGCTGCCGCGGCCCCGGCGGGCCGGAGGCACAGAAGCGACGCCCTGACCATCCCCAGGGAGAGTTCTCTGGCCGCGCTGGCTCGATCAGTGATCTCATGGAGAACGCCCTGAACGTGCAAAACCTCCATGTGCTTGGAGACTGGCAGAGCTGAGCACAGCCACGGGTGAAAACAGCACCCCAGGAGAAAAGCATTGAAGGATTCGACAGAAAAAGGAAGAGGTACCGGCAGCCTCTGACATCGATGCACCTCTGTGCTTGTAAGAAATCCTGATTTTGTTCCTCAAAACTCAGCGCCTAAACTTTGCCTTGGAGCTGCTCATCTTCATCACACAGTACAGGAACAGAAAAAACCGCTCTGAAACAGGTAGGAAAGTGAGAGAGCAGGACTAAAACTGCACACGCTGTAGCAGACACAAGCAAGATTCCAGGATCTCCCTAGCAAACCAAGAAAGGCTCTTGACAAGCCAAAGATTCAGAACAGAGAAGACTGCAAGAAGTACAGTCTGCTGAGGCAGCTTTTACACTTGTGCATGTGGAATGTACCAGCATGTCTGCTTTCTGCCTTGCTCTTGCTACTTAGGTTTATTACAAGCAAATACAGCTATATAAGAGGCAGAGATACCACCCTCTGCACCCACACTCCATCCTCTCAAACACATCAGCCTGGCCAGAGCAGTAATTTCTGATGTATTTTCACTTTGCTACCTCCTTCCTCTCCTTGCCTATACTTCGACATCACTTGAAGATTAAACAGTAGGATTGTTACATCTTTATACATTTTATACCATTTTAGTGAGACGCTTAAGTGACCTGAGATGACTTGATCTCGAGTGCTAGAATTAGAAACAGGATTGAAATGGTTCCTTTTATTACCTTCCAGTGCTTCCTGTGGAAATTGTGATCAATTTTGTTCATAGTTGTGTATAGTTTTTATTAATGTGCCTACAGTCTTAAAGCCTAAACCTGACAAGGGATGGGACAGACAAGCTCCACATCAGTGAAAATAGTTAGGTGAGCAATCACAACCTCCTCCTGAAAATGAACAGGGACATAAACAGAAAAAGTCGCACCCAATGTACAGCCATGAGTAGTGTTAAGTGAAAAATTTATATTAAAGAGTGGTCTTCCCATGAATGTATCTGTTCACTGTGGCATAAACTCCTCCACTACATACCATGTAGAGTAGAACAAGACCATTCTTTAAAAGCCAGAATACCTGACTTGTGATATGTTGTATCTATCCTGTCACAGCAATGTCTTACTCTTATCAAAACTATGGCTCTGTCACATAGAGAACAAAAATTCTGCAGCCATGCACATATTTTCAATATATGAATCAATTCAAGCTTAGAGTTAATATTATATGACACATGAAAAACCCCCAACTGTCCTAATGATTCAAAACAATATCAGAAAAATTTTACTTCATGTACTTTTCAAAACTTTTCCTCTCATCTCACTGCTGTGAGTGTGCATCTCTTTCCCTATTACAGATACTAAAGAACCTTCTTGCAACATTCTAGTGTGAAGCTTCTGTGATGTGATAATTTATCTGATGTTATCGATAGGTAAATCTGGTCTGTCTTTCACATAATTATAGAACAATGAAAAATTAAATTGGTAAGAAAGCCAAAATTCAAGGAGAGCTAAGATAACCATGGGTCAAATGGTTCAATCTAATACTAATTAGTGTTTTTACAATGTGGAGAGCACTAGATCTGTGCTATCGACTTCCCAAATAGAACAGTTTCTGAATCTGTCTAAATACTTTAAAATACAGGTGGCAATGCAAATCAGCTACTTCTGTAGTCTCTCATCAAATAGTCCAGAAATGAATACACTGAAATTGTGCCACTTTGTTAAAATAAAAATCACTATTTTTCAGTTCCACTTTATGCTCACGTGACAGATGTAGCTTACAAACTCAGCAAGTTGTGTGAAAAAGAGCAATCAGACATGGTAAAGCAGAGCTTTTTGAAAGAATGTATATTAATTGCTAGCACACATGTCCAAAGTGCACAAAACTTCTCAAGGATTCAAATGGGCATAAGAGCATCTTCCACACTTTTATGTGTGATGGCATCAAGTTTCACTGTGGGCTGCAATAGTGAGGACATGCCTTGAGGCTGGCATATTCATTTAACATATGAGTCATTCAGTGTGGAAACAACATAAATATCCACAAACTAATGAATTGTGAAAGAACTATAACATTTTCCCCCTCAGGCTTGCACCTACTAAAGTGTCACAAATTAAGTCAATATCACAGAAATGATTCAGCAAAAGAGAAATTAAGCAGTAAACGGCAGTCAACTCTTTTACAAATCAATCACTTAACTGGTTTTACTTGAAAGAATACCAGTCAGTAGTCATCTTAGAAAAGATCAACAGAAAAAGACACTCCAGACTTGACTTTTATAAATACTGCAACTAAGGTAAGATACCTCTATGACATGGAAGTTGCAACCTAGGTTTTTCTTCATTGATATCATCCTTCAGATTTTGCGGGATTTAAAATTAAGAAGATATAATTCCCTTTTCCCCCCCAGATGTTGGTTTAAAATGTAGAAAGATAAAATAACTAACCAAACACTTGCCGTGCAACGAATCTGAGTGAAAGATTAGCCTGGCAAAAAAAAAAAAAAAACGAAAAAAAAAGTTGTAAGCAGCCTAACTTCCTCATCCCAAGTTACTATATTAGCCTAAAGAATTACAACAGTTTAAAAACCACTTATAAATACATAGAAACAGATATCTAAGCTTATATTCATACATCTAACATACATATTTGTACAGTGCAGCTAAAAGAACCTAGTATGCCCTAAAATTACAGTTGCTGATTTGTGTTTTGCATTTTGGCACTGGAATGAGTAAACAGCACTTTGAGGGCCAGATTTTATCTCCCTCCCACCTAGAAAGTAAAAATGAAAAGCTCAGAGTTACAGAAAGGGATATTAAATAGAAGTCACTATTAGTCACCTTCCATACCCATCCAATTTCAAATAAGGAGACTGCTTACACTGATCTTTTCGGGTCTAACTTACGCACTTATATCAGACCTTTGGAGTCCGGCACAGACCTCTTAGAAGGTCACCCACCAGGCACTCCCCGTACTTCCTCTCCCAGTATCTTAGTGAGGATACTTTGTTTCAATCAACACCGCCTTAGGCACCTGTTATGATGCATGTCCATACTGTGTAACTGAGCACAGTGCGGCTGGACTCTGTCAGCTTAGCTGGTACTCTGCCCCCCCGAGGATACACTACTGTTTTCCTGCTCTCATCCTGTGCCCATGGGAAGTATCCGTGTTGGCACAAGGATGCATCTGAGCTGCTTATCCTTGCCTCTGAACAGGGCTAAGGCCTCTGACAGGCACGCACTGGACCGAATGCTCTTACCAGTCTCAGACATTAACCACCACCCCTCTGACCAACACATTCGATCCGATTAATGCCTAATCTGCTTGGGAATCAACTCCTGAGCCACCATAGCTTTCTGCATGGCATGAGAAAATTAAAGAGTTCTTAAAGTTTGTCAAAACCCCAATGTCACTGGCAGTAGCACTGCTGGAACAGCTACATCAGCTATGAAACTAGTTCATCAGAAGAGCACCCAGTGTCTGTGCTGCTCATTACTACATAGCATATACATATCCAGCACCTCAAAATACCTTTACAAAGAAGCTTTAAGAACTGCCAGCTGCTACCAGATCAGTTCCACTGCAATATCAACCACCAGTGGGATTCAAAGAGTAGGAAGAAAAAGAGGCACAAATTCTTTGTGGATTTCAACAAGTCAATATATACACAGGTATGAATATACTTGGCTCTGGTGAAAACAAGAATTTTTCTGTAAAGAATTGTTGGCCTAAGTTATTTCAAATACTAAATTAAAGGGAATCACTTCTATTATAGTACAGTTACAGTAGCACTTTCACTGGTGTTTCTATTTGCATTTTCTAATTGTGTACATTATTTAAACACTGTGAAACTTCCAATGAAGTAGTATTAGTATAGTAATTTAGCATGCTGCCATTATATGTTTTTTAACCTATATGAGGATTAAAAGTTTCCAGCTATGATTAGTTTGTCAATAATTACGTGTTTCATATCTCCTGCAAAATTGGATGCAACACCTGTTAGAACAGTTACATGTGTAGTGGTGAAATATGCCACCAGGGGTTAGTTATAGCATACTCTGAGTGAAAAAAGAAAAAGCTGGGTTTTTTAAAATAACAGTTCAAAAATATTCAGTTCTAAATATTCAGAGACACAGGGGCTCTGTTTGTGAGCCATAAATGGCCACTAACTGCATCTCTAAAATAACTTACTTTTCTAAAAAGATACTTTCACTGTTTTTATATGCAAGAAGTCACTGGTAAGTAAAGTTGTTGTACACTGCTTCAGAATTTAAAATACTGCATGATATAGAGCAATCCTTCTACTTTTCACATTTTAGAACAAAAATTCATCACACAAATCTTCAGAGATACACAAACACATTTTACTAAGAATTATCGAGTAGTGTTTAATAAATTACATGCAAATTCTTACCAGAATGCCACTGCTTTTGAAGATGCTGTGACCATTGTTATCCTTAAGATATCCATTCATATTCATCATCAGCACCCTTCTTGCTTCGCACTCTAGCTTTGGAACGGATTTCTGACAAGCAACCCACACCTACCAAAATGGTTTCTAGAAAGCAAATTATATAGCTGTAAGACATGCAAAACCAAACAGCAATTTGCAAACCACTGCAAGTGCAATGCAAACATAGTCAATATAAAATTAATTCTGAAATGTTCATTGTATTATGCTGGACACTAACATAACCACAGTTGTAACATTATACTTTTACATCACCAGTTCACCTATAGAAAAACTGCAAGAGCAAAATTCCTTTTACCCCATGAAATCTCATAAACCTCATCTCATTAAGGGTGGTCATTTGCCTATAAATTATTTTAATAAAAGAGCAGAATAAAGGAACATTATTCTTAATCATTGTTAAGGTCCTCTAAGGACTAATGAAAATTGAAGTTTCATTATGCTGGATAGTGTATATACACAGAACAGCAAAAGGTCCCTGAGCATATTAAAAACAACAGTCCAAACAGGGGGAAAAGTTCACACAGAGCACAAACAGCAGCACCACAGTAAATGTAACAGTAGTTCTACTTTGTCAGTGGCTTTTGCTTGCAAACAAAATAGGAGATACAGGGTAAGGTGGGCAGATTGGGTGAGGGGAAGCATACATAGTAAGCAGGAATGAAGCAGAAGCAGAGGTAGAATGGACAGCAAGAGGGTGGAAGAAACAGTCAATAGCACAGGACAGACAGCACCTAATTAAAGCTAGTGAATGTTCTCTGAATGATCAAAGGTCCCTGGGCTTTTGGCTCTTTCTGTTCCTGTGAGTTAGTCTCTGACAAGGTCCTTTCTTTACTGCTCCCAGGCTTAGAGCAGAGGGTTATACTGATTTTCAGACTTTTCCTCATCACAATCCCCTCCCCACCTTTCGACATGGGATCAAAGATCTTTCCTGTAGCTTTAAAAAAGAGATCATCTGAACCTGCTCAAGAATATCTTTATAGAACAAGTACATGAAGATTGGCCTTATTCACATGTGGTCCAAGTTCTGATATTCTGACTTCAACCTTTCTAATTCTTTCTTAGGTAACACATGCTGGACAAGATTCACTTACACAGCAGGAAAGTGAGGCAAGACACTGATCTGTAAAACAGCAGTTGAAAGTTGATAGGAGTACGTAAAACATTGTGTTCCACACTGAGTAACAGAGAGTTTTTAGGATTTGGGTTGGGGACAGCTGCTCCATAGACTCTGGTGCACGCAGCCAGACGAAAATATTCTAACCTTCACAGTAAACTGTGCTTGTTCTAGTATTAATTGAACAGAATAGGCTTATATCAGAAAGGAAGATGCAGTATTTTCATTGTCAAAACACTCACCGTTTATATCCTCTAGCGTAAATGGAGATAAGTCAGTGTAAAGAGCAAGTTTGCACACAAAGGCAAATCAAGTCTATGAAACTGAAGTGGTGTAAATTTTTATGGGGCTGTATGGATAAGGGCAAATAAACTAGAACAAAGTCACTTTCATCTGGTATAAGGTCTCCAATACAAACAGTTTATACAGGCATAGCAACTGCAACATAACTAAAAACAATTTCTGGAATTGGGCCAGCTCTCCTAGGTTGTTTCCTTCTATGCGGAAATATGCTACCAGTATATACGGTTTTATACTGATACAGCTCTATTCATACTACAGCGAAAGGCGGCTGATACTTTAATTATGCTGGTACAGATAAAGTAGAAAAATGTCTGATAGAGAACTTAGTGTCTCACGTATAGTCCCTTTACCTCTTGCAAGATAGCAACAATATTCCTAGCGCAGGCGAAGCTTTGGAGTACTAATTCTTAACTTAAAAAATAATCCCTCCTGTGTAATTCCCAGAACATCACCAACCTTTGAAATGTTAATGGAATTACTAGAGACAAATCAGACTTTGAATTTCTGCCAGATTCAGGAGTTCAGCTGACAAGTTTTCTGTGTGCCACTCAGGTGTCACCATTCTTTTCATAATCCTTTTTTTTTTTTTTTTGTAAATGAACTGGGTTTTTTCAGCAACAATGGTGTGGTAATTTTGAATCTTTGTAAAAACACTGGTAAAAGCAAAGTGTGTGTTTTGGCTTGAAAAATACACATAAAAGCAATTACTCGTCCTCTGCCAGACTACAGCTTTGGTAATTACCTCTGACTTGCGAATGACAATAACAGGCAAGTAGTTATCCAGCAAAATCCCTTTAGTTCAGCTGCACAATATTACTTCCACCAACATCTATACTTCATTTGGTTGTTTGAAACAGCATCAGCAAATTCAGGCTGTGCTGCTAAAAACAAGTCATCTTTTTTGCTTCTAAAGGAACAAACTTCTCCAAGTATTCCTTAAATGAGAAAAAAGAAACAAAAAAAAAAATGTTTTAACAAGTGTGTTCTCTTTGGGACACTATGAATGGTAACTCCCAGACAACTGAGCTGAGGCACCAGAATCATCTGATAGAACAAGAATGCATTTTCCTCCTTACTTATGACTTGTTTTACAATAGCTTCCAAACCAGATTCAAGAGAAATGCATACATGCATTGCTTTTGTCTCCCTATCTCCATCTCCCCCGAAAATAAGATCCCTGCTCTTAGGAATCTTTAACTGAAACTGTAACTTTCCTATCAAAAGTGAACTGTACTGACCATAACCTAGCTAGCATATAGAATGTACTGATAGGTAATTAGTTATTAAAAAAAAGTAACATTTTTTTTTTATAGCTTAAACTTGGGCTCATCTTACAGATGGATCTGTGTTGCAAACTGAGGTTACTTTAAAGTTCGTGGTTTTTTGTTTGCTAGTTGCTCAATCTCAGTAAGAACAAAAACAAAAACAAAACCAAAACAAAACAAAACAAAAAAAAAACAAAACAAAACAACAACAACAAAAAAAACCAACAAAAAAAATCAACAATACAATACTTATAATAGTAGCATCCTGTCATAAATTAATAGGAAGGACGCACTTATATAGAAAATCTCGTTAAATAAACATATCTCTCTTTAGAAAAATTATCTCATTGCAAATAATTAACAGAGCACTTTAAAGACCTGCCAATAAATGTAGTCCATTACATACAGAAACTGGAATTTCTCAATGGTATGAAATTCTGTAACAAATTAATCTAAAATACTTGTTACATACAGAAAGCATTGTGAAGAATGCAATACTGTAAGTTATTACTTCTAAATCAACTTCACTGGTCTTTTTGACCCATGAAGAATTTTCTAACGTTGGAATGGGATAGAATAGAATAGAAATTTAAAAATTTCCATCGGGGGAAAACTGAGGAAAACTGTGCTTTTTCCTGGAGATTCCAAACATTTCCCCCCCCCCCCCCAGATCTCTCAGCCAAGATCCTTTTTCCAAATCTTCAGAGGTCCTCTTTTTGCTGTTACTAAGGTGAGATTAATCTTGGATATGTATTCTCCTGAATAAAACATGCTTAGGAAATTCATTCCACATAGCACTTGCCTCTGGCCCTTGTGCCCCAGGAGGTATAAGTATTTATTGATTACCCTTTATGTGTGAAGCAGATAAACAAGGTTGGAGGGTGGGAACATATACGACTGATGTCTCCAGGACTAAATGATACAGTAGGATGTTAGTCCACAGCAAGTTGCAATGAAAGACAATGTCTCTAAAAACGGAGTAGAGAAAAAAAACAGTTGCAGAAACAGGTAAGACTCTGAAGTAAACACTCTCACATGGTGTTTGGAAGCAGAAGGCTCTGCCAAAACAGACATTGCTTAAAGAACCATCATCATCATCATCTTCACCAATGAGCTAGAGAGTAAATCAATTCTGGAAGTAGTCATGAAAACAATGGGTAGATATGAGCAAAAAGGTAAGTCTCCAACCAGAGTCTTTAACTTAACCAAAGTAGAGGGCACTTCACCCATCTGCAAGGTGAAATACTTAGTCCCTTAATTTAAGACTGGTTTAAAATGAACCACTGTCCTTTCGAAGTATCTGGAGTCTCAAAGCCAGGTCTCTAAATGACTGCTGTATTCACAGTGCTGCAGAAACTGAAATTCAAGTCACTGACTATCCCTCTCTGATGTACAGATTTGGACTCTCCATTTGATAACAAGGACAGTATTTGTATCCTGTAAGATGGTATTCCATAACACATAATAACTCATTCCACAGTATGATAATGAAGCTAATCTTCCAGGCGCTACACAGGCTACATCACCTCTTCTTGGTGAGCATGCCAGGAATGAGATATCCTCTCTTGGAGGACCCTGGAACTCCCATAGCTGTATTGCAGACAAGGAAAAGGAGTCTCCTCCTTCACAAATGTAACCAACCAGCTCAATATAGCAACACTAAAATAGTGGGATCGAAGAGGACAATATTTAAGCTGGATATTGATGACCAGGATAACAAATTTCTGGGTCTGCTCTCAAAAGAATGTCATGATGCTGGGAACCAAAACCAGCATAGCATGTTGGGTGCTGCCAACAGTCCTGTCATTGTTGTTAAGCCCTAAGGTAACCTATACATCAGCTTGCACAGCCAATGAGTCCTCTCTCAGACATTCTTGGAACACAAGTCCCAAGAACAAGTTAAGATACGTCTTTCTCAGGGGGCAGGAAGCTAATTGTGTTTCAAGGAGGAATGGAATGGAACTATTTATTCCATAAAACTAATCCATCAATGTGTTAGCCACAAAGAGAGGTCTGAGCTTATATATTGCACAGATACTTCTATTTTAAAGTGCTAATGGTATATATTTACCTACAGTGATAAGAACTCTTAAAATATGTCACTTCTCTGAGATTGAATGTGCTGTCTGCTATGTAAGTTTTTTTAATTATAAAAAACGTTTAAGTAACTGTTGCTCAGATTTTCTATAACTTTACAAATTCGAGAGGTGCAGAAATTTGCCCCCAATCCTTTAGTATCTCCGACAGCAAGAATGACAAGGATTACTGATTTCTATAGAGTGGAAAAAAAACAACCTGTATTTTTCATCACCATGAACACGCAACTTATTACAAGCACATGATACTTCCTCCATTTAAATAGAAAGCTACTATAAAACCACTTGTATTTTAATAGTTTTGTTTAACCAATTGCTTGGCAGGAACAGTTGCTTACTTTCTTAAACCAGATGATCTACTTCAGATGCACCTGTTTCTCTCACATTCTATACTGCCTATAGAACTGAACATAGGAAATCCAAAATCTATCTCATTGATGTTAATGGCTCATTGAAGTTAAATGTCTAAAAAGGTAATACATGTATTTCTTTGATTTGTTGTAATCTTTTATCTTAAAATACTCTCCATTTTTATTCTTGACCTTGATCTCAAAATTTTGATCTTTTATAGTATCTTTCTGATTTTGAAGAAGGCAAGGAAGTAAGTCTATAGTTGAAACTGGGTAAGTCTTAAAAACAAATCCCCAAATCTTTAATGTTTTCTCTTTGAAACACGATCACAAAGAAGAAGAACTTTTTGGTTTTAACTAGGAAAATTTATTGCTCTTTCTCTAACAATTACAGAACAGTTTTCCACTTTTTCCTCCTCCCCCAAAAACAGAGTGTGAAGGAAGACCCTGGATGATTAACCAGGACAAGTTACTGGAGACGGCCATAACAGTTCCTGTTGCCATTGCTCCTCTCCATGTTTCCTGTCTCTGTTACTGAGGTAGCAGTACCTGCTACACCACTGTACTTTGCAAGTTCCGGGTGACTTTAAAGCTCTAGGTTACAAACTATACTGAGCTGTCACAACACAAACCACTGAGCTAGCCCGTCCCTGTACCTGGAGAAAGTAGGGACCAGCTAGAGCAGGAAACAAACCAAGTTAATCCCATGATCTGAACAGAACCCCTAACATTTACTCTCCAGTATAAAAGCTGTTACTTCTAAATTATGCACACATTACCAAAAGACTGGGAACTCTGTCTTTATAAAATGGAAACTGTAGTAGTTAAACTAGCTACACACTCATAGCTACATGTTGGAAACAAAATAAAAATGTGGTTGGAATTAGCACTAGACATTCATGTTCTGTGTCAGTATAGAAGTACTCTTTGGGAACAGTACTGCTGAAATGTTAGATAACTATATAATGCTCAAACTGCAATTAACAAATCCTCTCACAAACAGAGGCATATCTATTTTAAATTAAATGTTAAATGGAAAGTATTTATAATTTAAGTTGCACCCTTTGCTACTTAATTATCATAACTTTGAAAAGAAGAAACCTTTCATTTCCTCCTCCAAAGAAGTTATTTACCTAAACTGTAGCTCGAGAGTCCCTAGTAGTCTCTTCTTAGATTCTCATCCCACTGAATGTCAAAGACTTAGCATTTCAAGGATGGGATTTCAACATCAGTTATTGACAACTTAACTTGGTCTCACTAAAGATAAACCAACCTTTATTCCCACTCAGGTCAGCTCATTGATTTCACAGAAAACACATCTAGAAAGCAGAGCTGAATATTTTCAGAAATTCCACCCATCAGATAAAAAAGGCAAAAAACAACCAACAAACAGAAATTGATATAAAATATTTAAGACTTTTTGATATATGATAAATCAAGTATTTTTGTGTATTTGTGTGCATTACAAGTAACTGAAACTACTGTTAACAGCTTGCTGAAATAATATAATCTCAAATACCTTACCTTCTTACTCTTCAGGTACAGGAATCCTGATCTATGAAGAAAATCCAGTTTTGTCCATGCACCAGAAGTGAAACAATAACAGTTCTGCTGAAAGAGTTAAAAAACCCCCACCCTTGCTGCTCTCAATATCCGTATTATAGACATTGTAAGCATTATTATGAATAACACTGAACTTGGTTTCTGTTTTGCTCTTGTCCTACTTTGGGTTCTGTGGAATGGTGTTCAATAAAAGTTTGACTTCATGTACAGCCAGAACCCCTTCTCACCAACAGGAAAGCCTAATAAGCTTCAGATTATATATTGTTGTTCAACTACATTAAAAATAAAGTCAAAGCCCTCAGTTTTTATAACTCTGTAGTATTTATAAAAAAGAATTTTAAAATCGTACCTTTTGGGCACTATTCATAGCATTCATATTGTAAAATAAGACCAGAAAATTTAAGCATTATCTCCAGAATGAATTCAGTTTTGTGAATTCTGTGGTTTGTGTTTCATTGAAATGCATTTCAACTTTTAGAAGTTCACTGAAGCAAAAGCCTCCTTTTCATTACTGCTGTTTCTGTCTGGAGTACGTTAACAGTTCAAAAGCTTTTCTTAACTAGTTTCTGATTTTTAATTATCCACTACATTTATAAAGCATATCTTTGTGTTTTCTTTAAGTATAAGGGGACTAAACTAAAGGCTTACACTAAAGAAGTGATGTTCCTTCCATGTCACTGAAGTTCTTAGCATCAGGAAGGAGGCACTGATAAGGAATTAGGTATGTGCACAAAAACATACAGAGCAGGAGCCTTAGTTTCTAGATCCCAAAGACTACCAATAGACTAGACTACCAATAAGACATAGTATTAAATTTGAAAAATCAAGTACTTTTAATTCTGTAGGATTTTCAGCAAGACAAATGGTATTGTTAAGGCTTCTGAGATCATATATGTGTCTACAAAGATGCAAGTGATCCAGTAATTTAGCAACAAGTTAGACAGGTATCATGAAAAGATTCTATATTTGTGCACCACTGAAAAGGGTGATGAACTGTACCCTGCCATTCTG
The DNA here is from genome assembly GCF_009829145.1 of Chiroxiphia lanceolata. Lineage (NCBI taxonomy): Eukaryota > Metazoa > Chordata > Aves > Passeriformes > Pipridae > Chiroxiphia > Chiroxiphia lanceolata. Next base: position 71,053,898 of record NC_045638.1, on the reverse strand, counting down.
ATACGAAGCATTTGTTTGTTTGGCTTTTTTCCAAATTATTACTTGTTTGGCTATTGGTTAAAATACCAAACTCATAGTGAGTTCTCTTGGTGAGAGAATCCTCATCATTTTGTGTGAGAGAACACACACAAAAAAATTCAAGTACCTGTTTAAATATTCACAAGTATTCTATTAATCTACTTCTAATATTTCTTATTGAATGTACATTGCATAGAATTCCCATGCAGAACATGACTGTAAACAAATTTCTGCTGTGAAGTCATTAATGTTATAAAAATAACTGGCTCTCTTGAAAAAAAATAAATACGATGTACTATAACCATTTGTCTAAAATTAAATTCTGATCCAATGTTACAATGTCAGGATTTAAGGATCTATTTTAGGAAAAAAAAATTTCCTGGCACAAAATTCAAAAGCTGATTTTTTTAAATAGAAAAATTTCCAAGTTGTGAAAACCTGTCTGTGACTTCCTTTTTACTTCCTTTGAATGATTTGAGACCTAATAACTAACATTTAGATCCAACAACTCCTGGCTTAGCAAAATACTGAATTCATATAATAAACACGTAAGAAAATTATGAAAAAACTTTCAGCAAAAGGGAATTGTGTCATTAAGATCATCATATTCTCCATCAACAGCTACTCCAGAGATAATAAGTGGTGCTAAAATTATTTTCCAGACAAAAATTTCCCTCCATCTCGTAAGTATGTGTGCTACTGCATATGCCTTTCCATTTCAAGATACTTCACGTGTCAAACGACCAACACAAAGGGTCTGACAGGACACTGCATATATGCTAATTTGAATGAAATGCCAGCATACCAAACCCAAATAAGGATAATTTAAGAAAACTTACCTGAACTTGAGGAAGCACCTCTTAGCTGCATCGGTGCTAATTCCCAAATGAAGACTCTTCCTTGCAAATAAGTGAGCTTTCTTCAGATCATTACTCTGTGGCACAGGCTCCTCCAAATGGCAGAATGAATGTATTGCCATTATTGAAAATTTACAGATAATCTGAAGAAATTGAACTGAAAGCAAGAAATACAGCAGCTTTATTTTCTGTAAACTTACTGAAAATAATTTAATTAGTTTTCAAGAACATATTGCTTATCAATAGCATTTAAAACCACATGAAGTGTATGTATATGCAGTGATTGATGAAATATAAAGGAATTAAGGAAACCAGATGGACCATTCATTTGAGCAGGAATACTCAGACAAAAACTTCCATTTAATGCTACTGCAGAGCACCATTTCAATAAATTTTAGGTCTGTCTCATACATTATATACTTCTTCTCTGCAAAGAAGTTTTCATAAGGGTATCTATAATGATACATGTATTTTTGCAGAATGTTTAGTTGTAATATAGAATTATATTACAAGTAGTTCAAGTTATTCCTTCCAGTTTTAATTATTTTATAACTACAAATACCGAATGACATCTACCAGTGTTATGCTTATATAGCCAGCTTTAGAAGGCTGCCCTCAAGTTCCTCACAACTTTCTCCCATTTTACAGAATGTATGCAGCATTTTACTTTGGATGCTTATTTGAGGACAAGATGAATCACATCTAAGACAGATTTAGAGGCATAATTGGATGAGCATCTCTTCTGGTAAAATGCCAGCTCAAACAGAGATGACCCTCACGGTGTTTGTTCTCGTCCTTGTGCCATGACCACATTTGTGTGGATGTATCTCCTGGTGGAGCCACCCGCTGCACCGTATTGAGGAACTGACTTGGGTTAAAAATTGCTGCTTGCCATAGACTCCTCAGGATCAATATTCTCGCTCAAGTCACTGCATGACAGGACAAATGACTGTGGTAATACAATTGGAGGGAAAGGGAGCAAACAACACCACATAGCTAATTGCAGTTACAAACGCCAGTGCTTGTAGGGCCACACCAAAACTGCTTGGGTTACAGTTTCCTGCCAGAGGCCATATGCTGCCAGTTTAAGGCGGGATGAGCTACATGCGGTGTGTGAGCGTATGGATACATGGGTGCAGCTAGGTCTTTTCCACTAACAACAGAAGCAACTTAGATCGTCGTTTAGATTGCTAATCACAGAAGAGATTTCTGCTGTTTAACATGTCTGCTTAAGTTAGGTCGGACCTTTTCTAACTTTTGAATCCACCACCTGATTTCAAAGTTTGTCAAAGACAAAAGTCGAAAAGTCATTTACATTCTAATAAGAATTCAGAATTCCAAGTACTGGGCAGGTGGACAGAGAAGACCAACACAGAAACTGACCAAACTGAAGCACAGACTGGAGCATATGCCCATGCTCTTAGGGAACAAGCACCTAGATAAGAGACACACCTTACAACTACCCCAGCTGCAGCTGGTATTTTTCATTCCCTCTAAGATACAACTACATGGGAAGCTAGTGGCTGTTGGATCCTGTGCTCACAGAACTACTTGATTATCCATGCAGAATTCAAACCTACTTAAGTGGCATTAAAATAAGAGTCCTTGGTCTGCAAATTCCAGCTCTGCTCCTTGTGCTCAGTTTAAAAGTACATTATGTGCAACACTTGATAGCTTCTGGTCCTCTGGTACAGCATCTCATCCTGACGAGATGCATTCTTCTTAGCAGATCAGCCACTTCATCCTTTAAAGCGACTAAATGAATGAACAGCATCAAGTCCTTATGACTTAGGAGTCTTCAGCACTTTATTCTAGCATTTAGTCTTCTGATTCTCTAATCCCATAATCACATAACTTCCCATCAATATTATTTGAAAAGAATAAAATGTATATGACATCTCTGTGGTGAAGAGTAGTATAAAGAAATAACTCCACTTCTTCCTAGCACCTCTTACTCCTTTTAATTGTTTTCTATACTCCCTGAGAGTCCAAGAGACACGTCAAGTCCTTCAAACAATACTTGCAATGTTACCATCCTCCTTGTATTTTTAAATAAAAGCATACAACCAAATGTTTCCCTGAAATACACTGCTACCAATAAGACGTGACAACTATATCCTGTTACTGACATTAATTTACATATTTGGAAGGGTTAAAATGTTACATAAAAACATTTCTGATCACATGCATGTGAATGTGATTGGCCCTTTACTAGCCTATATCCAAGCAGTAATTTTGAGATTTCCTCTCTTATCACCAATTTCTCAGTTAAAAGTAAATACTTAACAACACTAAAGGAGAACAGTTAAAGAGGTATCAATGGAAACAAATTTTATCCAAAAACAAGAAGGAAATTCATATGAATTCCCTGCACATGAGAAGGATCATACTATTGTTAATCAAAATACAACTTCTTAAATAAAAATACTGTCCATCTTAATATTCAATTAACATTTATTGTTTATTAAACTCAACCAGTTGTATCTCAACATCTATGTATATTCAGAATCTACACAGTATACTCTAACAGTGGTGGGGTTTGTTGGGTATTTTTTGGGGTGGTGGTGGGTTAGGAATGTTTTTTTTTTAATATAAGAATGCCCTTTCACACTCAGAGTCCTTGCTTTGGAAAGTTTGGAAAGGCCTCAAGCCTTTCTTAGGCTGCTAACCTGCAGTGATAGCTTTGTTACTGTAGTGTTGACACTAGTGGTACCTGAATTAGGCAAAATAAGCTTAAGCCCATTCATACAGTTCAACTGCACATAAAGCATCATTTTCAGGCACTCTGGACCAGTTCCAGTACTGGAACCAAGTCAACTGTATGCTAGGAAGGAATAGCTGTACAAGGAACTCAAACTGACATAAAACTGTATACAAGGAATTTGAAGCAATATACAAGAAGGCATGGGTGTATTTCTTACTGTTTTAAATCTTAAACTTGGGTGAAATTTGCAACTCCATGCTAGAACATTATGCAATAGGTAAAATAATGGCAATGATTTGCTAGACGTTAGCTTATTCAGTTAATTTTTTTTTAACAAATAAAATACCCATTTGCATAATACAAGTGTGATAATCAAAAAAATCATTCCAGTTGGAACGGACCCCAGAGGTCATCTAGTTCAACCTCCTGCTCAAAGCAGCATTAATATGTGAATACTCATTAATGATACAAGTTGTACTCCTAACCTTGCAGACCACTAATCGCATGTAATCCTTAATCAAATGCACTCGACTGCCTTTGACAGCATTACTTACCTGCAGAAGGGTTTGTGGGACCAGTTACTTCTCATACATTATTCCTAAGCATGGAACATTATAGTACTTTCTAGCTACATCCGTAACACCAGCACCATGCCTCCATTTCATTTTAAATGTCTTTTAAGCAGGTACTGTTGTGAGAGCAATTTTCAAAGGGGGCCTTGCCAGTACAGGGGTAGATTTTGATAGATGAGAAAAGGATGGAGTGAAGTAAGTGGTAAAACGCCACTAAGTGAGGCAGAAGCACAGAGCCAGGTCCTGTTTTCAGGTGTGTTTCACAGGTTGGTGAATGCAGAATAGAGGTCCTGCTCTGAGAGATACCTATAAAACCAGAGAAATCAACATCACCGGCAGCAACAGTCCTGTAGTTATCAACGTCAGTGACCAAACTTCAGCAGACTAAGTTTGGGAACCTCTACTTTAGTCCTGCCATTTTGTTTTGTTCCTCCAGTTTTGCTCTGATAAGGACCTCCATTTTTCATTTCTGTTTAAGTTTACACCTTTGTTTCATGCATGAAGAAGTGATTTAATATGGCACAGCATTAATAATTAAAAAAAAAGAAAAAACCCACAAAAATCCACACGTAAAAAAAAAAATTGAGAAGTTTTATAAAACCATGATTAGCCAATCACACAAGCTGAATTACAAAATAAGTTTGCCTTAGATTAGCTCAGTATTGTCCTCTGTGGTGAAGCAAGAAATACAGTAACATTTTATCTATGCTGTATGGCAATATATGAACTCTGCCACATAAATTAAACAGAGAAAAAACCTTATTTTCTAAAAAATTGTTTTATTTAAATATTTATTACCTGCTATTGTAAGTAACTGCAAATATTAATACTTTGCACACTTTATTGTAAACCATTTAAATACTATTTAAGTGGTAACAACAATAACAAGAAATAAACAGCACAAGGTTATATAGAAAAAAAGAAATTTACTTTAGCAGCTTTGATAAGCCTGGTCTTAGGCCTACCAGAAAGGCATTTTAAAACACCAGGCTCTGGAATTTTTTAAATACACTGAAAACCTTTTCAATTCTACAGTTCCAGACATTATTTACATGCCTTCTCCAAGCATTCATTAACAGTCACTGCTGTATGCTAGGTTGCATAGGGCCTCTCCCTATTTGACTTGATATACCAGCTCTTAAAGTACATGGTACTTCAACAATTTTCTCTTAACTATATACAAAAAGAGTTAAATTTAGACCTCTCAACAAACTTGAGTATAAGTGGCAGAAATAAGTTCATGTGATGGTGCACACGCATCAACCACAGGACCATGAAAGAAAGGGACATGGTTGAAAGATGCACGTATGAATCAGCAAGAGATGGGAATCAAGCAAGCAATTCTAAACCCATAAATGAGAGATCAGATGGATCCCCAAACTGATAGGCCATCTTCACCAGCAAATTTCTACTTTAGGTAGAAATTTATTTTATACTTGTATCAAGAACCTTTAATATTTTGTCTGATTAACAAAGCTGAATAATCGATTCTACTAAACATTTAAGTTCCCTTTTAACACTAAACGATATTGCTTTAGTATTTTAGACAGTAAAATTTTCTTAGAGGATAGTTGTTTGTGGCAAAACTAACTGCATTTCCGTGTTTTCAACTTTTTATAGGAGTATAGTATTTGGCATTCTAGTTGAGGCAGGAAGTTCAATACCTGACTACCAAGGAACAAGTCACTGCACTGGCACCTTGTCTGAGGGAAGAGAAACAAATTGCAAGGAGATGCTCTCATGACATCCTATCAAGACAGATGTGTCCACACCTTGCTAGGCGCTGTTGCCGTATAAAAAGCAGATGATTGGTTTTGAGTTTTGGCCGAGGTGTGAAACTACTTTCCTGACAACTTTCAAGAGAAAACAAGCAAAAAAAGAAAAGAAAAAAAAAAAAGAGAAAGAAAGAATTGTCAGTGTCAATTATATTGTATTGTTTACAGAAAATGACATCAGCACAAAAGTTCTGCACTAGGACACCACAGGTTATATGAAAATTGCCAGTGTGGCTAGTTAATAACATTTCTGATATAAGGAAAAAGCACTATGAGACCGAAAAGGAAAATTACAGCCATTCCCTTCTGTTTTAAAGGCAGAGGTAGAAATTATGCTTTATGTAGAATAATTACTGAACATTACAATAGCTTTGAAATATATTATCTCTAATTTTAAAGTATAAAAGAAGTTTGAGAGATTGAGAGGGAAGAGGACAATTAGATATATTTAACAGGCCAATAACCTGCAACACCTGAGAATAAGAGGGGTGATAAATTTGCATCAGCAAACAAGAAGTTAGTAATATCTGGTTTCAGCTAGAGGTTGAACTATTGATATGTCAGGCGCTAGGGAAAAAATGCAATAGTTTTTTTGTTACCACCATCATCGCCCCATTTACTTCCCACATCCCTCACCAACGCAGGATCCAAGAATTACAGCAAAATGCTCTAAAAATACTTTGAGGATTTTTAAAAGTCTTTTATTTAGAGAAGGATAGTGGTCTCCAGGCCCAAAATAGTTGCTTTTTGAGGGTGTAGAACCACATGTATTCTTACAGCAATTATCGTAACAAAACTCAATCATGATGTGGTATTTCAGCACTGCAAAATAAAATCTGTCATATAAAAATAATATATAATATAAAAATATAAACCCATCTATGTTCTACTTCATAAATATAAATTATTTTCTTTCATTATCCCTACCTAAGAAATTTATTCATATCATCAGATTTACTAGCTGTTTCACAAATACATTAACAAATACATTCACAAACATATTAACATCAAGCACGATACTACATTTTTCAGACATTAAAAAACCCCATCAAAGGATAATTTAGAAACGGGAAAGATTTTGCAAAGGCTTTAAGTTCACACAGAATTAGTCCCACCAAGTTTAACAAACTATTTAGACTCATGCAATTCTGGGAAAAATCAGGTAAGTATGCAATATACTGGCAATTCAAGAAAGAGGAGATAGGACAGGTATTTTTAAACTCTTCAGAATAAGCATTAGCATTTCTTTGCCTTGACACAGCACTTACTAGAAAGAGATGCCAGAAACTGGAGCCTCTGGTCATGTATAGTGTCAGTGGCTACAACTGTACTGGCATCCTCACACAGGACAGACGTTTCCCCAAATGGGACTGTAGAAAGCAAAAACATGCAAGACTAAATAAGAAAAGAACCATAAGACAATAGAGATAAAATTTAGCTCAAGTGCTGTAAGTTCCAGAGGGAGAAGTCTCTAATTGGTAGGTAACACTATAAGCTTAACTAGGTAAGAATGGATAATCTGTCATTTTAAAACTTCATGAAATGTCTCATTACTCCTTCTTCTTACTCAGTATGGATCAACATCTTGCCAACTTAGAATCAGTTTTCTTGAAGAGACCCCTTCCTTTTGTACTGTACTAGATGAAAAATGTCTTGAAGCACGTTATGGAGTGTAACAAGAATTGTCTAATTTCTTGGACAGCGAGTGTGTTACTTAATATTCTTTGTTCTGCAAACAGAGGAATCAGGTTCTGCAGGCAAGATATTTAGAAGTTTTTTTCCCCAAGAGTCACAAGGGTTCAACTCTAATTACTATGTTTGATTACCACTTATTTTCAAGAAAACAAAACAGCCTTCAAAGTTATTTTGAAAACAGAATGAAACTATTAAAATTCTTTTTTTAAGTGTCATGTGTTATACCAAATATTGTTTATTTGCATAGCTATAATTTGGCACTAATTTCCCTTTTATAAATACATACAAAATAGAGATAGGAAAATTGGAATGGTGTAAAATGTGCTAACTCCAGTAAAACACTGCCTTCAGCTGCTATTGCTGAAAACCAAGATTCTCAAAACAAATAAATCACCTTACTGATAAAATGCCTTTGAATTCTGATGTAAGCCAGTTAAAACTAAAAACCACCTTAGAAATCTCAGACTTTCATGCAGGGAAGGGGAAAACCAGTGTAAAGGCCAAACAAAAGGAGAGTGAAATACAACCCCCCTTAAAAGAGCAACACCAATTAACATATGAAACCAGAAACCAACATATCATATCTGGGCAAATCCTATCTATTTGTTCACTTAATTTCAAAACACTTGTCTTGCTCTAATCCTTTTTACTTTGTACGTCTTTTAACCAATGCAACTCCAAATTTCCACTTCAGCTTTTCAAGTCCTTAACATCAAGCTAGCCAATATCGTTGCCATTACAGAGACATGAATTTTGTTTGACTGTTGTTATATTACCTCATGCTGAGTCCCATTCAATTTCTTCCATCAACATTTCATCACTGGTATTTTCCCACTAGAAATATTCCTGAAAATAATTAATTTCTGAAAACACAAGAGCTACTAAGTTAAGTCTTGGCTATTGTTCCCTACTGGAATAGGGTCAGAAGCCTACAGGCTGTAGGAAAGGGAGGTAAAATAATTGAAATAATAGAATCAAAATTAAGAAAAAGTATTTTGAAGGCCAGCTGAAACTCCCAAATGGAAATCTTTACAGTGATTTCTGAGAACACTACATCAGGTCTAAAGTGTTCAGTTTCTCTCTTTGCTACAGGGCAAAGAATATGCTCCTATTAAGGATGACAAAATAAAAGGCACTGTTATGAGATCCAAGAAGAAAAAAAGAAGTCTACCTTCAACTCAGAGCAATATATAGATTTCTTATCCTCTGGCAAGGCTACAGATACCATAGTAAGGAAAAAATGTAGCACTTCTTTTCAAAAGTACAAGGGAAAAAAGGTGTAAAAATATAAGAGGTTTTTAATTCAGAAAAAAGAGAAGGGTTTAAACAGAAAGCAGTTGACAAAAAAGAACCCGGCCTCTTATTTTAGCTACTGATTTTATAACCTCTGTCTCAAAAAAGATGTCCCTCCCTTTGATTAAAATACTGCGATGCAATAGCCAAAGGATACTACATGTACACATTAAAATCAATAACGTCAGTAGGTTGTTGGCTTAAAAATAGTTAGGAAATGCAAGAAAGTTTACAATCACAGTCACCTTGACTTTATATACACATCAAAGTGAGATGATGGTGACTAAGCTTTCTTGTAGTCCATATCTGACAACAGAACATCACTAACATATTTAAGCATTAAACAGAGAAAAAGAGCTATACGTATAATCAGTTCCTTTATTACTCTTACCTTTCCAAAATGGCACTTTGCAAGTTTAAATTTTAATGTTCTTATGTTAGTTTTTGGAAAAAGAGGAAGAAAAATCAAGCAAGTGTAAAACCCAAGAAACAAAATCATCAGAGCAAAAGTTTTCAGCTGGTACCTCCCACTCCATATTCAGTTTCTCAGGGACCATCATGCAGCAACAATCTGGTTAGAAACAAGCAGCCAACGGGTGTGTAATTTGCATGTGAAAATATTTTTAGAAGACACATATTAATAGCGTATGTTCTCAGCCTAAGTACAATTTTCTAAATATACGCCCTGAATTTTATTTCCCCAATATTCCTAAGTATGTTCTAGACAATGGTTTCTTGTACAGATATGTTGCTCTTTGAAAGCAACATACATATCAAGCCTTAAACAAATTAAGCTCATTAAACTCGCTTCAGGGTTCATCTTGGGGAGGCCTGGGAGGAGCCTCTACGAGTCTTTACTGTCAATGTAACGACAAAGTTGGCAAATTATGCTTGAAAAAGAGTGCAACAAGATGCTGATACCCAGATTCAGAAAGTTAAATTGGGTATGTATGTTCGTTCACTTGCCTGAATCAAAGCAGTTTCAAAAATTGTATCTAAAAACCCTTTTACTCTATGTTAAGAAAAAATAATTTCAAAGGGTAAAGACAGAAATCAGTAAAACAAGAAATAAGCCATGTCCTCATATATTGTTAGTTAAATCTAAACCAAATCTAACCAAATTGACACAACATGTCAGAGAAAACTAGATTTGAGCAAACAGCAGTCTAACTAGATCCCAAAGTCATTACCAGTCCACATCTGGAACACTCAAATCAATTCCTGGTGTCTGCGGGGTTGGCACAATGTAGCAATTATTACTTTAGGACTGTTTTGTTCAGCACAACTGAATTTCTATTGTATCGTGAGATGAAAAACGTCAGTTTCTTTTCTTTGCCAACACGCAAATTCTCTTCCTCAAGCATATGGAAAAACTCAGGTCTGGATTCTTTCTTTGGCACAAGCTTTCCTTTAACCAATTTGAATATCAGGGAGGAAAAAAGAAGTTATACTAGTAAATCCCACTGTGGTACTTAACAGTATATAGAAAAACAATTGACATCATAGAAGAGTTTGGGTTGGAAGGGACCTTTAAAGGACATCTACTCCAACCATCCTTCAATAAGCAGGGACATGTTCAATGAAGCATCAGGTTGCTCAGAGCCCTGACCAAAATGACCTTGAATGTTTCCAGGGACAGGGCATCCACCACCTCTCTGGGCAACCTGTGCCAGTGTTTCACCACCCTCATTGCAAAGTATTTCTTAATTATATCTGGTGGGATAATTTTACACCCCCTTTTAGATTAAAACCATTGCTCCATGTGCTATTGCCACAGACCCTGTTAAAAAGTCTGTCCCCAAATGTAATTTAATTTACCAATGGACCCTAGACACTCCTAGGAGAACTAAAAAATTACACTACAACGATAAGAAACTAAACCATAAGCAAGTATTACTGGGGCTGAACCCACAATACTCTGAGAGTCCTAAAATGCCATGAGAAAAATTACTGCATACATACAACTACCTAATGAAACTATTGAACAACAATTATTAAGTGGATTTCATTATTTGACCAGTTTTAACAGTTAAAGAGAGCCACCAGAAAAAGCGATTAAATACAAATCAAATGCAGTGTGTCCGTAGAAACACCCATCTCAATGGATGTAAAGCAAATTAGTTCCTTCTCCTACTCAACATAGCCAAAAGTGCTTTACACTTCTGATCGAAGTACACAGAAAAAAAACACATTCTCCACAATGAAAGGACTAATGAACCAAACCACAAGATCAATATTAAAAAAGACTTCCCACAAAATTATTAGCAAGTTTCATTACAATCTTTCGCTGGTCAGGCTAACAGCTTCCTCCAATAGAGCAAAATACCCTCAAACATTAATTAAATCTTCAAAACACTGCTGTAAAAATTACAGGAATAACTACAGCAAAAAGCTAGATTATAGATGTTACAGTGGACCCATCATACTAACATATCATTTCGCAATGAAAATCACACAGTGCTAAACACTTTTTAAAAAGGCAACCAGGGTTAACGTGTCAGGAAAGCAGAGGCCGGAAAGCAGAGGCAGGCATAAGAGAGAAGGTATTTTTTGTGCTATCACCAGAACCATTCCCTGACTCATTCCCTCCAGCCCCGGGGAGCAGGCTGGCTTGCTCCACACTGACAGCTTTCTTGACGCAAGAGAAGCAGAGCACTGACCTAAATGCCGAAGCTGCTGAGCTCCTTGCAGCTCACGCCCGAGGAAAAGGAGCCAACATGGATTCAAGTGCCAGCTACTGCAGCCCGAGGCTGCTGCTGCTGCAAAAATGCTCGCCGAGACCGACAGTCCCACACCACCTCGACCTCTGGAGCCTCAAACCTCTTAAAAACGACTGTAAAGCGAAGTCTAGGCTGATATTAACAGCAGAGATTTTCAACGGGGAGCTGCACATCCCCGCAGCGCTTCGGTAGCAGCAAAACTGGCAGCACCAGGGTCTCGGGCAGAAAGGCAAAACCCGAGGTACCGAAACCTCGGACAAGGTTAAACCACATCCTGGGCGCGACTTGAGCCAGGCAGGTATTCAATGAACCGCAGGTTAATCATCAGCTCCGTGCCCCGAGCAAGGCGCGGAGCGGCGGCAGCGCCGTCTCTCCCTTTACCAGGGTCGCCCCTCCCGCCCGGGAGCTGCGGCTGCCGCGCGTCACCCCCCGGACCGAGGGGCGGGCGGGGGAAGCAGGTGCCGGGCCCTCCCCGCTCAGGCGCCCAGGGAGGCGGCGGAAGACCGGCCCCTCAGGCCGTCCCTCCCACCGCTCCGCCTGAGTGATGGAGCGCGGCGGGAAGGAGCAGAAAGTACACCAGGGCCGCTCATAGGGCTGCGGCGCAGCCCCAATCCCGCCCGCCGGCGGCTCCGCCCCCGCTGCCTGCCGGGAGCGGGGCGGGCGGGCCCGCATGGCGGCGGGAGCGCGCCGGAAGCTGCGCAGCGGCAGCGGCGGCCGGGCGGGCTGAGGCGGCCACGCGCGACGGGGCCCAGGGCTGCGCGGGGAGCCGGGAGTGCCGGGAACCGGGAGCCGCGGGAGCGGTGGGAGCCGGCAGGTGAGAGCGGGGCTGGAGCCGTGTCCACCACGGGCCGGGTGAGGGCTGTGGCCGGTGGAGAGTGGCGGCCCCGGCCTGTCCCGGGCCCTTCGGTGTGGCTGCGGCGGAGGGCGGGGAGGTGTCCCGGGTTCCGAAATGCCGACTGAGTATTTCATGTCAGTAGCTGTGCTGGGAAGGGGCGCGGCCCCTCCGCTCCCCGTTAACAAGGGACGCGTTCGGTGCGGTGCCGTCTGTGTGTGTCCGTGCACACCCGCCCCTTGCACGGCTTCTCGTGTTCCAGCGATTAACTCTACAAACGCTTTTTTCCTCTGCAGTCTTTCCATAGTGTATGGACCACTCTGGATGTGGATTAAGAACTGAGGAGGCAGTTTAACCATAGGTTTATCTGAAAGAGCTGGGCGCGTTTCGGTGTGGAAGGGCAGGACCCGCGCACTGGGCTGGACCAGCTGCCTGCCATCATCCATCCATCCATCCATCCATCCACTCTTAGCCCCTCATTTCCAGTGCCTTGGGACAGAGATTAGGGCTCTGCGTGCGCCAAGTCCCTTCCCGAAGTCTTGCATCTCTAAGCTGCAGCTATAATAAACGCCATTAGTTTAAACCATATTAAAACACTGACTTTTTTTTCAGAAAAACTGAATGTTTTGTCAGCAAAACACGTAGCCTCTGTTGCTTCTCAAACACCCATAAAAGCATTTAGTATGAGAATGTTTAAGACAAGTCTGACTGAAGAAGAAATTTTTAGAACTTTCTAAACTTGCACCCTAGTTTATTTTGAAACTTCATCAGTTTTATCTTAATTTGGTTAGTCTGTGTTAGACTTCTTTCAGGAAAGAAATCTGTGTTTGCTCCCCCACCATGGAGATTTGCAATTCTGCCCAGCACTTACAGGCTGTGATGTAGAGAAGGTTGCTTTCAGGTCCCTCTGAATGTCACCTCTTCCCCCCAGCCCATCAGTTGCACCACTCGGCTTGGTGTCATCCACAAGCTGCCTGAGGGAGCACTCGGTCCTACTGTCTGTCCCCCGTTGCTGAAGACAGTAAATGGTATTAATCCCTATACGGGCCCTTGAGCGACACCACTCATTACTGGTTTTTGCTTAGGGCATAGAGCTTCAACTCTTTGGATGTGACCATCCAGCCAGTTCCTTAGCCATCTAACTGTTTACCCATCAAACTATATCTTTCCAATCCTTCCCTTTTTCCTTGTTTTCTGTCTTCTGCCTCGTCAGCTTTGTAGGTCATTGGAGTTTTCATAGGCCAATTTAACTCACTAGAATAGCAGAAAAACTTGTGCTTTGCTGAGTTTTCTGCTTTGCTGTGAGTTCAGTTAGCTCTGATGAGTATGTGAGCTATCAGGGAAGGTGGGGAGAGAGAAATAGAAGAGAGGACACGCCCTGTTCTGCAGTGAACTGTTAGATTACCTCATGTCCTCAAGGAAGCATAACCACAGCATAATTATAATTACATAATTATGCCATGTCCAAAGCATATTTTGCATTACATTTTTCAGTATTCAGACTAAAAGAAGGGAAGTAGCATAAATGCTTTAGAACGTGATCCAGTAACTTTGAAAGTGCATTCCTGTGTACTTTCGCATCTGTAATGCACTTATTACATTTGGCTACAATGGATTGTTTCAGTACTTGGTGCAGCAGTCTTTTCCTTTGTTGGTTTTTTGGCAGCTTTGTTGATCTCATGCCCAATTTTCATACATTGTGCAAAGATCACCAATAACTTCCTGCAATGTTACAAGCCACTTAGTACCACTCTGCATATCTAGTATTGGCAGACCTGTTTTATTTGCTTTTTGTGTTTATGTCTTTGAACTGAAAGGATAATTAATTTTTTTTAAAGTTGCTATATTCACAAGAGGAATAAAAGTCTTTGCTGCAGTACTGTAGTACTATTGCTGGGTGATTATAGCTGGGGGGAGGTATTGTACATCTCAGAACAGTATTTAAGCTTTAAAAAGAAGAGCAGAAGTAACAGAGACTGAACATAATTGAAAAAAACCAACTTGCTTTCCTTTTGAGAGGGCTGACAGGGAAAACAGGGACTTGCAAAGGAATTAGAAGGAATAACCTGCAGCTTATTAGTGTTACTAACCTTTTAAGTATGTGTTTTATTTATGTGGTGAGAAATTTCTTGGAGAATTTCTGTCATGTAAGCTATGTTTTTTATTTACAATGGAGAGCTGAGACTGCTTCAGGCCAAGGAATTGACTGAAGTCCCTTGAAGAGTAAAGTTATGTGTTTTAGGGTGTTATCTGATATAACCTGTGATATAGGTTGATATCTGTACTACTTGTAATTGTATTTAAAAAATCAGCTTCCTGGCTAGACTAAATATATGATAATATGGTTGAGTTGCAGTGTGATAGTGCTGTTGCCACTGGGTGAAAAACTGGGAGTGCTTGCTTTTCCTTTATAATCCAGCAAGTGTGCATACTTTTAGCTAATTCATCACTTTTCGCCTTGTGTGAGCCCAGGACCATACTGTTTCTTATGCACCTTCTGGCATTACTTTGAAAACTAAACATGTGCTCTGAGGCATGTGCGTTGATATTTTTATGCTCTTGCCTTCTACTCTGTTACAACCACTAGTTTTATAAGTCAGGGTATACTGTCTCTACATGCTGCAGCCTCGTAATTCTGAGAAGTGCTGCTGAACACGTTGAGAGTGTCAATGTGACACACCATCATCTCATTTTGACCCAGTCTTAAATGCCCTTGGGGTCTGATTTGAAATGAGTGGTTGCATTGATCTACTGTGATGTTTTTAATTCGTGCTCTGTTGGTTTTTAGCATTCTGTCCAGTTCTGTAGTGTCTCACCTTGCCAAAATGTGTTTGGGTTGAACTGGTATTGGCACTGGTCTCAAAGAATGCCTTGAGAAAATTCCCTTTTTGAAAGGAACTAGAATCTGAGTTGGTGCTGTACTGTATGAAAGGGTTGAAAGGACATCATGGTATGAGAGAAGATGTTTTTCAGTGGAAGTATTGAAAAGGGAACAGTTGTGGCTGAAGGAAAGATATTACGTTGATGATTTTGCAGTTCAGCTTACCTTAATTCCTCATGCATCTTGAAGAGATACATATTTATTCTAGTTAGTTCCATTGGAAGTCAGCAGGAGCAAAACTGGATCCCTGTAGTTCTACACCTTCCCCCCCCATTTTGCTGGCTGATTCAAGGTGTAGTTAACCCCAGTGCCAGTGAAAGAATGGACTTAAGGAGCTGCCTTCTGATGTGCACCTGGGTCATACTAAAGTGGTGCTCCACAACTGAGTCTGTGTGTATGTGTGATAGGTGAGAAAAGAAAATTTTGACTCTGAATTTAAGAGTCATTTGAAATAGAATATTCAGTGTCACTTGTAAAATATGCAGTGGAGTTACATAGTAATGATAACTGTGGAAGAGCTTTAGTTTGGGAGGAAGACTATAACATTGTTAAATTAACATTAGGAGAAATTTCCAAAAATGGCAGTAGCAGCAGAATGCCCTTCTGTAGTTAAACATTGTTATGTTTGCAGGACAAACTCTAACAGTTTATTATGCAATAAATTCACTGTTTTGAAAGATGCAGCAGTGGGGTTTTTTTGGTTGGTTGTTTTTTTAATGGTCCTCAGCACTAACCTATAGCCCCATGGGATCTTACTGTGGCCATTTTTAAAGTTCATTCTTTCTGAGGGTTAGATGCAGTAAGGTGAGATGCCCAGCAAGACTTCTACATTTCTGCACTTGGAAAATATGTGAGACCTTGTAGTGCAAAGAATAGATAAGCTTGCAAATTCAGGACTTAAAGCTGTTAAATCTATTATGTGACTTAAAGTTTTGAGTTCATAATCTGCCCTGGAAAAAAAGTATTTTCTGTTAAGGAAATACTCTTCTGAATTCATTTCCACAAATTATACAAGCTGAATTACTGTTGCTATTTTTTGTTTCCCAAACTTCAGCCTAATTTTTCTTTAATTGTTTTATTTACTTCTTATTTTTCAGGAGTCTTTGAAAAATCCTTAGTGGTCATGACATTGTTACAAGTGACATAAGTTAGCCAGTGGCTCAGAATGATGGATACCCAGAAGACTACAAATGGTTTGCAAGTGATTGGAGAAGGGACTGGTATAGGGAAATCGACACTCCACATGGTGGGGTATTTGGGAAAAGTCAGTTGAAACTTGTTTTACATATGTGCAAAGTTCATATTTTTCTCTGTTTTGAGAGATTTTTAATTGGTCTTAATTTTACCAAAAAAATTCCCAAAATTATTTTCCACGGAAATCTATAACAATGGCGAAAGATTATTCTCAGTAGATCAGTGCCTCTGATTTTTTTTACTGGCACTATTTTTATAATTGTTTGCATTCTTATGAAAATTGATTTGTCTTAAAAAGATCTGAGCTTGTGTTCTCTGGCAATAAGTGCCCTGTGGTTTAGTTCAAGTAGAATAAAATGTGCATAACTGTGTTGTTAAAGATGCCTTATTTTAGTATTTAAATAAAAATATAAATTTATTTAGAACATGCTACCATACAAATATATAAATACTAAAAAAGAAACCAATGTAGTTTACTTTTTCACATTGTATGGTATTATATTTAGAAGTTGCACATTGTTTTTTTATCCTGATATGTATGTCTTACCTTTGGAGAATATAAGAAATGCATAAATTTATGCTGCTTTATCTTTCTTGGTTTATCTTTATTTTAGAACTGTAATCCTGTGGAAACAACTGCACATGAGTATTGTCCAGTCTGCAAAGAGAAGGGTCAGATCCAAACTTTAAGGACTTACCGTATTAATTTTGAAGAGTCCATTTTTCTTTGTGAAAATCCTCAGGTATTACACTAATAAACAGTTTTATTTGGCAGTGCAGAGGCCTTTACCTTCAGTGGTTACACCTCTCTAAATTCATGACTTTGGTGGTAGTAAGCAGACTATTGAAATAGGACCCCTTTCAGTCTGTATGCTTAAGGGTATTTGCCTGTATATAGAAAAAGCTCCATAATTAATCTTTGTACAGTGTTTAGGCATAGGTACTTACCCTAAAGAATTAAAAGAGTAAATTAAAATGAATAAAGGTGGGATTTGCTTATGTAACAAGGGAACACAAGTGGTACTAAATGAATCTTTGTGTGAGTCAGAATAGAAGATGAAAATTTGATGGTCCGTGTAACGAATTCATGATTCTTGCAGATATGAGTTTCCCATTTTTCCTTCTTTATGTCTGGGAAATGCAAATAGGTTTATAATTATAATTACAATGTTTTCCTTTTATTTTTTTCCTTTCCTTTTTATGTTTAACCTTAGCTGGATTTCTGTGCTGCTTAATATTTAAAGTTGTGTGATTTTGCTGCGTCTCCCTTCGCTGCTTCATGTACGTGGGGAGGGTATAGCAATCCCAAGTGGATCGGTGCCCTTAAATTAGTGGAGGCTAGACTAGATATGTGTCTCTGAGATGCTTTTCCCATCCCTTCCTACTTTTAACTAATTATTGTATAGTTCTGGAGATTGGTAATAGCTACTTGTCTGTATTCTGGTCGCAGAATAGCTGTATGTATATACGACCTTACCAACACTGGTCTAAGGCATTGGCATAGCCTGAGAGGATACCCTGCCAGTTTGGGCACCAGTGGTCTCTCAGGCATGAGATGATCATGCCAAATCTGTACCCTGAAGGAATGCATTTCGCGCAGAATAAGACAAGAAGACGCTCCTTAGCAAAATGAGGTTGTTTTCAGCAGCTGGAAGAATTTACTGGAAAAGTAGTGTTGCATTATCACTACTGATACATTTACTTCACAATTGCTTAAAAGACAATGGTTGAGTAAAAGACACTTCCTATCATATATATGTTGAATATATGTATTGACTTAATTACAATATCACTTTACAGAAGTCCTTAAGGCCAGGTTGGATGGAGCTCTGAGAAACCTGGTCTAGTGAAAGATGTCCCTGCCCATGGCAGGAGGCTTAGAACTAGATAGTCTGTAGGGTCCCTTTGAACCCAAGCCATTCTGTGATTCTACATTCCATTTTAACATTATGTTTTATACCTGTTTTTAGCACTTGTTCACCTGAAATTGCTTCGTACATTTCACTGTAACTTTCTTTCTTTCCTTTAGTGTATCTACCCACTTGGTTATAAACCATTAGACAGCATAATTACTTCTACTGGTTCAGAAAATCATCAAGCTCCATCTACTCATAAGAAAAGAAAATTGTGTGATACCAGTGACTTTTCTCCTGTTGAATCAGATCCAAAAAAAGCAAGAATTAATCATCCGATAAATGCTGAGCACGCTATTAATACAGACCCTATTGCAAAATGCTCTCAGAATAGCTTCTGTATTCCTCAGTCAAGCCTACGTGATGTATTACAAAATGACCAGCAGAAACCTGGTAACAATGTGGAGTCTTGCATGCAGAAGGTGGATTTTGAAACAACCACCAAGACCAACAACTATCAAGAAAGTCCACCTAAGTCTTCTAGTCCCAGAATACAATCCTTGCCAAATTCTGAACTTTTATCAACAACATCTGAAATTTCACTGAAAGAGGATAAAGGTTCCACTAATAACCCAGATTTGTGTCTTCAGTGGAGAAACATACATAATCTTTGTTGGTTAGATTGCATTTTGTCAGCACTGGTACACCTAGAAACATTAAAACTTGCCCTAGCAGAAGAATGTAACAATGGAAAATGTTTACTCCAGAAACTTCTAACAAAATATAGTCAAGCAACTATGCTGCTGAATACCTGTAAAAGGAGTAAAATAAAAGGTGAGTAAATTTAGCTGCTGTTTTTTCTGACCACAAATATGTGGAATTTAGTACAGTGCACTTAAATATGCCTCCGTTCTATTTCAAGATCACAAAAGAATGAGTTACAATTCATTATCATGAATTTGCAGAGTACTGTGCTTTTTATAGAAGACTCCTAGTAACCTCTGAAATTGTTTTTCTTGGGGCAAACGTGCACGCTTTGAAGGCATCAAACACTGAGCGTCTCTTGAATTGTTTTTCTCACGTGCCACATGAAGGTTTTGTGATTTGTTATGTAATTGAGCCTTACTTTGTTTCCCTCCCCCTTGTTGGTTAGCATGTTAGGATGCTGTTCTAATATCAATCTTCAAAATAATTTCTGTTGTGGTTTATATCCTTGTTTAAATAGGCAGCAGTTGCCTTGTCACACCAAAAATAGTAAAGCTGGGAACATATGTTCTTTCCTGGCTCCAGCCGTGCTCACTGAAGGAATGCTTCCCCTGGGGTCTGCAGGCTGCAGTGTAGATGACAGTGCTTCCTAACTTGTCTCAGTCAAAAGCAGTCAAACACATTAACCTTGTTCATGTGATCTGGGAAGGTTAACAGGGGGTTAACAGGTCAGGTCGGCTTAACAGGTTTGAGGACTGTAACCTCTGAGCACAGGGGCTGTGATGGGCAGCTCAGGGCAACCTTCCAGCAGCACAGCTGGACTCAGAGGAGCATGTGTCACTGTAATCTGCTGGTGTGGTCTTTGACCATTTTCTGTTCTTGGATTCAGTTTAAGACTCTTAAACTAAGATCATGGTTTTTTCAGTCCTCTTGAACTGGACCATTGATGTCATAAGTCTAAACTTCTAAGACATCATCTGTTAGGTAATTAAAGAGCTTTCTGGTTAGGCAGTACCTTTCATGAATGTCCATAGACATCCCATTGGAATATCTGTGTTTGAATATAGAGACTATAGTCCCAGAACAGCCTAAGGTAACTTGAAGAATGTCATGTCTTTTCTGAGAAAAATTACAGGTGTATCAAAAGTGGTTTATTCCATGTTACAGAGGGGGGGGGGGGAACCCAAATATTCTGAAGTAGTTCATGTACTCTGCTTGCCAGAAAGTCAGGGTGCTTGAATTTAGATTTTCAGCTGTTACTGGGAAGCCCTCTACCTTCACAGAACCTGTCTGAGATGTTTTTCTTTCCCTTTCGATGGACTGTGTTTGCAAAGGAGCTCTGGTGTGCAATAACCTTTAAATGGGGATGTTAAGTATTGGAATATAGTGTTGTTTGAGAGAATGTAAACCTTTTCATTTTCAGGAGTTGCTGCAAAACTTTGTTTGGGTAACAAGTGAGGAGGGGATTGGATGAAGAGTATTGTGGAGAAGAGGTGTAGAATTTATTCTGCCTTTCTGTGTAGTTTTTCAACATCTCTTTCATACAGCTGCTTTTAAAAACAATAGAAACAATATAGCTGCAAGAAACTTCTGTTTTCCTTTTTTCTGTGCATAGAGTTTATATGTAATAAACAGTTTCAACAGCTATTCTAAATACATCCTTTAATTTCTGCAGGTTATGATCGTGATTGTGTAGTAGAAGTTACGTTCTTGCTTGCGCTTAAAGAGTGTGTTTGTGTGGAAACAACGTAACTTGCAAAATTAAAATACGTAATAAGATACATGACATAAAAAATTATTTTTAAGTGTAAAATTATTTTTACTGTTTTAAAGGCTCATTTAGGAAATTAGTATTTAATCTGAAACAGTACATTTAAATGTTTTATTATTGTATAACATTAGAAAGTATGTAAGCAAATTTTCCTGCTTTTGGTCTTAAAGTTTAGGTTTTAAAAAGTTTGCTCTTAATCTCTGAATCTGCAGGATTTGTAATATGTGGTCACAGTATCCTTAAAAATTGTTAGTATCTAGCTGTTGATGTGCACTCTTAGCCATAATTTAATCAGACCAAGTAGTTTTTAGTTAGCACACTGTAGTAAAATGTGAGTAACTTGTGTAAATTCCTATCTAATTTTCAAATCAATTAATACCAAGAATTGACTGTTTTACCAAGTTTCAGGCAAGTATGGGTCAATATGAAAGGCATCAGTTTGCAGAGAAAGAGTGCATGTTAGGGGTTACATATGTGTGTGAAAAGGTGGGAGTGTCACACATAAATACATGAAGACGTATTTTTTTCTGTAGATGTTCTTCCAAAAGCAGAATCTCATCTCAATGAAGTCAGAAACTTAATGTTTACGCAGCTTCAGCCTCGACTTAGGTGTGAATTGGGTAAGTACCTCAGTATTTACTTTCAGGAAACTATATGTAAAGCCTTTTCTGTCAGTACATAAAAGTGTGTGTATACACATGCATGCAAGAGAGTCTGGAAATACATTTGCTTGAGTTGGTAACACATACTTTAAGTACACATACTTTATAGTATGATCAGCTGGTTTGTCCCTTGCCTGTTTTGACTTTTTAGAGAGCATATTCCTATATTTGCAATTATGCTGTCATCACAAACTTGTCACTGATAACAACCTAATAACATGGATCAGTCCCTTTGCTGTGAGGATTAGAAATAGATCCTTGAAATGATAACTGAAGTTCAAATCCTAGCAATAAGCTTATCTCCTTCCTTTTTGAAGTACTGAAAGGTGATTTCAGATATTCAGTGACTGTTTTTTTCTACCCCATCTTTGAAGGTAATATGGAGAATCCAGTGTTTGCACTCCATCTACTCTTACAGTTGGATCAACAAGCCAAGAAACTATTCTTGCATTCATTTTCATGGAAGTTTGAATGTGTATATTGTGGCTACAAATACCAGAACCGGTGAGATTTTTAAGTAGCTTCTATATAGCTGTTCTACCCTACCTTTTAAAATCCATATATGATAGTTGGCTTTCTTTAGATTTCCAGATTTTATAAAGCTTAAGCTTGTTGGTGGAGTTGTATGTGATCCACTTTTTTAGGTTAGCATTTACAAATAGTTTACTGCTTGTATGTGTCTTAAGAAACTATGTTATCAATTAAGAAAGAAATAATAGGTAACACTGCGAGTCTGTGGCCACACTTGCTCTGATATTTTGCTGAGAGTATTCAAGCTGTTGTGGTTCTAAAGAATATATACCTAATACACTTTTCCTTTTGAAGAATACCTGTAATATTCATCTGGATTACAAAGAATCAGAGATTCTCTAACATAATTTATCTATTTTAAAATAGTATTACAGGGAAGTAATTTTTTGAGAATCAATTTACTTCTGTGTAGCTGCAGGTATAAGCTAGTAATTTGGGCTCCTTTTAGAGTCAGCAGAAGAGAGACACCTTCAGAAGACAGCTCACTTTATTTGGAAAGCATCTGTTTCTCTCTACTGTCTTAGGTTTATACAATAAAATTCTAGATTCCCAAATGAAATGAGATTAATGCTGTCTGTTACTCTGACAGTTAATAGGTAGCTCTGGTTAATAGGATGTGTTCAATAGCCTTGGTTACATACTGTGCTTTTTTAAAAGTTGAAAAATTTAGGTTAGGTTGAATATAATGGAAGTCTTTTCTGTGGCTAATGAATGAATAAACTATGTTACTTCGCTTTAATATCCCGTACATTGTATTTTCGTACAATATAACCTCTGTGTAATCTCTGCTATGAATGTGCTGTTTTTTAAAAACAAGACCTTGTATAACATGGATTCTGAGCTAATTTGTTACGGCTTTCTTCTCTTCTCAAGATTTCGTATTAGCTAGTAAATTATGTAGGTTCTGGTACAAGCTCTGTCCTATGTCGAAAAGGAAATGGAGATAACATGAAAAGGGAAAAAGAACAAATAATCAAATAATGTGAACCTGAAGGCCACAGAGCTGCTGAAAACAAATTGTGACTGATACTGTTTGGGAGAACTAAATTCAGTGCTGACTTGGATGTGATGCAGTCACGGTGAATTTCACACAAACGGCCTGAACACGAATAGAATTTGGCTTTGCCATAATGTTTTTATAACTTTTTTTCTCCTGGTAAAGTATGTATATTTATTGTTTTCTGATCTGCAGCTGAACTTACTCTATTTTTTTTTGTGTGTCCAGATTTGAGAAAACACTAACAACATTTGCAAATATAATCCCTGATTGGCATCCACTTAACGCTGTTCATATTGGACCATGTAATAACTGTGGTGATAGATCTCAAAGACGACAGATGGTTTTGGAAAAGTAAGTTTGAATATATGAACTTGAAAATAAAATACATAAAATTCTGAGATTTCATTTATTGAACGTATGACTTTCAAAACTAAACTGTGATTTGGGTTTACAGAGATTCTAAACTTTAAAATCTGATAAATACTCACTTTTTAATATTTTAGATCATTCTTAAATGCTGAAATGGCAAATAGTGTTTAATAAATGTGCAACATAGAAATTGTTTAACATGCTGACCAGCGCGTGTGTTTGATCCAGGTCATAAATACTTATATCAAGCAGTATATACAGAAAAATTATATCCGGTGTCAGCCTTTCCATAGCCCCTGCCATTGGGGAATAAAACTTGTTTGATCATTTGTTTACTGGTTTGACTTGGGAACAATATCCTTTCCTACTGTGATTGTGGCACAGTTTTCTCCTTTTTTTTTTGTCTTCCCCCCCAGTTTTTCCTCACTCCCCAAATCCCTTATTTGATGGTGGTTTTTCCCCCTAATCTATAACAAAATGGAATATCCAGTTGGGATGTTCTTTTCTCTTGACTACTGTGCAATCTGAAGAGTCCTGTGAGGAAGTAGAATAATGACAGAACCACATACTCTTATAGAGATGCCTTACTTTTTCATTAGGAACTTTTGCCACTGTTTTATTGTAATAAACTGGTTCTTTATTGTTTCTTTGTCAGAGTACCTTCAATATTAATGCTACATTTCGTGGAAGGCTTGCCACATAACAACTTGAAGAAATATTCATTTCAATTTGAGGAAGACACTTACCAAATAACATCTGTTGTTCAGTATCAGACAGATAAGAAGCACTTCATAGCCTGGTCTTTGAATCCTGATGGTAAGAATCAGAGAATGGGTAGGGTTGGAAGGGACCACAATGGGTCATCTGGTCCAACCTCCCTGCTCATGCAGGGCCATCATAGAGCACATTGCACAGAATTGTGCCCAGGTGGTTCTTGAATATTTCCAGTGAGGTTCTTGAATATCTCCAGTGAGGGGGGCTCCACAACCTCTCTGGGCAACCTGTTCCAGTGCTCGGTCACCTGCACAGTAAAGAAGTTCTGCCTCATACTCAGGTGGAACTTCCTCTGCATCAGTTTGTGCCCTTTGCCTGTTGTCCTATTGCTTGGCACCACTGAGGAGAGCCTGGCTCTATCCTCCTTGATACTCTCCCTTCAGATACTTATAGACATTGATGAGGTCCCCTGTCAATCATCTCTTCTCGAGGCTGAACAGGCCCAACTCCCTCAGCCATTCCTCATAAGAGATAGGTAAGGTAGAGTTTATAGTTCTTATCTTCATAATACTTCATAAATCTACATGAAATACTGTTTTATGAGTTACTGCAGTAATCTCAACAGTCAATATATAATAAAGATTTCTTTTGTCTGCATTCTAAACACTCTATTAAAATGATGTGAATAATTGGGGGAACTTGTTACTTGAAGTGAAGGTTTAGGTTTGGTTTAACTGATTTGTTCAGCAGTGTTCTGCCCTACAGTGCACTCACTGGCAAAAGTAATTTGCCTAGGGCTTTTTCCGCTCATAACTTCATAAAAGTTAAAAAATTCAGTCTGACCATGACTGTGGGACAAATAGTATTGGTTATTTTGAAAGCAGAGATTCATCCATTCTTGGCTGGAAGCAAGGGAACCTATGGAACTATAAGCATTAATGAAGCTTCTTTTTATTTCTGAACTTTATGGCACCTGAGGAGTGGGAGGCACAAATCCATGTTAGAGACATTACTAATAGTAGGATGGATGGAAGCTCCATAATCAGAGAAGGTGAAAAGTTGATATTTTGGTACTTATGCTTCTGTAGAAAGAATGGAGTACAGTCTTACGAAGTGTTGTGACAACATGAAAATTGTCTTAATCATACTGCCAGAGTTTAAGAAACAGAAGAGGAAGCAGCTGGGAAATGCGTAGTTAAGAGCCTCCTATACATCATATGTATCTATTTTTAAGTTCTTAGAGCTGTAAAAGATTTGTTCATGATCCATGAACAATTTGCAGATGATGAGACAAGAGTATTAAAATGAGCAGTTTCTCTTAAACCCCCATGCTTCCCACCCAGGCAATGTAAGGGTCTACAGAGGAACTTAATTTGAGAGGTGGTTCTTACCTCAGAGCTGTGAGGGTATTTTCAGACAAGGTGTCTCAGCCAAAAATCCCTTAGCTTTGTTTTATGTTTGACCTACTCTGACTTGTAATAATACTGCTGCAAGTTCTCCTTGTGTTTGATCTTTTTACAGTGGAAGTCTCCCAATTTTCTCTGTAGAAAAACCGTCTGGTTTTTTGCTTGTTCAGGGGAATGGGTTAATAAAAGTACTTGACAAGTGTGAGGATAGTGACTTCAACTTTAAAAGTCTCTGAGTCTCTGCACTGGTTGCTGTTTATTTTTCAGGAACTTGGCTTGAATGTGATGATTTAAAGGGGCCATATTGCAAGAGACATAAAAGATTTGAAGTTCCTTCTTCAGAGTTTCATATTGTTATCTGGGAAAAGAAAACATCCCATGTGCCAGAAGAACTGAATTCACAGTTCCAGAGTAAAAATATTGAAGATTTTCCTCTTAATAACATACAGTCAAATTCCATGGTGTTGCACTGTGATTTTGATAACACTGTAGGCAAAACACCTGCAGAACAGCACAAAGAGGATTCTGTGAGAACCCCAGAGAAGAAACAGCAGCGAGTAGCTGAGGATGAAAGTATTGTTCATCATGGTTTAGAAAATCTGGCACACGATGATCTCGTAACACTGATGCTTGAAGAAGTTCGAATTGACTCGGAAGGTAAATCGCTGCCAAATGGACAGACGGTGGGAAATAACCTTATTGTTGAAATGGGCACACTGCAACAGCAGGAACCAGCTTTTTCACTTAACACTCCATATACAGGAGAGCTTGCTGGAACTGGTCTAGCTATGAGTAATAAATGCATGTTATATGAAAATTCCAACATTTGCTTACCTCTAGAAGAGTTGAACCCAGCAAATATTACTCCTCCTGTTCTCAAAAAACATGACCCTGACTCATCTGACTCATCACTTGCTCAAAGAACAGATGACAGAACTAATTTAGTTAACGGAGAACATGGATTAAATTCAGAACTACAGCTGAACAAGAAATTGTCAGCAGTAGAGAATACTACACAAAAATCACTTGACTTGAGATATGCAAGTAAAACTGTCATTAATTCTCAAGTTAACAGTTCTGCTGCGAATAATTCTGTTCAGCCTTCGCACAAAGACCAAAAAAGAGGATTTGTCGGAAGCTGGGTAAAGAAATTATTAAGCAAGAATACTTCCTTTATGCCTTCAAGTGCCTCAGTTCTCAAGAATGAGAGAAGTTGCAAAACTCCCTCAATGCAAAAAGTAAGTGAAGTGAGGCTGCCAGTGAAGGGCGCAAGTAACTTTGGTGGATTTCAAAGCAGAGGTACAAACAAAACTGAGACCCCAAAGTCACCGGCTCCTCAGAGTAATAATAGCCATCCTTTATCAAATTACAAAGGATTTTCTCAAAGCAGTCGTCTTCCAACAGCAAGGCATACCACTATTGCAGGTCCAACTTGGAATAAGTCGGGAAGTACACTGGGTACCTCAGGTAAAGTGACTCAGTGCCATTCACTTGGCTGTAACTCTGGGAAGGCAGAAGAGTCAGATAGTGACAAAACAAAAAAACTCCGCCTGAAACTGTTAAAAAAACTGAATGCTAAAAAGAAGAAGTTGGCTTCACTGGATAGACTAGCAGTGGAACAAATGAAACAGGAAAAACCTGTGAGTGGAGACGTAAGCACCCCATCACAGACTGAATCTCAAAATGACAGTGAAGTATTGCAGAGCTTTTTAAGGGAACTGCAGTATCAGATTGATGTCACAAATAATGAGTCTGAATTTAATGCAAACTCTGTGTCAGGGTGCACTACCCATAGTAACACTGATGAAATACTGGCAGAGTTACTGTCCCCTACTTCAACTGTTGCTTCCTTAGAGGCTCCAAAAAGTGAAGATGAATGTATGTATATGGAGATGGTGGATAGTAGTGTTGCAACAACAGGGTCTGATGAGAAGACCAGTGTGCCACATGCAGCATTGACAAGTGAGGACCACAATTACTACAGTCCTGTAAAGGACACTAATTTGGAACTTGATGCAATAAACAAACCCAGTGGGAAAAAGCTTGCTTTTGAAAGTCCTACAAGGGAAGATATACTTGAAGACCTGTTCTCCATTTCAGCACCAAGCTCAATGGCAGGTGACATAGATTTACCTCATTTTGATGAAACCCTGTTTGAAACTTGGTAAATATTCGGTTTCTTGGTTTTAAGTGGTTTTTTTCAGTATTATGTATATTTTGAAACAAAGCACTACTAAGTTATATTTTCTAACTAGTTTAATTGCACACTGGCTGTACTTGAACAATTTACATTTGAGGTATTTTTTTCCTTAAAATTTTATTGTAACAAGCAAATCAGGTTTTAATGAATTTTATTGTTCTGAGAAGCAGTTATTTTAGTTGTCAGATTTGATGCTTTTTAATGAGAAGCTCTTATGAGTCTTAATTTTTGCTGCTTTTAATATGGAAAACATCCATACTCTAGTAAGTCTGAGAAATAATAAACTTCAGTAGTCTTAATGATGCAATGGTGTAAGAAATATTATTTATGTAGTAGTCATTTATTTTACAGGATCACTTGTGAAGTTATTTTGTCTGACATTAAAAAAAATTTAAGTACCTTCTGTAGTCAGGGAATTTTGCGTCTTTTGATATGAAGATTGTAACATTCTAAACTTGAAGCTGGCATTCTCTTAGGCTGGCATTCAGCTCTTTGCAGAATTACTGTTCTACAAGCTCATGCTGGTGTATATACCCCTTGGATCCAAGGAGGGATGGATACATGCTAGAAATTTTCCTGTTTAAAGTTACAGCACGTACTGAGATTTCGTCCTGGGTAACTGCGAATGTAATTTGGCAGAATATGCTTCTGAGCCAGGTTACTTTTTAAAGTAAAATTAGTAACATTCAGTCCAGAGTGCATCACTAAGAAGGAATAT